>NW_025111114.1:1597500-2267500 GCF_015476425.1 Leptopilina heterotoma
GGTAAAAATCGAGTTTAGTCAGCCAGCGACTTATTTGACTTTCTCAATATTCCCTCGAACAATTTCCAATTACAGATGAAATAAAAGAAAAGTCAAATGATTTTTTAATTAATAAATTAACCACAAATTTATTCAATTTTTCATCTATAAAAGTTTCACGAACTAATTAAACTTTTTTTCTCTTAAAAAAAAACGAAATATAAAAATTTCTTTTTCATACAAAAAAAGGAAGAAATATTCATTAAGAGTATTAAAATTTTAAGTAATTGGAATATTTCCTTATTGAAAATTTAAAAGTACTTAATAAATTAAAACTTTATCGATTAAAACAAAAAGCTAATAATTTAATTATTAAATTAATATATAATTTCCTTGTTTTTTCTTTTATATTCTCTGGAGAGAGGAAATAAAAATAGAGAAAATAAAAAAATTGAGAAAAAAGTATAATTTAACTTGTTTACCTTTTTTTTTTGTTTATTTTAGAAAAGAGAAAGGGTCGCGAAAAATATATTGACCGGATCGTGTATCGTTCACGGCAAACCGGAAGTAAAGTTTCACATAAATCGTTTGAAGATTGAAAACGCTTGACAATACTCATGACAAGTGACACGACTAGTGAAACAGTCTGTCAAAGGAATGATAGAGACTCAAAGCGAGTGGCTCTCAAGAGCTGTGATAAAAGTATACAACGTCGATGTGAAAAAAAGACAAAAAAAAAGAAAAGAAAAGAAAAGAAAAACGAAAAAAAAAGAAAATAAAAGTAAAATCACACCAACTTTTTCACCTTGAAGTCAATCGATAATAAAAACTCACCCATCGTCTTTTTTCGATTCGAACAATGATCCCATAATTAATGGAGAATAATGCGATAATATTCACCTGAAACAAAAAAATTTTCTCTAATTAAAAAAATTTTATTTTAATATTTAATTGAATTATTTTTATAAATTGCAAGAATTTAAGAATTCAATTATTTTCTTAAATAATAAAATTTTTCTGCGAGAAATTGAATTATTTTCAATACAATTTTAATAAAATTTTTCTAAACAATTCAATTATTCTCAAAAGTTTATAATAAAATTCTTCGTAAATTTCAACTATTTTAAAAATTTTTAAATTAAAATTACTTTAAAAAATTACATTATTTTTACGGAAATTTAATGAAATTCTTCAAACTAAAAATGTAATTATTTACAAAAACTCTAATAAAATTGTTTAAAACAATTTAATTTTCAATGAATCATTTCAATAGAATTTAATTGAAAAATTATTAATTGCAATTAATAATAAACACGATTATTTTAAAAACTTAAAAGAAATTCTTTATAAAATTCAATTATATACTTTTAAAATTTGCAGTTAAAATTATTTTAAAAAATTACATTATTTTCAAGAATATTGAAATAAATTCTTCAAAACAATTCAATTATTTTAAAGAATTTCAATAAAAATCTTGCGAAGAATTAAATTATTTTCAATACAATTTTAATGATATTTTTAAAATGAATTCAATTATTTTAAAATTTTTTTATAAATACTTTACAAGAATTCAATGATTTTCAGAAAAAATTTATTATTTCTATACAAATAATTGAATTTTTGCAAAATTTAAAAAAATAAGTGAATTTTTGAGAAGAATTTTATTAAAATTGTATTTAAAATAATTCAATTCCTGTGAAAAATTGAATAATTTTTTTAAATAATTTAATTTTTACGGAAAATTTTAACAAGATTTTTAAGAATAATTGAAATTTTTGAAGAAATCAATTAAAATTGTATGGAAAATAATTGAAACCCTGTTAAGAATTTTATTATATGAAAATAATTGAATTTTTTACGAAGATTTTTATTATTTATAAAAATTGACTAAAGAATTTTATTACAATTATTGAAAATAATTGAATTCTTCATTAAATTCAATTATTTTGAAATTTGTTGATAAATACTTTGGAAGAATTCAATTATTTTCAGTAAATCGACAATTTAATTATTTCTGAAAATAATTAAATTCTTGAATACAATGTTATTCTAACTTTTTTAAATAATTGAATCCATGCGAAAAAATTTATTATTTCTACAAGTAATTGAATTTTTGCAAAATTTAAAAAAATAAGTGAATTTTATTAAAATTGTATTTAAAATAATTGAATTTCTGTGAAAAATCAACTATTTATTAATATTCATGAATTCTTTCAAAGAATTTTAAAAAAAATGTTTAAAAATAATTTAATTTTCCCTGGAATTCAATTAAAATTGTATTTAAAATAATTGAATTTAGCGAAAATTCAATTATTTATGAAAATAATTGAATTCTTGAATTTGAATTTTATTAAAAGTTTTTTAAATAATTGAACTCCTGTGAAAAATTAAATTATTTTTTAAAGTAATTGAATTTTCTCGGAGAATTTTTACAAGATTTTTAAAAAGAATTGAAATTTTCGAAGAAATCGATTAAAATTGTATTGAAAATAATTGAAATCATGTTAAGAATTTTATTATATAATAATAATTGAATTTTCTACGAAGTTTTTTATTATTTATAAAAATTGACTAAAGAATTTTATTACAATTATTGAAAATAATTGAATTCTTTATAAAATTCAATTATTTTGAAATTTGTTGATAAATACTTTGGAAGAATTCAATTATTTTCAGTAAATCGACAATTTAATTATTTCTGAAAATAATTAAATTCTTGAATACAATGTTATTCTAACTTTTTTAAATAATTGAATTCATGCGAAAAAATTTATTATTTCTACAAGTAATTGAATTTTTGCAAAATTTAAAAAAATAAGTGAATTTTATTAAAACTGTATTTAAAATAATTGAATTTCTGTGAAAAATTAACTATTTATTAATATTCATGAATTCTTTCAAAGAATTTGAAAAAAAAATGTTTAAAAATAATTTAATTTTCCCTGGAATTCAATTAAAATTGTATTTAAAATAATTGAATTCAGCGTAAATTCAATTATTTATGAAAATAATTGAATTCTTGAATTTGAATTTTATTAAAAGTTTTTTAAATAATTGAACTCCTGTGAAAAATTGAATTATTTTTTAATTGAATTTTCTCGGAAAATTTTTACAAGATTTTTAAAAATAATTTAGATTTTCGAAGAAATCAATTAAAATTGTATTGAAAATAATTGAAATCCTGTTAAGAATTTTATTATTTAATAATAATTGAATTTTTTACGAAGTTTTTTATTTATTTATAAAAATTGACCAAAGAATTTTATTACAATTATTGAAAATAATTGACTTCTTCATAAAATTCAGTTATATTTTGTAATTTTTTAATAAATACTTTGCAAGAATTCAATGATTTTCAACAAATTGACAATTTAACTATTTCTGAAGATAATTAAATTCTTGAATATAATTTTATTAAATAAAACTTTTTTAAATAATTGAATTTAAAAATTTTTAAATAATTGAATTCTTGTGAATAATTAACTATTTATTGATATTCATGAATTCTTTCGAAGATTTAAAAAAAAAATGTTTAAAAATAATGGAATTTTTCCTGCAATTCAATTAAAATTATATTTAAAATAATTGAATTGAGCAAAAATTTTATTATTTATGAAAATTAATTGAATTCTTGAATTTTAATTTTATTGAATTATTTTTATTAAATTTATTAAATTATTTTTTAAAGTGATTGGATTTTCTCGGAAAATTTTTACAAGATTTTTAAAAAATAAAAATAATTGGAATTTTTGAAGAAATCAATTAAAATTGTATTGAAAATAATTGAAATTCTGTTAAGAGTTTTATTATATAAAAATAATTAAATTTTTTACGTAGATTTTTATTATTTATAAAAATTGACTATATGAATTTTATTACAATTATTGAAAATAATTGAATTTGGTCTATTATTGAAATTATAAAATTATATCAATTAACTTGTTTAATAAAAAATAAAATCAAAAAATAAAATTAAAAAAATAAAATCAAAAAATAAAATTAAAAAAATAAAATCAAAATATAAAATTAAAAAAATAAAATCAAAAGATAAAGCCAAAAATAAAGTCGAAAATGAATAAATAAATTGTCTGTTAAAATCAAAGAGTAATGAATTTCAATGATCGTGAATTATTTTGTCAAAAAGTGGAAATAAATTCAGATGGATAAAGAATCTTTTTACGTAGGGATTAATTAATTAGTGAATAAATTATTTCCCAGGACGTGTGGTAAGCAGTTTATGGTTATTGCAATGAGCAAATGAAATTATAGTGCATATATATATATGGCGTTTGTGTTTGAATGCGCTTTGCAATGCGGCAATAGATGCATTCAAAGACACGCGTAACATAAATATCTTTGCGTTTGTGATTCCACAAACACGAAACGCACTCCGTAACATGGCGTATGCTGCATAAACACAGAGAGTACCTTTAGGAATACGAGAGACTTGCCAACGGCGGTGTAATTAGCAATTACAATTATCGACATGGCGGCTAGGCTTGTCCTACGGCGATTGAGTAATTAATCCAGGAGTCGTTGATCGTCCCTTGACTAATAACTTCATAAACCAAGGGATCAATCCCAAAAGAGTATGTGTAATAATCTTGGGTGGGAAAATTCAATTTTGTCCCTTATTACTTCTAGAATCATGTAATTCGTGTCTAATGGTTATTAAATATCTTTTCCATTATGCAATATCATCAGAGGGTTTACACAGAAAATTTTATTTTCTTTTTCCCTGATTTTTCCTTGATTTTTCCCTGATTTCTAGATAAAATTTTCACTTTTTCTCTGACACTAAAGAATATTTTGATTCACTCTTAAAATAATTAGATACTCAAAAAAAAATGTTCTATTACATTTATTTATTAATTTCTGTAATTTTAAAATTATTCAAAAACACCAATAACTTCTTTCTTAAATAAATATTTAATCAATATTATTTTTCCATAAGAACTAAGAATTCGAATTTTATTAAAATTGTATTAAAAATAATTGAAATTCTGCGATGAGTTTTATTATTTATGAAAATAATTAAATAATAATAATAAAATAATTGAAATTTTGCAAATAATTTTTTTAAACATTTTTAAAATAATAGAATTTTAGAGAAGAATTTTATTATTTATAAAAATAATTGAAATTTTGACGAGAATTTCTAAATCTTTTCGAATATAACTGAATTTTTGCGAAGAATTTTATTACTTTTGAAAATAATTGAATTTCTGCAATTATTTGTAACTTCTCCAAAATTCATTTTTTTTCTAGTGTTTTTAACTAAAATTCTTCTATAATTATTACAAAATATTTTAACTAAAAATTCATTTTTAAATCAAATTTTATTAGAAAATTCAATTCTCCCACCATGAGGGTTCGGAGATTCAATTTTTTCAGAAAAATTCTATTTTCGGTAATAGGTCTCGTAAAAATAAATTATCATTAAATAATAAAACCGAACGTAAAATTATCGACAGATAATCAATCAAGAATTCAATTATTTAAATACATAGATGATTTATTGAAAAATTAAATGTTTCTTAAAATTGAATTCTTATACATAATTCTATCAAAAAATTGTTTAATAATTGAATTCTTTAGACGAATTTTAATAAAATTTTTAAGAATAATTACTCTTTCGGAGAAATTCGATTAAAATTGTATTTAAAAATAATTGAAATTCTGCATTGAGTTTTATTATTTCTGAAAATAATTGAATTATTGCGAAGAATTTTATAAAAAAAAGTTTAAACAATTGGTTTTTTTTCAAAAAAATTTATGCAAATTTTATTTTTAATAATTCAATTTCTGTGGAATTTTCAATATTTTTTAAAATAATTGAATATTTGTGTAGAACTTTGTCAAAATTGTTTTTAAATAATTGAATTCTTTTAAGAAATTTTATTAAAATAGTAGAATATTGAAAATCATTGAATTAATAAAATTTTTCGAAAATTAATTGAAATTTTGCAATGAATTATATTAAAATTTCTGAAAATAACTATATAAGTTTAGAGAAGAATTTTATTATTTGTAAAGATAATTGAGATTTTGACAAGTATTTTTAAAGATTTTTCGAATATAATTGAATTTTTGCGAAGAATTTTATTACTTTTGAAAATAATTGAATTTCTGCAATCATTTGTAACTTCTTCAAAATTCAATATTTTTTTAGTGTTTTTAACTAAAGTTTTTCTATGAATTATTATTTTTAATTTTAATAATGAATTAAATATATATTAACAAATTTTATTAAATTAATAGTTATACAAATTATTGAATTGAGAACAATTTTTGAAAATAATTTAAATTTTACAATGAATTTTATTAAAATTATGGAAAATAATTGAATTCTTGGGATGAATATTGTTATTTATGAAAATAATAATCGACTTCCTCCGAATTATTTTATTATTTATAAAAATAATTAAATCTCTGAAAAGAATTTTTAAATTTATGAAAATAATTGAATTACTGCGAAGAATTTAATGCCAAATTTGAAAACATTTGATTTTTTTGAAAAATTTTATGCAAATTCTATTTTAATTTTTAAATAATTGAATTTTTATAAAATTTTTATTGGTTTGGAAAATAAGTGAATGTTTATGTAAAATATTATAAAAATTTTTGTTTAATAATTGAATTCTTTTGGGAAATTTTATTAAAATAGTAAAATATTGAAAATCATTGAAATAAAAATTTTTGAAAATAATTGAAATTTTACAATGAATTTTATTAAAATTCCTGAAAATAATTTAATTTTATTATTTATAAAGCTAATTGAAATTTTGACCAGTATTTTTTAAAATTTTCAAATATAATTGAATTTTTGCGAAGAATTTTATTAATTTTGAAAATAATTGAATTTCTGCATCATTTATTTTATAAACCCAACTTTTTTAAAATTCAATTAATTTTTGAAATATTTAAGTAAAATTATACACTAAATAATTTCCAAGTAATAATTCTAGTTCTTCAAGAAGTATGTTATTTAAAAAATAAATTATTGTCAGAAATAGAAAAAATTGATGGTTTTGTATTAGAATTCGTGGTAATTTCATAGTTTATGAGGCAAACAAAAAAAAGACACAAAAATTCAGAATTTTCTTATAAATTCTAAAAATTTAATCTTCTTCCAGTACTTTCAGTAAAAATTCCTTCAAAAAAAAAAATTTTAATAAATTAAATGAATTTTCTTTCCTTTTCTCTTTTATTTTTTTCTCCTCTCTACTTTCAACAAATTATTAAACATTCGATTTAACAAGAACGTTAATTTTTCATAATTATCGATTTTCCACTTCTATGATTATTTAATTTTAAATCTCCTCTTCCGTATATAAACGTGTGCAATTCGCTCCGATAAATTCCAATGCATTGACAATGAACCTCTTCCATGCCTAATGTATTTCACTAATTCGATGGATACATGATTAACATGTTCTCGTTTGTCGATTTCACTGTTGAATGACACAATCCTTTTATATTTCATGTAGGTAGTGAAGAATCACAAAACAGTCTTTCAACTTTTCCACTCTTCGGACTTTCAATAAATTACGTTTTCTTTTCGTTTTCATTTTCACTTTTACTTTCATTTTTTATATTTACTTTTTTTATAATTGAATCGTTTCATTAAATTAAATTGTTAGCAAGTTTTTATCGTTTCTTCTAATAATAAAAAATCCGACATTATTTCATTAAATAAATAAAAAGAAATGAAATGATCTAATCTCAAATAAAATGGAACGAAAAAAAATTATAAATTTTTCAAATAAAATGAATGAATAAATAAACAAAATGAACAAAATAAACAAAATAAATGAAATAAACAAAATAAACAAAATAAACAAAATGAACAAAATAAATGAAATTGAATGAAACGAAATGAAACAAAATGAAACAAAATTATGAATTTTTCTCATTTCCGTTAATCAGATTTAATTAAAAAGAAAAATTTCGCGATCATTATTTTTTTCCTTCTTGATTTTTTGTTTTTTGAGAGTCTCTTATTATAAAAGAGGCGTTTTGACAAAAAAAGAAGAAAGAAGAAAAAAATCTATTTGAAATAAATGAGTGTCGCACAACCCACCGACCCCCTTAATTAATCCTCGCATATATAGTGTTCAAGGGGCTTAGGTTACGTTTTGTCATCACAGCAGCTGTGTTGTTACCAGAAACTAAAGACAGAGGAATCTTGTCGAGGGAAGCCAAGTCACAAAATCTGCACACGTCAGCGCGTCTCGAGAAGCTGTGTGCTAATTGTAGTCCTTTGTTTCGCGAGACTTTTTGAAGGGCTATCTACCCCAGTGCAGGGGAAACTTCAGACCCGTTATCTTCAATGGTTGCATTCTTAAAAAGGTGGAAGAAAACTACTACTGTTATAGATTTTTTTTTTTCCTTTTTTGTTATCACACATTTTAAAGCCGAGAGTATAAAAAGATAAATACCAAACATTTTTCAATAGTATACACGAAAAATACGAAAATAATAAATATAAATTATGTAAAATAAATAAAAATTAAAGTATAAAAGTAAGGAAAATAAAATACAAAATATATAATTGGATAAAAAAAAGATGACCCACGTCGAAAAATTCCATGGAACTTACATGGAATTTCCGTGGAAATTCTGCAAGTTTTATATTTTAATATTATTTTAACATTTCTATTATGATTAGAGTCTAATAATAATATTTATTATAAGAAATATATTGAATAGATGTAAGTAATGTAAAAAGTAATCAATTAAAAAAATAAACTTTTAATATTTCAGAGAGTAAATAAAATTATATTTTTTATATAAGAGTGGTAGAGAAAGAGAGTCACTTTCCGAGAATTTGTACTTCTTTATCCCACTCCTCGTAATATTTTTTGTCTCGTTTATTTGGAAAGTAGAAATAATTTTTGCAATGTTTTTGAAAATATTTTTTTTCTCAATAGGAATGAATTTGAATGAATAAATTTCCAAAAAATATTACGTCAGTACCCTCCCACGTCATCTGTTTTGTCCCGTTTATTGCACGCAAAAATTACAAATAATTATGTAAAAATATTAAAAAATTTTATTTTTCTCCATAAGTGTGAGAAAAGTGGTTATTTTCCAGGAAATTAAAATGTCATTAAAAAGCAATTAGCATTAATATAGTCAACGAAGGGACAGACATTTCTTCAGTTGCGAGTTCACCTCGGGCCGTGTAAGGTCTCGTATAGTAATAATCGCTATACTGTATAGGAATGATTGCTATACTGTATAGTAACGATTGCCATACTGTATAGTAACGATTGCCATACTGTATAGTAACGATCGCTATACTGTATAGTAACGATCGCTATACTGTATAGAAATGATTGCCATACTGTATAGGAATGATTGCTATACTGTATAGTAACGATTGCCATACTGTATAGTAACGATCGCTATACTGTATAGTAACGATCGCTATACTGTATAGAAATGATTGCCATACTGTATAGGAATGATTGCTATACTGTATAGGAATGATTGCTATACTGTATAGTAACGATTGCCATACTGTATAGTAACGATCGCTATACTGTATAGTAACGATTGCCATACTGTATAGTAACGATTGTCATACTGTATAGTAACGATCGCTATACTGTATAGTAACGATCGCTATACTGTATAGGAATGATTGCCATACTGTATAGTAACGATCGCTATACTGTATAGTAACGATTGCCATACTGTATAGTAACGATTGTCATACTGTATAGTAACGATCGCTATACTGTATAGTAACGATCGCTATACTGTATAGAAATGATTGCCATACTGTATAGGAATGATTGCTATACTGTATAGTAACGATCGCTATACTGTATAGTAACGATCGCTATACTGTATAGGAATGATTGCCATACGGTATAGGAATGATTGCTATACTGTATAGTAACGATTGCCATACTGTATAGGAACGATCGCTATACTGTATAGTAACGATCGCTATACTGTATAGAAATGATTGCCATACGGTATAGGAATGATTGCTATACTGTATAGTAACGATCGCTATACTGTATAGTAACGATCGCTATACTGTATAGGAATGATTGCCATACGGTATAGGAATGATTGCTATACTGTATAGTAACGATTGCCATACTGTATAGGAACGATCGCTATACTGTATAGTAACGATCGCTATACTGTATAGAAATGATTGCCATACGGTATAGGAATGATTGCTATACTGTATAGTAATGATTGCCATACTGTATAGTAACGATCGCTATACTGTATAGTAACGATTTTTTCTTACTAAAAAGATAACATTTTTGTAATTTTTCATAAATTTTTCGGAGAATTTTTTATTGAAATTTTGTAAAGATAATTGAATTTCTTTTGAGTAATAATAATAGTAAATTAAATACTTCATTTGGCGGGCGTGACAGTTGCTACTTATTTATATTACTTAATAAAAAAAATTTTAAATACAAATTTCATAAAATTCAATTATTTTTTTAATTTTTAAATAAAAAATTATTCCAAAATAATTCATAAAAAATAATTTTTTCTCGACAATTTTTCAATAATTAAATTATTTAAAAAAATAAATTTTAAATCTGTAAAGTCTAATTATTGTTAAAAACAGGAAAAGTTTGAAATAAATAAAATCTTTTCAACGCTGAAGAATAACATTAAGAATTTTCTTATGAATTCTTGAAATTGAATATTATTATTCCAGCACTTTTGACAAAATTCTCTGACTTTTTTCTGATTTTTCTGAATAAATTTAGAAAAATAGTGATTTTGTGTAGAATTCTTCTGAATAATTGAATTTTTTAATGTTAATGACATAAAAATAATATTATTTAATTTTGACTAGAAAACTATTAGAAACAAAATAACAAATAAGTAATTAATTGTAATTAAATGTAATTTATTTTTGATAATTAATAAGTCAAAAATACTGTAATTTTATTACTTTCGAAAATAGTTGAATTTCTGCAATCATTTGTAACTTCTTATAAATTCAATTATTTCCAGTACTTTAATAAAAATCCCTGACTTTTCCCTGATTTTTCTGACCTATTACAAACTTGGAAATGTTAAAAAATATTTTTAAAATAAAAAACTTGCAGAATTCGGAAATTCCATGGAATTTCCGAGAGGTACTCCCATGAAATTTTTCGACGTGGGAAATTATTGAAAATAAAAACGATCACAAAATTTTATTTTCAATAATTTAATATCAAAGGACGTTAAAGATTATTAATATATAATAATTAAAAAAAAAAAAAAAAAAATAGAAACATTTTAAAAAAATTCAAAATATTTTGTAAGAAATATATTTCAAATTTAATTGAATTTAATACATTTGATTAGCAAATAATAAAAAAGAAATGAACGAAAAAAATTTGTTTTCAAGAGAGAGGAGAGAGATTTAATTAGAGTGCGGTAATTATCGTGAATTTTATTTTTAATCCTTCTGTTTTCCTAAAGAAAGATACTCTTTTTTTCCACGTAATAGCACTCAATAATCCTGAAAATCCTGAGCCACATCTTGCGGCCATTATTCCATTTCTATCGAAAGCCAGTTTAATCCTTCGATCGCTTTTAGTAATTTATGTTAGGCAACATAAGTGCGTAATTGGTCCATCAGAATAACCGCTTTCAAATCTTCCGAGCGCGTCATGAATAAACATTCAGTTATACACTCAACGAATCAAAACGTTAAAATATTCTGAAGAATATTAAATTTTTCCTTTTTGAGCAAAAAAATATTTTCCAATTTTCCACAAAAAATTGTTTTTTATTATTGGAAATAATAATTAATGAACCGTATTCAGAATTTTCTTCTAAATTCTAAAAATTTAATTTTTTTCAGTACTTTTAATAAATTTATTTATTAATTTTAATATATTCGTTTTTCTTTTTGTTTCAGGTGAGTAAGACGATATTATTCCTAAAAAAAAATTTGCTATTATTCCTCACTAATAATAATGTAAGTATAACAATTAAATATTATAAAAATTTATTTTCCAAAAATTTATTTTCTAAAAATTTTCTGTACAATATACTTTCTCAGGATGATGGAAAATAAGTTGAAAAATTTTACTGATATTAACAAAAGAATTGAAAAATGAATATAATTACAAGAGGGATATAATTATAAATTATAATGAGAGTCCGTCGTCGCATCTGCTTCATATGGAGAAATAATTTCCCTCCAATTAGTATCGTTCAAGCAATTAAGATGCATGGAATGTAGTCACTCACTAAAGTTATCTTGGAGATTGTGGCACGTGCTTATCGATATAATGTCCCAGAATGAATCCCAGTGGAAAAGCAGACGTCGCTGATGTCTTAAGGGACTTTGATATTCCTTCCACATAGTGCTTTTAGTTTTCGTCGACTCAGTCTTACTTTAGAAACTGCTTTCACTCAATATGTATATATAAATGTGTGTCATTCAAGCTCTTTAGATATATGAAATCTTCACTTTTGAATAGAGGAAAATCAAAAATTAAAAATCAAAAATCAAAAATTAAAATATTAAAGAAAATTTCGAATTTTTAAAGAAAATTTTTTTTCCTTCTCAATTCATAATACAGAATACAATATTCAAGTGTCAATTTTATGTTAAACGTAATTTAAGATCTTTTAATGTAAAAAACGATTTTCAAAACTCGTGAAAGAAAATACTGATAATTTCTTCGCTTTAGAGGAGAGGTCTCTCTATAAGTTTTACGATTCGCAGATATCAGATTTATGAGAACTGGTGCATGGTCGTCCAGAATGGCGATTCAATAATGTTCCTTAAGTATTTTCCAATTTCCGTTCTCGAAGACTCTCGCTATCGGGCAATGTACTCTCAGTAATCATAATAAATAAAAGATTGTAAAAAAAAAAATAGTCGAACAAAAATATGAAAAAAAGTTGGACAAAACAATTTCGAATTTTTAATAAAAAATCGCTTCTCATTTCAAGTTAACAGTAAAAAAAAAATGAATGAAAAGAAAAGAAATGAAAACGATATGGTAAAATCAACCATTTATTATACCTCAGATGGACTGGCGTCAAGATGAAAAATTCCAGCACGATGTAATACACAAAACACGCTATATGAAATGTTTGAAAGAATCTTTCATTTTTATAGCCGCAGCTTGAAACTTACACTTTTCTTTTTTTTTTCTTTTTAATAAGCTCTTTATTAAAGATGAAACTGAACTGAATGAGAAAAATGATAATGCAAAATGTAAAGAACGTAGAAATAAATATTATCAAGAAAAAAAAATGTCTTGAACATTTTTTTTTCATTTTTTCTTGAAATATATGAGTAATTCTTCTTCTACTTCAAAAAAAAAAAAGGGAAAAAAACTTCCTATTCTTCTTAATCTATTAACAAACTTTTTGAACTAAAAGTTCTTGTATATTCTTTTACTAAATTAAAATTCAACGACTTGCTTCATTGTTTTTTTTGCCAGTTGCTTGTTTCATATTCCTTTACCAAAACTTTTGTAAAACATGAAGGGAAATTAATTTTTCTTGACATAATTACAAAAATAGGAATAAATTACTTTTTGAAAAACAAGGGCTTTAACAATGTTAATATAAATGATAATTTTTTGCCTGGAAAGAAATTATTACGATTATTTTAAATAATAATAATAAAAATAATGATAACAATAATAATAACAATAATAATAAAAATAATAATAAAAATAATAATAACAATAATAATAATAATTTTAAAAATTTTAACGCAATTCTTTGAAAGACAAAACCAATCAATTTTTTCTATTTCTGACAATAATTTATTTTTTAAATAACTTCATTTTGGAAGAAATATCATAAAATTATTACATATAAATTATTTAATGAATAATTTTACTTAAATATTTCAAAAAAAAATTGAATTTTAAAAAAGTTTTGGTTTATAAAATAAATACTCGTCAAAATTTCAATTATCTTTATAAATAATAAAATTCTTCCCAAAAATTCAAATATATTCGAAAATTCTTAAAAATACTGGTCAAAATTTCAATTATCTTTATAAATAATAAAATTCATTGCAAAATTTAAAAATTTCAATTATTTTCAAAAAATTTTATTAATTCAATGATTTTCAATAATCTATTTCAATAAAATTTCCCATAAGAATTCAATTATTAAATAAAAATTTTGATTATATTTTACACAAACATTCACTTATTTTCCAAAACAATAAAAATTTCATAGAAATTCAATTATTTAAAAAAAAACATAAATTCTTTCGAAAAAATCAAATGTTTAAAAATTTGGTATTAAATTCTTCGCATTTATTAAAATAATTGTCATAAATTTTTAAAAAATTAAAATTAAAATTGTTTTAAACTTTTTTAATAAAATTCTTGTAAATAATTCAATTATTTTCATAAATAATAAAACTCATTGCGGAATTTCAAATTATTTTTAATACAATTTTAAACGAAATCCTCGAGAAATTGGAAATCCTTCTGAAAAATTTTATTAAATTTCGTCAAAAAAATTCAATTATTTAAAAATTTATTATTCAATAAATTATCTATGTTTGTATTTAAATAATTGAATTTTCGTAGAATTTTCTAATAAAATTTTATTTATAAATTAATTTCAGTTGAAGAGAGTAATTAGAGATAATTCAATTACAGATAGTAATTATTGAATTTCGGAGAAGTTACTAATAATTTCAATTTTTAGAAATAATTGACTTTTGTTAAAGTTTTAAATTAAAATCTTTGAAAATTTAAATTTTTCAATACTTTTTATTAAAAATTCTATGGAATTAATTTTTTTGCAAAAAGCTTAATCGACATTTTTTAAAATTATTTCAAGTTTTTTTTTTCATTAATTTAAAAATTTTTTTTTAGGAATTTAATTACTTTTATAAATAATAAAATCATTCGGAGGAAGTCAATTATTTTCATAAATAACAATATTCATTGCCAGAATTCAATTATTTTCAAAAGTAATAAAATTCAATTATTTTCAAAAATTTTAATTAAACTAATTGCAAAATTTAAATTATTTTTAAAAATTGTTCTCAACTGAATAATTTGTATATCTATTATTTTAATAAAATTTCCCAAAAGAATTCAATTAATTAAAAACAATTTTAACAAAGTTCTACACGAATATTCGATTATTTGCTAAAATAATGAAAATTTCACAAGAATAATTCAATTATTAAAAATAAAATTTGCATGCATTTTTTCGAAAAAAACGAATTGTTTGAAACTTTTTTTAATAAAATTCTTCGCAACAATTCAATTATTTTCATAAATAATAAAACTCATTGAAGAATTTAAATTATTTTTAATACACATTAATAATAATAATAAAATAAAAATTACTGAAAAAGAGGTAAGAGTAAGAGAAAAAGGAAGAAATAAAAAAAATTATAGTTCCAATAAAAACTGATTTTTACTAAAATAAAAAAAAATACTACTACAATAAAAAAGGTCGTAAAGGGTTTTCTGTCTGACTAAACTTGCTTTTTACTACTTATAAACAGAATTTAAAACTTCTTTCCTATAAAAAGAAAAAAAAATTGTCTGTGTAAAATAGATTTTGATTGATGGTAAAATTTATCATCTTTTTTTTTATCTCTATTGTATAGTAAATATAATCCCAAACAATTGGTACTAGACGGTTTTTAGGGTTTAAGTCGTATCATCTGCGTTAAAGTACATATTTTTATGTAAAGCACAAGAGATCACCATTCACAACACATGCTTTGTTGTCGTCAGCAATTTTCCATCGAAAGCCCCTTCATCGGTTCCTCACTTTTGTTATATATACACACACACATTGTATATATAAGTCTATAGAAGCAACCCAATACCAGATGATTCATTATATTATAAAGTGTCGTCTAAAGCACTTTTTTTTGTCCTTTCTGAAAAGTTAAAGCTTCAACAAGAATGTCAATAACATTAAAAATATTTTTATGATTGTGCAACGGGAAAATATTTCCTTTCTGTTGTAATATCTTTGTTTTATTATTTTTATTATTTTATTAATTTTTTTTTCCTTTATTTCTTTTTTTTCTTTTATTAATAGAAAAAATAACATAATTAGCGGTTGTATTGATGTTCTAAACATCGACAAGGAATGAAAATTTTATTTCAAAATAGTAAATTTATGGAACAAGCTGGAAATTGTTTTTGTCAATTTTCGGAGGGAGTTAAGAAAGTTTGTCTGCTTGATGGATAAAGGGAGTGAATTTCGCCCCAACACTGATCGGTCGAAATTCCATGAGAACAATAAGGTATTCATTGGCGAATATTTGGGTCTTTGTAATATGCAGAGTTGGAGAAACCACAAAAGTTAAGTTTCTTGCAAACTGTGCTGAATTTATCGAGCCAATGTACTTAACTCAAAGTTTCCTCTTTTTCCCCCCTTTTTCAATTAATATTATTATTATTATTACTATTACTACTACTACAGGGTTGCCACACAAATTTAATTTTGTTTTTCTCTGATTTTTTCTTGATTTCCAGAAAATTTTTGACTTTATCCCTGATCGTAAAGAATATTCTGCTCACTTTAAAAATTATTAAATACTCAAAGAAATGTTCTATTATATTTATTTACAAATTTCTTCAAAAGTAAAATTATTCAAAAACACCAATAACTTCATTTTCAAAAAAATATTTATAATTATTTTTCCATTGCAACTAAGATTTTCGGAATTTTTAATTCAAAGATTTGAAAATTCAATAACTTATTTAAGAATATTCATTATAAAACATGAAGATATCGATCATTTAATTATTTTCATAAATAATAAAAATTTTACAGGAATTTAAATATTTACAAATTTTTTTTATAAGTTTCTTCCCAGTAATTCAATTATATTCAGAAATAATAAAACTCATCGCAGAATTTCAATTATTTTTAATACAATTTTAATCAAATTCCTTAAAAAAAATGTAATCTATTCTAAAAAATTTTATTAAAATTCGTCAAAATAATTCAATTATATTTAAAAATTTGTTAATAAAATAAGAATGAATATGAATTCATAAGAATGAATTTTTAAGAAATATAAATATTAAAATATTTCAAAATTAATTTAAATATTAAAAAAGTTGTGTCTCTAAAATAAACAATTGCAGAAATTCAATAATTTCCAAAAGTAAAAAAAATTCTTCGCAGAAATTCAATTATGTTCGAAAATTTAAAAAAAATACTCGTCAAAATTTCAATTCTTTTTATGAATAATAAAATTCTTCTCCAAAATTCAATTATTTTCAAAAGTTGTAAAATTCTTCTCAAAAATTCAATTTTATATTCGAAATTTTTTTAAAAAATTTCAAAATTATTGTCAAAATTTCAATTATTTTTATAAATAATAAAATTCAATTATTTTCAGAAATTTTAATAAAATTCATTGCAAAATTTCAATTATTTTCAAAAATTTTTATTAATTCAATGATTTTCAATATTCTACTATTTTAATAAAATTTCCCAAAAGAATTGAATTATTAAACAAAAATTTTGATAATATTTTACACAAACATTCACTTATTTTCCAAACCAATAAAATTTTTAGAAAAATTTAATTATTTAAAATAAAATTTGCATAAAATTTTTCAAAAAAAATCAAATGTTTTAAAGTTTTTTTTATAAAATTCTTTGCAGTAATTTAATTATTTTCATAAATTTTAAAATTCTTTTTAGGGAAAATTACTTTTATGAATAATAAAATCATTCGTAGGAAGTTAATTATTTTTATAAATAACAATATTCATCGCAAGAATTCAATTATTTTGAAAAGTAATAAAATTCAATTATTTTCAAAAATTTTAATAAAACTAATTGCAAAATTTAAATTATTTTTAAAAATTGTTCTCAACTGAATAATTTGTATAGCTATTGATTTATAAATGTTTTAATGAAATCTCCCAAAAAATTCAATTATTTAAAAACAATTTTGACAAAGTTCTACATTTCTACATTTTTCTACATTTCTACAAAGTTCTATTATTTTCTAAAATAATGAAAATTTCAGAGGAATTGAATTACTAAAATTAGAATTTTCATAAAGTTTTTTGAAAAAAAACCAGTTGTTTGATACTTTTTTTTTATAAAATTCTTCGCAATAATTCAATTATTTAAAAATTTGTTGATAAAATTCTTTATAGTAAATTTTTGAAAATCTTAATTCCTATGGAAGAATAATAATAATTAAATATTAAAAAAAGAAATTATTGTTTTCGAATAATTTTACAATTAAAGATATTCGTAAATAAATTTAACGGAACATTTTTTTCAATAAATTTTTTTCCTTCATTTTCTAAAAACTCAAAAATTTTCAGTTTCATTTTCAATTAAATTTTCGAATTGACAAATATAATTTACAAACATTTTTTTCCTTTATTTTAAAAAAACTTCGAATTTTATTAAAACAATTGAAATTGAGAAATTTAGTATTTCAGTATTAAAATTTCTAGTATTTTTTATAAATAAAAAGGAGAAGAAATAAATAAATAAATAACAAAATTCATGTAAATTCGGAAATTCAACATGTAGAAAAAATTGAATTCTAATAAAAACCATTTTCTATTCGAAATAATTGTAGAAGAAAATATTGGGGAAAAAAATATACAGAACATGTTCTCTTTTACTGGGAAAATTAATTAAAAAACATCTCCTTTAATTTTGAATCAAGTATTCACAACGAGTTCGACAAATATCAAATATTGGAGAAAATGTCTGTAGAAATGTCGACATGAATAGAGGGACTTTAAGTGGCTTTAGAATTCAGCAAGGTGCTAAGGTCTCCAGCAGGCAAGTGGATTTATCCAAAAGAGGATAAGAGAAAATTGTCTCTGTACTCAATTTCTTCAATGAATAAAATCTCCCTGGGAAATTTGTAAATTTAATTACGATATTCAATGTAAATTAAATTCAACCAACTATATACGGAGAAATTAAACATTAAAAGATCAAAATGTCAATTATTAAAATTCTAATTCAATTCAGCGATATTTTAAAATTTAATTTAACGTCATTTTTATTAAAATTTTAGTAGCGAAATTAAATTTTTATTTTATTAAATAAAAATAATGTTTATTTCAATTTTAATTATTAATTTTCAATCATTAAGTAATGAATTCTGCACGAACTATTTTCAAATAAAAAAAAAAAAAAAAAGAAATTATAATAATTAATTTTTACTTATTAAGTAATGAATTTTTAACCATTAATTTTCAATTATTAAGAAATTAACTTGCAATTATTAATTAATTAATTAATTATTAATCAAGTGGTATTAATAAAAACTGTTCCAAGTATTTTTTTAAACATAAAATGAACGTTATTCATTTTAAAGAGAGACTAAAGAAATATTCAAATGGTATTTATAATAAAAAAAATTCTCGAGATATTTTTGCTGAGCAATAATATGCTGAAGGTTCTTGAAACCTAATTTCGCCTCTCAACGAGGCTCATTCGCATAATCCAACAGCCCTGAAAGAAAGTGCTGTGCTAGCCCTAAAATTCTCGATCCACGAGATTTTATAATCTAGTGGTCCCTACTAAGCTTTACGCCAAACGCACTTTTCACCCCTCAAAAAGAATAAAAAAAAAAAAAAAAAAAAAAAAAAAATCACCGCTATCGAGATCTGAGAACGAGTGTCAAGTGGGAAGCAATTATGTAAATTTAATTCCACTGCTCGACTATAAGACGATATATACATACATATTTCTTTTTTATTTTTCATTATTCACTCTTGATAATAATAAACGAGAATTTTCCTCTAACAGTCGTAAAATTAAAATATATAATTTCCTCCAAATATTTTCGCCAAGAGAAAAATACTCAAGAAATTAAATAATTTAAAATCTCGAAAATCTTACTAAAATAATTAAAATTTGTAGAGAGAAAATTAGTATGAATATAAATAAATTAAAAATTAATAATTAAATGAAATAAAAGTAAATAAATAAGAAAAAACTTAATAATAGTTTTCAATACTTTTCACTAATTTTTAATTAATAATTAATTAATAATTAATTCATAATTCATAATTAATTAATAATTAATTCATAATTAATTCATAATTCATAATTATTTAATAAGTAATTAATAATTAGTTCATAATTCATAATAAATTAATAAGTAATTAATAATTAATTAATAATTAATTAAAATGAATTTGTATACACGATTTTGAATAAATGTTGAAATAAAAAATTTTGTTGATATATTAATTTATAAACGTAAGTGCATTAAAAAAAATTTTTTTTTCTAATTTACTGATCAATAAAGTTTCGACTGGGATTGAAAAAATAACATACAAATATAATTGGATTATTTATAAATGTCAATCAATGTGGGTTAATATTATTTGGGAATGGACAGGTCAAACTATTCTGACAACATAGCTCGAATGTGACAATCGGAGATCAGTTAATGCGGACATTTATTCATGTGTATATACAGTGGCTAATAATACATTCAATGATTGACAGTAAATTGGCCAAATTCATACAGATATTTCAATTTCCAACTAATTTTATTGCTCGGGACAATAATTTAATTACATTTATATATTATAAATGTATGGTGCATTATGTGCACATGTGCAACAAAATTTATTCCGTCGAGTGTAAAAATTTCAACTGAAAAGGACGAGCATTTTTTTTTTATGTTTAATTTTACCACAATTTACCACTATTTAAAATTTTTTTTTATTTATTATTTACTTTTTTAATTTACTATTTTGTTTACTATTTTACTATTATTTATTTACTTATCTATTGACGGGACAATATTTTTCACTTTTTTACTATTTTGCTATTTTCCTTTTCACTATTTTAACAGAGTTGCCACAAATATTTAATTTTATTTTTCCCTGATTTCCAGTCTTTCTCCTGACTGATTTTGACTTTTTCCCTGACCCTAAAGAATATTCTGATTCACTCTAAAAATCATTAGATACTCAAAAAAAAAACATTCTATTACATTTACCTACGAATTTCTTAAATTGTAAAATTATTCGCAAACATCAATAACTAAATTTTTAAATAAGTATTTAATTATTATTTTTCCATAGAAATTAAAATTCTTCAAAACATTCAAATTCAAACATTTTTAAAATTCAACAACTTATAAGAATATTATTATAAAACATGAAGATATCAATTACTCCGAGTCGAAGACTCGGAGTGATTGATATCTTCATGTTTTATAAAAATTTTAATTTCCATAAAATTTTTCAACAAAAAAATTAAATTATAATAAAATTCTAAGCAAGAATTCAATTATTTTCATAAATAATAAAATTCTTCATGTGGTTTCAAATTATTTTTAATACAATTTTTAAATAAATTTCTCGAAAAATAAAATTATCTTCAAAAATTTTTTGCAAGAATTAAATTACGTGCATTTCACAAATAATGAAATTCTTCGCTGAAATTCAAAAATTTTCAAAATTTACATTTTTAATACAAGTTTTCAAAAGAATATAATTATTTAAATAAAATGTAAGAAAATTCGTTTCAAATATTTTCACAATCTACTTTTTAAAGAAAAGTTCTCAAAAGAATTCAATTATTTAAAAAAATGTAATAAAATTCGATGCAGGAATTCAATTATTTTCATAAATAATAAGATTCTTTACATTACTCCAATTATTTTTAATACAATTTTAAGCAAATTCTTCGGTCATTATTTTCAAAAATTTTGTTAAAATTCTTCGAAAGAATTCAATTGGTATGTATTTTTAACAATTCATGCTATAATGCTTTTAATATTCAATTATTATCTAAAATTTTAACTAATATTAATTTTCAAATCAATTTTTATTGAAAAATTCTACAACAATTCAATTATTTAAAAACAAAAATAAATAATTTATTGAATAAATGAATGTTTTTCGAAACTAAATTATCATAAAGAATTTTATCAACAAATTTGAATTTTTTCGAGAAATTTTAATAAAATTTTCAAGAATAATTAAATTTTCCGAGAAATTCAATTAAAATTGTATTAAAAATAATTGAAATTCTATGATAAATTTTATTATTCATGAAAATAATTGAATTTTTGTAAAAAAAATGTTATTATTTATGAAAATAATTGAATTATTGCGAAGTTTGCTTAGAATTTTATCAAATTTTTTTTTTTTTTATATTCGATTAAAATTGTATTAAAAATAATAATTGAAATTCTGCGATGAGTTTTATTATTTATGAAAATAATTGAATCTTTGTAAAAAAATTTAATTATTTATGAAAATAATTAAATTTCTGTGCAATATTTATTATTTATGAAAATAAATAAATGTTTGAATACAATTTTATTAAGGATTTTTTTTTAAATAATTGAATTCTTTTTGGTAAATTTTATTAAAATAGTAGATATTGAAAATAATTAAAATTAGATAATTTTTCGAAAATAATTGAAATTAGGACAATAATTTTTTGGACATTTATGAAAATAATTGAATTTTGGAGAAGAATTTTATTATTTTTAAGGGAATTTGAACCATTATGACGTCACATATTTAGAACAAATGCTTTGGACAAACTGTGACGTCATAATGGTTCAAATGCCCTTAAAGATAATTGAATTTTGACGAGAATTTTTTTTCATTTTTGAAGATAATTGAATTTTTACGAAGAATTTTATTACTTTTGAAAATAATTGAATTTCTGCAATCATTTGTAACTTTTCCAAAATTCAATTTTTTCCAGTTACTTAAATAAAAATCCCTGACTTTTCCCTAACTTTTCCCTGAATTCCTTGATTTCTCTGACCTGTGGCAACCCTGTTTAATATTTTATTATTTTTCTTTTTCACGATTTTAATAATTTAATTTTTAATTTTACTATTATTTATTATTATTTTACTATTATTTATTTACTTATTTATTGACGGCACTTTTTTTAATACTTTTTTTTTACTTTTTTGCTATTTTACTATTTCGATATTTTAATTTTTAACTAGTTTGTTATTTTACTTTTCACTATTTTAATATTTTAATATTTTAATATTTGTTTACTTATTTATTGACGGGACAATATTTTTTATTTTTTTACTATTTTACTTTTCATTATTTTAATATTTTACTATTTTACTATTATTTATTTACTTATTATTTATTGACGGGACTTTTTTTATACTTTTCTACTGTTTTACCATTTTACTATTTTAATTTTTTACTATTTTCCTTTTCACTATTTTAATATTTTACTATTTTAATTTTTCCTATTTTGATCTTTTGATAATTTCTTTTTATTTGTTTATTTTTATTTGTTTATTGAAATAAATCCAGTTTTTGCTAATTTTTCACCATTTTAACATTTTACTATTTTTTTTTTACTATTTTACTATCACTCACTTTTTACTATTTAAATTATTTGAGATTAAAATTCCAGAAGACTTGTTAGTGTGTAAGTCAGCGATTTCATTAAAGATAGGAAAAAAAAGTTTTTATCTTCTACTTTCAATAATATAAGGAAAACATTTTCTGAATCGAAGAATATGATATGTAGTAAGAAGTAGAGTATACAAATTTCAAAACTTTTGCAAACTCTCTCTCTCTCTCTCTCTTTCTCTTTTACAAAGTTTTCGAATTTGAAAGGAGCACTCGATTACTTGAAATTTTAAAGCTGTTTGGAATTCTTGTTTTATACTTCGAGAAGTAGATTAGAAAATAAAAGCGAAATGCTTATACTGTGAGTCGAATTCTATTTATTTATTTTTCTTCTTTTGCAAATTCAACTTAAGAAAGAGAAAAATAAATTATTCAGCAATTTTTACCCCTTCGATTCAATTTTGAAATCGAGTCTATGAAGAGAAAGAAATTAATGTCTTTTAAGTTGAAATTTTTCAATAAGACATTTTTTTCGGGGCATCTCTAGATTTTTCTCTTTTTCATATTTTCAATCTAAAAGTCAGAAAAGTTTTTTCATTTTTCTTCGATAGATTAGAAAGGAAGAAGTGTAAATTTTAAAGAAATCAATTCAATGAAATTGTCCCGTTAATAAATAAATAAATAAATAAATAAATAAATAAATAAATAAATAAATAAATAAATAAATAAATAAATAAATAAATAAATAAATAAATAAATAAATAAATAAATAAATAAATAAATAAATAAATAAATAAATAAATAAAAATACAATCAATTTATTAAATTATTAATTAAATTATTAAATTATTCCAACCAATTTAATAAAATGAAATAAAAAAATAGAAAAAATGAAAATTTAATATAAAAAAAAAATAAATAACAGAATACTTTGTTTAATAATAGTGAAGTAACTGATTAGTTTTGACGTTTTTTACGTCGATAAAATATACATAAAAAAAGTATGGGCTTTTTTTACGACATTTTACGATTGAACGTGAAAAGCGTTAAACGTATCAGCATAAAAATAATACAAAGTCGCGAACATGTAAACGCAACTCGCGATCGCAGTTTTCTACAACGTCGTTACATCGTTATGCCACATTGAACTTTCCTACTTTCAGTTCGCTGGAGGGAAATTTATTGGGCCGGAAATAATTCCATTACCGCGCAAACCCCATATCCTCACTCCCCCCCCTCTCCTCCCTTACTTCATTTCAAATTAGGTTATTCCACTTGACATCAAATTGTCTCTCTCTCCCTCTCCCTCCCACTCTCTCTCTCTCTCTCTCTCTCTCTCCCCAAGAGTTCGAAAATTAAAAATACAAGTATTGTTCAAATGTGTCGAGTCCCGTATTTATGAATCTAACGATCAATTTCTTTTGCCAGTAAAGTAGTATAAATATGTTTGTTTTTTTTTAATTATATTTTTGAGTATCGAAAAAAATGTTAATTTTTTTTTTCTTAGAATAGAAATAATAAATAATTTAATTTGTTCCTGTCAGTTTAAATTGAAATGAATAATAATTTTTCATGACTTTAAACAATCAAGAAAATTGCAAATTTTTTTTTACGAAACTAACACTATTAAAAATTATTTCTTTAACAATTAATTATCAATAATTGTAATATTTTAATTACAATTTTAGTGTTTTTATTAAAGTCAGGGATTTTTATTAAAGTACTGGAAATAATTGAATTTTATATGAAATTACAAATAATTGCAGAAAATCAATTATTTTCCAAAGTAATAAAGTTCTTCCCAGAAATTCAATTATTTTCAAAAGTAATAAAATTCTTCCCAGAAATTCAATTATTTTCAAAAAATTTTTAAAAATGCCACGTCAAAATTTCAATCACCTTTAAAAACAATAAAATTCTTCTCCAAAATTCAATTATTTTCAAAAATTTTAATTAAAATTCTTGGCAAAATTTCAATTATTTTCAAAAAATTTTCCTCAATTCAATCATTTTCAATATCTACTATTTTATAATAAAATTTTTCAAAAGATTTTTAATTATTTGAAAGAAGTGTTGATATAAAATTTAAAGCAAACATTACATTATTTTCAAAAATAATAAAATTTTTTAATCGATATTCAATTATTTTCATGAATAATAAAACTCATCATAGAATTTTAATTATTTTTAATATATATTTAATATCGAATTCCTCGAAAAGTGTAATTATTTTTGAAGATTTTATTCAAATTGGTCGAAAAAATTGAATTATTTAAAAATTTGTAGATAAAATTCTTTGTGAGGATTTAATTTTTAAAAACATTTATTTATTCAATAAATTATTTATTTTTCTATTTAAATAATTGAATTCTCGTAGAATTTTCAAATAAAAATTGATTTAAAAATTAATTTTAGTTCAAAATAATTTACTTTTGAATATTTTTGAAAATAATTACATTTTTCGAAGAATTTACTTATAAAATTGTATTAAAATATTTAAAAATAATTGAAATTCAGTGAAGAATTTTATTATTTAGGAGAATAATTGAATTCTTGTAAAGAATTTTTATTACATTTTTTTTTTAAAATTGAAGTCCTGTGAAAAATTTTATTATTTATGAAAATAGTTCAATTCTTGCAACGAATTTTATTACATCTTTTTTTAAATTGGATTTTTTAAAGAAATTTTATTAAAATAGTCGATTTTTGAAAATATTTGAATTTCAGCGAAGATTTTCATTATTTGTGAAATGTAATTGAATTCATGCAAAAAATTTTTGAAAATAATTAAATTTTTTGAGAAATTTATTTAAAATTGTATTAAAAATTATTGAAATCCGATAAAAAATTTTATTACTTCTAAAATAATTGAATTCTTGGGAATGATTTTATTAAAATTTTTGTAAACGCAGTTTAATTTTTTTTTCTTTTTGAAAAATTTTATGTAAATTTAAATTACTACAAAACATGAAGATATCAATAACTCCGAGTCTTAATAATAATAGTAATAATAATAATAATTTGTATTGAATAATAATAATGATTAAATATTTATTTAAAAAAGAATTTATTGGTGTTTTGGAATAATTTTACAATTACAAAAATTCCATGGAATTTTTCGACGTGGGTCAGTAAAGTTACTCATCTTTTTTTTATCTAATTATTATATTTTGTTTTTTATTTTTCCTTATTTTTATACTTTTATTTTTCTTTATTTTACGTAATTTATATTTATTTCTTAAAATTTTTCTTAAAATTTCTTAACATTTTTAAAATTTTCATCAAGTAAACTTAATAAATATAAATTTTAATCCTCCGTTGAGACACAGGATCATTTTTGTCCTGAATTAAGAACTAATTCAATTACTTCAAATTTAATTATTAAAAAGTTTTCTAAATTAAATTTTCATTACGGATTAAAAAAGTTTTTTTTTAATTAAAAAGAACTTTTCCTTTCTTTCTATTAAAAAAATTGAAATTAAGTTTCTTTTTTTAAATTTAATAACATGTAAATTTCTGTATATCATCAATTTAAAAAACTAATTTTTAAATCTATTTATATAATTAAATATTTTAATTTCAATATTTTTAGAATTTTTTAAATATAAAACAATCTAAGTAAAGATATGTTTAAACTTTAAAGTGGAATAAATGTGTCAACAGACGGTTAATAATAAATAGAATTCGAAATTTTAAGTAATTTTAATTTCTTAAAAAATAGATAAATAATTTATTATTATTAATTATAAATTTTTTTTATTTACTTGGTATTATATATTTCTAATTTCGATTATTATATAATTACACAGTGCGAAATAATTTATTCCATCGCGAATTAAATTTACAATTCACATAATTATGTAAATTTTGTTTGTCGCAAAGAAAAAGAGATTTTCATAAAGTAAATTATCCCTTTACACTTTAGAAATAACTTGGCAGTGTAAATTTCAAGCGCAAGTCTGACTTGGTTTCATGAATTCCAGTGTGACCACGATACCGAGTAAACTTTGAAGTTCATACTAAGCGGTTAAACATTCCAAACTGAAACCGAAAATGTTTCATTTGAGGGAGATGTTATAAAGACAATGAAAATTGTATCACTAATTCTATTCGTAAAACTAATTCCAGAACAATTATGTTTTCCTCGTTTTACACACGTAAATGGACAGCAATTAAATTATAGTAACTGCTACAGAAATAAAACCCAAAAAAAAAATTTTCCCTTTCGTTCGTAAATTGTAAATAATTTCTTCTTTCACACCCAAACAATTAATTTAAAATAATTTTCACCAATAATTTATTTAAATCAGAAAATCGATTGACAAATTAATATTTTTACATAAAAGAAATATTTTTAACTAATTTATTTTTATTTAAATGGAATAATGTTTAATTACATAATTTTTTATTCAAATCGAACAATTTTTAATTTCAGGAAAATAATTTTTATTTAAATCAAGTAAATTTTATTCAAACCAACAATTTCTGCACTTGAATTAAATAACCGATTACTTGACAATAAATAAATCAATTTCTACTTAAAGCAAATAATTTTTAATTTAATTATTAATTAATAATAATAATTAACAAAAGAATTGAAAAAACCAAGAAATTTTTATTCAGACGAAATAATTTTTACTAAAATCAAATCGAAACGAAAAAAAAATTGCAAAAACTAAATTTTTTGCTTCAAATCTTTGATAATTTAATATTAAAAAGTAAAAAAAACGAAATATAAAAAAATAAACATAACATTTTGTTAATTACGAAAAAAATTTTCTATTTTCTTTCAGGAAACTCTAAAAATTTAATAATTTCACGTGTGAATGATTATAGACCGAGACACATATACAAACACACACACACACATGTAGATTTTTCCTGCGGGGTTTTTGTTGTCGACAGAATATTTCGCAGCGAAACGATCCATCAAGAGAGCGAGCTGACTTCTGAATTCTATTCTGAACTGACAAACGGGGTAAATGAAAATATATTTACGCGGCTGTCGCGCGTTATCGCTTTGCCTAGTTCCTTTTTTGCCTATCTTCGCGCGAAATTATACACGTATATGCACCCAGCGCGAATTTAAGTTGGATCTCGCAATTTCACCTACGTCAGCGACTAGTTAAAACGAATTTCTCGCTTTAGCTATATATATATATATATATATAAATGTGTGTGTGTGTATAAAAGTGAAAATTTACTTTACTTCAAATTTTTTTTTCTTCTTTTTCTACTTCTTCTTCTTTGCCTTTTAAGAAAACCAATCTATTATATTTCGGTCCATTTAACACTAAACGATAGCAAAATTGATTTTTGATTCACTTTCTTTTTTGGCTTTGATTCGATTAAAATTTGCTGGGAAATTAGTTTTTCGCGGAATAAATTCAACACTGTTCTGATTTAAAATCATATTTCTTAATTCGACAAGTTTTTAATTTGATTTTTTGATTTTTATAATATTTCCTAATTTAATAATGTTTTAAATCGACAATTTTTAATTTGATATTTTAATTTTTATAATATTTCGTAATTTGGTAATTTTTAATTCGACAATTTTTTAATTATAATAATAAATAATAATAATAATAACAATAATTTTTATATTATTATGTAGTTTGGTCAACTTGAAATTTTTATATTATTTAATTCAACAATTTTTTAATTTGATATTTTAATTTTTATAATATTTGGTAAATTGGTGAATTTATATTTTTTATCTTTTTTAATTCGACAATTTCTTAATTTGATATTTTAATTTCCGTAACATTTTCGAATTTGGTCATTTTTTAATTTGAAATTTATTTTCATTTCTTTAATATTTCGTAAGTTGGTAATTTTTTAATTCCACAATTTTCAAATTTAATATTTTAATTTTTACAATATTTCGTAATTTGGTTAATTTTTAATTTGACAATTTTTTAATTTGATATTTTAATTTTTCTAATATTTGGTAAAGTGGCGAATTTTTAATTTGTATCTTTTTTAATTCGACAATTTCTTAATTTGATATTTTAATTTTCATAACATTCTCGAATTTGGTCATTTTTTAATTTGAAATTTATTTTCATTTCTTTAATATTTCGTAAG
Organism: Leptopilina heterotoma; assembly: GCF_015476425.1. NCBI lineage: Eukaryota > Metazoa > Arthropoda > Insecta > Hymenoptera > Figitidae > Leptopilina > Leptopilina heterotoma. The sequence goes on from NW_025111114.1 coordinate 1,626,879, forward strand.
TTGGTAATTTTTTAATTTGTATATTTTTTAATTCCACAATTTTCAAATTGATATTTTAATTTTTACAATATTTCGTAATTTGGTTAATTTTTAATTTGACAATTTTTTAATTTGATATTTTAATTTTTCTAATATTTGGTAAAGTGGCGAATTTTTAATTTGTATCTTTTTTAATTCGACAATTTCTTAATTTGATATTTTAATTTTAATAACATTTTCGAATTTTGTCATTTTTTTAATTTGAAATTTATTTTCATTTCTTTAATATTTCGTAAGTTGGTAATTTTTTAATTTGTATATTTTTTAATTTGATATACCTAATAATAAATAATAATAATAATTTTTATAATATTTTGTAATTTGGTGATTTTTTAATTTCTATATTAATTTCATTTTCATGTCTTAATTTTCCTAATGTTTCTTAATTTGGTATTTTAATTTTTATAATGTTTCATAATTTGGTAATGTTTTAAATTTTATAATATTTCGTTGTTTTGTAAATTTTTAATTTGGTAATATTTTAATTTTCATAATATTTCGTAGGTTTGGTAAATTTTTAATTCGACAATTTTTTATTTTGATATTTTAATTTTTATAATATTTCGTAATTTGGTGAATTTTTAATTTTTATATTATTTAATTCGACAATTTTTTAATTTGATTTTTTTATTTACCTAATGTTTCGTAATTTGATAATTTTTTAATTTGTTAAGATTTTAATTTTTCTAATATTTCGTAATTTGGTGAATTTTCAATTTGTATCTTTTTTAATTCGATAATTTCTTTATTTGATATTTAAATTTTTATAATATTTCCTAATTTAGTAATTTTTTAATTTGAAATTTATTTATTGTTTTTAATATTTCGCACTTGGGTAATTTTTTAATTTGGAAATATTTTAATTTTTATGATATTTCCTAATTTGGGAATTTTTTTAATTTGAAATTTATTTCCATTTCTTTAATATTACGTAATTTGGAAACATTTTAATTTTCATAATATTTCGTAATTTGTTAATTTTTTAATTCGACAATTTTTTAATTTAATATTTTAACTTTTATAATATTTTGTAATTTGATGAATTTTTAATTTTTATATTTTTTATATTCGCCAATTTTTTTTTAATTTGATATTTTAATTTCTCTAATTTATTTTTCGTAATTTGGTAATTTTTTAATTTGTTAAGATTTTAATTTTTCTAATATTTTGTAATTTGGTAAATTCTTAATGAATATAGTTTGAAATTCCACAATATTTTCAATTTGATATTTTAATTTTTATTATATTCTCATAATTTGGTGAATTTTTGAATTTGCATATTTTTGAATTTGTTATTTTTATAATATTTCGTAATCTGGTATTTTTTGAATTTGATAATATTTTTTTAAATTTTTCTAATATTGCGTAATTTGGTAATTTTTTAATTTGATATTTTAACTTCTATAATATTTTGTAATTTTTTATTTATTTTTGATTAATTAATAAATTAAAAAAATATACTTTTAAAATATTTTTAATTTGGTAATTTTTTAATTTTCACAATATTTTTTTAACTAGACAATTTTCATATTTTTTAATTTTGAGAATTTAATGAAGATTTCCAGCGGTACTTCACTGTGACTCATTTCTTTTTTAGAGAGTGTGTATTTAGAAAAGAAAAGTTCTGTTGACTCTTGTGTTTCTTTTTTCGAGTGGGAAGATATAATTGAGTTTTAAAAATTTTTTTAATCGAATATAATGTTAAGGTGGGTAGAAAGATTTACATGATTTGGAAGAACAGAGGTGGGATTTTGTCAAGTTGGTAAACTAATTACCAAGTGAGCTAACGCAATGAAGTGGGTAAGGAAGGGACGTGGCCAGACATAATTTCGAGTATCTGGATAGGACGTCTCTAATCTACTTCAACGCGGTCCGTCCATTTCAGAGGGAAAGGACAATTCTGTATCAAACTCGTGCTGAGTGTAAAATTACAATTGCGGTCTCTCTCTCTCTCTCTCTTTCTCTTTCTTCTGTGTTTAAATTTTGCCTTATTTTTGGAAATTTTTTTTATTCATCTTCTCATTTTTAATTTTCAAGAGCATTTTCTTTTAATTTTTATTTCAATAATAAAAATTCAAGTCCAAGTTTTTCTTTTGATAATTATATTTTTTTTCTAATTTCTATTAAAAATTTATTTAAAATTTTATTAGCTATTAATTACTTTTGCATTCCAATAAATTAATTATTTTTAATACATCAGCACCGTTTTCTTTGAAATATAGAGTGAAAAGTTTTTTTTTTCTAATTTTTTTCCAGAGGTTTATTCCTTTCAATTTATTATTAAAATCATTCATTATTTTTGATTTAAATAATTATTCAATTCATTATTAAAATATTTTTTACTATTGTTTCTATTTAAGATTTAAAAAAAATTTTAATTTTATTTACAAAAATTTACGAGAAAAAAAGTAAAATAAATTCCAAACTTCTACAGAATAAAAAAATTAGCAAAGAAAAATTAGCTAACAAAAATTGAAATTTTAACGAAATATAAAAGAAAAAGAAAGAAATAAGTAAAGAAAAAAATTAAGAAAGAAAAAGAAAATGTAAAAGTTAAGAGAGATGAAACTTTCTTTTTTATATTTGATTTCGAAGAAAAAAAATAAAGAGAAAAATTCTCATTAATTTGTTTAATGACAAAAAAATAAACGAGAGAAAATGAGAGGGGAAGGTGAGGGTGAGAGTGGGAGTGAGAGGGAGAGTCAAAAAGTGAAATGTTCGCTCAGGTGTTTGGTTTTTCGATGTTTTCGCTTGTTTCACTTTTAGCGTTGGGGGACGGGCACTTAAGAGCAGATGGCGTTAGCGAAACTTGTGACAAGAAGAAGACTCTCTTGCCTGCTTTGTAATAGCAACATTTATAATCGAATTAGCCTCTCCTTATGGTGAAACTTTCAGGAATTTATCGAAGTAAACAGTTCTTGTTTTGAGAGCAGCTCATTTATCTTTATAGTAGTTTCGCTTTATTTACCTTTCATTTATATCAAACTCGTAAAATTACTTTTCCCCTATATATACCTATTATATAAATAAATTACATCGACAATTATTCAGCGCCATTAATATTTTTTTAATTACCAACTTCTTCCACTAAATTCACAGTCAAAAGCAAAGTCTTAAACTTTTTTTTATTTTCAACAAAAAATTTTTTTTCCATTTGATCACAAATTCTTATCTGAGAGTTTGAAAAAATTTCTTTTCGTTTTAAATTGATTTTCAAAAATTATTATTAGTCTAAGGTCTATTATTATTTTTTTGTTCTTAATATTCTTATCTCAGTAGTACGAGTAAAATATTAGTCAGACGTATATTATTCATATTTTCTATTATTTATATTGTTATATTAATTTTGTTGTCTCAGTAGTACAAGTAAATTATTAGTCAGACGTACAGTAATATTTTTATTTTGCAATTATTATTAAAATTGTTGTTTCAGTAGTAAAAGTAAATGATTAGTCAAACGCCTATTATTATTTTTTTATTATTAATATTCCTGTCTCAGTAGTGCAAGTAAATTATTAGTCAGACGTATATTCGTTTTTTTATTTTTATTTATTGTTATTATTATTATTAAAATTGTTGTCTCAGTAGCACAAGTAAATCATTAGTCAGACGTTTATTATTATTTTTTTTATTCTTAATATTCTTATCTCAGTAATACAAGTAAATTAATAGTCAGACGTTTATTATTAATATTATTTTTATTATTAATATTCTTATCTCAGTAGTACAAGTCAATTATTAGTCAGACGTATATTCGTATTATTATTTATTTTACAATTATTATTAAAATTATTGTTTCAGTAGTGCAAGTAAATTATTAGTCAGACTTTTAGTATTGATTTTTTTATTATAATTATTACTATGTCAGTAATACAAGTAAATTATTAGTCAGACGTTTATTATTAGTATTATTTTTATTATTAATATTCTTATCTTAGTAGTGCAAGTAAAATATTAGTCAAACATATATATTAGAATTTTTTTTAGTTTTATTGTTCTTTATTATTAAAATTGTTGTCTCAGTAGTATAAGTAAATAATTAGTCAGACTTTTATTATTATCATTTTTATTTTAGTAGTAGAAGTAAATTATTCGTCAGACGGAGATTAGTATTATTATTATTATTATTATTATTATTTTCATTGATATTAATTTCTTTGTCTCAGTAGATAAAGTAAATTATTAGTCATACGTATATTATTATTATTTTTTTTATTATTTGTTTTTACTAATAATATTCTTGTCTCAGTACTGCAGGTAAATTATTAGTCAGACGTACATTCGTATTTTTATTTTTTTTTGCGATTATTATTAAAATTATTTTCTCAGTAGTAAAAGTAAATGATTAGTCAGACGTCTATTATTATTATTTTTTTTCTATTAATATTCTTGTCCCAGTAGTACAAGTAAATTATTAGTCAGACTATGTAGTATAACTATTATTGTTATTAATATTTCCATTTTTATTATTTTCATTATTATTAATTTCATTATTAATATTCTTTTCTCAGTAGTTCAAGTAAATTTTTAGTCAGACGTCTATTATTATTATTAACATTGTTAACTCAGTAGTACGAGTAAATTATAAAAATTTAATTAAAAACAAAGAAATTTAGCTTTATTATGTATGTCATTAAAAAAAATTTGTTTGATTTTAAATAACTGATTACTTGTCTATTATTAAATAGATATTTACTGGTATTTGCATCAAATTCTAAATTTATTGGTTCAAAAACAATTTACTTGTTTTCAATAAAAAATTATTTTAATATTTATTTGAAAATCTGTATTTGAATATTTATTTGAATTTTGAACATTGATTTGAAAATATTTATTTAAATATTTATTGGATAATAGACAAGTATTCGATTATTATTATTATTATTATTATTATTATTATTATTATTATTATTATTATTATTATTATTATTATTTAATATTATTATTTATTAAATGAAATAAATGTCTTATTAATTAATTTTTAATTAAAAGAGAGAGCGAGAGAAAGAAAAATTAACAAAAGAGAATATAAATTGTCGATTAATTACCGACTATCAATTGCTAATCTGAAAATATTCGAATTGAATTCAGCACTTGAGAAATAAAAACAGACTTGTTTTTTATTTGTTAATTTATCACCGCTTAGTTTTTGTTATGGATGTATACAATTTTTTTTGTTTTTGTTTCGGCGCACATGAAGTAGTTCAATCAGTGACATCCCACTGCGAGCAGTTTGCGAAATACATAACACTCTTTCTCTCTCTTTCTCTCTCTCTCTCTTACTCACTCTCGTCGGTCGAGAAATATTTTACTGAAGCGAATTTTATTTCCACTGTATCTCTCGATACTGAGTCCATGTCGTTATATAACTACAAAATGCATTTATCATACCAAGAAAAATGTTCGTGTCGCCCAGCGTGGAAAAGTATTTTGTCACCAGTCATTTTAATCCTCGAGGATTTTTCACTTAAAATTGTGAAAAACCAGTCTCTCAGTAGTAAAAATTTCATAAATTTACAGATTTGTTACAAACTGACTGATAACTTTGTACTTCCTCTCATGTTCTTTTTTTTGTTTGTTGTTTTTTGCCTTTCACTCCTTAAAATTTATTGTTTCCTTTTTGTGTTGATCTTTTTTTTCTCTTTCCGCCAAACAAGATTATCTCTGTTATATTTATATTTTATAATTATTCTTCTTATTAAATTACTAGACTGAAAACAAAATCTATTTGATTCAATTATTTGAAAATATTTGAAAAATATTTATTTAGTTCGAATAATTTTTTATTTAGACTAAAAAAAATGTATATTTGATTTAAATAACTTGAATTATTCGAATTACATTGATTTGGACTAAATAAATCTTAATTGGATAAAGTAAATAATTAATTGGATCTAATAAATGAATTTAAACACAAATAATAACTTATTTGAAACTGATTATTTATTTCATTCAAATATTTAAGTTTTTGATACGAATAAAAATTACTTGGCACAATGAATTTATTTTATTAATTCAAGTAAACAATTTTTACTAATTTAGTTGAATTTTATTCACAATTTGTACAAATTTTATTAATTTAGTTGAAATTTAGTAAAAATTAGCAGAAATTTTTTTAATTTAGTAGAATTTTACAAAGAATTACCATAAAGACCAATTTAGTAGATTTTACAAACAATTAGTAGAAATTTTACTAATTTAGTAGATTTTTCAAACAATTAGTAGAAATTTTACTAACTCAGTAGAATTTTACTAACAATTAGCAGAAGTTTCACTAATTTAGTAGAATTTCACTATAACAATTAGCAGAAACTACTGAGAACAAGAATATTAATAGAAAAAAAAATAATAATAGAAGTCTGACTAATCATTTACTTTTACTACTGAGACAACCATTTTTTCATTTTTATTTTATTTTATTTGTATTTATATTTTTTTTTAACTTTTATTGTTATTTTCTTTATTTTTCTTTATATTACTTCCTCATAGAGGAAGTATTGTAATACCGAATTTTTTCGAGTTCGATTTTTTGACATATCTTTATGTTATTTGACCTCAGGAGTTCAAAAATGACATTTTTAAAAAATGTCATTCCGTATGTGTGTGTGTGTGTGTGTGTGTAAACATCACATTTTCATAAATATCTGGAAATCATGAAGAGCTTTTGGGTTGAATTTTTTTTTAAATTATAGATCTCACCTGCGGACATAAAATGAGAGTACTTTGAGATAGATTAATAAAGTTTAACTAAATTTTTTTTGGATTTTTAATTTTGCAAAAAAACGTTTTTTGCCCATAACTTTTAAAAAATGTTAGGACACCTATAAATGTTTTTCCATAATTTTGTAGAGTTTTTTTAGACGCATCTTTTGAGCCCTAATTGAACATTTTTCGTCCATATTAACCGGAGATATTAAACTTTTAAAAATTCAAAATTTTGGAAAATAAGACTTTTTTGAAAATTTTGTTGAAAAATGTAGAAGTAATCTTAAAATTATCGTTACCGACTTGTAGAGCTTCAAAAAACGCTTCGATTGACCTATTTTTGAACCTAATTCGATAATAAATTTCGAAATTATTGGTATTTTAAAAACCAAAAATTGTGGAAAATGACATTTTCTCAACTTTTTTGTTTAAAAATTTTTGTTTAACTATTAAATTATTGTAATTATCTTGTAGGGTATTTAAAAATAAATTGATTGACCCAAAATTCAATCACTTTTACCATATTTATAAAAAGTTATTCATATATTTCTATTATTTTTATCTCCATGAGGAAGTAAAGTGTTCATGAAATGAGCACCAAAATTATAAAAAAAATTATACAACTTGGCAGCGGTTTTTTTTCTTTATTTTCACTTTTATTTTCATCTTCTTTTATTTCTTTAAAACTCGATTCTCGATAAATGTAATCAGAAGGGTTTTATATTTTTTATAAAAACTTTTTTATTTTCAAAAATTAAATTTAATTTATAAAAAATTTAATTATTGAGAGCTTGCTGTATTTGTAATTAATATTTATACAGTCGACTCTCGATAAATTGAATCTCAAGGGCCAAAGAAAAATTTTAAATCATCGTGTGTTTCTATTGTTGAATATTTTAATTTTTAAGTAGGTATTAAAATTTTTCAAGGAATCAAAATTCAAATTCAAGTTTATGTAGAAATTCAATTTATTCGGAAGTTTAATTATCGAGAGTTAACTGTATTATTATTTCTTCCTATTATTATTATTACTACTGCACTGAAAAAAAAATTTTATTTTATTCAAATAACCGATTAATTGACTATTATCAATTAAATTGAATCAATTAGTATTTATTGGTATCAATTAAATGGTCTTTAAACCAATAATTTCAGTATTTGAAGTTTTGAGCCAAATACCATTTAATTAACTCCAATAAATATTATTTGATTCAATGAAATATTTATTTATTTCTTATGCGAGCACAGAAATTATTGTTACTATTTATCATCCGTTTATTCTTCAAAGCGAAATTAATGTATATTAATTTTCTCCTCTATAGAATTTAGTTCTATCAATTTTCAAACAAATTTTTTTTCCTCTTTTTTTTCGCCACTTTTCTTCAGATAAAATTTAATAATACGATCATTCAAGTGAAAAAAAAGTCACCGTCGAGAGAGAGAGAGAAAAAAAATCTTTCCTTCCACCAATCCAGCTAAAGGAAGATCCTTAATCGCATTTTCCGTACAATCGATTAGTTTAGTGCCAATCCACTGAATCTGACTGTTAAGTCATGCAAATGCAAAATCTGCCTCCGGTACAGACAGGAGTTTGAGTTTCACGTTGGACTTTTTAGCCGCAAATTTTGCAACCCGCGAAAATCGCATGGAACGTGAATGCATTCCAAGCGAGTCGGAAAGTTTTTTACAGGCATTTTTTTCCTCTCTCTCTCTCTCTCTCTCTCTCTCTCTCTCTCTCTCTCTCTCTCTCTTTTTCTCTCATTCGAATTTTTGTAGAGCAATGGAAACGGTTTTAAAGCGGTGGTCGATGATGAGCTTAAAAAGTTCCGACGGAAATCAAACCGCAGCTTACACCCTTTACGCTTTGGGGCAAATAAGGTGCACAAGAGAGGGAAAGAGAGAGAGAGAGAGAGAGGGGGAGGGAGTGAGTTACCGGTAAAAGGATGAGAAATTGGAAAGGGGTGGAGGTGAAGTCATCGGCAAGACTGGTTGAATTATTCTAATTATCGTTTGTCGACTGCCTCCGGTGCGATTTCTTGCTTCTCTCACAGCCAGAGAGAAAAAGAGAAAAAGAGAGAGAGAGAGGGAAAGAGGAGTTCAATATCTTTCCCTGTTTCAAATGAAAATTCACTTCTCTCGCTTTTGCACAGATCTCACTCTCCTTCTCTCCGTCGTCTTTTCAAGCCCTTGGCATTCACGTTGCTAATAAGCCGAGCAAACCGCGACCAATACGAAAACTTACGCGACAATTGGTTCAGTATAGCTCATTTAGAGATTCCTGAATATGCAAATTATTTTCACTCTAAATTAGAAAATAAAATATTTCACAACCTCCAGAAAAATATTTTCAAATCAATGTTCAAATAAATATTCAAAAAAAAATATTTTCAAATAAATACTCAAACACAGATTTTCAAATTAAATATTCATTTCAAATACAGATTTTCAAATAAATATTTAACTAATTTTTTATTGAAAACAAGTAAATTGTTTTTGAACCAATAAAAATTTAGTATTTGATGCAAATACCACTAAAAATTAATTACAATAATAAATATTTTGATTCCAGTAAATATCTATTTAATAATAGACAAGTAATCAGTTATTTAAAATCAAACAAATTTTTTTTAATGACATACATAATAAAGCTAAATTTCTTTGTTTTTAATTAAATTTTTATAAATTTACTCGTACTACTGAGATAACAATATTAATAATAATAATAATAGACGTCTGACTAATAATTTACTTGTACTACTGGGACAAGAATATTAATAGAAAAAAATAATAATAGACGTCTGACTAAGCATTTACTTTTACTACTGAGAAAATAATTTTAATAATAATCGCAAAAAAAAATAAAAATACTAATGTACGTCTGACTAATAATTTACCTGCACTACTGAGACAAGAATATTATTAGTAAAAATAAATAATAATAAAAATAATAATAATATACGTATGACTAATAATTTACTTTATCTACTGAGACAAAGAAATTAATATCAATGAAAATAATAATAATAATAATAATCATAATCTCCGTCTGACGAATAATTTACTTCTACTACTAAAATAAAAATGATAATAATAAAAGTCTGACTAATTATTTACTTATACTACTGAGACAACAATTTTAATAATAAAGAACAATAAAACTAAAAAAAAAAATCTAATATATATGTTTGACTAATATTTTACTTGCACTACTAAGATAAGAATATTAATAATAAAAATAATACTAATAATAAACGTCTGACTAATAATTTACTTGTATTACTGACATAGTAATAATTATAATAAAAAAATCAATAATAAAAGTCTGACTAATAATTTACTTGCACTACTGAAACAATAATTTTAATAATAATCCCCCAAAAAAATAATAAAAACACTAATATACGTCTGACTAATAATTTACTTGTACTACTGAGATAAGAATAATAATAATAAAAATAATATCAATAATAAACGTCTGACTATTAATTTACTTGTATTACTGAGATAAGAATATTATGAATGAAAAAAAAAAATAATAAACGTCTGACTAATGATTTACTTGTGCTACTGAGACAACAATTTTAATAATAATAATAACAATAAACAAAAATAAAAAAACGAATATACGTCTGACTTATAATTTACTTGCACTACTGAGACAAGAATATTAATAATAAAAAAATAATAATAGGCCTCTGACTAATCATTTACTTTTACTACTGAAACAACAATTTTAATAATAATTGCAAAATAAAAATACTACTATACGTCTGACTAATAATTTACTTGTACTACTAAAATAAAAATTTTCTTTATAAAAGTCTGACTAATGATTTACTTATACTACTGAGACAACAATTTTAATAATAAGAACAATAAAACTAAAAAAAATTCTAATATATATGTTTGACTAATAATTTACTTGCACTACGAAGATATGAATATTAATAATAAACGTCTGACTAATGATTTACTTGTACTACTGAGCCAACAAAATTAATAATTATCAATCCTCCAAATCAAATATTAAAATAATAAAAACACAATTTTAACGTTTCGACAAATATTTTATTTGTATTTTTCTTTTTATTTGCAATGAGACACAAAAATAATTTTTAATCGTAATAATTATTGTTTAAAGCAAAAAAATACTTAAATGAATCGAATAATCGGTTTGATTATAATTTATTTACAAATTTATTTTTTCTATTATTTTTTTTATTATTTAAAAAACAATTTAATAAAAGTGTACGCAAACATTTAATTATTTTCATAAATAATAAAAATTTCATAGGAATTCAATAATTATTTACAAATTTTTTATAAATTTCTTTGCAATAATTCCATTATTTTCATAAATAATAAAATTTTGTTTAAGGAATTGAATTATTTTCATAAAAAATAATTGAAAATTCTAGAAAATAATAATTGAATTAAAATGATGGAAATAATTTTGTAGAAGTTACCAATAGTAATAATTTTCTTATATAATATAGAAAATAATGATTTTATCACTCAAATTATAAAATGATGATTTTATAATTTTATAATCTTCTTATAATATAAAAAAATGATTTTATCAGTCATCTTTAATTATTATAAAACATGAAGATAACGATTGCTCCGAGTCGAAGACTCGGAGTGATCGATTTCTTCATGTTTTATAACAATTTTTAGTAAGTTGTATAATTTCAAAAATGTTTGAATTTGAAATTTTGAAAAATTTTAATTCTTGTGGAAAAAAAATAATAATAATAATTAAATATTTATTATAATTTTTTACTCAAAAATTTACTTCAAATAAACAGTAGAAATCATAAAATTTCACACAGAGTACAAATAAACGACGATTTTTTTTGTTACTTCGTTTAATTTATACTTTTTCAAAAAAAAATTATTCCGTTTTTAAAAACATCGATTTTGTAATTAAGTAGAAATATTTCATTTACATTATAAAATGATAATTTTCAGTCTGTATTTTGATGAAATAATTATTTTGACCAACTGTTAAACATTTCGCAAGAATAATCAAAAAGCTTTTTTTTTAAAAAGAAAATAATTAACCAACTAAATTCAAAAGACCTATCTGTAACAATTTTTGCAAAAACTCATTTAATATTTCTGATATCAAATATTCGATTCCACATATACAATGATTTTATAATTTTAATGAGATATTTATAAACACGAAATTCACATTTATAATTAACATGAAATATTACAAGTTACATTTTCAATATAATAGTGGTTGTATTTTAAATAATATTATCATTAATAGTAATAATTATAACCACGCAATGTTGACATAATAAACAGAAATTGTAATTCATCAGATAAATGACATTTCCTCCACAATTTTAATGAAACTTTTGCTTCAATCAATTATTAATGTAGGTATATATATTTCATAATAATTTATGCTCGACTGTATTATTCAAATTAATTTTCAATTTTAATATATAAAATTGTAAAAGAAATTCTACGTTCAATATTAATTTTTTTTTATTCCTTTTCAAGCATCGGCATATGATGTTTTACTTTCTCTTCCAATTACCATTTGAAATAAAATCTAATAATTAAAAATCTCTTTCACATTTCATAATTCAAGTATTCTTGACTCTTATAATAAATTATTGCAGAAAATTATTTTTTTAAAGCTTTAGAAGAAGACGAGAAATTATTTTATGTTAATTCTTGACTTTTCTAATAAATTTGATTGCAGCACTTGATACATTATTTGCAAAATTATTTTTTCATTTTTGATTCCATTGCCGATAATTTTAATTCTAAATAAATTTAATCAAAAAGTAACTAATATAAATTTTATTATAATTAAATTTTATCTTCAATTATTTTTATTTATTTTACAGTCGACTCTCGATAGACTGAATCGAAAGTTTAATTATCGAGAGTTGACTGTATTTATTTTACTTATTTTGTTTTATTTATTTTATCATTTATTTATTTATTTTTTCTTTTTTGGTAAAAAATATTTTCTTCATCGGCGATAAATTTCCAAACGAAATTAACTTGAATCAATATGATTGATATTTTGATTCGCAAGTGTATCGCAATAAAGTTGTTCGACAAAGAGGTCAAAAGATGTAAAAATTAATGCTCACGAATGGAAACCAAACACGAATTCTGATTAACCGAAAATAGGACAATTAGAGGTAGTGACGGCTACTTTGTTCTCCACGTGTTCAAATCGCAAATGCGTTATTTCGTGGCCACATATGTACATTTGTACAATCCTATATGGAATTATGGAGTCGACACTCAAATTGGTCGAAGCGTCGATTTAACATAGATTTGTGTGACCACAACGACAGTTTGGAATCTATTCGTTCAATCTATATTCACCCAAGGGGGAGGAAAAAAAAATTCCAAATAATGCTCAATTTTCCTCTATCCATTTTTGATTTGAAATTTGAATTTAAAAATTTTCAAGTAACAAAAAAAACTTTGAAAGAGTTCAATAAAAAATTTAATTACTATATACTGTAGACAAATATAAATAACAATAAGTATTTAAATATTTATTTGACAAAAAATTGTCGTAAACTTGAAAAATTTTAAATATAAATCTTGAAAACACGAAATTTTTGTAAAATTTTAAATAAAAAAATCCTGAAAACACGAAGTTTTTGATAAATTGAAATTAAAACTTTTAGTTCAATTCCCGAAAATTTAGAAAAAAAATTAAAAAATTGATACAAAGGGTAATTTTGTCAAATTTCGTTAAAACAAATTTTTTATTTTAAAGAATTTTATTTCTTTCCCGTTTAAAAATTATTTTTAAACATGTTTTTTCAAGAAATGTAACTAAAAATTTGGAAAATAATTGAATTTTATAAAAAATTTTCAATTTAAAGAATTCAATTCTCGAGAATTGTATTCTGGTACTAAGAATTAATTTTAAAAAAAAAAATTTCATACGAAATTTTAGAAAATAATTGAAATAAAAGTTAATTAATTAATTGTCATAAAAGGAATTTTAAGAAATAATTAAATTTTAAAAGCTTTTTAAATAATCTTTGAACATTTTAATCATAAAAGTATAATAATATTTAAATGTTTATTATAAAAAAATTATTATAATATATTATTTTCCTATAAAGATTATTAATTTGAATAATTTGTAAATTTTAGAAAATAAGATAATTTTGTAAGAATTGCAGTCGTAAAAAATAATTAAATTCAAAAGGATTTTACATTGACAGGGCTCGGATTATAAGACTTTTTCGACTTTTTTGTGAAAAAATGCGACTAATCGACTTTTTCCAAATAAATTCTATTTGTCAATTACAAATTTTAATTGAAATTGAAATTAAAACTTTTTAAAATTTTAGAAAATAAAGTAAAAAATTTTACTAAAAAAAAAGTTCTGTTACATTTATTTACAAATTTTTTTCAAATTATTCGAAAATATCAATAACTTGTTTTTTAAATAAATATTTAATTATTATTATTTTTCCATAGAAATTAAGATTTTTAAACTTTAAACTTCTTCAAAATTATTTTCAACATTTTAATTCAATTATTATTTTCTAGAATTTTCAATTATTTTTTATGAAAATAATTCAATTCCTTAAACAAAATTTTATTATTTATGAAAATAATGCAATTATTTGCAAAGAAATTTATAAAAAATTTGTAAATAATTTTTTTTAATAATAATATTGAATTTTAAATAGGTAATTGAATTCTTTTGAAAAATTTAATTAAAATAGTAGATATTAAAAATCATTCAATTGAGGAAAGTTTTTTAAAATAATTAAAATTTTGCAAAGAATTTTATTAAAATGACTCAAAATAATTGAATTTTCTGTAATAATTTTGTTATTTATCTTTAATAATTGAATTCTTTAGAAGAATAATATATGTAAATAATTGAATTCTTGGGAAGAATTTTATTAAAATCTAAGAGAATAATAGGATTATTTTAAAATAATTTAATTAAAATTTTATTTAAAATAATTGATTTCTTTCAAACAATGTTATTAAAATATTTAAAAATAATTCAATTCCTGTGAAAAATTCTAATATTTTTGTAAATAACTGAATTCTTCCAAAGAATTTAAAAAAAAACATTTATTTCAATAATTGATTTTATCGAGAAATTGAAATTAAAATTTTAAGAATAATTACATTTTTTTGAGTAATTCCTGTAAAATTGTATTTTAAATAATTAAAATCCTGCGATGATTTTTATTATTTATGAAAATAATTGAATAGTTGCTAAGAATTTCATTAAAATTTTCAAAAATTATTGAATTCCTGAGAAGAATTTTATTATTTATGAAAATAATTGAATTATTGCGAAAAATTTAATTAAAATGTTTTTAAAAAAAATTTGAATTTCTGTGAAAAATTTTGTTATTTTTGAAAATAATTGAATTCTTTATAAGAATTTTTTTAAACATTGTTTTAAATAATTAATGTTTTTGAAATATAAGAAATATTATGAAAATTTTATTTTAAATAATTGAATTCTTGTGTAAAACTTTATTTGTGAAAATAATTGAATTTTTCGATTAAATAATTTAAAATAGTATTAAAAATAATTGAAATTCTTCGATGAGTTTTATTTTTTATGAAAATAATTGAGTCTTTGTAAAAAATTTAATTATTTATGAAAATAATTAAATTCCTGTGAAATTTTTATTATTTATGAAAATAATTTAATGTTTGCGTACAATTTTATTAAATTTTATTTTTAAATAATAAAAAAATAATAGAAAAAATAAATTTTTCAATAAATAATAATCAAACCGATTATTCGATTCATTTAAGTATTTTTTTGCTTTAAAAAATAATTATTACGATTAAAAATTATTTTTGTGTCTCATTGCAAATAAAAAAACTACAAATAAAATATTTGTCGAAACGTTAAAATTGTATTTTTATTATTTTGATAATTGACTTGGAGGATTGATAATTTTCTGGATATTTTATACAAATATAATAATTTTCATAAAAATATTTTGTTTCATTCGACTTTTTCAGAAATTTCATGCGACTTTTCGCGACTTTTGTTGTGAATTTATGCGACTAAAGCGATATTTTTTTGTTTCCTAGTCGATCCGAGCCCTACATTGAAATTATTTGAAATATTTCAATTCCCGTGGAAAAATAAATAACAATATAAGGAAATTAAATTTAAATATTAATAGAAATACTACTTTAGCTCATTGATAAACATTTATAGAAATTCAAATCATTGAAAAAAGAGAAGGAAATTGTATAAAGCAAAACCATTCGATGAATTTCTATTCATTCCAATATAATGAAACTCTTCAATTCTTTGATTCTTTTTTTTTTTAAATTTCGATCTCCTTGTTCATGCGAAAAGTCTATCTGAACTTTAGTCCGCGCATTTCCACGAGACGGGTTCATAGATTCTGATTTAATTTCTCATTTCCTTGAATTGCGGAGGTTCAAGGTACTTCCAAGTACGCAACATAAATTTAAAACCTCCATTTGAAGACAGGAAGAACATCCCGAAGAGATTTATCGAGAGTTTGGTGAATGGCGTAAATATTTATTCTAGCTCCACTATATAGGAATTTTCTTTTTTTTTTTTTCTTTTGCCAAATTATCCACCGCCCCGAACGATGATCTTTTCAATCGATTCCAAATTCTCCCCTAATGTGTTTGAAAGAAAATTTTATTTTCTATTATTTACAAGAAAAAAAAAGTTTTTTTCGTTAATTTTTTTTTAATAAAAAAAAATTTTTTTTCGTTATAGAAGATTTAATATTTATTATTGAATTAAGAAAAAAAAATATCATAGAAAATTTATAGTTTTTGAGAAAAATTTTTCTTTAGATGACTTTATTTGGAGATGAGAACAGAGTAGCGAAGAAAAAAAAATGTTCAAAACGATTCTTGAATCAGAATCACTTGTTGTCGAATGAAAAAAGTTTAACAAGATAGTTGAAGTGGCCTTAGGCTCAGAAAACTTTTCTCACTTTAAGAAACAGTCATTCTTTCTGAATATCTCCTGGGAAAAAGTTCTTCTCTTTTTTTTTTACTACCCTTTATTCAATTTTTTTTTATCACGCCCCAACAATTTCTCTTTATTAAAATTAGAAAAAAGTAGAAGCAATTTCCGGAATTTCCAACACACTTTTGACTTTTTTTTTTTAGTTTGATTTCTTTTCTTACACCAATCGCAATCGACTCAAGTATTTCAGGTTTAATAATAATAAAAATCGATAATTATTATTGTAAAATAAAGAAATAGAAAAAAGAAAATTTTTTTAATGAAAGAAAATAAAAAAGGAAAATAAAAATAATAAAAGAAAATAAAAAGAGGAAAATAAAGTAAAAAAAGAAAATACGAAATAATAATTTTATCAAAATCTGTTTTACTTATAAAAAAAAATAAAACAACTAAATTTAAATTGTATCTCTCCATCGATCGCATATATAGAAGTTAAATTTTAACCCCCTCACATTTTTTGCAAATTTTTTTTTTCTCTCTCTCTCCTTTCACCCCCCTCCCCACCCACCCTTACATTGGAAGTCCCCAGAGCGAGAAAAATGTCCTGGCATTATGTGAAAATGAAAAATTGTGTCGTGTTCGTCTCCTGCCAACCATTTTGCATAAGCCCTTAATATTCTCGTACACGGCTCGAGGTGTATTTAATCTTTGAATAAAATTCCATTGCTTCGGGTATATATTGAATGTGTGTAAAATTGTCGATTCGTCAAGCGCGAACCAAAAATAAAAAAAAAACTCCTGTTGCCGGGGTGTAAATAATAAAAAAAAAAAAAAAAAAGAATAGCACGCTTCGATCAACGTCCTTGCAAATTGTAATTACTTTTTGTTTGAATGTTACTAGGGGAATTATCCAATATTGAGTGGATAAACACGAAAAAAAAAATCAATATCCCCCCCCCCCCTCTGTCCTTTTCTCTTCCAGGTGTAAAAAATAAACAAACAATCCATTATAATCGACACTTAGCAAATCAACTTTCAATAAATGTGTGTGTGTTGTATATTATTTGACAATAAATTGAAGTTAATTGAGAAGACATTTTTTTTTCAATTTCTATCGAATGGAAAAGAAAAATAAATTTAGAATAAAGGAACTAATATAATATTTTATTAATGTAATTTTTCGAAAAGAATTGTATTTCTTAAAAGAATTTTTGTATAATTTAAAAAAGCTAATGAATTTTTTCATGAATTTTAATGAAAAAGTTTGAAAAATTATAGTTTTCTCCAAAATATTAAAAATAATTCTAAAATGTTAATTATTTTTAGAAATATGTAATTAAAAATATTCAAAATATTGAATTTTAACAAATTAGAAGCTAATTTTCATTTTTAAATTTACCTCTAAAGATTTTTCATTAAAATTTTTTATAATTCAATTATTTTCAAAATTTACAATTAGAATTCTTCAAAAGTTGATTTTCAAAGATTTTAACAAAATACTTGAAATAAATTATTTTCAATTAAATTATACAAAATTTTAACTATTCAAAAACAATTTTTGAAAGATTATAATAAAAAAATTCTAACAATTAATTTTTTAAAAATATTTTAAAATAATTTTTTAACGACAATAGTTTTTCAATTTTGAAAATTTTCCAAACAATTAAAATTTGGTGAAATCTTTTAAAAATAATTGTATTTTTCAAAAGTATAAATAAAAATTATCAAATTTTTGAAGAATTTGAATTATAAACAGGGCCAATGATTTCTCAAAAATTTTAATAAGTCCAAAAAGGAAATTTTGAATCTTAAAAAATTATTACAAAAACAATTCTAATAATTAGTTTTTAAAAATATTTTATTAGTGTAATTTTTCGAAAATAATTGTATTTCTTAAAAGAATTTTTGTATAATTTAAAAAAACTAATGAATTTTTTTAATGAATTTTAATTACAAATTTTGAACACTATTATTTTTTCCAAAATGTTAAAAATAATTCTAAAATGTTATTATTTTTGGAAATATGTAATTGAAAATATTAAAAATATTGAATTTTAAAAAATATGAAGCTTATTTTCTGTTTTAAATTTACCTTTAAAGATTTTTCATTAAATTTTTTGATAATTCAATTATTTTCAAAATTTGCAATTCAAATTCTACAAGAGTTGATTTTCAAAAATTGGAACAAAATACTTGAAGTAAATAAATTATTTTCAATTAAATTCAAATTTTACAAAATTTTAACTATTCAAAATCAATTTTTGAAAGATTTGTTTATAGTTATTTTTTGCAATATTAAAATCAAAATAAGTTGCACTTTTTTACTAAAAATTGTGATATTTTGTTGCAATGTTTCGAAGAAAAGTAAAAAAAAATTCGCAATTTTTGAAAATAAAAAAAAAAAAAAAAAAAAAATCAATTTTCTTAATTTTCCTGACAAAAAAATTTTTTTACGACATTTTCTTGATTTAACTGACAAAAATTTTATTTTAATGTGTAATGAAAATTTTATCATTTATCACCTGGAAATTATGGAAAAATCATGGAATTTTATAAGGAGAAATTTGCAGAAACCCTGTAATAATAATAGCAGTCTGACTAATAATTTACTTATACTACTGAGAAAATAATATTAATAATAAAAAATAATAATAACTATAGGTATGTGCTGATAAATTATTTTCCACTAACATTTTATTATTATTATTTAACATATATTGAAAAACTTTTCGTATACTCATAAAATAATTATGCACAGAATTTTTTCTAAAAATCTAAACGATTTTAAAAGAATCGAAAAAATTAATTCACAATTTCCTTTTAAAACGAGAAACGAAAATTGTCTTGGCAAACGAAATCTAAGTGAAGCAAATAATAAGAAAGTTGGCAAAGAATTCTGAGAGAGAGCAATTCTCAAACAAGAATGTGTATACGAAAAAATATCATTTTCAATGTAAGCGTGTACTTTTCTTATTATATAAAAGTAACGTAAGTTGAATTTTTTTCCACCCGAAAAAAAGACAAATATAAAAACGAAAAAACAGCATTCAATTACAATATGAAAAAAGAAATTATTTTATTAATTTACATTATTTCGAAAATAATTACTAATTTTTATTTTGATCTAAAAAATTAATTTGATTCAAATAAGTTGAATCTAAACAATGAATTTATTTTTTATTTATTATTATTCTATTTATTTATTTCAATCACAGACCTTAATCACAAGGATTCATTTGTCTTAAGTAATTTATATTTGATGCAAATAACTATATTTATTTAATACGATAAAATAAAATACTTCGGTCCAGTGAATATTCACTTGTTATAATTACAATAATAACTTTTTAAAAAAAACTTTTAAAAACTTTAAAAAAAAAATTTTTCTTAAAATAATTTTTAAATGTAGTTCAAAACAATGAAATATATATTTGAAATTTGAATTAATTATTAATTAACAAATATCAATTGATTATTGAATAAACGATGAAAATTTCAATTAAATAAATTTAATAACTCATAACTATTTGTCGATGAGAATAATTTCAATTGAATGATTATTCAAAACAATGATATAATTTAATTTGACGGTAATTTAAAAGTAAATACACAACTTTTACACCTGTTTCCAATTAAAACTACATTCTTGCTAATTATTGCGAAATATATTTAAAAAAAAAAAAATTTCCTCGCTTCTTTGTCATGCATAATTTTTTCTCAAAGAAAGTAAATTATTTGACTTCCATTCAACTTTATGAGGGAAGTAGGAATAAATTATTAAAGAGATATATCCGTTTGAATAATTTGGCATTTGCAGTAAGGGTATTTCTCATCGCGTGCGCGCCTTTTGAAATAATATATATCAAGGTATGAATTATTTATTATCATTTCGCATTCCTTCGACAATTTCAAAGTTTCTGTTGTCATAAATTTTCAAATCTGATTATTATCATTTTGAAATAACTTGAATTGTGTGTGGTCAAATAGAATTTTTTTTTTTTTGCAATTACCTCGCGAAGTATTTTATAATAATAATATTTGCAAAAGGTTGAGAGAGAAATTTGTCTGCTAGTTTGCAAGTGAATTGTTTTCATTAGTCTTCGGTATTACTCAGATTGAATGGAAAGTTATTATGTAGGACTTTATTCTGGCTTTTCTCAAATATATATATATATATATATATATCTCTGGAATAATTCTTCATCGTAATATCCGTTGAGTGTTTTTTTTCCAAAAGGTACACGAGTCGAAATAAAATCCTCTTACTAAATCTTTTTACTTGTGCATTAAAAGCAAAATCTAAAATTACTGAATAAAGGTCAATTGGCTGTTTAAGTTATTTTCATTCCCACTAATGAATTTTAATTGGCAATTAGCGAAAGTTGAATCATTAATGAATTTTCGTCTATTATCCTTCGAATTCTTGAAATATTGTTATAAAATTAAATTGGCTATAAATATTTTCAAGTTCATATTTAATTCCGTAACGGGAAAATTTCAAATGGTTTTCTTTCTTCTTTTTTTTTACTGTTACAGGCTTCGCACTCATCTACTAAAACCTACTATTTACTACTTTTTTTTTTACTTATTGCTACTATTTGAGTATTTTTTTTAGATTTCACCCACTAAAAGCTACTATTTCTAATTTTTTTGAGAATTTACTTTAAAATCGCTAACACTAGAAATTAAAAAACTATTCTCAAAAATTATAATCAAATTCTTCAAAACGATTCAATTATTTTTAAAAAATATTCGAAATTCAATTATTTTCAATATCTAGTATTTTCTCAACAAAATTTCGCAAATGAATTCAATTAAAAAAAAAAATTGATAAAATCCATCCAAAATTCAATTATTTTCATAAATAATAGAATTTCCACAGAAATTCAATTAAATTAGAATTGAATTTTCAAAAAAATTTCGAAAAAAATAAATTATTTAAGATTTAACAAAATTTTTAAACAATTCTTCACAATAATTCAAATACTTTCACTAATAATAAGATTTTTCATGAAAATTAATTTTTTTTTTAAACTGTTTGATAAAATTCAAAGCAAGAATTCCATTATTTTCATAAATATTATAAAAGTCATCGAAGAATTTAAATTATTTTTAACACTATATTCAATTTTAATTAATCGGAAAATTCAAATATTTTCCCAACTAACTTTTTCTGCGAGAATTCAATTATTTTAAATAAAATTCTAATGATATTCATTATATTTTGGAAAACTGAATATTTAAAACAATGTTTATAAAATTCTTATGAAGAATTCAATTATTTTCCAAAATAAACAAAATTTTTCACAGAAATTCAAATCAATTATTTTTAATACAATTTTTCCGAAATTGAACAAAAAATGTAATTATTCTTAAAAATGTGATTTCAATTTTTCGAAAAAATCAATTATTTAAAAAAATGTTTTTTTTAAATTTCTTTAGAAGAATTCAATTATTTACAAAAATATTAGAATTTTTCTCAGGAATTCAGTTATTTTTAAATATTTTAATAAAATTGTTCGAAAGAAATCAATTATTTTTTAAACAATTTTAATGAAATTTCATTGAAATAATTCAACAAAGTTGCCACAGGTCAGGAAAATCAGGGAATTTTAGTTAAAAAACTAAAAAAAATTCAATTTTAGAGAATTTACAAATATTTGCAGAAATTCAATTATTTTCAAAATCAAATGTAATAAAATTCTTTGCCTAAAATTCAATTTTGTTCAAAAATTTAAAAAAATTCTTGTCAAAATTTCAATTATCTTTAAAAATAATAAAATTCTTCTCCAAAATTAAATTATTTTCATAAATAATAAAATTTTTTACAGAGATTCAATTATTTTCATGAATAATAAATCTCATCATAGAATTTCAATTATTTTAAATAATATCTTAAACCGAATACCTCAAAAAATGTAATTATTTTTCCGAATAATCAAAATTTCGTAAAATTGAATTGTAAACAAATGGATTTGAAAATTCTCGAGGAATTTTTGCAAAAATTATTAAATATAATTGATTATTGTTCATTTATTTCTTTAGAAGAATTTTAATAAAATTTTGTAAATAATTACATTTTTTGAAGAGTTTACTTAAAATTATTACTGAATTCTTACAACGAATTTTATTTCATTTTTTAAAATAATTGAACTGATGTGAAAAATTGTATTACTTATCAAAATAATTAAATTCTTGAAAAGGATTTTATTAAAATTTTTGTAAATAATTAAATTATTTTGAGACATTTTAATAAAATTTGTAAAATTTAATAGTCTTCATAAATGACAATATTCATCACAAGAATTCAATTATTTTTATAAGTAATAAATTTCTTCTTGGAAATTCAATTTTTTAAAAAAAATTCCAATAAAATCGTTCGCAAGAATTCAATTATTTTCATAAATAATAAAAATGCTTTTTATGAATTCAATTATTTTCAAAAAAATAAAAAATTTAACAAAATACTACACAGACATTCAATTATTTTCATAAATTTAAAAAAAAAATTCTTGTCCTAATTTCAATTATTTTCAAAAATAAAATGCATTTTTCTAATTTCAATTATTTTCAATATCTACTATTTTAATAAAATTTCCCAAAAAAATTCAATTATTTCAAAAAAATTTTAATAAAATTGTTTGCAAAGTGCAAACATTTAATTATTTTCATAAATAATAAAAATTTCTCAGGAATTTAATTATTTAGAAATTTTTATAAAATTCTTCACAGGATTTAAATTATTTTTAATTTTTTATAAATATTGAAATTCTTTCATGAATAATAAAATTCGTTGCAGGAATTCAATTTATTAGCAGGATAAGAATGAACTAAATATTTTTTATGAAAATTAGGAAAAGTCAGAAAAATAAAATGAAGTGTAATTTTTGTCAGTTTTGTGAAGTGTTTAAAACGAGTTTTTTTATCGTCAAGTTTAATTTTTCGATAGTTACTTTTTTTTAGTTT
This sequence comes from Leptopilina heterotoma, assembly GCF_015476425.1. Lineage (NCBI taxonomy): Eukaryota > Metazoa > Arthropoda > Insecta > Hymenoptera > Figitidae > Leptopilina > Leptopilina heterotoma. Next base: position 1,650,538 of record NW_025111114.1, read on the forward strand.
GAAAGCTACTTTTTGATACTTTTTTTTAAAATTAATTATCGAGTGCAATAATATTAAAATAATATTTTATTTTCAAATCAAAAAGGTAAACATTTTGCAATTAATCACAAAAACCAGTAGGTGAGAGTAGAAATTGGAAATTTTTAATTTCTGCTCACCTGGATTGTGATTAGTTCATAATTGTTTAAAATTTAAATAACCTTTTTGATTTTTAACATTTTAACACACTCGTACAATTTATAATATTTAAAAATTTTTTTTGAATTTGTCAAATGAGGAGAATAGAGAATAAAAATAATTACTAGACACCTTTTTCGATTTAATGTTTATATTATTACAAATTATAAATTTTTTCCTAGAAAACAATTTCAATTTTCGTATTTTAAAACTCGAAATGAGAGAACGGAAATTATTAGTGGTTTCTTTTTTTTTTCCTCTTTTTTTTATGAGCGCATTGTTAATCATGGAATTATGTCTCTCGCGCGTCGTGTACATGTAATAAGGGGGAAAAATATTAGATATCTTGAAAACATTAAAATGTGGCCATGTTGCTGCTAATATGCGGCATTTTTTAAATGTGAGAGAGCCGACTTGGCATTCGTATATATACTTTGCGCCTGCATCTCATTTAACTTTTTCACGCAGTAATGAGCAATTTGGCAGTAATAAAAAGTTGCAACGATCTTTCGCCAGCCAGCTGAAAGCAAAAATGTGTATACACGTCTCGCGCAATCTAATTCTTACTTGGAATGCCTTTTTCTCCTCTCATGTTCCTCGTGTGTATATGCCCTTCATTTTCCTGTCTTAACTAAGATCAAAGTATATACTATTCTTGAGGGAGAAAATAACACGCGCGATATTTTCATTTCTAATGTATTGTTCAATTTTACAGAAACTGCATTGTCTCTGATCTTTTTAGAAAATTAAAATCTTTTGCTTCTTTTAAAATAAAATTAAAAAATTAAATTTTTATTTTAAATTTAATTAAATATAATTAAATATTTATGATTAAAATTTAATTAAATATAATTAAATATTTATGATTAAAATTTAATTAAATATAATTAAATATTTATGATTAAAATTTAATTAAATAAAATTTAAAATTTAAAAATTAAAAAAAAATAATGTCTATCATTATTAAATATTTATTAGAATTACTACCTTTTTAAAATAAAACTAGCAACAATTCGCGCGCGCTAACTTCTTACTACCTTTTTTAAATAAAATTAGTAATTTTAAAAATAGTAGAATTTAAAAATTTTCTAATTTAAATTCATGTTGAAAACACTAAAAAAATTCAATTTTGAAGAAAGTACAAATAATTGCAGAAATTCAATTATTTTCAAAAAAAAATAAAATTCTTCTTACAAAATTCAACTATGTTCAAAATTTAAAAAATAATTCTCGTAAAAATCCCACTTAACTTTATAAATAACAAAATTCTTCTCCAAAATTTAATTATTTTCATAAACGTCAAAAAAAATTATTGTCCTAATTTTAATAATTTTCAAAAATAAAATGCAATTTTCGAATTTCAATGATTTTTAATATCTACTATTTTAATAAAATTTCTCAAAAAGTATTCAAATTTTAATTACTATTTTACTAAAATTACACAAAACAATTCTATTAAAAAAAAAAAAAAATTTTAAATTCCTCTTAAACATTCAAAAAAATATTAAAATTTTTCGTAAGAATTCAAATATTTCCAAAAATAACAAAATTCTTTACAAAATTTCAATTATTTCAAAGATTTTAATCAAAATTCTTGTAAAGAATAAAATTTTTTTTTTATAAATAATTAAATTTTTCATGGGAATTCAATTATTTTTTAAAAAATTAAAACAAAATTCTTCACAAAACATCAATTATTTTCATAAATAATAAAATTCTTCTGACGAATTCAAGTATTTCGAAAAATAATAAAATTCTTTGCAACATTTAAATTATTTCAATGATTTAAATCAAAATTCTTGTAAAGATTTCAATTATTTTTATAAATAAGTAAATTTTTTAGGAGATTTAAATTATTTTTATAATTGTAGAATTTAAATTATTTTTTCATACAATTTTAAATGAATTCCGCAAAAAGTGCTATTATTTTTAAAAAAATTTTATTAAAATATATTTATAAAATAAAAAATCTGATTTAAAAACAAAATTGATTTTTTCGAAAAATGTTTTTAAATAAAATAATAGAATTTTCAAATAATTGCAGAAATTCAATTATTTGAAGAAAAAATAAAATTCTTCTTATAAAATTCAACTATGTTCAAAATTTGAAAAAAATTCTCGTAAAAATTCCAATAATCTTTAGAAATAACAAAATTCTTGTCCTAATTTCAATAATTTTCAAAAAATTTTCTAATTTTAATGATTTTCAATATCTACTATTTTAATCAAATTTTCCAAAAAGAATTTAATTATCTAAAAAAATGGTTTAATAATATTTCGTGCAAAAATTTAATTATTTTCATAAATAATAAAATTTCTTTAAGAAATTCAATTATTATTTTCATAAAAAATAATTTAAAATTCTAGAAAATAATCATTGAATAAAAATGATGAAAATTAGTTTTGATGAAGTTACAGTAACAAATATTTTTATAATATAAAATAATGATTTTATTACTCGGTCATCTTTAATTATTATAAAACATGAAGAAATCGATCATGTTCTATAACAAAATACTTTTATAAATTGTTTAATTTAAAAAAGGTTTGAATTTGAAATTTTTGAATCTCTTAATTCCTGTGGAAAATCCTGTTTCAAAAATATGATTAAAAATAAGAATTGTGCAAATACTTTTCTTCTTTTTCTTAAACAAAATAATAATTTTGTTAAAAACAATTTTTTGAACATAATTGAATTTTTATAAAGAATTTTATTATTTTTGAAAATAATTTAACTTCTGCAAATATTTGTAACTTCTTCAAAATTCAATTACTTTTAAAAATTCAGGCAATAATGCTTCTAATATTTAATTATTATTTTAAATTTTAACCAAAATTCATTATTAAATCAATTTTTATTAGAAAATAACAAAAATAAAAAATTGATTGAATTTAATTGAATGTTTCTTAAAATTTAATTCTCATATAAAGATTTTTATGAACAAATTTTTAAATAATTTAATTCTTTCGATAAATGTTAATAAAATTTTTCAGAATAATTACCTACATTCTTGGAGGAATTCGATAAAAATTGTATTAAAAATAATTAAAATTCTGCAATGAGTTTTATTATTTATGAAAATAATTAAATTATTGGGAAGTAATTTATAAAAAATTTGTAAATAATTGAATTCCTGTGAAATTTTTGTTTAAATTAATTAATTTTTTTTTTAATAAATAAACTTTTTGGAAAATTTTTTAAAACAGTAAATATTGAAAATCATTGTAAAATCATTTACAAAGAATTCTATTAAAATGTTTGACAATAAATTGAATGTCTGTGTGGTATTTCATTAATTTCTTTTGAAAATAATTGAATTCATAAAAAGCATTTTTAGTATTTATGAATGTAATTGAATTCTTGAGTATGAATTTATTAGAATTTTTAAAAATAATTGAATTTCCAAGAAGAAATTTATTACTTTTAAAAATAATTGAATTCTTTGTAATGAATATTTTTATTTATGAAAACAATTAAATTTTCCACAGAATTTTATTAAAATGCCTTAAAGTAATTGAATTTTCGGGAATAACTTTGTTATTTATCGTTATAATTGAATTCTTTCGAAGAATTTTCATGAAATCTAAAAGAATAATTGAATTATTTGAAAAAAATGTAAAATTGTATTTAAAGTAATGGATTTATTTCGAACAATTTTATTAAACTATTTGAATTCCTGGGAAAAATTCTAATATTTTTCTAAACAATTAAATTCTTCTATTAAAAAAATTTAAAATTTAAAAAATTAATTTAATTAATTAATTAATTAATTAATTTAAAAATTTAAAATTTTTTTTAATTAATTAATTTTTTCGAAAAATTGAAATCAAAATTTTTAAGAATAATTGTATTTTTCAAGACTTGTGACTAGAAATTTGGAAAATAATTCAATTTCAAAAAATTGTTCTATAAAAATAATTAAATTCTCGTAAAATACTTGGATATTAATTATTAACAGTTGTAATTTTTAGAAATAATTAAATTTTAAAGGATTTTACATAAGAATTTTCAAGAATTTATCAAATAAATAAATTTAGTAAATATAAATATAGAAATAATTATCTAGCAATAATTAATTAATAGCTCTTCAAGTGCGACGCAAAGATAAGTCTGATAATTTTAAATTGAGTATTTGCAATATTAACTGTTATGCGAGACGATTATATAATCAACCTGTTAATAACTAATCCTGTTTAATTATAGCCAGCAAACTTTATCTAATTGTATTCGTATCTAATTTTAACTTTTCGGATATTTCGATGAAACAGTTAATAATTATTGCCACTTGATGCCAATATATATGAACGTAAATATTCCAAAATCTCTCAACGTTAAATATTAATATTGAAAAAAATTTTCCCTGAATGAAATATTAAAAAAAAATAGTAAAAAAAAATTTTTATTTATAGCAGACATTATTTTTATTTATAAATATTTCCAGCAACTTAAAAATGAAAAGCCGTGAAACTTTAACTTAAATCTTTAAGTAAAAATTAAATTTTTCTATATTTGAACTTTTTTTCTATTTTTATGATTAAATAAGAGGTTTTTGGCATTTCTTTTAATCAATCTGGTTTTAATGATACTTTTTATTTATTTATTTATTTTTCTTTTTTTTGCGTTTGAGCAAAGAATTGTCGTTTTCAATCTGTTTGACGAAGATAAACATTTGCTTGGAAAATCTATTATCGACGAATTTTCAAGTAATGATGATTGGCTTCTTGTTGCGCTTTGTGCAAACAAAAAACCAAAAATAAAAAAAAAGAAGAGGAAAAAAAAATAAAAGAAAAATCGTAACATTTTTCTAAGCCACTCTGAGACCGTCACGTCTGCTTCTGGCATCCTCCCTCTTTTGCGGTTGATTAACTTCCGCTTTCGATGGGTATAGTTTTTCCAACTGCGAGAATGAGATTCTCTCCCGAAGAGAGAGAGAGAGAGAGAGAGGGGGAAAAAGAAACATTATTCGAGTGAGAAAAACAGAAAAAAAATTTGAGTATTTAATTTTGTCTCGTATTTCAAATCGACAGAGAAAGAAAAAAAAAGGGGGGGGGTTTAATTCCCCACGAATTTTTTTTAATAATACTGAGCGTATATTAAATTAATCCGACTCGTTAAGAAGCTTTCGTCCCCTGGTAAAAATAAAGTTGGCAATAGATTTTCTTTTTTTTCTTTCTTATTTCCGTTTTCTTTTTTCTTTTTTTTTTTGAATTTTTCACACACACTTTAATTAATGTTAAAATTATTCCGACTATTCGCGATAATCACTCAAAGTAAGTAAATCTACAAGGACACGAAGGACTAGCCCTTCAATTAGCATAACCTGTGTTTCGCCACTGAATTTCGCTTGGGAGAAGTTCAACTTATTCAAATTTCCTTGTATAATGTTCTCAACGGTCATTAAAACTTTGCAAAACTAAACCGAGCAAGGACACACGTTTCAAGTTTAGAAAGAATGAGAGAGATATAGTGAGATACTTTCTATCAAATGTTCAACGATTAGAACAAGTCACATCAAAATGAAAATCTCAACATCATGTTCGTTCAATTCTCAATTCACATATAAAACTCATTAAAACTTGAAGCTTTATCCATATATAGGCTTCTCATTTAAATGAACTAGCTTAATTACTTTTACAATTTCAAAGCGTTTCACGTACGAATCGTTATTTTTGGGGGAAAATTAATTTTAATATATGTTAGTCAATTAGTTATTATCGTATCAAGGGCGCAAAATAGGTGATCTCGCCGAAGTCGTAATCACCTTTGCGCCCATGTTGCGAACATAATTTTTTGTCCTAACTGCATGAAAAGTATAGCATTGAGGGCACGAGCGAAGCGGGCGCAAAAGTCCAGCAAGAGGGCGTAAAAGTACTTTTGCGCCCGCTCGGGCTAGATGAAGCGGGCGCAAAAGTACTTTTGCGCCCGCTTGTGTGACGTCAGCGGGCGTAAAAGAACTTTTGCGCCCGCTTCCCCGACCCCGGGCGAGAATCAGTTACTTTGCGCCCACTTTAAGTGCCCGAAATGACATACTTTTCGTGCAGGTAGGACAAAAAAGTATTTATATTTTATAAGGACATTATTATGTATTAATGTCAGTGATAAAAAATAAACCGTGCCAAACAAAAAAGAAACAATGCTAAACAAAACAATGATAAAAAAATTCCAAATGCTAAATTTTAGTATTTCTATTTAAAAATTTTTAATTTTAGTAAAATTTACAAAGTTTATAATCAACGAAAAACAAAAAACAACGATTCAGGAGAAAAAACTCTATTTTAATCAAATTTTGCGATATTTTTGCTTGAAAAATTGATAAATTGATAAATAAATTAGTAAATAAATAAAAATAAATAAATAAATAAAGTGAAAAATAAAAGAAATTTATAAATAAATTAGTAAATAAATAAGAATAAATAAATAAAGTGAAAAATAAAAGAATAAACAGGGTTGCCCCACAGGTCAGGGAATTTAGGAAAAAGTCAGGAATATTTATTACACTGAAGAAAAAATTTATTTGATTTTGTCATTAATAAAAATAAAAAAAATAAAAACCGATTAATGGACTATTATCAATTAAATATTTACTTGAATTAAATAATATTTATTGAAGTCAATTAAATGGTTCAATTCACATTTGCTTCAAATACTGAAATTATATTCGTTCAAATATAGAGCTGTGCAAAATAATTCTGTTCAATAATCATTATACTGGAAAAAATTGAATTTTTAAAATTCATTAAGAAAATTCTGAATTTTGTTGTCGATTTTGTTTGTCTTATAAACTGTGAATTTATCACGAATTCTAATATAAAACCTTCAATTTTTTTCTAGACAATAATTTCTTTTTTAAAATTAATTATAATTAGGTAAATGAATAATTTTACTTACTTACTTATTTTACTTACTTCTCTTAATTATAATTGAATTTTAAAAGAGTTGCGAGAACAATTTTCATAAATGGATGAAATTAGCTAAAGAACTTTAGTTTGAAATTTTAAAAAATTTCAATTTTGAATTAATCTAATTAGAAAGAACTTACATTTTTAAAAAAAATTTTAATAATTCAAATTCTTCTGAAATTAGTTAAATTTTTGAATATATATTTAATTAATTGTCATAAATAATGTATTCGTAGAAAAATTTTAGTTAAACAAGTAAAAAAAAATTGAATTTTGTAGATGTTACAAATGTTTGCAGAAATTCAATTATTTTAAAAAATCAAAAGAAATAAAATTCTTTGCAAAAATTCAATTATGTTCAAAAAAATTTTTTAAATTCTCGTCAAAATTTCAATTATTATTATAAATAATAAATTTCTTTTGTAAAATTCAATGTATGTTCAAAAATTTTAATAAAATTCATGACAAAATTTCAAAAAAAATTTCCTCAATTCAATGATTTTCAATATCTACTGTTTTAATAAAATTTTCCAAAAAGTTCAATTATTAAAAAAAAAAATGAATTATTTTCATAAATAAAAAAAATGTCCCAGGAATTCAATCATTTACAAATTTTTTTTTATAAATTTCTTCGCAATAATTTCATTATTTTTATAATTTTCTATAATTTCAATTAATTATCATCGAAGAATTAAATTATTTTCACAACTAAAGTTTTCCACAAGAATTCAATTATTTAAAATAAAATTTTCATAATATTTATTATATTTCGAAAAAATTAATCATTTAATACAATGTTTATAAAATTCTTATAAAAAATTCAATTATTTTCAAAAATAACAAAATTTTTCACAGAAAAGTAAAAGTAAAAGGTGAAACTCATTTTTAAATCACTTTTTATTAGAAAATTACAAAAATAAATAATTGATTGAATATAATTTGAATGTTTCTTAAAATTTAATTCTCATAAAGATTTTTATCAACAAATTTTTAAATAATTTAAATCTTCGATAAATGTTAATAAAATTTTTAAGAATAATTATTAATTACCTACATTTTTGGAGAAATTCGATTAAATGATTAAAATATTGAAAATAATTGAAATTCTGCGATGAATTTTATTATTTATCAAAATAATAAAATTATTGCGAAGAAATTTATAAGAAAAATTTGTAAATAATTGAATTCCTGTGAAATTTTTTTCTGTTTTTTCCTTTTCTTTTCTATCTCTTTCTCTGTTTTCTCTCTTTTTCTATTTTTTCTCTCTTTCTTTTTCTTTTTCTCATAAATGAATTATTATTTTTAATTATTTAAAAAAAAATTATTTTTAATCATTGAATTGAGGAAAATTTTTGAAAATAGTTGAATTTTACAATAGAAATTTTATTATTTATAATGATAATTTAAATTTTAACGAGAATTTTTAAAAAATTTTTCAACATAATTGAATTTTTGCATTGAATTTTATTAATTTGAAAACAATTGAATCTCTGTAAAAATATTATTATTTATGAAAATAATGAAATTATTGCGAATAAATTTTTTAAAAAAATTTGTAAATAATTGAATTATTGTAAAATTTTTGTCATTTATAAAAATAATTAATTTTTTTTAAATAATTGAACTTTTTGGAAAATTTTATTAAAACAAGTAGATATTTAAAATCATTGAATTAAGGAAAATTTTTGAAAATAATTGAATTTGACAAAAGAATTTTATTATTTATAATGACAATTGAAATTTTGACGAGAATTTTTTTAAATTTTTCAACATAATTAAATTTCCGCAAAGAATTTTATTAATTTAAAAATAATTGAATTTCAGCAAATATTTCTATAACTTCTCCAAAATTAAATTTTTTTTAGTTTTTTAACTAAAATACTTCTATAAATAAATCATTTTTGATAATTAATTAAATATTAAAAAATTTAACTATTTTCAGAAAAATTTGAATTATTAAAATCTGTAATTTTTATTTTATATATATTTATTTATAATTTTATATAATATTAATATTTACAACATTTACATAATATTTATATATTTATAATAATTTATTCAATACGGTTGTTAAAAATGTTTGAATTTAATCTTGAAGAAAATGTGCAAGGTGTACACTTTATTTTTTTGATTCATTTTGTTAAAGTTTTAATTTAAATTAATGAATTATTGATTTCGATTATCAAATATATATATATATATATAGTTTAGTGAGTACAAGTGAAATTAAATATTTTCCCTCATGCGAAGAATTTCTTTGACCTGGGAGAGTTAATCAATTTTTTTTTCTTCTTTTTCTTTTTCAGGACATGATGACGAAGAACAAGCGTCGCAATTGGCGTCGTTTGTTGGCTGGTGGATTAATAGCGATTGTTGTGTTGGCTCTGGTGATCACAGTCGCTATTCTACTAAACAGTGGTCCCAATTCTTCTGAACCTAAAGCGTTAACTGCAGCCGGCGTCTCACTCGAAGAATGGCTCGGAGGGTCGCTGTCAACGAAAAGCTTCAATGGCACCTGGCTGAGTGGTCAGTACTTTTTACATTCTTCTTCTTCTTTTATCACTCATTCAATTTTTTTATACTTTTTACCTCTTTCTTATTTTCTCTCTCCCTCTCTTTTTTCTTCTCTCTCTTTTCCTCTCTTTCCTTCTCTTCTCTTTTTTTCTCTCTCTCTTTCTCTGTTTTTTATTTTTTCTCTCTTCTTCTCTTTTTCCTTTTTTCCCCACTTTTTTTCTATTTCTCTATTTTTTCTCTCTTTCTCTGTTTTCTCTGTCATCTTTCTCTTTTCTCTCTCTTTCTGTTTTTTCTCTCTTTTTCCCTTTTTTCTCTCCTTCTCAGTCTTCTCTCTTTCTTTCTTTTCCCTCTTTTTCTGTTTTTTCCTTTTTTTCTCTCTCTTTCTCTGTTTTCTCTCATTTTCTATTTTTTCTCTCTTTCTCTGTCTTCTCTCTCTTTCTTTCTCTCTCCCTCTTTTTTTCTCTCTCTTTTCGCCTGTCTGTCAATTTTTTCTAACTGAATTGTATGCGTCTTTCCTTTATCGCAGAAATTATTCAAGAATTTTTTGAAATACGACCTGAGGCCACACTTTCTTTCATCTCTAGAACAATAAAGCTTTTTTTTGCAGTATTGTCTACACTCTCCTTCTTCTTTTTTTTTCCTATGGCCAAAGAGAATTACTTGATTGCCCGATTAAACAAAAGTTAAATAAGTAAAAGTACTTTTTAGAATAAGTGATTTAATATTTCAAAGAGAAGGAAAAAATAAAATTTTTGGTTTTAAAATCTAGATAAAAAACAAGAAAATAAACAAAAACTATATTTTATTTTTGAAAATGATTTTCCATTTCATGTGCATTGAAATTGTTTTCATATTTGTACAAAAGTTTATAACTTACATCAAATATGCGTCTCGCCTGCGCTTTGAATGTACGACAAGACCTTTTGTAAAGGAAGGTTCCCTCCTTGGTCTTGTGAAACGTCTTGCTTAAACTGTCGGAAGTTTAGCAAACACGACAAAGTCTTGCTTGCTTTCGTTAGTTTTTCCTTGAGCAGGCTATTCACAAAGTTCATCCTTTCTTCTATTTTTTATGTGCATATAAAGAAAGAAAGAGAGAGAGAAAGGAGAAGAAATATAGTCGTTTCACTCTCATAAACCTCATGCAATAATTTTGTCAACTAAATCCTAATTATGAAATCAAAATAAACAAGTTTTCAAAAGAATTCAAAATTCTTCCAATTATTTTATAATTCAGGGTTCGGATAAACTTTAAGACCGAAAAAAAGTAACAAAATATTTTTATGAAAATTATTTTATTTGTATAAAATATCAAGAAAATTATCAATCCTCCAAATCAAATATTAAAATAATAAAAACACAATTTTAACGTTTCGACAAATATTTTATTTGTAGTTTTTTTTATTTGGAATGAGACACAAAAATAATTTTTAATCGTAATAATTATTTTTTAAAGCAAAAAAATACTTAAATGAATCGAATAATCGGTTTGATTATTATTTATTGAAAAATTTATTTTTTCTATTATTTTTTAATTATTTCAAAAAAAAATTTAATAAAATTGTACGCAAACATTTAATTATTTTCATAAATAATAAAAATTTCACAGGAATTCAATTATTTACAATTTTTTTTTATAAATTTCTTCGCAATAATTCCATTATTTTCATAAATAATAAAACTCATCGAAGAATTTAAATTATTTTTAGTACTATTTTAAATTATTTAATCGAAAAATTCAATTATTTTCACAAATATAGTTTTACACAATAATTCAATTATTTAAAATAAAATTGTCATAATATTTATTATATTTCGAAAACATTAATTATTTAAAAAAATGTTTATAAAAATTCTTACGAAGAATTCAATTATTTTTAAAAATAATAAAATTTTTCACAGAAATTCAATTTTTTTAAAAAACATTTTAATCAAATTTTTCGCAATAATTCAATTATTTTTATAAATAATAAAATTCTTCTCAGGAATTCAATTATTTTTAAACATTTCAATCATATTTTTCGCAATAATTCAATTATTTTCATAAATAATAAAATTCTTCTCAGGAATTCAATTATTTTTGAAAGTTTTAATAAAATTCTTAGCAACTATTTAATTATTTTCATAAATAATAAAAATCATCGCAGGATTTTAATTATTTATAATACAATTTTACAGGAATTACTTAAGAAATGTAATTATTCCTAAAAATTTAATTTCAATTCCTCAAAAAAAATCAATTATTTAAATAAATATGATTTTTTAAAATTCTTTCGAAGAATTCAATTATTTAAAAAAATATTAGAATTTTTTACAGGAATTCAATTATTTTTAAATATTTAATTTTAATAAAATTTTTAAAAGAAATAAATTATTTTACATACAATTTTAATTGAATTATTTTGAAATTATCCAATTATTCTTTTAGATTTCAATGAAATTCTACACAAGAATTCAATTATTTACATATATAATTCTTCTAAAGAATTCAATTATTAAAGATAAATAACAAAATTATTCCCGAAATTTCAATTATTTTGAGGCATTTTAATAAAATTCTTTGCAAAATTTCAATTATTTTTAAAAATTTTCCTCAATTGAATTATTTTTAATATATCTACTTTTTTAACCCCTTCGCAGTCTAGTTGAAAATCGCTTGTGGTCCAAAAACGGTCCGAAAAAAAAGTTTACAAAAAAATATGATTTAATCATATATAAGGTTTTTGGGGTCGCTGAATTCGAATTTGAGGTTAATTTTTGAAAATTCAAAATGGCGGATCCAATATGGCGACCAAATATGGTGGATAATTTTAAAATTAAAGCGTTTTAAGGGAAATTCATTTCTCGGGGGTTTTCGAGGTCGCTGAATCCAAATCTGAAGTCAGATTTAAAAAATTCAAAATGGCGGACCCAAAATGTCGACTTCAAAAAAAAATTTTTTTTCAGATTCCCTTAAAACTCGTTACTCGGGGGTTTTCGGGGTCTCTAATTACAAATATGATGTCAGATTTTCAAAATTCAAAATGGCGGATCCAATATGGCGGATGATTTCAAGATTGATGCGAAAAAAATATGAAGTTACCTCAAAAACCCCTGAGTAAACATTTTAGACAAATTTGTCAACATTCAAAAAATTTGATCGACATATTGAATCCAAAATTTAGCATTTAGAAAAACGAACATCAAATTCGAATTCAGCGACCCCAAAAAACCCCGGGAACGGAATTTCGATCAAAACGCATAAATTTTGAAATTATCCGCCATATTGGATCCAACATTTTGAATTTTGTAAAACGAACATCAAATTCAAATTCAGCGACCCCAAAAACCCCCGAGAAACGAATTTTAATCGAATCGCATCAATCTTGAAATTATCCGCCATATTGGATCCGCCATTTTGAATTTTAAAAATCTGACATCATATTTGTAATCAGAGACCCCGAAAACCCCCCAAGTAACGAGTTTAAAGCGAATTTGAAATTTTTTTATTTTTCGAAGTCAACATTTTGGGTCCGCCATTTTGAATTTTTTAAATCTGACTTCAGATTCGGATTCAGCGACCCCAAAAACAGTAGTATGTACTTCGCTACTAAAATCAAATCATGTTTAGTATTTTTTTTTTGAGATGGCCATATATGGCCACAGACGCAAAGGTGGCACGACTTTTCGTGGCCATATATGGGCCATGGACTGTTAAGGGGTTAATAAAATTTTTCAAAAGAATTCAATTAACTATTTAAAAAAAATTTAATAAAATTCTGTGCAAAACTTTATTTATTTTCACAAATAATAAAAATTTCACAGATTCAATTATTTACAAATTTTTTATAAATTTCTTGGCAATATTTCCATTATTTTCATAAATAATAAAATTTTTTTTAAGGAATTTAATTATTTTCATAAAAAATAATTAAAAATTCTAAAAAATAATAATTTAATTAAAATGATGAAAATAGTTTTGAAGAAGTTACCTTCAATACAGTAAAATGTATAACTTGCAGATTTTTTCAAGATTAAATTAAAACATTTTTAACAACCGTATAGAATAAATTATTATAAATTTATAAATATTAATATTATATAAATAAATATATATATCATAAAAATTTAAAATTTAAATACTACAAATTCTTTCTAAAATTAGTTAAATTTTTTAATACATATTTAATCAATTATAAAAAATAATAGATTTATAGAAGAATTTTAGTTAAAAAAAATAAAAATATTGAATTTTGGAGAAGATACAAATGTTTGCAGAAATTCAATTATTTTCAAACCTAATAAAATTCTTTAAAATTCAAATATGTTCAAAAATTTAAAAAAATTCTCGTCAAAATTTCAATTATCATTATAAATAATAAAATTCAATTAATTTCATAATTTTAATAAAATTCTTGACAAAATTTCAATTATTTTCTAAAATTTTCCGCAATTTAATGATTTTCAATATCTAGTGTTTTAATACAATTGTTCAAAAAGTCCAATTATTTAAAAAAATAAAAAAAAATTTTTATGGAATTGAATTATTTTAAAAAAAAATTATTAAAAATTCTAGAAAATAATAATTGAATTAAAATCATAAAAATAATTTTCTAGGAGTTTATGACAATTTTTTATAAGTTGTTTAATTCCAAAAATTCTCACTTTCTTTCAAATAGGTATAAGAAAATTTATTTTTTCAAAAAAGAAATTCTATTTTCAATTCCAATTTTATCACAGTTTTTTGTTTTGTTCTTAAATTTTTTTTCTTCTTTTTAGATTGTTGTTAAATTTTAAAATAATTTTGATACGTTTTCTGTCTCTATTTGATATCTTTAGAAAACCCGAAAATATATTATTTTTCTTTTCTATTCCTGATCTGGCAAATTTTTTTTTGAACTGATTAAAACTTATTTTACGAACATTCAAAAATATCACTTTGTTTACAAAAATGTTCTTCGCTCGAAAATATTTCGTTTTTCTCTAGTTTTTTTTTTTTTTTTTTTTTTTTTTTATCAAAATTGTTCACTTGCAAAAAAAGGCGAAATTTTGTTTATTACTATCGAAGTTTAGCAAAGTATAAAAAAATAAAAAAACAAAGGACAAAATAGCGAAAGATTTACAATTTATAACGAGAGATAATAATTATAAATTGAAAATAACGGTTATCAACACTCGGAATGTTTGTCATGTTAATTTTGTATGCACACTGGCAAGACTATAATGCAACACTGAACTCGATGCATGACAGCAAATTATCATCGTGAGATCGATTTGCTCCATAGCATGCAATAAACGTCCAAATATGCAAATTAACATATATTCCAGTAGCCAATTAATAACACACCTTTTGCAAATAGCCGAGAAACGAATTTTTAAAATTCACCATTTTCGACTAATTAGAAAAGAAAAAATTGGTTTTTCCTGCAATTTTTCTGATAAAATTAAAAAATAAAAAAATAAAAAATAAATTAAAAAATAAATTATTATTATTAATAATAATTTTATTAATTTATAATTAAATAAATACAGTTTTTGACGTATAAAAAACCCCAAAAAACAAAATTGCTTTATTTTCTTATTATGCAAAAAAAAAATTCTGTACTTGAAAAAAATAGTTTAGAAAAAAAAATTATGTACAGGATTTGAGCCTTGGAAATTTCATGAGTAAATTTAAAAATATATTTGGTTTAAGACTTTAAATAAAATTTTCCTCTGCGGGTGTAGATTGTGTTCTAAGAGGAAATACTTTTAAATAAAGCAAGGGAAGAGTAAAAAAAAATTTCGCTTAAGTTAAGAAAACTTTTTTTCACCATCAAGTGTGTGACACGTTCTGAGCTTAAATTTTCGGTTGTTTACTTGTTTTACGTTGGAAAATTCAGTCCTAGGTGTAATTATGGTGGTTGATGAGTGTTTCACGCTAGGCCGAGTTGGAGCTCTCTCGCTCTCTCTCTCTCTCTCTCTCGGCCGAATTGAGGTAACTCAGTGCGCGGTTGGTTCCATATGCGTTTACCGATAAACCTCCTGCGTGCACAATGAATTACCACCCCCTTGCCACTTAGTGGTCCTTCCCTACCGACCATTGAATTCCACGTTAGCCTCGGCTTCGTAACGTTAATTGCAAACTGCGATGATAAATGAAAATTTCATATCCGTTGCCACCTCCATGCATATACATACACAGCCGGGTACCAAAATGACAGAAATCGGGGGTAATCGAGGGCAAACGTTTCAATCGTTAGCTTTATATCGTAACGAGAAATCGATATTTCCCCTTTCCACACGCATTTACACCAATTTAGATGCAATTTTAACACCTCTTTTCATGTTCAACATTTTACAACTCCAATTGTCTCTAAATAACAATAGGAATTTCAATTATAGAGACATTCAAAGAACTCCCTTGGATTTTTTTCTGAAGTCATGTTTTTTCTCTCACAAAATGAATTTCAATTAAAAACATTTTTTTCTAAAGTCAATTTGTTTTCTCACTAAACGAATTTTTAATTTAAAAAAATTTATTTTACATTCTTATTTTTAAATATAAATATATCTAATGTATAAAATAAAAAATTTATCCAAATGACAATTTTTTCCTTAAAAAACAAATTTCAATTAGAAACATTCTAAATTTCTTAATTTAGAAGACAATTTTCTTCTCACAAAATGGATTTAAAAAAAAATTATTTTCACATTCTCATTTTAAATATATATAATTTATAATAAAAAAGAAAAACATTATTAAGAAGACAATTTTTTTGACAAAACTAATTTCAATAAAAAAAAAAATTGATAAAAAAGAAAATCCAACTAATTTTACAGAGAAGACAATTTTTTTTCTCACTAAACGAATTTTAATTAAAAAAAATTTATTTTACATTCTCATTTTTAAATATAAATATCTAATGTATAAAAAAAAATTATCCAGATGACAAATTTTTCTCACAAAAAGAATTTCAATTAAAAAAATTAATAGACGAGAAAAAACTATTGTTTATTTTTAGAGGACAATTTTTTCCTTAAGAAACGAATTTCAATAAGAAAAAATTTGTTTTTTCTAAACATAAAAACATAATATAAAAGAAAAAATTTATTTAGATGACAATTTTTTTCTCACAAAAAGAATTTCAATTAAAAAAAATTAAAAGACAAGTATAAACTTGTATATTGATTTTATTTAGAAAACAATTTTCTTCTCACAAAACGAATTTCAATTAAAAAAAATTATTTTCATATTTTAAAAATATAATTAAAAATTTATTAAGAAGACAATTTTTTTTTCAAAAAACTAATTTGAATTATAATAATTCAAAAAAAGAAATATCTCCTGCTAATTTTATTTAGAGGACAATTTTTTTCTCAAGATACGAATTTCAATTAAAAATATTGATAGACAAGAAAAAATTTTTATTTATTTTATTTAGACGACAATTTTTTTCTCACAAAACGAATTTCAATTACAAAAAATAAATATTAATACCCAGACAATTTTTATTCTCACAAAACGAATTTTAATTAAAAAGAATTTATTTTACATTCTCATTTTTAAATATAAATATCTAATGTATAAAATAAAAAATTTATCCAGATGACAATTTTTTCTCACAAAATGAATTTCAATTAAAAAAATTAATAGACGAGAAAAAACTAGGATTTAATTTTTAGAGGATAATTTTTTTTCCTTAAAAAACGAATTTTAATTAGAAAAATAATTTTTTTTTAAAGATAAATAGATAATATAAAAGAAAAAATTTATTTAGATGACAATTTTTTTTTCTCCAAAAAAGAATTTCAATTAAAAAAATTAGAAGACAAGAATAAACTTGTATTGATTTTATTTATAAGACAATTTTCTTCTCACAAAACGAATTTCAATTAAAAAAAAATTATTTTCACATTCTCATTTTAAATATAAATATATAATAAAAAATAAAAAATTTATTAAGAAGACAATCTTTTGACAAAACTAATTTCAATCAAAAAAAATTGAAAAAAAGAAACAACTCTTACTAATTTTATTTAGAAGACAATTTTTTTCTCACGAGAAGAATTTTTATTAAAAAAATTATTGGACAAGAAAAAATTGCTATTGATTTTTTTTAGAGAACAATTTTTTTTCACAAGACGAATTTCCATTAGAAAATTTTTTTTTTCAAATATATTTATATAAAAAAAATAATTTTTTGTCTAATGGAAATACGTTTTGTGGAAAAAAATGGTATAAATATTTTTTTTCTAATATATAAAATAAATAATTTATTTAGAAGACAATTTTTCTTTTACAAGAAGAATTTCCATAAAAAAATTAATAGACAAGGAAAAAACTTCTTATTGATTTTGTTTAGAAGACAATTTTTTCCTTACAAAATTTTTTTCTAATGGAAATTCGTTCTGTGAGAAAAAAATTGTATAAATATTTTTAAATTGTATATTTTTTTAAAATATATAAAATAAAAAAAAACAAAACAATTTTTCAAAGGACATTTTTCTCTTACAAGAAAAATTTCCATTAAAAAAATTAATAGACAAGAAAAAACTTCTTATTGATTTTGTTTAGAAGATAATTTTTCCCTCACAAAATGAATTTTAATTAAAAAAAATTAAAAGCAAAGAAAACACTTCCATTCATTTTATTTAGAAGACATTTTTTTTCCTCACAAATAGAGTTTCCAATTAAAAAAATGTAAGAAAAAGAAAAAAACTAATATTGATTTTATTTAAAGGACAATTTTTTTTCAACTTTAATTTTGAAAATCGAACAAAGAGAAATGATTTTATTTTATATTCTTTTTTATTTATTCGAATCAAAATAAAGTTTATTTGAAACAAACAAATAGTTCAGTAAATTCTAAATCAACATATATTTTTTTCTGGGTGTATAAAATAAAAATTGACATGTTCTTTTTTTCGGTGGAAAAATATAATTTTTAATTACATCAGCATTATACTCGTTTTTTCAACTCAAAATTTAAATCCAAAAAAAAACCTTATAAACCTTATAATTACACTGACAAATGAATAAAAATTTAAAAAGTAAAATTTATCTTCAAATTCTAAAGAATTTTTAACGTTAATTTTTCTATTTTTAAAGCAAACAAATTTGATTCTCGTTCGTTAGACTTTTTTAAGCAACGTTCCGTTATTTTTAATGTTTGTGCAAATTTTTTTTTATTTTACGGAATAAAGCTTCATTATGATCTATGTTAGTTCTTCAGTCATGAGATTCGCTTTTGTGTAAATAACTCTTTTCGAATAAACATATAATTTCTAGAGACGATTTATAAAACATTTTTTATTAAATCTCAACGACAAAAATTTCCAGAATTTACATTTTCTTTTGTTTTATACGCATGGAGTGAAAATGATATATTTACTCTAAATTTATGAATGTAATTTTTTCTTTTCAAGTAAAATAATAAATACTATTTACTATTATATTATTTTTTATTTTCCACTATTAAAAAAATATAATAAATATATTAAAATATATTATTTTGAGTATAATAATTAATAATAATATTAAAAGTAATAAAAATATTTTTTTGAAACTGATTTTTCTGATAATAAATAAATAAATAATGAAAAATAAAGTTAATAAAAATAAATATTTTTTTAAACTGATTTTCCTGATTATAAATAAATGAATAATGGAAAATAAAGTTAATAAAAATAAATATAATAATAATAATAAGTATGAATAATATCTAATAATATTTATACCAATAAAAAATTGACTGTACGAAAAATTTTCCTATTTTTTGAAAAAAAACCAACAGTAAAATGCAGTAAAGAGAAAAAAAATTGCCTCTCTCAAATTCAAATTACATTTTTTCTGTCACACCAGAACTGATGGTTATTAAAAAGATACATATCAAACTGATGAAAAATCAATTAAAAAAAAAATAATTTTACAACCTTTCTTTGGCATTGAAATTCTTTTATTTTTCATACCCAAGTACCGTCTGAGTGGCACTGGGAATGAGGAGTAAAAGCAGCACTTTAAAAATAAAAAAACAAGAAAAAAAGAAAAATAGAGAAAACATTATTCGCGTGGAAACAAATCGCAGTGAATACTTTCGTATTCACCTCCCCCCACACCATAGGGGTGGGGGGGGGGGTGAAACAAACGGTTAAAATTCCAGTATAATGGCGGATCGTCGAATACGAGAGTGAAGAGGGAGACGATAAATCAACGCATATATTTTTTTCATTCGACATTTTACCCGGCGTGAAACGCATCCAACCGCGAGTCCTCGATCCTGGGTGGAGTAGGTCGTCGAATATAGACATAACGATTGAAAAAAAAAAAAAAATATGTCATGTGTGTGTGTATGACTAGGGAGAGTGGGGAAATATTATCACCCTTAGGGACCTGTTACCGGAAGATAACACTGATTTTAGGCTACTCGATCCCTGCCGCATGATCGGAAATAAATTATCTTCCCATCTGTATAATATTTAAAATGGAAATTTGAAAATACTGTCGAAAAAAAAATGCCGAGGAATTTCAATTATAACATTTTTTTTATACAACAATTCTAGATTAATTTCGGTCATAAACATTTTTTTAAGCGAAAATTTCCGAAAAATTTCGGTCATAAAATTTCTTTTTACAAAAAATTCCGAAAAATTTCGGTCATAAATTTTTTTTATACAAAAATTTACTAGAATTTTCGGGCATAAAATTTTTTCAATTAACAATTACCGAGAAATTTAGGTTTTAAAATTTTTAATACAAAAATTCCCGAGAAATTTCAGTCATAAAATTTTTTTTGTACAACAATTTGCAAAAATTTCGGTAAACAAAATTTTTTTATTCAAAAATTTGTGAGAAATTTCGGTTATAAACATTTTTTAAACCAAAATTTCCGAGAAATTTCGGTCATTCATTCTTTTTATACAAAAATTTCCGAAAAATTTTGATATAAAATATTTTATACAAAAATTTCCGGAGAAATTTCAGTCATACAATTTTTTTATAAAACAATTTACAAGAAATATTGGCAGAAAATATTTTATACAAAAATTTCCGAGAAATTTTCAGTCATAAATGGTTTTCAAACAACAATTTCCGAAAAATTTCGGTAATACATATTTTTATACAAAAATTCCGGAGAAATTTCAATCATAAAATTTTTTTATACAGCAATTTACAAGAAATTTCGATCATAAAATTTTTTCATTAAAAAATTTCCGAGAAATTTCGGTCACAAACTTTTTTTAACCAATTTCTGAGAAATTTCGGTCATAAATATTTTATACAAAAATTCCGGAGAAATTCGAGTCATAGAAATCTTTTATATAACAATTTACAAGAAATTTTGATTATAAAAATTTCCTACAAATATTTCAGAGAAATTTCAGTCATAAAAATTTCTTTTATACTACTTTTTTCTAACAACAATTTCCAAGAAATTTCGGTCATCAAAATTTTTGTAAACAAAAATTTCTGAAAAATTTTTGTATAAAATATTTTATACAAAAATTTCCTAAGAAATTTCAGTCATAAAATTTTTTATGTACAACAATTTACAAGAACTTTCGGTCATAAAGTTTCCAAACAACAATTTCCGAGAAATTTCGGTCATAAATATTTTTATACAAAAATTCCGTAGAAATTTTAGTCATAAAATTTTTTTATACAATAATTTATAAGAAATTTTGATCATAATATTTTATCATACAAAAATTTGCGAAAAATTTCGTTTATTGCTATTAAGCATTATTATCATTAATTTGTAATCCACAAATTTTGAACGTTCAAATAAACGAAATATTTTTTATTCAAAATATATTCTCATAAATTACAGATTGCCATAAATATTGAAAACTCAAATTTAAAATTTAGAAATTTTATAATTCTGTTCATTTATATCTGACTCAAAGTTTTTGTAATTATTGCAATTAAATATTATTTATTACTAATTACTATTAATTGTCTTAAATTATTTTTAATTACCTAATAATATTAATAATAAATAATTATTAATATTATTGTAATTAATTAATAATTAATTACAATAATTACAATAATTTTGAGTCTGATTTAAAAAAAGTTAATTATAAAGTTTCTGAATGTTAAATTTGAATTTTTACCAAATTCTTAAATAATAATAACAATAACAATAATACTAATAATTTTTTTTTTATTTCGGGTTAAATGGTAAAAAATACAGAAGTTATAGTAAAAAAGAATTTCAATAAATAATACTAATAATATTATATATATATATATAAATATTATATATAATAAATAATACAATAAATAATACTAATAATAATAACAATAATAATACCTACTAATAATTTTTTTTGTTATTTCAGGTTGCGGTAAAAAATACGAAGGTTATAGTGCAAAACGATATCAATAAATAAAACTAATAATAATAATAATAAAATATTAATAATAATAATAATAATAATAATAATAATAATAATAATAATAATAATAATAATAATAATTAATAATACTAAAAAAGTTAAAGGATTTCTCTTTCCTGTTGAGATATATAAGTGAGTAATTCAAATGACAAAATAATTTCATTTTGCAGTAAATTATAAGGATTCTGAGAAAGAGGATAAAAAATAAATGAATGAGGGAGTGGTCTGAAAGCTTGCAGACTACTCCCAGTAATTGAATTAAATTCCGCCTATCAGTGATTAATGGTTGTACCGCGCTCACGTCCGAGAAGTCTATTTCACTAGCAAGCCACGACAACGACGACGACGTTGCCTGTAACCAACAATTGCTAAACTTGTATTTTGAATGAAGTCAACTTAAATTCTCTTACACCAGATTTCCACTTTCTCCAAATTAGTTACCGATTTCTGATCAAGTAGATTTGACTCATTACTTTTTAGCGAACTGTTCAGTAAATTTTGTACCCTTTTCAAGTATTATTTCCAGTTTCAATTACTAATTTTTAATTTCCAATTTCTAAAACCTAATATCTCATTTCCAATTTTTAATTTCTCATTTCCAGTTTCCAATTTTTATATTCTAATTTTTAATTTCTAATTTTCAATTTCTAAAATCTAATTCCTCATTTCCAATTTTGAATTTTGAATTTACAATTTCTAATTTCCAGTTTCCAATTTTCATTTTCTAATTTTTAATTTTCAATTTCTAATTTCCAATTTCTCAATTTTTCAATTTCTAAAATCTAATTTCTCATTTCAAATTTTTTATTTTGAACTTCCAATTTCCAGTTTCCAATTTTCATTTTCTAATTTTTAATTTCTAATTTTCAATTTCCAATTTCTCAATTTTTCAATTTCTAAAATCTTATTTCTCATTTCCAATTTTTAATTTTTAATTTCCAATTTCTAATTTCTAATTTCCAGTTTCCAATTTTCAATTTCTCATTTCCAAATTTTAATTTTTAATTTCCAATTTCCAGTTCCCAATTTTTAATTTCCATTTTTTATTTTCTAATTTTTAATTTCTAATTTTCAGTTTCCAATTTTTAATTTCTCATTTCCAAATTTTAATTTCCAATTTTTAATTTATAATTTATAATTTCAAATTTCCAGTTCCCAATTTTTAATTTCCAATTTTTATTTTCTAATTTTTAATTTATAATTTCCAGTTTCCAATGTTTAATTTCTCATTGCCAATTTTTAATTTCCAATTTCTAATTGCCAGTTTCCAATTTTTAATTTCCAATTTTTATTTTCTAATTTTCAATTTCTCAATTTTCCAATTTTCAGTATTCCAAAAATATCATAATATTATTATAATATTATGATAAATCAAGAATAGTGAAACTATGTGTGTCATTATTTTAAGGAACCCAGTCAATATCGTGTCACTCACGGGAAAGCCTCTAAAAGATGATAGTGCTCGAAATAATTTCACAGGAGTGGCATATCCTTGCCATCTAATCATAGCATATTTGCCTTAAGTGTTCCCTATATCTCGAAAGACAGATTAGTCTTGATGAAAGGAAACTTCGAGAGGCAAAGTTTTGAAACAGCTCTAAAACTTTTCCAAGGATTTATGTCCCATCATTTATTAGGGGATTAATCATTGGCTTTCGTTCTCGAATACCTTTTTTTTATAGTCAATTCTTTACATTTCTTTTTCTGCTCCTCTATTTTTGGATTTCAAGTCTTTTACGAAAATTTAATAAATTCATCAAAAATTGCCATTTGTGACATTTTCAAAAAAAAAAATTATTTTTCATCATTCCAATTCAACTATTTTCAAGATTTTAATAATTTAATTCTATTATTATTTTCAAATTCAACTATTTTCTAGAATTTTCCAAAATTCTTTTTAAAGTCAATTATTTTTACTAATTTTTGATAATGTTTCTTTAGAATTCAATTCTTTACAATTCAATTCTTTAAAGAAAAAAAGTAAGTTCACCTAAAAAAAAATTCTAAACTTGTTTACTATTCAATTTTACGAAATTTTGATTATTCGAAAATTTTTCAATTAAATGTAAATTCGAAAATTCCAAATTTAAAAAGAAATATTTAAACAAAAATTTTTCGGAAAACTAACTTCTTCAGGATTTTTAATTATTATTTAAAATTCAATTTTTCCAAAAACTAGTAACTTTTTTGAAATTAAATTATTTATAAAAATTTTTAAGGCAACTCAATTCTAAAATTTAACTAGTTTTCGAATTTTAAAAATTATTCGTTCAATTAGAATTTTAAAAAGTCTCAAATTTCAAAACTGGAAATTTAATAATTTATAAAAATTGTTACTACAACTTCTCGAAATTATTTTCATGCTTTTAATTTAATTATTTATTTATTTTCCACAATTTTTAATTAAAATTCTTTTCGAAATGCATTATTTTCATTATTTATTGAGAATAATTGTCAAAAATCAATTAATCAATAATTAATTCAACTATTTTTGAAAATATCAAGTAAAATTGTTCATTAAATTATTTAATAATTTTATGATAGAATTAAATTTTTTATACCTATTCAAGAATTAAATTATTTAAAATAAATTTATTTTATTTATTTATTTAAAATAAATTCAATTTCCTAAAGTATTAATCATAATCAACTTAGAAATGATTAAAAAATTTTAATTAAAAATAGTTGAAAATATAATTGAATTTTAGAAGTTTTTAATTAATACCTACTTTTAATAATTTCAAATGCTGTAAAAAAATAAATAACTACAAATTTAAAAAATTATTTAATTTATAGGTAAATAATTTTATTCAAAATCCTGAAAGAATTAGTTAATTAAATTTTTTAAATAGGTACTAGAAATTTAAAAAAAATTTTCATGAAATATTTCTCAAATTAGTAGAAATTTTTTGAAACGATTATTTATTTATTTAATATCTTCATTTTAACAAATGCTGTGAATTATTTTTGAAGTGGATCGTAATTTCAGTAGTAAAATTTATTTTTTCATCACCTTTTGCACTTAAAAAAAAGAGAATATTTTTCAAGTTTCGCTATTTGGTGGAAAAATAAAAATAAAATAAACAAACTTTTCAAAGGTTAATAAACTTTTCTCTGCTTTTTACATTTAAAAAACTAAACTAATTTATCTCTCTGCGAGATATAAAAAATAAACAAAATAACGAAAATAAAAGAAAAATAAATTTTTAAACTGACATGAAATAAAAAATCAAAGTCAAAATATAAATACAATATATCGTAAAAGGATAATTTTTTATTTTATAAAACGAATCTTTTGATAAAAATTTCCACTTCCATTTTTTCATAAATTTTTTTTTTTTTTTTGCAGTAATATTATTTTTTTTGTGGAAAGAATTGAATTTGAATCGAGTTGATTTTCAAAGTCTACAATTTCTCAATCTATTTTCGAATAATTAAATTAAAGAACGTGATTGAAATTAATTGATTTATCGCATAAGTTACGGTTCAGTCAATATATATTGATATATACGTGCGTCAGGGTTGCGTTTCAAAAAAGCATTTGGTTCAAATAGATTTCATTTTTTTTTTTTTTTTTTTTTTTTTTGACAAAGCCAAATGCTCGTATACGTGAATTGAATTTTATACTAATAACAAAAAAAAAAATTTGAGAAGTGAATTTTACCGTGTGGCAGTTGGAAACGTTTAAACATCATGATAAATCAGCTTGCTGTGTAACATTTAACGAAAAAAATCCCGTGTTATAACTGATATTTTTTTTCCTCTATTTTTTTTCAACGACAAATTAATCGACACCTGTCGAACGATAGATTATGTCATTTGTTATTAAGCTTTATTTTTCAAGCGTCTAAAGTTAATTCCCGATAAAAAATTACCAAATACCTTTTGTGTCAAATAACTTCATTTATTGTGTAAGTGAGCGAAAAAAAAAGTCATTTCTTTTAATTTTAGGTGGGGGAATAAATTCATTAATTTTTCCAAACAATATTTTTCTAAATTTGTTTTTTCTGTTGTACAATTTTTATGGTAAAATTTTAATTTCTTTTTTTTAATGTTTAAATCATGATTTTTATGATTTTTGACGTTTACTTCTTTTAATTTTTTCTTTTCAAAAAAAATTATTTTCTACTATTATTAGATAATAATTAAGAATAATAATAATTATTGTTATTAACAATATTTTTATTATTTCTAATAATTTTCCATCATAGAAAATAATTTTTTCGTTCAAATGAATGACTTTTTTGTTTTTATTTTGCATTTATCATTGATATTATTTTTATAACATTATTTTTAATTTCAATTAATTTTCTTTTTATATCCAACCTTTTTAAAAAATAAAAATAAAAAAATCGTGACGTTGGTAAATTCGCAAAAGAATAAAAATAATTCCAGCAAATGTAATTAATGAATTAATCATATCAATGAAATATTTTATCGAATATGAAAATATATTTTTCCTTCTAAAATTAAATTTTAATGAATCTCTGTCAATTAATTTCTCTCAATTGAGAATTAATTTAAACAGAAAAAATTTAATATTTTTTATGCAGGATTTTTTAATAAAACTTTTATCTAAAAAAAAACCGAATTCGTTCTCATATTATATGGGTAATTTTTTTTTTTCTTTTGTAAGTTTAACTTTTGAAATTTGCTCTCTATGATTTCTATGTTATAATAAACTGAATAAATATGAAGAACGAAAAAATGATACAAATGAAAAAAAATTACAATTTTACAAACAAATAGTAGACAGTTTAATAAAAAAAAAATTATTGAAAAAAACTACAACAATCAGAGAACTAAAAATAAATATTCATCTAAATACAATATTACGAATAAACATTATATTTCCGATTAGAATTTAAATATAAATGTCCAAAGTGAATTTCAAAGCTTCATTAAAAAAAAAACAAAAAAAAATTTTTTTCAATCCAAAGTTTTAAAATTCATTTCATTAAAAATTGTATCATTCAATCTATATTTTTTTGTTACATATAGTATTTCGTTCCTCTCTATCCCCTTTATATTTTATTATAGTGTTCATTCGACATCTATCATTCTTCGCGGCATTTATTTCACAAAATTAAAATCTCTCTCTTTTGGAATTGTATATTGTGAAATAGAATTCTTTTGTCCATTCAATATTCCCTTTCTCTCTCTCTCTCTCTCTAGCTGTTGGCATTTTCAGCTTCCTGAACACTGATTCGCAATGTTTGCCAAATGTTTTGAAAAAAAAAAAAAAATAATCAAACTCACTAGTTTTGTTGATGTATATTATTCTATATTGTATTGAAATGGTAAATAGCGGTCTCGTTGAAATAGACACATGTCACAAATGATATTATTTTAAAAATGTCATTACAAAAAAGAAGCGTCAAAACATTTCGAGCACACGCCAAAACAAACAAAACAGTTGATTAGCGATATTATTAGATGCCACAAACATTGAAAAAAAAATTCTCAATAAAAACTATCAGAGCTTTATTTTTTTAAAGAGAAGCAAACGTAATTTTTTTTCGTTCCATTAAATAGCAATAATTTTTTTTTTCTAATTTTGTTTTCAATATAAATAAATCTCTAAACCTTTGCAAAATATCGTATTTTTAGTTGTCTTTAATCATTTATAAAATTTATAATTTTTATTTCATACAAATGAAAATTATTTGATTCAAATAAATATTTAGTTAAGAAAAATAAATATTTATTTGATACAATTAAAAATTATTTTGATATTGACAAGAATAAAAAACTAAATGATAGAAATAAATATTTATTTAATGCAAATAAACATTTATTTGATAGAAAAATATTTTTTATAGAAAAATTTGTTGATACAAGAAAAATTATTTGACACAATTTAAAAATTATTTGATGCAAAACTAAATTATTTTATTGGAAACAAAATTTGTTCAGGATTGGCACAAAAAATTAATTTTCTTTTCCCCTGACTTTTCCCTAATTTTCAAAAAAAATTTGACTTTTTCCGTCACCCTAAAGATTATTCTGATTCACTCTCAAAATGATTAGATACTCAAAAAAATGTTCTATTACATTTATTTCCGAATTTCTCTAATTGTAAAATTATTCGAAAACATCAATAACTTCTTTTTTCAATAAAGATATTTAATTAATATTATTTTTCCATAGGAATTGAGATTTAAAAAAATTTAAATTTAAACCTTTTAAAATTCAATAACTTTTAAGAATATCTTCATGTTTTATAATAATTTAAATTCTTATAAAATTTTTTAAACAAAAAAATTAAATTATTTACAAAAATTTTAATAAAATCCTTCTCAAAAATTCAATTATTTTTATAAGTAGTACAATTTTTCACATCAATTCAATTATTTAAAAAAATGTAATAAAATTCGTTGTAAGAATTCAATTATTAACAGGAATAATAAAATTTTTCCTAGGATTTAAATTACTTTTAATAAAATTTTAAATAAATTCCTCGAAAGATGGAATTATTTTTAAACATTTTTGCAAGAATTCAATTACATTTCACAAATAATAAAATTCTTCGCTGAAATTCAAATATTTTCAAAATCTACTATTTTAATAAAATCTCTCAAAAGAATTCAATTATTTAAAAAAATTTAATAAAATTCGTTGCAAGAATTCAATTATTTTCATAAATAATAGAATTCTTTACAGGATTTCAATTATTTAAAAGAAATTTAATAAAATTCGTTGCAAGAATTAAATTATTTTCATAAATAATATTTCTCACAGGATTTAAATTATTAAAAAAAATGTAATAAAAATTCGTTGCAGGACTTCAATTATTTTCCTAAATAATTAATTTCTTCACAGGATTTCAATTATTTTTAATACAAATTTAAGTAAACTCTTCAAAAAATGTTATTAATTTCAAAAACTTTATTAAAATTCTTCTAAAGAAATAAATGAACAACTGTCAATTATTTTTAATAATTTTTGCAAAAGTTCCTAGAGAATTTTCAAATCCATTTTTTTACAATTCAATTCTATGAAATTTTTGTTATTCGGAAAAATAATTACATTTTTTGTGGTTTTCGGTTAAAATAGTATTAAAAATAATTGTAATTCTATGCTGGGATTTATTATTCATGAAAATAATTAAATTTTTGTAAAAAAATTTATTATTTATGAAAATAATTGAATTATTGTTAAGAAATTTGTAAATAGTTGAATTCCTGTGAAATTTTTATTATTTATAAAAATAATTGAATTTTGGAGAAGAATTTTATTATTTTTAAAGACAATTGAAATTTTGACTAGAATTTTTAAAAATTTTTGAATAAAATTGAATGTTTGCAAATATTTGTAACTTCTCTAAAATTCAATTTTTTTTTAGTGTTTTTAACTAAAATTCTTTTATAAATTCATGATTTTTAATAATTAATTAAATATATATTAAAAAATTAAATAAACCTTATTATGAATCCTGCAAATTTAATTCTTTCCACTACTTTAATAAAAATCCCTGACCTGTGGCAACCCTGTTGTTGATTCTTTCGAGTAATTTTTATTATTTGTATTTATTATTTGTGAAAAATAATTGAATTTTTTTGATAAATTTGAATAAAATTTTTGAATTGTTTCGAAGAATTTCATTGAAATTTTTGATAATAATTTAATTCTTTCCAAAAAAAAAAATTCTTTCGATGAATTTAATTAAAAATTTAAATAAATGATTGAAATCTTACAAAAAAATTGTAGGTATTAAAATTTTTGAAAATAATTGAATTTTTTAGAAGAATTTTATTATTTATAAAAAATAATTTAAGATTTTTTTTTTATTTTTAAAGGAAAAAATTGTTTATAAATTCTATTTGACAATTAAAAATTTTAATTGAAATTGAAATTGAAACTTTTTAAATTTTTAGAAAATAAAGGAAAAAATTTTACTCAAAAAAAAGTTCTGTTACATTTATTTAGGGATTTCTTTTAAATTATTCGAAAACATCAATAAGTTCTTTTTTAAATAAATATTTTATTATTATTATTATTCCATAGGTATTAAAATTCTTCAAAAGATTCAAATTCAAACATTTTTGAAATTAAACAATTTATAATAATTAAAGATGATCGAGTGATAAAATCATTATTTTATATTATAAGAAAATTTTTACTGTAGGTAACTTCTACAAAATTATTTTCATCATTTTAATTCAATTATTATTTTCTAGAATTTTGGATTAATTTTTATGAAAATAATTTAATTCCTTAGAAAAAAATTTTTATTATTTATGAAAATAATGGTATTATTGCGAAGAAATTTATAAAAAAATTTGTAAATAATTGAATTCCTGTGAAATTTTTATTATTTATGAAAATAATTAAATGTTTGCGACGTTTGCGTACAATTTTATTAAATTTCTTTTGAAATAATAAAAAAATAATAGAAAAAATAAATTTTTCAATAAATAATAATCAAACCGATTATTCGATACATTTAAGTATTTTTTTGCTTTAAAAAATAATGATTACGATTAAAAATTATTTTTGTGTCTCATTGCAAATAAAAAAAAAACTACAAACAAATTATTTGTCGAAACGTTAAAATTGTGTTTTTATCTTTTTATTATTTTAATATTTGATTTGGAGGATTGATAATTTTCTTGATATTTTATAGAAATAAAATAATTTTCATAAAAATGTTTTGTTACATTCTACACTCAATTCTAATAAAACCCCACTAACATTTTGCCATTTTTTTTTTTTTACAATTTAATGCCTCTTTTTTTTATCGTTTTTTCTAAAATTTTATGCGACTTTTTTCTTTTTTGCGACTTTCTCGGAAATTTCATGCGACTTTTCGCGACTTTTGTTGTGAATTTATGCGACTAAAGCGACATTTTTTTGGGTCTTAAAGTCGATCCGAGCCCTGCAGTAGTATAATTTAATGGTAATTTAATTGATCGGCAATTTAATTTAACAGTAGTATAATTTATCGGTAATCTAATTTACAAGTAGTTTAATTGACTGGTATTTTAATTCAGTGTTACTGAATACTTTAATTTCAATCTAATTCAATGAAATTCAGAAAAATAAATTTTAGAAATAAACTTCTCGGTGAAATAGTAAAAATCGGAATAAAATAAAAATTGTGAAGAAAAGAAGAGCTGTGAATTTTTCGTTTGTTTGAAAAAGAAAAATTGAAAAAAAGTTAGTATTTTTGATGATTAATTTTGAGGAGCGTGTAGAATAGTTTAAAATAATCGATGATTCGTCTATATATATAGAATTTACATGAAAATGAGGCAACAATGCTGCAGACTACAGGCAGTTGATAAGCACATTCGTGGAGAGGATCGTACGAACGTCTGGTCAGGCATTACGTGCAACAATTTACGTTTGTAGAATTGCGATATGTGTGTGTTGGTGTGTGCAGAGAGCTTATGTAACGTGTTAATATCCGGATAACCGAAAACGTTGGCCGGAGCTATACTCGTGACGCATTGACGTTTTGCTGTTTGCATGGAAATTCAGAATATAGCGGGCAACTACTACTTGATTTCACGCCCCAACTGAGCCATCCTCCATGACCGATTTCCTCCCTTGAATTTTATTCCCACAATCTGTTAAACATACACTTCTCTACTTTATACCAATAATTGCCAATTTTATTTCATTTTTTCCACTTGTTTCAAATTTTAATCTCTAAATTCAATTTTTATATCTTATTTTAACATTTTTTAACTGAGTACTCTTTTAACTAATCTGAGTCGTTGAATTTAATTTCGAAAGTAAATTGAAGATTTAAAAAAAATCGAGACGAAAAATAACAATTTTCTGGATCAACGATGATAGAGGCAAATTATTTTTTTTATTTCAAACAAATAATTTTAATTTGTATCAAATAATTTTGTTTTTTATCAAAACAATTTTGTTTTCTATAAAATAATTTTCCTTTGTATCAAAGAATTTTTATTTCTATCAAAAAATTTCGTTTTGTAAGTAATATTTATTTATTTTTAATTTATTTTATTATTTTATTTTATATACTCACGAAATAAACTAGAGAGGAAACATGTTGTTTAACTCACCTGGAACAAAAAGAAAAAGAAATACTTTAATATCAGATTTCTTGTCAATAAAATATAAAACGAAAACAAACAATAATTTCTATTAAATAATTCTAATAATAACATAACAAGTTATTTGTAACTGATAATTTATTTAATTAATTTACTTTTAATTTATTAAATTAATTTTAATTTAATTTTAATTTAAATTTAATTTAATTTTAATTTAATTTAATTTAATTTAATTTAATTTAATTTAATTTAATTTATTTAATTTAATTTAATTTAATTTAATTTAATTTAATTTAATTTAATTTAATTTAATTTAATTTAATTTAATTTAATTTAATTTTAATTTAATTTAATTTTAATTTTAATTTTAATTTTAATTTTAATTTTAATTTTAATTTTAATTTAATTTAATTTTAATTTATTTATTTTTTTCATTGATTTTTTTATTATTAGTAAAATTTACTGTGGCCCTGGTAAAATTTGCTATTAAAAATCTGAAAATTGTACTTTTGGACTTTATTTTCTCGTCCAACGTTCAATTTAATTTTTTTTTTTTAGTTGAATTTTACTGCGGTAAAAAGCGGTTAGTATTTAAGAAAAATGTTCAAAAAATAAAATAAAAAACAAAAATGTATTGTGAAAATTAATTTATTTTCCAGATGACGAGATCCTTTATAGAGATGAGAAAGGCAGTTTGATTATTTTCAACGTCACCTCCAAAATTTTCCACACGATATTGGACTTTAAAAACAAAGTGAGTACTTCCCTTATAGTTATTATAAACGTTAAAGCTCCCGCAATTTTTCCTCCAAGAAAAAGTATGACGTGATTCCCAAAGAAAAATTGTTTCTCGTAAAATTACCATCGTTATTCCTTTATACTCTCCTTCGCTTAGAAAAATTCTTCACTTTTAATAGAAAGCTCATACTTTTCCCTCCCCAATATAGTTTCAAATCCTTTATTAATTCTCGCCTAAAAGCTTTTCGAATTTTTTTTTTTTAAATGTGTTTTTTTGTAAATTAAAAAAAGAACCACTAAATATGCAACCATTTTTCCTTTCCAACAAAATTATTTTCATCATTTCAATTTCATTTTTCAATTTATTATTTTTAAGAAGTTTTTACTAAAATTTTTCTTTAAATCAATTAATTTTCGAAAAAGTTCTTCAACAATTTTCAAAATCCATTCATTTGGAATATTCAATTTTACGAAATTTGAATTATTCGTAAATTCTTCAATTAAATATATATTAGAAAATAAAAACTTCAAATAATATAAAAAAAATTCAATTACACTTTTTCAAAAAAAATTAATTTTAAAATTCAATTATTTCTAGAAAATTCAAATATTTCTAAAAAATTCAATTATTTCACGCTATATTGCTTTTAATATTCAATTATTATATAAAATTTTAACTGAAATTAATTTTTAAGTCAATTTTTATTAGAAAATTTCGCCAGAATTCAATTATCTAAATACAAAAAAATAATTTATTGAACATTTGACTGTTTCTTAAAATTGAATTCTCAAAGAATTTTATCAACAAATTTTTAAATAATTTAATTCTTTTGACGATTTTAAATAAAATTTTCCGAAAAAGTTGATTAAAAATTTTATTAAAAATAATTGAAATTCTGCATTGAGTCTTATTATTTATGATAATAATTGAATTTCTCATAAGAATTTTTCTATTTTTCAACATAATTACATTTCTGCAAAGGATTTTATTATTCTTGAAAACAATTGAATTTCTGCAACAATTTGTAACTTCTCCAAAATTAAATTTTTTTTAGTGTTAATTTTAAATTTTTTCTATAAATCCATTATTTTTAATAATTTTTTAATAAGTTTGTTGAGAATTTTCAAATTTTTTTGTTTTTAACTGAAATTCATTTTTAAATGAATTTTTATTAGAAAATTCTACTGGAATTCAATTATTTAACTACAAAAAATATTTTATTTAGCAATTAAATGTTTCTTGAAATTGGATTTTCATAAAGAATTTTATCAACAAAATTTTAAATAATTGAATCCTCTTGATAAATTTTAATAAAACTTTTAAGAATAATTTCATTTTTCGAGAAATTTGATAAAAATTGTATTAAAAATAATTGAAATTCTGCCAAGAATTTTATAAAAAGTTTTGAAAATAATTGAATTTCGGAGAAAAATTTTATTATTTATAAAGATAATAGAAATTTTGACGAGAATTTTTGTAAATTTTCAAACATAATTAGATTTCTGCGAAGAATTTTATTTAAATTATTTTGAAAAAAATTGAATTGTTTAACAAAAAATTTCATTAAAATTTTTGAAAATAATTTAATTCTTCAAAGAAATTTAATGAAAAATGTATTGAAAATAATACTTAAATTCTTATAAAGAAATTGTAGCAAAGGTTTTTAAAATAATTGAATTTCTTTGATAAATTTTGATAAATTTAAAAAAATTTTTAAGAATGATAACTTTTTTCGATGAATTCTATTAAAATTGTATAAAAAATAATTGCAATTCAGCATTTAGTTTTATTATTTATGAAAATAATTGAGTCCCTGTAAAAAATGTTATTATTTCTGAAAATAATTGAATAATAATTTAAGAGAATAATTTGTAAATAATTGAATTCCTGTGAAATTTTTATTATTTATGAAAATAATTAAATGTTTTGAGTAGAATTTTATAAAAAATTTTTTTAACTAATCGAATTCTTTTCGAAATTTTTATTAAAGTACTACTACTATTAAAAATCATTGAATTGAGGAAATTTTTTGAAAGTAATTAAAATTTTACCAAGAATTTTATTTAAATTTTTTGAAAATAATTGAATTTCTGAGAAGAATTTTACTACTTTTGAAAATAATTGAATTTCTGTAATCATTTGTAATTGCTTCAAAATTCAATTTGTTTTAGTAGTATTTTATTATTTAGAAAAATAATTGAATTCTTGTAAAAATTTTATTATTTAGAAATATAATTGAATTACATTGAAAAGAAATTTGAAAATAATTGAATTTCTGTGAAACTTTTATTATTTTACGAAAATAATTAAACGTTTGCGTAGAATTTCATTAACAATTTTTTAAATAATTGAATTCTTTTGGAAAATTTTATTAAAATAGTAGATATTAAAAATCATTGAATTGAGGAAAATTGTATTCTACTAGAATTCTACTAGAATTAAATTATTTAAATAAAAAAAAATAAAATAAAAATAATTAAAATTCTGCGATGAGTTTTACTATTTATGAAAATAATTGAATTCCTGAAAAGAATTTTAATATTTAGAAAAATAATTGAATCCTTGTAAAAATTTTATTTTAGAAATATTATTCAATTATATTGCGAAGAAATTTGAAAATAATTGAATTTCTGTGATATTTTTATTATTTGATGAAAATAATTAAATGTTTGCATAGAATTTAATAAAAATTTTTTCAAATAATTGAATTCTTTTGGAAAATTTAATTAAAATAGTAGATGTTAAAAATCATTGAATTGAGGAAAATTTTTGAAAATAATGGAAATTTTGCTAAGTATTTTTAAAAAATTTTTGAAAATAATTGAATTTCGGATAAGAATTTAATTATTTCTAAAGGTAATTGAAATTTTGCTAAGTATTTTATTTCAATGTTTGAAAATAATTGAATTTCGGATAAGAATTTAATTATTTCTAAAAATAATTGAAATTTTGACGAGAATTTAAAAAAAAATTTAAACATAATTGAATTTTTGCGTACAATTTTAT
This sequence comes from Leptopilina heterotoma, assembly GCF_015476425.1. Classification (NCBI taxonomy): domain Eukaryota; kingdom Metazoa; phylum Arthropoda; class Insecta; order Hymenoptera; family Figitidae; genus Leptopilina; species Leptopilina heterotoma. Next base: position 1,686,262 of record NW_025111114.1, read on the forward strand.
TACTTTTGAAAATAATTGAATTTCTGGAATCATTTGTAATTTCTCTAAAATTCCCCAAATATTCACTAGAATTCATATAGAATGATTCTAGTTAAATTCTATAGAACTTTTTTATCTGGATTCTTTTTTTTTAAGAGTGAAAATCGATTTTTATTCCATTCGGAGTTGTTTCGCTTTGGTGAAAATGATAATGGTTAATTTCTTCGAGTCAAGAGAAAGAGAGAAAGGAATGAGACGGAGGCGAAATAGTGAATACTAATTTTTTCTTCGTAGTCAACGACGCGACTTTTTTCTGAACGATTCACGTGAAGGTTTCGCTGCATTTCGTCCTGTCGTCTTGTGTTAAAAGAAAGACAAAAAAAAAAAGAAAGAAATGAGAGAAAGAGAGGAGAGAAAAAAAGACGACTCATTTCTCCAACTCATCCTCACTAATCCCGAATAAGCCAAGATGAGTTTACTTCACGCTCTATTGCCTCGAGCTCAAGTCGCTGACTTTAATACACCAGATGCTCAAAGCACAAGTAGAAAATAAACAAACTTTATATCCTACTGCTTGGATAAAGGAGATTCTTTACACATATTTTTCAAAAGTGCACAAACCTTTTTTTTCTTAGCGAAATTTCAACTCCTTAGCGCAATTTCAAAATTGCCAGAGAGTGACAAATTTACTCTAAATTTGAGCTTCAATAAATCTTTTTTTATTCCTTTTCTTGTTAATTAATTACAAAATTAATTTATTTGTATAAAATATTGAGAAAATTATCAAATATTAAAATAATAAAAACACAATTTTAACGTTTCGACAAATATTTTATTTGTAGCTTTTTTTATTTGCAATGAGAAACAAAAATAATTTTTAATCGTAATAATTATTTTTTACCACAAAAAAATACTTAAATGAATCGAATAATCAGTTTGATTATTATTTATTGAAAAATTTATTTTTTCTACTATTTTTTTACTATTTCAAAAAAAATTTAATAAAATTGTACGCAAACATTTAATTATTTTCATAAATAATAAAAATTTCACAGGAATTCAATTATTTACAAATTTTTTTATAAATTTCTTCGCAATAATGCCATTATTTTCATAAATAATAAAACTCATCGAAAAATTCCAATTATTTTTAATACTATTTTAAATTAATTAACCGAAAAATTGAATTATTTTCCCAAATAAAGTTTTACAGAAGTATTCAATTATTTAAAATAAAATTTTCATATAATATTTATTATATTTCGAAAACATTAATTATTTAAAACAATCTTTATAAAAATTCATATGAAGAATTCAATTATTTTCAAAAATAACAGCAATTTTTACAAAAATTCAATTTTTTTAAAACATTTTAATAAAATTTTTCGCAGTAATTCAATTATTTTCATAAAAAATAAAATTCTTGCCAGGAATTCAATTATTTTTGAAAATTTTAATAAAATTCTCAGCAACTATTCAATTATTTTCAATAATAACAAAATTTTTTGCAGTAATTCAATTATTTTCATAAATAAAAAAATTCATCTCAGGAATTCAATTATTTTTGAAAATTTTAATAAAATTCTCAGCAACTATTCAATTATTTTCATAAATAATAAAATTCATCGCAGGATTTTAATTATTTTTAATACAATTTTACAGGAATTACTCAAAAAATGTAATTATTCTTAAAAATTTAATTTCAATTCCTCGATAAAATCAATTATTTAAATAAATGTTTTTTTTAATTCTTTGGAAGAATTCAATTATTTTCAAATATTTTAATAAAATTCTTTGCAAAATTTCAATTATTTTTAAAAATTTTCCTCAATTGAATAATTTTTAATATCTACTATTTCAATAAAATTTTTCAAAAGATTTTAATTACTTATTCAAAAAAATTTAATAAAATTGTACGCAAACGTCGCAAACATTTAATTATTTTCATAAATAATAAAAATTTCACAGGAATTCAATTATTTACAAATTTTTTATAAATTTCTCCGCAATAATTCCATTATTTTCATAAAAAATAAAATTTTTTTTTAAGAAATTGAATTATTTTCATAAAAAATAATTAAAAATTCTAGAAAATAATAATTGAATTAAAAAGATGAAAATAATTTTGTAGAAGTTACGAACAGTAACAATTTTTTTATAATATAAAATAATGATTTTATCACTCGGTCATCTTTAATTATTATAAAACATGAAGATATCGATTACTCCGAGTCGAAGACTCGGAGTGATCGATTTCTTTATGTTTTATAACAATTTTTTAAAAAGTCGTTTAATTTCAAAAATGTTTGAATTTGAAATTTTTAAAAATAATAATAATGAAATATTTATTTAAAAAATAAGTTATTAACATTTTGGAATAATTTAAAAGAAATTCGTAAATAAAAGTAATGGAACTTTTTTTCAGTAAAATTTTTTCCTTTATTTCCTAAAAATCCAAAAAGTTTGAATTTCAATTTCAATTAAAATTTGTAATTGACAAATAGAATTTTTTTTTCATAAAGTGCCCTTAGGGCTAGAAATTTCTAGTTTTTTCTAAATACTTAAGTGTTCAAGTTATAAATAATTGCACAATTGAGAAAAAACTAGGAATTTATAGTTTCAAGTATACAGTAAATTGAAAAATTATTAAAATAATTAATTTTTAATTTTTCTTTGATATTTGAATGTTGTAGTCACAAGAAAATGTACAATACAGAAAAAGACCAGCCCGAATTGCAGTTTATAAAAAAAAGAACAACAATTAATTGTTTAAACAATTTAATAAATTTTTATACTTTTTTCCATAAATCAGAAACAATCAATCATTATTTTAATGGGTTTTTTGATTGATTTTCTTAATTAATGAAACTAATAAAAAATATTTTTTACGATTTTATAATTTTTTTTTATACTTATTGTTATTGAAAAAACAAAACAAATTTGAAGAGAAAAAAAAATTCTTTTTATTCGTTTCACAAAAATTAAAAAAATTCGATTCTGCATTTCCCAGAATTTTTTCTAATTTCCATCAAAAAATATTTACTTTTTTTTCTATCTTGAAAATAATTTTAATTCCAAATTTTTCTGAAATTCAACTATTTATTTATTTTCCAAATTTTTATTAGAATTCTTCAGAAAAACGATTATATTCAAAAAATTATTTTGAAAAGTAAAAAAAAGAATTCTTGTAAAATGTTGTACAAATTACATTTGACTAAATTTCCAATGGAAATGTAATTGTTTGTTTTTTTAATTTTTAACGAAAAATTGAAAATAATTGAATTTCAGCAAAAAATTTTATTATTTTTTCAAATAATTGAATTCTTGAGAAAAGTTTTTTATTACAATAATTTTTGGAAATAATTTAATTCCTGAAACAAATTTTATTATTTAAAAATAATTGAATTTCATTATTAATGAAAATAATTGAATTCTTGCGAAAAATTTTCTTAAAATTTTTGAAAATAATTGATTCGTTTTTAACAAATTTATTAAAATTTGTTAGAAATACAGTTATCTCTCGATAATTATATTTTCAATAAATTTAAGTTCGTTTTAAATAAAAAAATTTGATACTCCAAACATTCGATAAAAAAAAACATCAAGAAGAGAAAAAAAAGGAAGTGAGAAATTTTCTATATTCGCAAAGAAATTACTCTAATCAAAATCTCATTTCCAGAAGGAAAAAAAAAAGAAATCACATTTTCACCACCACACATGTGTACGTTTGGTGAGATTTTTTCCTTGACTTTTGTTTTTCTTTGAGAAGTGGTCTGAGAAAAAGTTGCTTTAAAAATTGAAAACTCTCCGCATACGAGTCTCAAGGAGAAAAATAACTTTCGTATTGAAATGAGGACCAAAGTAGTTTCACTACTACGCTTCTCTCGTGTTTTGATGCTACTTTTTCACTCAAGTTACTGGGCGCATTTACATCTCCATTTACCCAGAAATGGATGGCCATTGCAAAACCAAAAGAGACTAGACTTTAGTTTACAAAGTTTTGCCTCTCATGAGCCTATAGCTATTACCACGAAAGACGACATTTATGACTTTAACTTTTCGCGTTAAAACAATAATAATCGCCCTTTGCCTCCGCATTCTATCACCATATGTTCGACAATAGTTTCAATTCAATGACCGAAAATTCACCTCTATTTTCACCTTTCAACCATTTCTCTCCTACTCCACAAACTACTTTTGTGGTTGCATTGAAGGAGAATTTATTTTATTCAAATAAACGATTATAGTTTGTAAAATCAAATAAATATTTACTTGGAACGAATAATTTTTATTTAAATCAGATAAACTGTATTTGAACAAATAATTTTAATATTTGCAGCAAATTCCTTTTACGTGGAGAAAATTTATTTCATACGAATGAAAATTATTTGATCCAAATAAATATTTACTCGATAAAAATAAATATTTATTTTACAGTGAATACAAATAAAAATTATTTTAAACAAAAAAATTATTTGATACACAAACATTATTTGATACAAAAAAAATATATTAGGTACAAAAAAATTATTTGATACAAAACAATTATTTGATACAAAAAAATTATTTGATGCAAAAAAATTATTTGATACAAAAAAATTATTTGATGCAAAAAAATTATTTGATACAAAAAAATTATTTAATAGAAATAAAAAATTATTTAACTTTGATAAAAACAAAAATTATTTGATACAAAACAAAATATATGAATGCAAACAAAAAATTATTTCATATTGAAAAAAAACAAAAATTATTTGATATACAAACAAATAAAAACCCTTTGAAACAGATCAAAATTATCTGATACAAAAGAAAAATTTTTAAATATAAACAAAAAATTATATCATATGAAAAAAAATTATTTGAATACAATCAAAAAATTATTTCTTATTGAGAAAAACAAATTATTTGATATACAAAGCAAAATTATTTTTGATACAAAAAAAATATTTATTTGATGCAAATAGAAAATTACTTGTTACAAATAAATATTTATTTAATAAAAACAAAAATTATTTTCATTTGACACAAATAAGAATTATTTGATTTTTAGACAAAAACAAAAATTATTTGATACAAATAAAAATTATTTGATTTTTATACAAAAAGAAAAATTATTTCATACAAATAAAAAATTATTTCATACAAATAAAAAAAAATTATCTGATACAAAACAAAACTTTCTGAATATAAACAACAAATTATTTTATATTGAAAAAAAAATTTATTTTAATGCAAACAAAAAATTATTTCTTTTTGAAAAAAAACAAATTGTTTTGATAAAAAGAAAAATTCTTTGTTACAAAACAAAATTATCTGTTGCCAATAAAAAATATTTGATATAAAATAAAATTTTCGATACAAAAAAATATTTATCTGATGCAAATAAAAAATTACTTGATACAAATAAATATTTATTTTATGTAAATAAAAAATATTTATTACAATTAAAAGTTGCTTGATAGAAAATAAAATTATTTTATACCAAATTTCTTGTAACAAATAAATATTTATTTAATAAAAACAAAAATTATTTTGATTTTGACACAAATGAAAATTATTTGATTTTGACACAAAAACAAAAATTATTTGATACAAATAAATATTTATTTAATAAAAACAAAAATGTTTTTGATTTGACACAAATAAAAATTATTTGATACAAAAAAATAATTTAAAAGACTCAATAAATATTTGTTACAAATAAATATTTATTTGATAACTATTAAGTAATCGTTTATTTGAATCAAATAATTTTTTATCAGCGTTTATTTCAATAGAATAAATAAATAAATATTTAATTAAAATAAAATATTTGTTCGTTCAATTGTTCATTATAAATACCTATGTTTTGAAGTATAATAATTAACAATATTGAAATAAATTAATTAACTGTTTATTATTTCATTTACAAGTATTTCGATGAGAATATATATACTTTTTATAATCAAGTGTTCAAATATCAAACTCACTGGAAATGAGTTTTTGAAAGTTAATTTATAAATCAATGGAGGAAGTTCTCTGTATTTAAATTTATATATACAAAACAAAATTTAAATGATATTTATCGGAATTATAATATTTATTCCATGCGTATACCTATATTAAATAACACTTGATCAAAAGGTATTTATTATTATTTGACATTTAAATGAAAATATACTTTTTCTGATTCACGTTCTTCATTTACGTACGCACGCAGTACGTAAATAAATATAAATATTCAAGTTAAACAAATTCTATTAAAACGAAAATAAACAAAAAAAAGGCAGCACATCTCAATTGGAAAAATTTTCCTGTCCAAGTGGAAATTTAATTAACTCGGAAAAATGAATTCGATAAAAATTATGTTATTTTTAATTAAGCAATATTTTTTTCCATCAGGCAAACCATTTGTTTGAAAGGAAAAACAATTCTTTTTAGATTTAAAAATGTACTGCAATTTTTATTATTAAAACTTTACTACAATTTTTATTATTAAAACTTTACTACAATTTTAATTATTAAAACTTTACTACAATTATTATTATTAAAACTTTACTACAATTATTATTATTAAAACTTTACTACAATTTTAATTATTAAAACTTTACTACAATTCTTATTATTAAAAATTTACTACAACTTTTTTTTATTAAAAGATTTACTATAATTTTTAGTATTAAAACTTTACTACATATTAGTTAAAAATTTACAACTTTTTTTATTAAAAGATTTACTATAATTTTTTTTATTTTAAAAAATTCATTTATTTATGATCGAATTTACATAACATTCAAATAAATTCTTTCTATCAAAAAATTTAGTTTTTATAAATTTGTCTATACAAAAAAATTAATAAAAATTTTTTTTATTTACTTATTATTTATTCTTACAATGAAAAGAAAATTTTCCTTTTGTATTTAAATACTAAATGATCAATTTTGTCTATCAAAGAATTTACCCCACATTTTTTTTTATCAAAAAATTTACTATAAATTTTTCCTCATTAAAAAAAGTAGTCATAAATTATTTTTTAAATTAAAAATTTATTTAAATACCAAAAACGTGCTGAACATGCAATTCCTTACGTAATGTGCAATATTTTTTTTTTCGAGATTAACCCTTCTTAAGCAGGTGGGAAACGATAATCGTCGAGTTTAAACTTAAGGTCTTGAGAAATCGTTTAGTTGTAAAAACAAAAAAAAAAAAAAAAAAAAGCAAAAAAAAAAGTTTTGTGAAGAAAAATTCTCGAGAAGGGTGCGAATGGTGGTAGTAAAATAAAAGTAGATAGTGGTGGATACTGATACTGGTGCTCGCATAGTTACGTTCGTCGAGGGGGGGGGTTAAAGGGGGTACGCTGCGTATAAATCTAAGCTGTTCTGTTTCTTTATTTACCTCATCTTTTCTCCTAAAGGTTTACCTTAATCTATCTCCATTAAGTATCCTCTTCGCCGTCAGCTTTGCTCTGTTAACACCAGAGGAAACCTTTTCTAAACTGATGTAGAAAGGAGGAAAAACATTAAAGTTTTACGCATGCCAGACATTGAATTTTACATTGAATCCTCTAAACCAATGACTATCACTATCAAAAAGGAAAAAAAAAACTCCTAAAGAGCTTTTCAATAAAGGCGAAAAAGCATTTCTTCCTTGGGGTTTAATTTTTAAAAATTCCCCATTCGCCATGATTTTATTTCCACACTTTTTATTAATTTTGGTTTGGAAACTATTTCTTTCAATTCAGCTATTTACTTATTTTCAATTATTTTATCTATTTATTTTGTTCTCTTCCTTTCTTTTTGTTTTCTTTATTTATTTGCCTTCATTTATTTATTATTTTTATAATATTTTGCAATAAAAAATATTTCGTTTATTTGAACTTTAGAAACTTATGGATCATAAAAAAAAATATAAATTTTAATTAATTTACTATTGAATAAAATTAATAAATAATTAAATTTTCAAGTTTTTATAAATAAATAAATAAATAAATAGTAATCAAAATTTTTCATATTCCAGGCCTTGGCGACCAGTTTCTACTACGAAATTTCTGCGGATCGAAAATATTTGCTCCTAGCATCGGCCTATCAAAAGGTGAGTAATTTCCATACTTTTTCAGTCAATCAAGTTCAAATACTATATTAACTTTTAACAACTCAAATATTTTTTTTATTCAATTAAAAAATTCGTTTCGTTTTATTTTTTCCCCACAATTATAATTCAATTCAATTAAAAATGGGAAATGAAAAAAAAAACGAAAATGGAAAAAAATGAAAAAAAAAATTGAAAACAAAAACAATTAAAAATAAAAACACAATTGAAAATTAAAAAATAAAAAAATTATAAATGAAAAGATTGAAATTGAAAGAGAAATAAAATTTTTAACAGAAATAACATCTTTTATTAATAAACTAGCAAAACTATACGCGCGCGTGAAATTTTCATTACCATTGTTACTTTACAATATTTTTTTGAAATTTAATAAAAATTCTTCATTTTTTAAAAAATATAATTTTTCTACCAGTTTTTCTTTAAATTTAATTATTTGAACAACTCTTTCTGTAGAAATCGCCAAGATTTTTTTAACAACAACTTGAACGTAAGATATTTTTCATTAAATAATTGAACTTTCGAGTACCACTGGAACAATTCATAGTGAAATCGAATAAAATTTGACAAAATTTTCAAATGTTTCAATAATTTTAAAAAAATTTTTTCCGAAATGCAATTATTTATAAAAAATTTTAATTGCATTTTATCAAGAAACAAATTGTTTCGGAATTTCTAAATTAAATTATTGAAACCTTCAATACATTTTGTTAAACAAAAATTTAAATACTTTTTCTTATTTATCATTCAAGAGGAATTAAAAATTTAAATAATTTGAATGAAAAACTTTTTGAAATTTAATTATTTCCAAAATTTACAATAGTGATTCTTTTCCAAAATTCAATTAGTTTTTTTTAGAATTTTTGAATAAAATTATTCAAAACTTTAGGAATTTTTATAGAAAAATAATGTAATTGAAAATTATTTTCTGGAATTCAAGTATATCTTCAAAAAATTTTCATTACTACTATTTTTCAAATAAACCTAATTTTTTCAGAATTTTCTAATTTCTAATATTATTTTACTATGAATCATGAAAAAATACCTGCATATTTTCGATTAGTCAAACAATATTTTTTAAAGAAGAAAAAACAAAAGAATACTTATATAATATATTTTTTTAGAGAATTTCCACTACTTCTAATTCGCTAATTTTCAAAAAAATTTCGAAAAAATCAATTATTTAACAAAATTTTATGCAATTTATTTTTTACAATAATTCAATTATTTAAACTAATAAAATTTTCATAATATTTATTATATTTCGGAAAAATTAATTATTTAAAACAATGTTTATAAAATTCTTATAAAGAATTCAATTATTTTCAAAAATAATAAAGTTATTCTCTGTAATTCAATTATTTTTGAGAATTATAATAAAATTCCTAGCAACTATTCAATTATTTTCATAAGTGATAAAATTCGTAGCAGGATTTCAATTATTTTTAATACAATTTTATCGGAATTTCTCAAAAAATGTAATTATTCTTAAAAACTTCATTTCAATTCCTCGAAAAAATCAATTATTTCAGAAAATGTTTTTTTCATATTTTTTGGAAGGATTGAATAATTATTTTCAAAAATATAGTAAAATTATTCGAAAGAAATTAATTGTTTTAAATACAATTTTAATAAAATTTTTTTGAAATAATTCAATTATTTTTTTAAATTTTAATAAAATTTTTTCTAAGAATTTAATTATTTACACAAATAATATTTCAAAAGAATTCAATTATGTCGATAAATAAGAAAATTACTCCCGAAAATTTAATTAATTTAAGGCATTTTAATAAAATTCTTTGCAAAATTCAATTATTTCCATAAATAACAATATTCATCACAATAATTCAATTATTTTTAAAAGTAATAAATTTCTTCTTGGAAATTCCATTATTTTTAAAAATTCTAATAAATCGTTCGAAAAAGTTCAATTATTTTCATAAATAATAAAATTCTTTGCAAAAATTCAATTTCCTTTTAATTTTTAGTAATATTTTTCGAGAAAATTTATTTATTTTCTAAAATTTTAATAAATCCTTTGAATCAATTTAATTATATTAATAAATAATGAATTCCTTTCCAAAATTTCAATTATTTTCAAAATATTTTTACGAAAGAATTTAATTTTTTCTTAATTAGTTATAAAGAAACTCTATTATTTAAAAAAAAAATGAAAGAAATTCCGCAAAAGAATTTAATTAAGTTTATCAAAAATTTTAATAAAATTCTTGTCAAGAATTTAATTATTTTTACAAATAATAAAATTCTTCGGAGAAATTCAATTATTCTCAAATTTGTTTGATAAAATTCTTTGCAAGAATTCAATGATTTTCAATATCCTATTAATTTTAAAATTCAAAAAAATATTTAAAAAGAAAAATTATTAACTATTATTCTCAATATTGTAATAAGGTTAATATTAAATTATAGACACATACCTTTCGAGTAAATGATGATTATTAAATTTAAAATAACGATACTTATTTGACAATTATAAATATTATAATTTGGGTGAAATCATGCGCTCCTAAATTTTATAAACCTAACCGTTGAAAAGTTTGACATTAAAAAAAAAAATAAAAAATAACAATAACCCACAAATTTTATTACATTTCTTTCAAATAATTGAAATCCTGTGAAGAATTTTATTATTTATGAAAATAATTGAGTTCTTGCAACGAATTTTATTAAATTTTTTTAAATAAATAAATTCTTTTGAGAAATTTTATTAAAATAGTAGATTTTAAAAAAAAATTTGAATTTCAGCGAAAATTTTTATTATTTGTGAAATGTAATTGAATTCTTGCAAAAATATTTGAAAATAATTCCATTTCTCGAGGAATTCATTTAAAATTTTATTAAGAATAATTTAAATGCTAGGAAAAATTTTATTATTTATGATAATAATTGAATTCTTGCAACGAATTTTATTTCATTTTTTTAATAATAATTGAATTGATGTGAAAAATTGTATTGCTTATAAAAATTTAAAAAAAAAAAAAAATTTAAAAATTTAATTTAAATTAATTAATTAATTTAAATTTAAAAATTTTTTTGTAAATAATTTAATTTTTTTGTTTGGAAAATTTTATAAGAATTTAAATTATTATAAAAAATAGAAAATATTCTTAAAAATTATTGAATTTCAAAAGGTTTAAATTTGAATTTTTTCTTAATTCCTATGGAAAAATAATAATAATTAAATATTTTTATTGAAAAAAGAAGTTATTTAGGTTTTCGAATAATTTTACAATTAGAGAAATTCGTAATTAAATGTAATAGAACATTTTCTTGAGTATCTAATAATTTTTAGGGTGAATCAGAATATTCTTTAAGGGTTCAGGGAAAAAGTGAAAATCAGTCGCAGGAAAAAATCAGGAAAATCAGGGAAAAAGAAAATAAAATTTTTGTGGCAATCCTGTTAATCTAAATTATTAGGGAAATAATTTTCTGAAACTTGGAAAATAAATGCGGAAAAATGCATATAAATATATAGATTACTTGCACTACTGTTATACATTCCCTGGCAGTGTGTTGGATGAATGTTTGTGTTTACTTGAGAGGCAACGAACTGTGTGGTGCTCATGTGAAATCCTGAATTACCGTCTGTGGTCGTCCTGGAGGACATACGGATTTCATTGGAACGCCTTGTAGGAACACGTGCTTGGGACGGTTACGTGAGTTTCCCCCCAGTCGACATAAGGGTCGTCTAGCTGCAGTGCTGCGCTATAAAGTGGGCGGTTTCACTGTAGACATACACCGACCGGGAAAAGGATCCCAAAATATCGAGAGAGAGAGAGAGAGAGAGATCTCCTGAATTTCATTTTATATTTCAGGCGTCTTTTGTCTCTTGAGAGACTTTAGAAAGGCCTTTTTTACGATCATCTTGGAATATACCTGATTGGTCAAAGCAAAAAAAAAAAAAAAAAGAAAAAAAAAAGAAAATTGTTGCTGGCAAGACGTGGGTTCACTTAGTGTCAACCTCCCTCAAAATGCTGTCGAAAGTATTCCACAGTGGCTTAAAAGGTTTCTCCCCTATTGCACATTCACGTTCCATTTTATCAAGTGGATATTCCTATTTTCCGCACTTTCACAGAATTTTTCCAATTCTGATACTCTACCGCAAATATTGACTCTCCTTCGGAAATTATGACATTTTTTACCGGCAATTTTTTTTTTTTTCATTCGCGAAAATGATATTTACTCTTTGAAATTATAACCACAGAATATAGTTGAATCAATCTGTCGGAACATGACTCGATTTTTAAAAATTTATTGTCTAATGAGAATTATTATATTTTCCCCAATTTCCAAAAGTCAGATTTTTTTTCCTGACCAAAAAAAATATGAATATTTTGGTACAAATGAAAATTCCTTCCTGACATTTAATAATTTATTATTATGCAAATTACAAAATTTTTCATTTTCAAATATGAATTTGTGAATAATTTCTGATTTCAAATAAAAACTTTTAAAAAGTTCAATTATTAATTATTATTAACTAATTTACTAAATCAATTATTCTTGTTTATTAATTTTTGAAAAATTTTAATAAAATTCTTCGCAAAAATCCGAAAAAAAGAGTGAAAATTTTCTCTGAAAATCAGGGAAAAAATAAAATTTTTCCAGCAACCCTGTATAACGAATAGTGAAAAAGAAAAAAAAATCTAGATTAAACAGAAAAAAAGGCGAGGTAAATTAATTGTTTCAACGTTAAAGCGATACATTGAATCTAAAGAACTGCTGAAACGCTATGATAAAGCAAAATCAGCAAAGTGCGTTACACGAATGCAATCAGAGACTATTGTGCGCTGCCTAAAGTTCATCGTTCGCATGCAAATGTCAACCGTCAACGTACAGTGACCAATTGACGTTGATACCACAAGCATTCACTGGGCCGCAAAATTTTTGTTAACTAACACACACTCCCCTGCGCCTGATGAAATTCGCAAATCGTGCGTTCAAGTCTCGGTGAAATTTTTGGCAAGAATAAAAAAAAAAAAAAAAAAAAAAAATGTTACCACACTTCTTCGACATTTCTCTTCTAAACTTTCGTTTCACATTTATATTCCCATCGTGTTTTTGGCGGTATGAAAGTAAACAAAACTGCAATAAAAAAAAACGCGTTTTCCATTCTTTTCGAATTTTTTTTTAACCATTTTCCACTTCTGACAAATTGATGCAAAAAAAAAGAATATGGTCGAATAGGCAAAAATTATATTATAACTAGCAACTGCTTGAAAAAAATTTTTAATTTTTTAAAAATAAAGGAAAAAATTGTTTATAAATTCTATTTGTCAATTACAAATTTTAATTGAAATTGAAATTTAAACTTTTTAAATTTTTAGAAAATAAAGGGAAAAATTTTACTCAAAAAAAAGTTCTGTTACATTTATTTACGAATTTACGAATTATTCGAAAACATCAATAACTTCTTTATTAAATAAATATTTAATTATTATTATTTTTCCATAGGAATTAAGATTTTTTCAAATTTCAAATTCAAACATTTTTGAAATTAAACATTTTTTTAAAAAATTGTTATAAAACATGAAGAAATCGATCACTCCGAGTCTTCGACTCGGAGCAATCGATATCTTCATGTTTTTTCATAATTAAAAATAACCGAGTGATAAAATCATTATTTTATATTATAAGAAAATTGTTACTGTACTTAACTTCTTCAAAATTATTTTCATCATATTAATTATTCAATTATTATTTTCTAGAATTTTTAATTATTTTTTATGAAAATAATTCAATTACTTAAAAAAAATTTTATTTTTTATGAAAATAATGGAATTATTGCGAAAAAATTTGTAAATAATTGAATTCCTGCGAAATTTTTATTACTTATGAAAATAATTAAAGTTTTGCGTAGAATTTTATTAAATTTTTTTCAAATAGGTAATTGAATTCTTTTTGAAAAATTTTATTAAAATAGCAGATATTAAAAATCATTCAATTGAGGAAAATTTTTAAAAATAATTAAAATTTTGCAAAGAATGTTATTAAAATGCCTCAAAATAATTGAATTTTCGGGAATAATTTTGTTATTTATCTTTAATAATTGAATTCTTCCGAAGAATTATTTATGTAAACAATTGAATTCTTGGAAAGAATTTTATTAAAATCTAAAAGAATAATTGAGTTATTTAAAAATATTTAATTAAAATTGTATTTAAAATAATTGATTTCTTTCAAACAATTTTATAAAAATATTTGGAAATAATTGAATTCCTGTGAAAAATTCTAATATTTTTTGTAAATAATTGAATTCTTCCGAAGAATTATTTATGTAAACAATTGAATTCTTGGAAAGAATTTTATTAAAATCTAAAAGAATAATTGAGTTATTTAAAAATATTTAATTAAAATTGTATTTAAAATAATTGATTTCTTTCAAACAATTTTATAAAAATATTTGGAAATAATTGAATTCCTGTGAAAAATTCTAATATTTTTTGTAAATAATTGAATTCTTCCAAAGAATTTTAAAAAAACATTTATTTAAATAATTGATTTATTCGAGGAATTGAAATTAATTTTTTAAAAATAATTACATTAATTGAGGAATTCTTGTAAAATTGTATTATAAATAATAAAAATCCTGCGATGAATTTTATTATTTATGAAAATAATTGAATACCTAGTTGTTAAGAATTTGATTAAAATTTTTTTAAATAATAAAAAAATAATAGAAAAAAATTAATTTTTCAATAAATAATAATCAAACCGATTATTCGATTCATTTAAGTATTTTTTTGCTTTAAAAAATAATTATTACGATTAAAAATTATTTTTGTCTCTCATTGCAAATAAAAAAAAACTACTAATAAAATATTTGTCGAAACGTTAAAATTGTGTTTTTATTATTTTAATATTTGACTTGGATGAAGGATTGATAATTTTCTTGTTATTTTATAAAAATAAAATACATAATTTTCATAAAAATATTTTGTCTTTTTTTTGACTCATAAATTATAAAATTACCACGAATTCTAATATAAAATCTTCAATTTTTTGAATTTCTGACAAAAATTTATTTTTAAATAACTTAAACCTTGAACAACTATCGTAAAATAAATAAATTATTTAATGAATAATTTTACTTAAATATTTCAAAATTAATTCAATTTTGAAAGAGTTGCGTTTACAATTTTCATAAATAAATTAACTTCAAACGGTTTCAATTCGAAATTTAATAAAATTTCAATTCTGAATGAATTTAATTAGAAATTTTAATGAATTTAGATTTTTGAAAAATTTTAATAATCAAAATCTTCTAAAATTAATTAGATTTGTCAATATATATTTAATTAATTATAAAGAATAATAGATTTAAAGAAGAATTTTAGTTAAAAACACTAAAAAAATTGAATTTTAAAGAAGTTACAAATTCATTGCAGAAATTCAATTATTTTCAAAAGTAATAAAATTCTTATCACAAAATTCAATTATGTTCAAAATTTACAAAAAAATCTAGACAAAATCCGAATTATTATCTTTATAAATAAAAAAATTCTTCTTCAAAATTCAATTATTTTCAAAAATTTTAATAAAATTCTTGTCTTTCAATTATTTTCAAAAATTTTCCTCATTTCAATGATTTTCAATATCTACTATTTTAATAAAATGACCCAAAGGAATTCAATTATTTAAAAACAATTTTAATAACATTGTACGTAAATATTTAATTATTTTCATAAATAATAAAAATGTCACAGGTATTAAAATATTTACAAATTTTTTATAAGTTTATTCTCAATAATTTAATTATTTTCAGAAATAATAAATCTCATCGCAGGATTTTAATTATTTTTAATACAATTTTAATCGAATTTCTCGAAAAATAATAATTATTCTTAAAAATTTTATTAAAATTCCAAATTTGGCAAAAGAATTAAATTATTTAAAAATTTGTTAATAAAATTAAAAAAAATAAAAAAAATAAAATAAAAAAATAAAATAAAAAAATAAAATAAATTAAATAAATAATATAATAATATAATAATATAATATTTAATTATAAATAAATAAAATTTTTTCGTTACAAGAATTAAATTTTAAGAAACATTTAATAAATAATTTTCTTTTGTATTTAAATAATTTAATTCTCCTAGTTCTATTTTGATAAGAATTGATTGAAAAAAAAATTTTAGTGAAAACTTTAGAAAATAATTAGAAGTGTTAAATTAGGATTATTTATAGGAAGTAGAAATACTTAATTAAATTTCAAAAAGCTATTAAATATAACAAATTATTAATTTGTTAGCTTTCTTAAAAATAAAAAGGTTTGAATAATATTATTCAAAAATTCTAAAAAAATAATTGAATTTTGCAAGACTAGTAGTTCAAATTTTCATAAAAAATTTTCCAAATAGTTTTACATTGAAAGTATTTCGAAAATTTAAATAAATAAAGAACAATAAGTATTTGAATATTATTTTACAAAAAAGATTGAAATTTGAATAATTTAATTTGAAAAAACAATTTTATGATAGTTTTTTAAGAATTAAGTTAGTTAGAAAGAAATTTTTGTCAGAAATGGGAAAAATGGATGAACAAAAAGTTTTGAACGTTCAAATGAACGAAATATTTTTTGTTAAAAATATTTTCATAGATTATTGATTACAATTCAAATTAAAAACTCAAATTTTACATTTAGAAACATTATAATTAATTTGCTTAATAGTGACGCAAAATTATAGTAATAAAAATTTAATTTGAAGAAGAAATAAATAAATTTCGTTCATTTGAACGTTCAAAACTTTAACCTCCTAAAAATGGAAGGTTTTGTATTAGAATTCATGGTAATTTCATAGTTTACGAGGCAACAAAAAATTCAGTATTTTTTTATGAATTCTAAAAACTTAATTTTTTCCAGTCTTTCATAGTTTAAAAAACTTTCTGCAAAAAAAATTTTTTTTTGTAAATTAAAACAAATATAATTTAAATACAATTTTTTAAAAATTGAATGTTTGCTAACTTTTTGAAAGAACAATTTTAAAATTGACAATTTTTCCTGACGAGGTAAAAAAACAGAAAAAATTTTTTTATAGAAGATATTTAGAATAGAGAATAAAGTGCGAGAGGAACAAATGAACAAGAGATAAACACTTTATGTCGCTGTAAAGTGAATTACTATGGGACAGATTGGTACTGCCATTTAGATTGATAATTCAAATTGTGCATTCACTCTTGGTCGATTAATTACCATAGAGTTGTGGTGTGAATTTTCCCAGAGATCAAAATACTATCAACCTATATAGTGTCAATCAATTTTCACATGATTAACAACGATCCAAACATAATAGGTCTCAATTGAAACTATGAAAACTAAATTCAATTATTCTAAATTTTTCCATCTGTACAAAAATTTCTTTTTTTTTTTACAAAAAATCTAATTTCTTAATTTCTACATTTAAAAAAATATTTTCTTCTTCTTCAAATTAAGAATTAAGTGGAAAATTTACATTTTAGATAAATGTGTAAATTTACATTTAAATGAAGTATATAGTTAAATAAACAAACTATGAGTAAATTCTAACTCGCTCGAGGTTCTGTTTATTAAACCAACAATGAAATATTTAACGTATAGTCTTAAGTCCCTTGAATATTTATGAATTTCAAATGATGAAATTAATTTTTAATTTTTAAATCAATTATTATTATTATTATTATTATTTTGAGAGAAGAAGAAATATTATTTTTTATAAAAATAAAAGCAACGAGAGTATTAATTACTGAAATTTGACACACTTAATTGCAAACAGAGCAAGTTTAATTCCTTCTTCACTCAAGTTGCCAAATAACTTTCCACTTTCCTTAATAATAATTTACGCGATCCCCAGCGGAACGTAAGCTTCGCTTGGAAGATCACATTTACCAAAATGTCAGTAAATTTATAAAGTTTCGTACGTATTTAAGGTGTCAAGAACTTTACCATTGGCAATCTATGTATAAATTTATATCTAGAAATGAAAATATTTTCTTATCATGTTTTCAAAAATATTCTATTTTGAATACTTTGAATATTCTGAAATGAAAAAATTTTAAGAGTTCATTTATCGATTTTTGAATAAATATCATATTTTCTTGTTCATTCTCTTTGAGAGTTTTGATGTGGAACTAAGCCCTTCCTCACAATAAAGCTGGACACTGTTCGAAATCCTTTATAATCCACAAACAATACCCACCAAGTAAGCTCTCATTTTGACATTAATAATGCTCTAGTGACATATTCAGGTTTCCCAACCAGTAAAAGGATTATTATCCTACATTTGCTGTCATAGAAGCCAAAATCTAAATGTACTTTTATTCATAATGTTAAATCATGCCATTATTTACTGTGCTCTCAACTTATTCATTTAAGTTATATCCGCAGAGCACAGATTTTATTGCAACCAAATATTATTTATGTAGGTTAAATAAAAGTACATTTGTACCAGAGTACAATTTTTCATGTTGTAATGATTTTAATTTTAAAACTAACAAATATTTTTTTCCTATTTAAAATTTTAAATATTTTCCAAAATTTCGACTCTTATTTAGCATATATTTAGCAAAAATTCAAATAAATTTAATTTAATTTGAAATAAAAATTTAACGCTCAAATGGACTAATATTTTTTTTCTATTTAAATATTTGCGAAAAAACACTAGAAAAAAATTAAAAACATTATAAATTCAACATATAAATTGAAACGTAATAAATAAAACCCAAAATTTGTAATGTTTCGATTTTTATTTAAAATAAAAATTTAACGTTCAAATGAAAGAATATTTTTTTTTATTTAAATTTTAAATATTATCAAAAATCACTAGAAAAAATTAAAAATAATATCAATTCAAGGTATAACTTTAAACGTTGTCAATTTTAAATTTTAAACGTTTCGACTCTTACGTAGAATAAAAATTTAGCATTTAAATGAATTAATATTTTTTTTCAATTTAAATATTTTCAAAAACACTGGAAAAAATTTAAAAAAATATAAATTCAACATTGTCGTTCAATTGAAGGTTTCGAATCTTATTTAGAATAAAAATTTAATTGTTCAAATGAACGAATATTTTTTTTCTATTCAAATATTTTCAAAAATCATTGGAAAAAATTAAAAATAATGTCAATTCAAGGTATAAATTTAAACGTAATGAATTAAAAATTTTAATGTTTCGATTCTTATTTAGAATAAAAATTGAACATTCAAATGGACTAATATTTAATTTTTTTTAGAAAGGGAATTAATTTTCCGAATTAGTAATAAAATATTTCCTTTAGGAAAATTTTAATTTTAATGAAATAGAAAAAAAAATCGCCGTTTATTTGAACGTTTCGAATCTTATTTATTTGTTTTACATAGAAATTTCTTTTTAATGTTCAAATGAAAGAAAATTTTTAAAAATTACTTTAATTTATGTATTATTTCAATTTTTAAGTTTTAAAAAATTGAATTTATTTTATTTTTAACATTATTTGTTTAGTAATTTTTGAAAGTATTTTGAAAATAGAAAAAAATATTCGTCCATTTGAACGTAAAAAGCTAATTACGTTCAAAATATTTATAAATAAAAGTATTTTTATTCTAATTAAAAACAAAAATAAAAATTTTAATTTTCCAACAGTTTTTAAACATTTGAGTGGACTAATATTTTTTCTATTTGTAAATATTTTTAAAAATTACAAGAATAAAATTAAAAATAAAATTCTTATTTTGAAAGGAATTAATTTTCAGAATTAAAAATAAACTATTTTTTATTTATTTATTTATTTTTGTAATAAAATTAAAATTTTAACGAAACATGAAAAAGATCGTCTTTTATTTGAACGTTCAAATCTTTAGAGACAAATTTTATTTAACCAAATAAAATTTTTAATTGAACCAAATGAAATTTATTTAAAACAAAGCAAAATTTGTTTGAGAAAAACAGATTTTATTTATAAAAATCAAAATTTATTTGAACCAAACAAAATATATTTGAACCAAACAAAATTTATTTAAACCAAACAAAATATATTTGAACCAAACAAAATTTATTTGAACCAAACAAAATTTATTTGAATCAAAAAAAATTTATTTGAATCAAAAAAAAATTTATTTGCAACAAAAAAATTTTATTTGAAACAAAATAAATAAATTAGAACACTCTGATACAAATTTTTTTTTTTTTAGTGTATAATGGAAGCATAAATATTAACATTGATAATAAAAAATATTTATCAAAAAAAATTAATTTTTATTTAGTTATTATTTTTCCATAAATAATTAATAATTAAATTGGCTTTTTAAATTGAAAGCAAATGTTCCCCAAAATTAATAATAATTGATAAGTGTAGTTGTTTACCATGAATATGTAGTAGAAAAGCAAATATTTAATTACAATATCTCGTGGACAAATAAATGTTTAATTGACAATTTAGAGAGAAACTATTTAATGTAAACGAATATTCTTTTTGTGAGTGTATATAAACATACTTGTTGTTCTAGTTTATCCATAAATGTATGAAGTTTGATGAACGTTTATAGATGTGTGTTTATATATATATATAGTAAAACGCACATGTTTCAAAGGATCGTTAACGTAATGGCACATCAGTTACGAGTAGTGTACCTACGTGGTTTCAATGAGATATGAGCCCGATTATAACCAAGTTATGTATTGATAATGGCATAATAACAACATTATAGTATGATAAAACACCAGGAATTTTATTACAAAAAAAAAAAATACGTCGACATCAATCTTTCTTCCCTTCAAATTTATTTTTGAAAAAATTTAATTTCTTACCGAAATTCCCTTCGACTTTTATTTAATTAATAATTATTAATTAGTAGTAAAATAATTAATTATAATTAATTTCCTATTCTGTGTCTATTATTTATTTTATTTTAATAAAATTTTTATTTCTTTTTTTATTTTAATAAAAAAAAATTTTTTTTTTAATTAAATTTTTACTTTTTTTTATTTTAATAAATATAATTATTATTATTTTATTTAGAACAAATAATTAAGTAGGCTCCGAGAAGAATAATTTCATTAAAATTTTGCATTCATTCAAGTGAACGAAATTTTTTTTTCCTAAATAATTTCCAAAATTACAAAATTGGATTATAAAAATAATTCGAATTCGCGATTTACTTCGTGAACCATATTCAACTTAATTATTTATTTAAATTCTTTCGAGAATAAAATTTACTAAGGGATTAAAAATACTGAATAATTGAGAATACTCTTTTATTATTGAATTTTCGCAAAATAAAATATCTCTCATTAAAAAATAAATTATTATTAATCAGAGTCGTGAATAAAAAAAAATCCCACTGTCGGGATTAGAGATATCAATTTCTAGAGAAAAGGAAATAAATTCTATTCTTCTCCGTTTTTTCAAAAAAAAAAAAACGAAAAAAATCTATTTAATAATTTCGTTCTTTAAAAAAGTAGTCAAATGACAAAATATCAAAAAAAATTTCACATCGAATGCATTTTTTTGCACTGAAAATTTTTTTACACACGAATGAAGTAAATGCCATTGTTTTTTTTTTTTGTCAAAAATTTGAGTAATGCGGATAATATTGAAAATTAATCATAAACAATTGAAGTGGAAATAAAAGAGTGCAATGAATTCTGTAAGCTTTCGAATGTTTGATTTATGTCCATTAGGAAAGTTGAAAAACACACACACAGACACAGACACACGTGGATTTTTTACAATTTTAGATCGCGCATTTTACAAATGCGAAGTGTAACAGCTTTTGTAAAATTGAATCCATGCGTGAAAAATGAGAACGCTTCGTTGGCACGAAAAAAAAAAGATGAATTAATCCGGTGCTTATCTGCAGCAAGCTTTACACAAAACGAGCTTATCCCCCTCCGTTCATCTCCGTTCATGGTGTCAATCTGTAATTTATTACATCGAGCGTCAAACCGGGTTGCGTATTTTGTTATGTCCCCAAACGTTTGTATATCAGAAATTTCACAATTTTTTTCCATCACTCTTTTTTGTTTTTCAATTTTATATTAAAATTCAAAAATTAACTTTTTACTTCACATTTATTTAATCTAATAAATTTTGTTTATTAATAATTTATGCGTTCCAAAACTTACGAACTTTCAAATAAACAAAAGTATTTTTGTTACATTTATTTTTTGTTTTATTAAAAAAAAAATTATTTTCTATATTAAAAATATTATAAAAATTTTTTTTTCCTTCACTTTTTTACTTCTTTTCAATTTTATATTAAAATTTCAAAAATTTACTTTTTACTTCATATTTATTTAATCTAATAAATTTTATTTTTAAATTATTTATGCCTTCCAAAAGTTACGAACTTTCAAATAAACGAAGATATTTTTGTAACTTTTATTTTGAATGTTTTATTGAAAAAAATTATTTTCTATATTAAAAAATTTAATTATTAACTAATAAATTGACTAAATTGGCAATTAAGGTACATTATTTTGGAGCTGTTGTTGTTGTTGTATTATTTTTGAAAATAATAAAAAAATTGTTTCCTTACTTTAACATTAAAAATCTCAGAGATATAATTATTTTTGAAAAGAATTAATAATTTTTATATTTATTATAATTAAAAATAAAATAATTTTTACGTTTATTGTATAAAAACGTTTATTGTTATTGTATTTTATAATAAAATTATTTTTATTTTTAGTTTAATTGAAAATAAAAAAAAAATAATCGAGATATTATGTCTTCACGTGAACTTACGGCATTTTGTGATTCAAAATTGTTTTACAGCTCGAATTGTCACGACAAATGATTGACAGTTTTAATTTATAAATAGTAATAAAATTATTTATTTATTTTCCTAGAAAAGATTAAAAGTTTTCAATTTTATTTAATTTTTATTCTTTATTTAATTTTATTTAAAAATTACAAAAACTAATTGAATTATAAAAGAATTACTATTGTAATTTTTAGAAATTATATTAAATTTCAAAAGATTTTACATTGAAAGTATTTTGAAATTTTAATTCCTGTGAAAAAATGAATAACAATAAGTATTTAAATATTTATTTTAAAAAAATTATTTAAATTTGAAGAATTTAATTTAGAAATCTTAAAAAAATGAAGTTTTTGAAAAATTGTATTTAAAATTTTTAGTTGAATTCCCGAAAATAATTTTAAAAAATTGAAACAATTGAAAATTTTGTCAAATTTCATTAAAATTTGAATTTTAATGTTTTCATTGTGATTTTCATTTTTCCACAGGAATTAAAATTTAAAAATACTTTCAATGTAAAATCTTTTAAAATTTACTATAAAAAATTATTAATATAATTATTTATTTTTCTATAAAAATGATTAAAGCATTTGAATAATTTTATAAAATAAAATAAAATTTTATAATTAAATTTTATAAAATAATTTAATTTTGGATGAATTGCAGTTGTAATTTTTAGAAATAATTAAATTCGAGAGGGTTACATTGAAATTAATTGAAATTTTAATTCCTGTGAAAAAATAAGTAACAGTAAGTAAGATTTAAATATTAATTTCACCAAAATGTTGAATTTTTGAATAATTGAATTTAGAAATTCGGCTTTTTAAAAATTGTAATTAAAATATTTTTCTTTTAATTTTGTTTTAATGTTTTTTTGTTTGCAAAAAGTAAAAAAGTGCAAAAGTAAAAAGTCGAGTAAAATTTCACTCGCGTGTAGTTCTTCTAGTTAGTTATTATTACATTATTAATTTTTTATTATATTTTTTTATTCACTTTTTTATTAAAAAAAAAAAATAAAAAAATAATTTTTCCATTTTAACTTTTAATATTCTTCACACTATTCAAATTTGTGTTAATTATCACGAATTATCAATTTTAAAAGAAATTTAAAAAACAAATATTTTTTTTTTCCAGAAAATTTCCCCTTCTTTTAATTTAATTTTTGCTGGAAAATCGAATTTTCAAGTAAATTGGTGAAATTTAAACGGAATGAAGGAAACAGAATTTACTTCGTTTTTTGTTGATACGTGAAATGTGAAACTATCATGCGGGTATATCCCTTATTTGTCATTTCACTAATTGTCAACTGTCCGGTCCTTTTTCACTTCACTGGAGTTTAACCATTTTTTTTATTTCGTAATTTTTTTTCGTTACTCAGTTTTTTTATTTAACTAACGTTTATTTGCAATTGTTCAATTAACGTTAAATAGAGATACTTTTAAAAAAAGTAATTGCAAACTTGAAAAACGACTCCTAAACGTGTATCTATTTATTATTTGTTCTGTTTTATTTTTTTTGCGTTTTCGTTAATTATTGTTTTTTTAAATTAAATTTTTTTTTAAATAACATTTTTTAAAAAATTTTTTAAAAAATTTTTGTCACTGACTTTTGGTTTTTTAATTAGTAAATTTTACATTTTTACAAATTGAAATTCAGAGAGAAATAAAGACGTACAATGGAGAAATAAATGGAAAAAAAGTTTTTCCCCAAAAAAAGTAAAGAAAAAAGTAAAAAAAAAGGAGAAGAAAAATAAAAGAAAGTAGCAACAACATTACATCTCCTTTATTAATTACACTCATCTCTATACACTCTATATGTGTATTTAATGTTTAGAATTCTCAAGTGAAAACAACAATAGTTGATTGAAACAGCTCTGTCTTGAAACTCGAAGCATCGCATCGCACTCTGTTAGCCAAATTTGGAACGAATACATTAGCAAGCTTTGAATTTCGCCGCACGAGAACATATGTATAATATATACGAGGAGGTATAATCAGCTGGAATACAATAGATGAAATCTTTGAGAGTTTGAGACGCACGAAGGAAGGATGATGAGAAACTGGAACAAGTGGAAAGGCGGAACTGATTATGATAATGGATTGTGCTTCAAGACAAACAGAATTGCACATTTCAAAACTCACCTCGAAAGTAGATACAAATACAAAAACTTATTTTATTCTAGCTACTCAACAAAATACTTAAAACCATAATGAGGAAATAAATACGAGATTTGTTTCGAATTTTGTCATACGCAGAAATTATTTAAACGTCCTTTTTAACAAAATAAAAGACCAAATTTGATAATCGATAGAAAAAAATAAAAAATAAAATGTCAAGATGACAGCTTTATTTCTTTTTTCAAGAAACAAATTTTTTTTAATCAGAAATGATTTCTGAATATTTGGCAGAAACTTCTTCATTTCGGAAAGAATTATTCTTTTCGAGAAAAGTCATTTTTAACAAATAAAGCCAAAATTAAACAACAAAAAAAATCCGAAATCGACACAAAAAATTCCAAAATCAAAACTGAAGACCATCTTCTTTTTTCAAGAAACAATTTTTTTTCTGAATAAAAGATGAATTCTGAATACTTGTCAGGATAATCCGTGTTTCGGAAAAAAACTCTTTTTGAAAAAAAAAGAATTTTTAACAAGAAAAAAAGCCCAAATTTGATAATCGACACAAAAAATTCCAAAATGTAATAAGAAAGAAGACCAGCTTCTTTTTTTAAGAAAAAAAATTTTTCTGAATCAGAAATTAATTCTCAATATTTGTCAGCAATTTCCGCTTTTCGGAAAAAATCAGTTTTTTGAAAAAAGGCCCTTTTCTCAAAAAAAGCCCAAATTTTAAAATTGACACAAAAAATTTCAAAATAAAATATGAAACCACGTGTTTTTCAGCAAAAAACAATTTTTCTAAATCAATTTGAATTTGATTTTCTGAATCAGTTTTTGCAGAAACTGACGCTTTTTGGGAAAAAGTCATTTTTAATAAGAAAAAAGCTCAAATTCGAAAATCGACACAAAAAATTCAAAAATAAAATCTCAAAACCACCTTTTTTCAAAAAAAACAAATTTTTTCTGAATCAGAGATCAATTCTGAACATTTTACAGGAACTATTGTTTTTCGAAAAAATTCCTTTTTGGAAAAAGTATTTTTTAACAAAAACGTCCAAATTTGAAAATCGACACAAAAAATTCCAAAATAAAGTCTCAAGACCAAAATCGTTTTTCATGTAACAATTTTTTTTCTGAATCATAAATTAATTCTGAAAATTTTGCACGAAGTTCCGCGTTTTGAAAAAATTTCCAAAATTGTTTGGAAAATGTCTTTTTTAACAAGAAAAAAGCCCAAATTTTAAAATCGACACAAAAAATTTTGAAAATAAAATATGACGAAAACGTGCTTTTCAGGAAACCATTTTTTTTCTGAATCAAAGATGAATTATTAATTTTTTGTAGGAAGTTCCGCGTTTCGAAAAATATTCCTTTTTGGAAAAAAAATCGTTTTTAACAAAAAAAGGACAAATTTTAAAATTTACACAAAAAATTTCAAAATAAAATATTTTTAATGAGTCATTTTTTTCATAAGTCATTTTTAATAAGAAAAAAGCTCAAATTCGAAAATCGTCACAAAAAATTCCAAAATAAAATCTCAAAACCACATTCTTTTTTCAAAAAACAAACTTTTTCTGACCACAAATTCCAAAATAAAATCTCAAGACCAGCTTCTTTTTTTAAAAAAACAAATTTTTTCTGAATCAAAAATGAATTCTGAATATTTGTCAGGAATTTCCGCTTTTCGGAAAAAATCAATTTTTTGAAAAAGTCCCTTTTCATAAAAAAGCCCAAAATTGAAAATTGACACAAAAAATTCCAAAATAAAATAAGAAGACCAGTTTTTTTCAAGAAATAAAATTTTTCTGAAATTTTTCTTGTCAGGAATTTCCGCTTTTTGAAAAAAATCATTTTTTAAAAGAAAGTCCCTTTTCATAAAAACCCAAATTTGAAAATAGAAATAATAAATACAAAAAAAATCTCAAGACCAGCTTCTTTTTTCAAAAAACATATTATTTCTGAATCAGAGATCAATTTTGAACATTTGGCAGCAACTTCCGCTTTTCGGAAAAAATTCATTTTTTGAAAAAAAGTCATTTTTAACAAGAAAAAAGCTCAAATTTGAAAATAGAGACAAAAAATTCCAAAATAAAATAGGAAGACCATTTTTTTCAAGAAATAAACTTTTTATGAATCAAAAATTAATTCTGAATATTTGTCAGGAATTTACGCTTTTTGGAAAAAATCATTTTTTTAAAAAAAGTCCCTTTTCATAAAAAAAAACCCAAATTTGAAAATAGAAACGATAAATACAAAAAAATCTCAAGACTAGCTTCTTTTTTTAAAAAAAACATGTTTTTTCTGAATCAGAAATTATTCTAAATATTTGTCAGGAAGTTCCGATTTTCGAAAAAAATCCAGTTTTGGAATAAAAGTCATTTTTAACAAGAGAAAAGCTCAAATTTGATAATCGACATAAAAAATTCCAAAATAAAATCTCAAATCCACCTTCTTTTTTCAAAAAAAAAATTAAATTTTTCTGAATCAAACATGAATTTGGAATATTTATCAAGAACTTGCGCGTTTCGAAAAAAATCCATTTTTGTAAAAAAAATAATTTTTAACAAAAAAAAAAAGCGAAGACCAAACATTCTAAAAAGAAAAATGTCAATACCATCAGAATTTAATTTATAAGTTTAATTTAATTTCCTCAATTTATAATTATAATAAAAAATTTTATTTTAATACATTCGAAAATATATTATTTAATATAATCGAAAATAACAATCAGTAGGTTCCTTTTTATTCAACGCAATAAAGCTAATTAATTTTTTTTCTAATTCTAATGTGATGAAATTTTTTTTTTTTGCTCCAATCTTTCATTCTGAAAATGAAAATATTTTATTTCCCACTCTTTCTATATATTTTTCTCTATATGCAACTGTATTCTTGATTGCAAGGATAATTGAACTGGAAAGGTGAAAGAATATTTTTTTTTCCCAAGATATATTCAATCCTCTGGAGATAGCATTGTGACGACACAATTTCTAACTCTTTTGTGCTGCATTATTAATAATTAATTGCTGATGAAAGAGGGGAAAAACTCGTGACAGGTATTCCATTAACGAAACAAGTGCACTGCACACAGGTAGAGCTCATTAATTTAAAGTAACTTCTTCACTTCCATTCTCTAATGGGTGAAGCGATATTAATCAGAATATTTATATTTATTTATTATTTATCTCGATAAAAAAAAATTTATCAATAATACATTCATAAGAATTCCTTTTTTTCCTATTGAATTCCTTTCAATTTTTTTTTCTTCTTTTTTTTAGTTTAAAATTTTTATTTTTCAATTTTTCCATTTTGCATTTGTTTTTCATTTTCTAATTTTCTCTTGGTATTTACTTATTTTGAAATTGATAATCGGATAAAATTTTGTTCAAATTTATTTTTTTCGTTTTCATCGATAAGGTTGGTTTTCTATTTAAATTGAAAAACTATTTTTAAAGAAAATAAGTGAAATTCTATTTTTGCAGTGAAAAATATTTTCAGTTTATCGAAAAGTTAGAAAAAAGCGAACAATATCTGCCGTTGACAACTTTGCTAAAAAATAGCAAATCTAAATGGAGTGTCACAATATTTTTTTTTGTTCTCCAAAAAAAGAATAGTGTTTGATAATAATTGATAGTGAAAAACAAAAAATTGAAACAAATTTATACTTTTCCTCTAGTTTTTTAATCCGGAAACAAGAAAAATTGACTGAAATTATTAATGAAATTGTGGAATTTAATTATATTCCTAATTAGATAAATAATTACGTTCCTTTTTATTTTATTAATTTCATTAATTTTATTAATTTAAAAAAGTACTTTTTATTTTATAATTAAAAAATAATTTTCCGTCGTTATTTTTTAATGCACTTCTTAGCTTCTTTAAGGTTTTCAACCGCGTGAAAAAGTTAGCGCACAATATTGAAATTTTACCGTCAAGTTTTGCACTTTTAATAACAAAATTAAGAGAACTAATTACGCAGGCATAAAAGTTAGCCAATGATTTTTTTTTTTTTTTTTTTTTTTTTGCGATATTAAAGGAAAGGAAAGAAAAGAAAAGAAGATAGAGAGAAACTAATGCACAATTTTAACTACAATGAACGAATTTTCCATCCTGTTTCTCGAATATAACTTTTCGAAGTTCATTTCTTGGCTTCCTGGCCAATGAACGAAATGTCTATCAGAAAGCGCAAAGATAAAACCCCAAAAGCCCTGTGAGTTTCTTGCGTCGAGCTTTTATCTCAAAACTTTACCATTGACTTCCCATTAGAGGGGATGAGATCTCTCAACGTTCTCACTTTTCTGCGCTCTAAACGTCCGGTTTTTCTGAAGGTTTCCCCCTTTAGCACTTCTTAAGATCTCTTCCTCTCCCTCCTTTTTTTTCCTTCCTTTTTTCATCACGGATTTTCCTGTAAACGGAAACCAATGAACCGAAAAGGTATCCAGATATGCCTTCTTCAACGATATAAAGAGAGACTCCTCTCGCTCTCAAAATATGATATATAGACTAATTTTTTTTCATCCAACTTGCCATTCATACGCGCTTTGAATATATATTTCAAAAGGGGAATCTTATCGAGTCTAAAAGCAGAAATTTTTACTTACTTTAATAAAAGTGAAGAAAAAATGTTTCGCATTTACAAAAAAATTTATTTATCGATATTAATATTATTTCACCATCTAAAAAAAATAGTTTTTTAGCAAACATTTTTACTTACTTTACTTTAATAAAAGTAAAAAAAAAATGTTTCCCATTTACGAAAAAATTTATTTATCGATATTAATATTATTTCACCATCTAAAAAAAATTGTTTTTTTAGCAAAAATTTTTACTTACTTTACTTTAATAAAAGTAAAAAAAAATGTTTCCCATTTACAAAAAAATTTATTTATCGATATTAATATTATTTCACCATCTAAAAAAAAATTAATAAAAAGTTTTTTTAATTAGAAACAAAAAAATTTATTACTAATAAATCAAAAAAATATTTATTTGTTTTAAATAATTTTTATTTGTATCCAACTCTCTAAATTCAGGACTCGGATCGACTTTAAGACCCAAAAAAAAATAGTCGCATAAATTCACAACAAAAGTCGCGAAAAGTCGCATGAAAGGAAATTATTTTTTTATTATTGAAAAAAAAAATTTTAATAAAATTGTACGCAAACATTTAATTATTTTCATAAACAATAACATTTTTTTTTAAGAATTGAATTATTTTCATAAAAAATAATTAAAAATTCTAGAAAATAATAATTGAATTAAAATGATGAAAATAATTTTGAAGAAGTTACCTACAGTAACAATTTTCTAATAATATAAACAAAATATTTTTATGAAAATTATTTTATTTCTATGAAATATCAAAAAATTTATCAATCCTCCAAGCCATATTAAAATAATAAAAACACAATTTTAACGTTTCGACAAATTTTTTTATTTCTAGTTTTTTTTATTTGCAATGAGACACAAAAATAATTTTTAGTCGTAATAATTATTTTTTAAAGCAAAAAAAAAATACTTAAATGAATCGAATAATCGGTTTGATTATTATTTATTAAAAAATTTATTTTTTCTATTATTTTTTTATTATTTAAAAAAAAATTTAATAAAATTGTACGCAAACATTTAATTATTTCCATAAATAATAAATATTTCACAGGAATTCAATTATTTACAAATTTTTTATAAATTTCTTCCCTATAATTCCAGTATTTTTATAAATAATAAAACTCATCGTAGCATTTTAATTATTTTTAATACTATTTTAAATTAATTAATCGAAAAATTCAATTATTTTCACAAATAAAGTTTTACACGCCGAGAATTCAATAATTTAGAATAAAATTTTCATAATATTTATTATATTTCGAAAACATTAATTATCTAAAGCAATGTTTATAAAAATTCTTATGAAGAATTCAATTATTTTCAAAAATAACAAAATTTTTCACAGAAATTCAATTTTTTTTTAAACATTTTAATAAAATTTTTCGCAATAATTCAATTATTTTCATAAATAATAAAATTCTTCTCAGGAATTTAATTATTTTTGAAAATTTTAATAAAATTCTTAGCAACTATTCAATTGTTTTCATAAATAATGAAAATCATCGCAGGATTTTAATTATTTTTAATACAATTTTTCAGAAATTACTCAAAAATGTAATTATTCTTAAAAATTTAATTTCAATTCCTCGAAAAAATCAATTATTTAAATAAATGTTTTTTTTTAATTCTTTGGAAGAATTCAATTATTTATAAAAATATTAGAATTTTTCACAGAAATTCAATTATTTTCAAATATTTTAATAAAATTTTTCAAAAGAATTCAATTACCTATTTAAAAAAAATTTAATAAAATTCTAAGCAAAACTTTAATTATTTTCATAAATAATAAAAATTTCGCAGGAATTCAATTATTTACAAATTTTTTATAAATTTCTTCTCAATAATTCCATTATTTTCATAAAGAATAAAAATTTTTTTAAGAAATTGAATTATTTTCATAAAAAATAATTGAAAATTCTAGAAAATAATAATTGAATTAAAATGATGAAAATAATTTTGAAGAAGTTACCTACAGTAATAATTTTCTTTTAATATAAAATAATGATTTTATCACTCAATCATGTTTTATATCAATTTTTTATAAGTTGTTTAATTTCAAAAATGTTTGAATTTAAAATTTTATAAAATTCTTGATTCCTATGGAAAAATAATAATAATTAAATATTTATTTAAAAAAGAAGTTTGGCAAAACTTATTTGTTGTAAATAAAAAATTTGTTTGCCACAAATTATTTGTTTTAAATATAAAAAATTAGTTTGCCAAAAATTATTTGTTTTAAATAAAAAAATTCGTTTGTCAAAAAAATATTTTAGCACAAATTACCTATTTATTTGGAACAAAAAAATATTTACTTATTCGGTACAGATAAAATATTTTCCACTTCTGTGAAATTTTCTGTGAAAGCTTTAGAATTTTTAAAAAGCAGATTTTAAATTAATATTCAATTCAGATTAACGAAAAAAAATATAATTTTGAAACGAATGTCTATATTGAAGTACAAAATGTAATCGCCATAAAAAATTTTATTTAAATTAAACAAATTTTATATAAAACAAATACGTTACTATAAATCTACAAAAAATACATATTTTTTCTCTCTTGAAAATTTGTTTCCATGAAAATTTTCGAAATTAAAAAAAAACCAATTTTCCATTAATATTCAATTTAAATAAAAAAAAAAAAATAATAATAATAAAACAAATATATTGAATTAAAAAATGTAATCGGTGTAAAAATGAGAAAAAAGAGAATTTTCAGGAGGTGTTTCTCTATAATAAAATTGTGTGATTCTAATAGGAACTGAAAGTTTCGTCCATTGCGCTTTATGCAAAATTGGCACCGTCTGCTTGTGGTCGCATGTGAATTTTTTTTTCTTTTGGTCTTTTTTATTTTATTTTTTTTCTCTTTCTCTATGTGTATGCGGTAAAAGGTTTGCGCCGCTAGACGTTGCGATCGGAATAAGGTCCATTTACATATATTTTCGAGTTTCGCGGTAACATCGCCGGGAGGACTATAATCCCATCCAATATATATATATACATATGTACCAGTAACAAATTAATTTAAATCGCCCAGGTGAGTCAAAATTCACGCAATAGACTTTATTTTGTGAAATTCAGAAATCTAGATACAAAATAAATTTACATTTTTATATATTTATGTGTAAAATATAAAATATGTAATTGAAAAAAAATAATGATCCCCAAGTTTTGAACGTTCAAATGAACGAAATATTTTTTATTGAAGATATTTTTATAAATTACTAATCACAAAAAATTTAAAAACTGAAATATTTACAGTTAAATACTCAGTTATTATTTTTTTGGAAAGTGACGCAAAATAATTGCAATAAAAATTTAATTTGTAGAAAAAATAAATAAATATCGTTCATTTGAACGTTCAGAACTTTAGGATCTTAAAAAATAAAAATATGTATTATTGGACATTATACTATATAATACAATATATAAAAATATAAAAATGTATAAATAGTCTCTGACTTTTTGCTTTTAAATTAGTAAATTTTACTATTAACTTTACTACTAAAAAAATTTTAATTATAGAAAATTTTAGTATTAATAGTAATTTCTGCTAATTTACTGATTACTAGTAAAATTAATAGTAAAACTTACTAATTAGTAGTAAATTTAATAGTAAAATATACTAATTAGTAGTAAAATTGACTAATTAGTAGTAAAATTAATAGTAAAATTTACTAATTTAAAAGCAAAAAGTCTACTAAAAAAATTTGATTATAGTAAATTTTAACATAAATAGTAATTTCTACTAATTTTCTGATTAGAAGTAAAATTTACTAATTAGTAGAAAAATTAATAGTAAAATTTACAAATTTAAAAGCAAAAAGTCTACTAAAAAAAATTTAATTATAATAAATTTTACTATAAATAGTAATTTCTACTAATTTTCTGATTAGAAGTAAAATTTACTAATTAGTAGTAAAATTAATAGTAACATTTACTAATTTAGAAGCAAAAAGTCTACTAAAAAACTTTTATTTATAGTGAATTTTACTATAAATATTAATTTCTGTTAATTTACTGATTAGTAGTAAAATTAATGTAATAGTAAAATTTACAAATTTAAAAGCAAAAAGTCTACTAAAAAAATTTAATTATAGTAAATTTTACTATAAATAGTAATTTCTACTAATTTTCTGATTAGAAGTAAAATTTACTAATTAGTAGTAAAATTAATAGTAACATTTACTAATTTAGAAGCAAAAAGTCTACTAAAAAACTTTTATTTATAGTGAATTTTACTATAAATATTAATTTCTGTTAATTTACTGATTAGTAGTCAAATTAATAGTAAAATTTACCAATTATTAGTCAAATTAATAGTAAAACTTACTAATTAGTAGTAA
Source organism: Leptopilina heterotoma (assembly GCF_015476425.1). Taxonomy (NCBI): domain Eukaryota; kingdom Metazoa; phylum Arthropoda; class Insecta; order Hymenoptera; family Figitidae; genus Leptopilina; species Leptopilina heterotoma. Next base: position 1,720,139 of record NW_025111114.1, read on the forward strand.
AATTAATGTAATAGTAAAATTTACTAATTTAAAAGCAAAAAGTCTACTATAAAACTTTTATTTATAATAAATTTTACTGTAAATAGTCATTTCTGCTAATTTACCAATTATTAGTCAAATTAATAGTAAAATTTACTAATTAATAGTCAAATTAATACTAAAATTTACTAATTAGTAGTTAAATTAATAGTAAAATTTACCAATTATTAGTGAAATTAATAGTAACATTTACTAATTAGTAGTAAAATTAATTGTAAAATTTCCTGATTAGAAGTAAAATTGATAATAAAACTTGCTAATTAGTAGTAAAATTAGTAGTAAAATTTACTAATTTAAAAGCAAAAAGTCAGTCACTAATTCAAATTAGTAAATATTTTTTCTACTTAAAATTAAAAAAGATGATAAAAAATTGAAGATGTGATAAAATTTATCATATATATCATATATATAAAATAAATAAACAATTTTACAATAAAATATAATTTAACAATAAAATAAATTTATGTAGAGTGCGAACACAGTTTATGTAGATTTGATGACGTAGAATTTACGCAAAACTCATTGCGCACCCAACACGATAATGTATTTTCCAAGTCGAAATTAATTTGTCGTTTAGAATTACATTCAATGCTCTTTCTGCAATTCCAAAAGCTCGCATGGAATTCGAAATACTTTAAAACTTAAGTAACTGCGGTTTTTACCCCCTGCACGAACGTTAATTGTACCGGGAGCTGATTAAGAAACAGAACAATCCCATTAAGCCAAGTTTTAATCAGTTGAAAAATTCTAATTGTTTTTCTTCTTTGAAATTACTCTATTTCGAGAAGGAAAATCTTATACTCTTCTTTTTTATTGTAATTAAAATTAAACAAAAAAGAGTAAAATAAAATAAGTATTCAATTCGTTTAAAGTGTACCGATATTTATTTATATATAATGACATCTTTCAATTATTATTCTAATTCATTTTCCATTTTTTAAAGTCTAATTATAATTATAGCGATTGAATGTCCCTAAAGCTTCGAAAGTTCAAATAAAACGAAAATATTTTTATTACTTTTTTTAGTTTTTTTTTATTTTTTATTTTATCAGAAAAATTTTGTTTGTATTAAAAACATAATTGATTTTTAATTAAATGTTAGTTAAAAATATTTTTTATTTCAGTCTTTCATTGAAAAATTCTTTTCATTTCAAAATATTGAAACACAATGAATATTTCCTTTATTTGAACGTTTAGGACTTTTGGAACTTGTAATTGAAAATTAATTATTGAAACTTATAAATTGTAAAAGTGAAAATTAATCATTGATAATTGAAAATTAGTCATTAAAAATGAAAAATTAATAATTGATAAAAGAAAATTAATCATCAAAAAAAGAAAAATTGAAAATGAAAAATTAATAATTGAAAATTAGTTAGTAATTGAAAATTAATAATTGATAAATGAAAATTAATAATTGAAAATTAATAAAATTGATCTTTAAAAATTAATCATTTGAAATTAATAAATAATAATTGAAAATGAAAAATTAATAATTAAAAATTAGTTATTCAAAATTGAAAATTATTAATTGATAAATGAAAATTAATAATTGAAAATTAATAATTGAAAGTTAATAAAATTGACCATTAAAAATTAATTATTTGTATTAATAAATAATAATTGAAAATGAAAAATTAATAATTGAAAATTAGTAGTTCAAAATTGAGAATTAATAATTGATGAATGAAAATTAATAATTGTAAATTAATTATTCAAAATTAAAAAAAATTAATAACTCAAAATTGAAAATTAATAATTAATAATTTATAATTAAAGATTGAAAAATAATAATTAGTAATTAAAAATAATAAATAAAATAGTAAATATTAATTAGTAAATAGTAAATAATAATTAATAGAAAAAAAATAATAAAAATTATTTTTTTTATATTCAGAGAAAATTATTTTGCAATAAATAATTCTATTGGAAAATAATTTAATCCGGTTATATACATAAAATGGAACCTATGATGAAAGCGTCAACAAACACGAGGAGTGATTTGCCGGAGAGAATTGAAAAATATTGCTTTGGTAAATTCGAGTTACCGAGAAATCAGTTTCGAGTGGTTATGTCATCTGAAAAACGATATTAACTCGCGTCTCTACAGTTAATTTCACATAATTGTTGAATCCCTTCAATTTCCTCTACCTCGAAATCATTCACTAATCTCATGCGATCAAAATTACTTTATACATTTCAAACACGAACATTTCAATTTTCTTTCTAGAATATTCCCTCCTAGTGCAATAAAAAAACTCTATAAAAATTTCCCTTTTTATTTTTTTATTATTATTTTATTTTTGTATATTTATTTTTATTTACTTTTATTTATTTACATTTATTTCATTTTTCAATTATTATTTTTTTTCCTCAAATTTTCAACATTAATTTAAAATAAATAATTATCCAAAAATATTTCAAAGTCAAACCTTTTGAAATACAAATTGATTTTGTAATATTTATTACTAAAATCAATGTTTAAAAAATTATTATTACTTTTTACAATGTTTCATGAAAAACGTTTGGAATGCAAATCGATTTTGTACTTTTTATTACAAAAATCAATGTTTAAAAATTGAAAATATTATTATTGATTTCTCCAATGTTTCATGATTCTCAAATTTCGAACGTTCAAACGAACGGAATAGTTTTTATTTTTATTAAAATTATTTTCATTCGAAGAACAAAATTTATTTAAATAAATTGAAGATTGAAATAACGTCGTTATTTTTTTTGATTATTAATAAATAAATAATAAATAAACGATCCAATGACAACGAAATCAACGATTTAGTAGAAAAACTATTTTTCTATTGGTATAAAAAATATGGCCAATACTTTTTTGATAGAAGAAATATTTACAAAGAAATATTTGTTGAATGAGAAATTTTATTGTGTTTGTCAGGAGAAAAATATTTTTCTTTTTTCAATCGACGATCGTAAAAATTGTGAACTTCGCCGAATGTTTTAAAATAAAAATTATTTGATTCAAGTAAATATTTTTTTTGATAATGGACAAGTCTTTAATACTAAATATTGCAATTGATTGAAAATTATTTAATTTATGTTTTTTATTTAAAAAATAATTTAATTTAAATTTAAATTTAAATCTAAATCTAAATTAAAATTTAAATTATTTAATTTAAAAATTAATTAAAAATGTTGTCAAAGTTCACGACGTTTATATAATCAAAGATTCGGTAGTAGAAAAAATATTTCTCTATTCAAATTTTTATAGTTAAAATTATAGTTAATTATAGTTAAAATTTAAAAACATTTTTGTAATAATATTTTTTCAACAATTTCAAAAAATAAAAATTTCTATACAAAAAAAATTGTGCTCAAGGTCAAAAATATTTTTTTCTTCTTGAAAGTTTACAAATGTTTACAAAATAAAAGTGTACATGAAATTTACAAACTTCACCTACAAAAATTGATTACTAATTAAATTCTATTTAGGAGCATTTATGATCCAAAGTTTGGAAAAAAAAATATTTTTGACCCCAAACACAATATTTTTTGTTTAAAAATTTTTTTAAAATATTTACCTACAAAAATCAATTAATAATTAAATTCCATTTAAGAGCGTGTGAAAAAAAATAAAAAACAAACAATTACTGAATAATAAATACCAAAACAATTTTTAAACACGTAAATATTTTTAAAAAACAAAGATTTCATTAAACATATTTAATTTCTTTCCTGCTAATAAATTGAATTTCGGCAACGAATTTTATTATTTACGAAAAAATTTAAATATTTATAAAAATAATTTAATTCTTTCGAGGAATTTTATAAAAATTTTTAAATAATTGATTCCTTTTGACTAATTTTATGCAAATTCTAATTTAAATAATTGAATTCTTAGGAAATTTTTATTATTCATGAAAAGAATTGAATTCTTACGAAGATATTTACAGAAATTTTTTTAAATAATTGAATTCTGTTTAGAAATTTTATGAAAATAGTAAATATTAAAAAGCATTGAAATGCGAAAAATTTTTAAAAATATAATTAAATTTTACAAAGAATTCGATTAAAACTTTTAACAATAATTGAATTTTTTGGAACGATTTTATTAGAATTTTTTAAATAATTGAATTTCCAAGAAGAAATTTATTACTTTTAAAAATAATTGAATTCTTGTGATGAATATTATTGTTTATGAAAATAATTGATTTTTACGAAGAATTTTATTAAAATGCCTCAAAATAATTGAATTTTCGGAAATAATTTTGTTATTTAGTGACATAATTGAATTCTTTAGAAGAATTATTTATGTAAATAATTGAATTATTTCAAAAAAATTTAATTAAAATTGTATTTAAAATAATTGATTTCTTGCGAACAATTTTATTAAAATATTTGAAAATAATTCAATTCCTGTCAAAAAATTCTAATATTTTTGCCAATAATTGAATTCTTCAAAACGATTTTATTAGAATTTTTTAAATAATTGAATTTTCAAGAAGAAATTTTCATTAATTTTAAAAAGAATCGAATTTCTGTGAAAAATTTTGTTATTTTTGAAAATAATTGAATTACTTCATAAGAATTTTGTAAACATTGCTTTAAATAATTAATTTTTTCGAAATATAATAAATATTATGTAAATTTTATTTTAAATGATTGAATTCTTGTGAAAAAATTTATTTATGAAAATAATTGAATATTTCGATTAATTAATTTAATATAGTATTAAAAATAATTGAAATTCTTCGATGAATTTTACTATTTATTATGAAAGTAACTGAATTATTGCTTAGAATTTTATCAAAAATTTTTTTTTTAATTTTTCCATGAAAAATGTTATTATTTAGTGAAAGTTATTTGAATTACTGTGAAGAATATTGTAAAAAAATTTTATTAAATAATTGATTTTTTCGAAATTTTTATAAAAATGATATTTCAAAATTAATTGAATTCCTGTGGAAATTTTATTAATTATGAAAATAATTGGATTATTCCATAGAATTTAAAAAAAAACATTTTTTTAAATAATTGATTTTTTCGAGGAATTGAAATAATCTATTGAAATAAAATATTAAATTTTTAAAAATAATTACAGTTTTCGAGAAAATCCTGTAAAATTGTATTAAAAATAATTGAAATTCTGCGATGAATTTTATTATTTATAAAAATAATTGAATTCTTACTTTGAATTTTATCAAAATTTTCAAAAATAATTGAATTCCTGAGAAGAATTTTATTATTTATGAAAATAATAATTGAATTACTGCGAGAAATTTTATTAAAAAAATATTTAAAAAGAATTGAATTTCTGTGAAAAATTTTGTTATTTTTGAAAATAATCGAAGCCTGTAATTATTTTGAATATTTATTTTTATTAACTAAACAAGAGTAGGTACCAACGTCAGGTGTCTAAAATATTCTTCTCAAATTAATATCGATTTAAAAAAAAAAAAAAATTGACCATGAAATATTTTCGTAAAATTTTTTTCATCTCCTCGCGAGACTATTATAAAAAAAATAATATTTCACAAAAGAAAAGCAAAATGTAGGAGAGATGGAAAATAATCGAAAGTTGTGAGTGGACCTCTCTCGTCGTCGCAATGCACACGTGAAAATGGCGTTATTCTGATCCTATCAGAATAAACGTGATTTATGGAACTATGTTGAAAGAGTTAATGGAGGCAAAATAGCCGTGGAACACCATGAATCCTTCTATATATCGGGGCAAATATTATTGATGAGGTTTGATACTAAGCGATATCTCTCGGTAACCTGTAGTTTATAATTTATTGGACGAGAAAGGAAAGGACCATTAATTGGCCACTGTGGGAAATGAAAATGCGCGCCTCCCTCTCTCGTTTTGTTTCGAGGATCTAAAGAACAATAGAAAAATAATTGCAGGATACAACTCTCTCTCTCTCTCTTTCTCTCTCTTCAGTAAATGCTATTTTTCCTCTTTTTTTTATCGTCACAGCTCTTTTTATTGTTTTTCAATTTAAATTTAATGAAAAATATTGATTAAATTCTCATATTCAAATATGAGTTATAAAAAAGAAAAATATGAGGCTTTATTCACGTGAGAGGGAATAGTGACAGGGGTGGGGAGAATAGAGAAAAATTATGCTCGTGATTCATTTACTAATGAAAAAGAAAACGAGTTTTTAATTGCAGTCTTAAAAAGCGGAACCAATCAATTTTTATCAAGGTGCCTCGATTTATTTTTATAATGAAAATATACATTCTCGTGAGGGGTTTTTTCCATTATTCATGTTCAGTAAAAAAAAAATAAAAAAAAAAAAAATTGAAAAATACTTCTATTTTAATATTTAACTTTAAAAATGGAATAAAAGTGAAATAAAGAAGATCGATAATAAACAAAATATATATATATATATATATATATGTGGGAAAGAAAATAGAAAAGGATAAAAATCGAGGGAAAATGGAGAAAAAGTAGAGAAAGCTTTTAGGAATAAAAGGATTTCTTTCTATTGAAACTAACGATTTTGTTGTTTTTAAGTAGTGAAAGCGGATTTTGGTCAAACGATCAGATTATAAAAAAGGGATTAAATAAGTGTGCGATTATTGGCTTAATTAAATAAACTTTAGATTTTCCCGATTACTATTTTTCTGAAATAGATTATAATAATAATAATGTTTAAACTTTAAAGTCTCAGAATTTAGGACTTCAAACACTATTATTATTATTTTATTATTTTTATTTTGTTCATTAAAATTTTTAATTTAAATCTTTAAACTAAAAAAGTAACAAACAAAAAAATGAATAGATTGTAACAAAAATAAATAAATAAAATTAATAAAATTTATATTAATTTAAATCATTAAAAAAAGTAAGAACAAAAAAAGGAATAGAGTGGAATAAATTTAGTTAATTAATTTTTAATAGACATTTAAAATCAAATATTTAAATATCGGAAATATTTTTTTTTTTAATAACAAAAGAGCGAAAAAAAAACTAATTTACTTTACTATATATGCTTGGCTTCTTTCGCTGAATAATGCAAAGCGTATTTCAGCTGCTTTATGTCTTGTTTCATTAAATTTTATTAAAAAATATAATCCTCTGTTAAATTCCAAATTCAATATCGAAATCAATCAATTCATTTTGAGTAGATAAGCGGATTCTATTGCATTCAATTTTCATTAAATAAACAGTTAAAGTGATTTTATTGAATTTTTTATAGTTCTTAAATTATTATTATTATTATCATCATCATTATTCTGCATTTCTAAAATTAAATACGTAAATTATTCGCTTTAACGTTAATAACAGTGTGTAGAAAATTATTATTGTTAATGTTTATTTTTTCAATTCATAAATAATACTAAATATAGTTCATTTTAATTTATAAAAGAATATTTTTGTGAATTTCGATGAAAATAGTAAAAGAAATCTTTTAAGTAATAAAGGAAATCTTTTAAATAATAAAAATAATCTTTTAAGTACCAAAAGAAATCTTTTGAATAATAAAAGAAATTAAAAAAATGAAACAACGAAATATACGAATCGATATAAAAGAGCAAAATAAAAAAACAAAATTAAAAATAGGATAAAACAACATAATATAAATGAAACAAAATAAGAAAACAAAATAAAAACAGAATAAAAAACGAATTCAAGTTAGAAAACAAAATAGAAAAGCATAAAAAATAGAAAATAGAAAAGTTAGAACAAAATAGAAAGCAGAATTAAACAAAGAAAATAAAATAAACAAAACGTAAACAAAATAAAAAGCAGAATAAAACAACAAAATAAAATAAAAAAAAACAAAAACAAAATAAAAAAACAAAGTAAAACAAGAAAATGAACAAATAAAACAACAAAAAAATAAAATAAAATAAAATAACAAAACAAAAAACGAGTTAAATAACGAATAAAATAAGAAAACGAAATAAAAAGCAGAATTAAACAAAAAAATTGAATAAATAAAATAAAAAACATAATAAAACAACAAAATAAAATAAAAAAAAACAAATACAAAATAAAAAAATAAAAATAAAAGAATTTTTATAAATTTCAATTAGGTATAAGAATAAAATAAACCAAACAAAATAAAAAACAAAATAAAATAACAACAAAAAACATAAAATTACAAAATAAAATAACAAAATAAAACACGAATTTAAATAACAAAGCAAAGTAATAAAACAAAATGAAAAACGAAATAAAATAACAAAGTAAAATAAAAAGACAAAATAAAATATCAAAATAAAAAAACAAAGTGTAGAAAATCTAAAAAGCAAAATATTGCAAAATAAAAAACAAACTAAAAAACAATAAAATAGCAAAATTAAAAAAAAAATAAAATAATAGCAAAATAAAATAAATAACAAACTAATAAACAAAATAAACTCTAAATACATAACCAAAAATAACGAACCAAAATAAAAAAAACAAATTAAAATAACAAAAAAAATTCGAAATACGAAAATTTAAAAATATATTTTCTATTAAAAAGTGAATTTTAATGAAATATTTTCCAAGTATATAATTAAAAATGCAGGGTTTCTACAAGTCATGGAAAACCTGGAAATCATGGAATTGTCATGGGATTTCATTTTGATGCATGGAATCATAGAAATATAATAATAATGTTTACGGAAAATGAGTAAAATTTATTAATTTTAATAATTTCTAAAAATTACAATTATAACCCTTCCTGAATTTAATTATTTTCTACAATTTTCAAAGAAAATTTCATCTCTGAATCAATTAATTCAAATAATTTTTCAAAAGTTCTTCTAGAATCCAATTATTTAAATATATAAACTCAATTTTTTATAATTGTGACTCTCCATAATTTTTTTTAAGTTATTAAGGTATAATATTTTCAAAAAATTATAATAAAGAAATTCTTACAATTAATTTTTTTCAAATATTTTAAAATAATTTTTAAACGATAATAGTTTTTCAATTTTAAAAAATTTCCAAACAATTAAAATTTGGTAAAATTCTTTAAAAATAATTGAATTTTTGAAAAGTATAAATAAAAATGATCAAATTTTTCAAGAATTTTAATTATAAACAGGACCATGATTTCTCAAAAATTTTATCAAGTCTAAAAAGTAAATTTTGAATCTTAAAAAATTATTACAAAACAATTCTAATAATTGGTTTTTAGAAATATTTTATTAATATCATTTTTTCGAAAATAATTGTATCCCTTAAAAGAATTTTTGTATAATTTAAAAAAACTAATGAATTTTTTGATGAATTTTAATTAAACAGTTTGAAAATTATTGTTTTCTCCAAAATGTTAAAAATAATTCTAAAATGAAATTATTTTTGGAAATATGTAATTAAAAATATTAAAAATATTGAATTTTAACAAATTACAAGATTATTTTCATTTTTAAATTTACCTTTAAAGATTTTTCATTAAAATTTTCAATAAATCAATTATTTTCAAAATTTGCAATAAAAATTCTTCAAAAGTTGATTTTCTAAAATTGTAACAAAATACTTGAAATCAATTAATTATTTTCAATTAAATTTTACAAAATTTTAACTATTCAAAGACAATGTTTGAAAGATTTGTTTATAGATATTTTTTGCATTATAAAAATAAAAATAAGTTTGCACTTTTTTTACTAAAAATTGTGGTATTTTGTTGTAATGTTTGAAAGAAAAATAGAAAAAGTCCCAATTCTTGAAAATAAGTCGAAAAAGTCTCTTTTCTTAATTTTCCTGACAAAAAATGTTTTTCGTGACATTTACCTAACTTGACTGACAAAAATTTTGTTTTAATGTGTCATGGAAATTTTTTCATCACCTGGAAATCATGGAAAAATCATGGAATTTTATGTAAGGAGAAATTTGTAGAAACCCTGAAATATTAGTACAAAAAAATGAAAATTATTTTTCCTAAAAATTAAATTAATAATTCAATTATCTTTTATATAGAAATAAAAAGATACGAAATGTATAACATTTTTTTCAAAAGCTCACATTCCCTATATAAATGAAACTATAAATATTTGTGTCTAAGAAAATTGAACAAAAAAAAAAAGAAAAAGAAAAAAAAAGAAAATTGTGATCGATAAATTTTTCTTGAAAAATCATAAAAAAAATCTCCTTTTTTCTTGTCTGTTACAGCTCTACCGACACACATTCCTTGCCCACTACAGAATCGTGAACCTGCAAACTCTGTAAGTAAACGAGCCATGCGCTTATCGCATTTACGATAATCATATTTCAGACTTATTTCGGAGTAAAATTTAGATTTGCATTTTAATCTCGCGCCTCCCACACAACTAACCAACGAATATAGTTGTGTGTGTGTGTGTGTGAAAGTCTTTTCTCTTTTTCTACTCTCCCTCTCTCTCTTCTTCTCTCATGGTCTAGAAAGTTTTTCACGACATCTTTAACCCCCTAGTTCCCAAGTCCGCGCACAAATTACAAACTGCGCGCAATTTTAATCCTCCTTCTCACTTTTCCGCGATTCATTCTTTTTTTTCTGTTGTTGTTCTGTGGCAATTTTTTTTTATACGTGTTGACCTCTTCAAGGTCCGTTGACCGCGGCTTTTTATTAATATTAAAGGTGTTATGATGTATATTCACAGAGTGTTTTCTTCTTCTTTACTGTTATTTATTTTTTGCCACGGTCTATACCTATATATATTTTTTTCCATTGTCTTTTTTTTCTATTTTTTTCCATTTATATATTTACACTGTGAAAAAAAAATTTCCTTCGCAAAATTAAAGGTAACCACGTTTGCGGAAAGAATAATTTGTGCATCGTTGCCTCGCGACTGGATTTCTCGTGTTCGCGAAAATTCGCGTGAGCGCAGGTTAAGCAATGAAGAGACTGAAAAAGTAAACAAAAATTTTTTTAATTTGAATTTTTTTATGTAAAAAAAAAATTATTTTTAACAGCAAAAAAAATAATTTGTAACTAATTACAAATTAATTTGTTACTAATTACAAATTAATTTGTAACTAATTACAAATTAATTTTTAACTAATTACAAATTATTTTTTTTGCTGTAGAAAATAATTTTTTTTTACATAAAAAAATGCAAATTTAAAGAAATAAAATTTATCAGCGTTCATTTCAACGTTCGAAACTCGAAACTTTAGGAACATTTGCAATTAAGTAGTAAACCAATATTCAATCAGACAATACTCACTGTCAAGAGAAACTGTCTGACGTAATACTGAGTTGACTACTCACTATTTGTGAGCTGTCTCACCGTACGTTGATGTTTCTACTGCGCTACGAAAATAATTAAAATAAAAATATTCAGATAATTTATTTATAAAAAAATATTTGAAACCAAAAATATGTTTTAATGTCTGACTACAATGTTTGTACTACTGAATTGCAGAATTTACCAAATAGAAGTAAAAAAAAAGTGTTTGAAAGAAAATATTTTTGACACAAGATTTAATAAAATATGTATAATTAATAATAATTAATTATAAAAATTAATAATAATTAATAATTAATTATAATGAAGTAATTATAATTTAACTATAATATGTAATTAAATATAGGTAATTAATATTTAATTACTTTAATTGTTATTTTTTGATTTTTTTAATTATTATTTAATGAGTATAATAATACTATTATTATTATAATTATTATAAATTTATAATATACTAATTTCCTAGAATTTTACTAACAATTCGTAAAATTTTACTAATGTCGTAGAAATCTACTAATTTCGTAGAATTTTACTAACATTTATTAAAATTTTACTAAAAATTAGTGAAATTTTACTAATTTCCGAGAATTTTACTAATTTTGTAGAATTTTACTAATTTCCTAGAATTTTACTAATTTCGTAGAATTTTTACTAATTTCCTATAATTTTACTAATTTCGTAGAATTTTTACTTATATTTCGTAGAATTTTACTAATTTCGTAGAATTTTTACTTATTTTGTAGAATTTTACTAATTTCGTAGAATTTTATTAATTTTGTAGAATTTTATTAATGTCGCAGAAATTTACAAATTTCGTAGAATTTTACTAACAATTAGTAAAATTTTACCAATTTCGTAGAAATTTATTAATTTCGTAGAATTTTACTAACAATTAGTAAAATTTTACTAATTTCGTAGAATTTTACTAACAATTAGTGAAATTTTACTGATTTCCTAGAATTTGACTAATTTTTACTAATTTTTACTAATTTCCTAGAATTTGACTAATTTCGTAGAATTTTTACTTATTTCGTAGAATTTTACTAATTTCGTAGAATTTTTACTAATTTCGTAGAATTTTACTAATTTCGTAGAATTTTTACTAATTTCGTAGAATTTGACTAATTTCGTAGAATTTTTACTAATTTCGTAAAAATTTACTAATTTCGTAGAATTTTACTAATGTCGCAGAAATTTACTAATTTCGTAGAATTTTACTAATTACGTTATTTTTTTATTTTTTCAATTATTATTTAATAAGTATTATTATTTTATTATTATAATTATTATAAATTTATAATATATTGTTTCATATATTTAACAACATATTTTTAAATTTTAACATAAAATATAGACAAGTTTAGCGAAAGTATCCATCGATTATATTCATTGTCTGACTCTAGAATATTTACACTACTGATTTACGGAATTTGCCTACGAAGGAAATAATTTTCTTAGTTTTCAACGTACTGAACGAAATTTTCAAATCTCACCCTTTTAAATATTTAAAGAAAATTGCTATACAAAAAAGAAAAATAATTTAAATTCTATTAAAATTACAAATTCTAACCTCGATAAAAATATTTTTTTAGTTCACAATTAATTTTTTTAATATGCAAAACAATTTTTTTTTAGTAACAAATAGGAAAATTAGAAGAAGTAAAAAAACATCGTCATTTATTCGAACGTATTTAAACTTTAGAAACTAAAAATAGAAAATAGAAAAAATTCGTCAAAAATAATTTTCTTGTCTGGCCAAATAATAGTCGTATTACTGATTTTCAAAAAAATTTACACGCAAAAAATAAATAACAGAAAAAATTTATTTGTGGTAGGAAAAATATTTTTATTGAAACAAATTCTATAGCAAAATTCGTATATTTATTGAACCACCATTATATCAATATTGTCTGACCATACGTCGATTTTTCTACTGATACGCAGAGAAGAATTAAAAAGAAAATATTGAGGAAACCACGAAAAAATGTAACAAAAATGTGAGAAAAAAATTACACGAAAAATTTCAAATATCCAATTTTTCTTTTTTATTTTGCTGTGCAATATTAACTGAAATGCTTTCAAGTTTATTGAAACACGTATTAAATTATTTTTAATTACTAAAAAATTTTTCTTCTTGTCGATTTAAAGCACGTTTCGTTGGAATTAAAATTACAAATTCTGAACTCGATAGAAATATAAAAAAATTACAAAAAAAAGTGTTTCTGATTCTTAGAACTTGCGTTGCATTTAAATTTTTTCAATGGACGTTTGTAAAATAATAATTTATAAAGCGAAGAAAAAAAATTCTATTTTTCACCATTTCTCATACGATCGAACTTTCAATACAGCGAAAATTTCTATATTTTTAAATTAAAATATTGTAATTTTTTTTAAAACGAATGCTATTTGTTGCATCAAATAATTTACTTGGAACATTTTCTACAATTTATTTCCAATGATTTTTGCTTCCTCATAGAGGAAGAATTTTTATAAATTTCTTTTTAGTTACAAAAATTATTCATTTCAACTACAATTTTAATTTTAATTTCTTTTTTTTCATTTCAACTAATTTCGAATCAATCAAATCGAACTATTAATTAAATGAACAATTTTTTCTTTCGAGCAATGCATTCTTTAAATATAACTAATTTCCTAGAATTTTACTAACAATTATTAAAATTTTACTAACAATTAGTGGCATTTTACTAATTTCCTAGAATTTTACTAATTTCGTAGAATTTTACTAATTTTCTAGAATTTTACAAATTTCCTAGAATTTTTCTAATTTCCTAGTATTTTACTAATTTTCTAGAATTTTACTTATTTCCTAGAATATTAATAACAATTATTGAAATTTTACTAACAATTAGTGACATTTTACTAATTTCCTAGAATTTTACTAATTTCGTAGAATTTTACTAATTTTCTAGAATTTTACAAATTTCCTAGAATTTTTCTAATTTCCTAGTATTTTACTAATTTTCTAGAATTTTACTTATTTCCTAGAATATTAATAACAATTATTGAAATTTTACTAACAATTAGTGGCATTTTACTAATTTCGTAGAATTTTACTAATTTCGTAGAATTTTACTAATTTTCTAGAATTTTACAAATTTTCTAGAATTTTACAAATTTCCTAGAATTTTTCTAATTTCCTAGTATTTTACTAATTTTCTAGAATTTTACTTATTTCCTAGAATATTAATAACAATTATTGAAATTTTACTAACAATTAGTGACATTTTACTAATTTCCTAGAATTTTACTAATTTCGTAGAATTTTACTAATTTTCTAGAATTTTACAAATTTCCTAGAATTTTTCTAATTTCCTAGTATTTTACTAATTTTCTAGAATTTTACTTATTTCCTAGAATATTAATAACAATTATTGAAATTTTACTAACAATTAGTGACATTTTACTAATTTTGTAGAATTTTACTAATTTCCTTGAATTTTACTAACAATTAGTGACATTTTACTAATTTCCTAGAATTTTACTAATTTCGTAGAATTTTACTAATTTTCTAAAATTTTACTGATTTCCTAGTATTTTACTAATTTCGTAGAATTTTACTTATTTTCTAGAATACTACTAACAATTATTGAAATTTTACTAACAATTGTGAAATTTTACTAATTTCGTAGAATTTTACTAATTTCCTAGAATTTTACTAACAATTATTGAAATTTTATTAATTTCGTAGAATTTTACTTATTTTCTAGAATATTACTAACAATTATTGAAATTTTACTAATTTCGTAGAATTTTACTAATTTTCTAGAATTTTACTAACAATTATTTAAATTTTATTGATTTCGTAGAATTTTACTAGCAGTGAAACTATTTTTAAATAAATTTTTAGTTCTTTAAAAGAGTTTTTATTCATGCAAATAAATATTTAGTTAAATTGAATATTCGTCGAGTGAAATTATTATTTTACTATTTTTCAAATGTTCCTTTCGCTTTAATTTGAATTCCAAGGAACAAGCAATGAAATAACATTTAAATTTGTTGATTTTCTCCTTTTGTCAGTTTATCATAAATATAATCCTCGTATTTTCAAATTAATATTCATTCTCAAGCGAATAGCAGTGGGTGAATTTTGAAAGTTTCACTTTTGAGAATATCTGTCGAAAACTTTTACTTTGTTAGGTGGTTGGTTATTTTGGTAATCTGTTTGGAGGGTATGGTTTTGTACATCCGCAAAAGTGGTTATTAACCCCATTTGCATTTCAACTGCTTCTCTATTATTTAGGAATAAAGTGCTCTTTCAGAACATATAGAGGACCATAGGTGAAGTCAAACTGATCAAAGGAATCCAAAATAATAAACGGAATTAACTCTTCTCATTTGCCGATTATTGCCCGAATTATACAAACAGAACAATAACGTGAATGAAATTGTGTGAAAATTCTTTATTTAGTTATTATTAGCACTATTTATTTACTATTAGCACTATTTAGGTAATTAACTAGTTAATTATTCAATTATCAAAATTAAATCAATAGATTAATTCGATTGTCTAATATTATTCAATTGATTGATTCAATTATCAAACTTAAATCGATAGATTCATTTAATTATCGAATTAGTCAACTGATTAATTAAATTATCGAATTAAGTCGATTGATTAATTTAAATATCTAATTATTCAATTCATTGATTCAATTATCAAAATTAAATCGACAGATTAAATCAATTGTCCAATTAAGTTGATTAATTAATTCAATAATTAATTGTCTAATTATTCAATTGATTGATTCAATTATCAAAATTAAATCAACAGATTAATTCAATTATCGAATTAGTCGATTGGTTAATTCAATTAACAAATTATTAAACTAATTAATTCAATTATCAAATTATTCAGTTAATTCAATTATGAAATTAAATCAATTGCCTAAGAAAGTTATAAAAAAAAACAGTAGTTTTTGATAACTAGCACAGTTTATTATAAATTTAAAAAATAAATAAATTTAGTTCGTTTGAAGGTGGAAAACTTTAGAGACATTTCCATATTTTTTCTGAGTAATAATTCAAATATTTTCAAAGTAGTTCAAATAATCCATTAGTGAATTTTTTTTTACCAACTTTGAATTCGAATAATTTAGTTTTCGCCTCTCCTTTCGACACGCAGACTCCTGATAGTTTGACAGGAAAAAATCTTTTTAAAATTCAAGACAATTTTCACGTTTCCAAAGACTAAATTTCCAAGTTTCTAAGAACATTGTTCTTCTGAATCGAAATTTGCTTTTAAAAGACGTCACCAGTACGTGACTTGGCATAGCAATCAGCAATTGGCTTTTCCTAATTAAAAAAAAAAGAAAAGAAAAAAAAAATCCCCCATTACATTCATTACTTTCTGAGAAATGATCTTTTTCACTTTATTCTTCCCTTGAAAGATACCATAGGGAGAGAAAGAGAGAGAGAAAGTAATGCAGGAGGAGAGAAAAGAATAATTGTAACATGAAAAAGAAACAAGTACAACAATGTTGATGTCGTCTCTTCTTGTCACGCGCGAAGCAGTTCAGAGACACAAAATGAAAAAGAAAAAAAAAATAGAAAAAGAAACTGAAAGTAGCAAGACGATTTCAAACCGAAAATAATGTCTTGCACTGGCACGAGATAAATGGATTTCAGAAAGAGAACAAGTCTTTCTGGTTAAGAGACAGCGCAGAGGAACTCCTCTCTCTCTCTCTCCTAACTCTTCCATTGGTCGAAGGGGAGAAAAGACAAAAATGAAATATCACCGGAACGCCCTGCACTTTTATTATTTTCAAACGTATTTTTATCGTTATGAACTTCTTCTAATCGAAAATCATGGTTCAATGACTGAAGGGATTGTCAATTTCTTATTTTCATCCCATGAAAATTGAAAATTTGTAAAAAAACCAAAACAATACAAAAATTGCTGTTTAATTTATCTATAAGGACAAATTCATTCGAAAACTATAAATTTATTTTGATAACTTCGAAAATAAATAAAAATAAATAAAAATAAATAAAAATAAATAAATATAAATGAATATAAATAAATAAATAAAAATAAATGGAAATAAATATAAATAAATATAAATAAATATAAATAAATATAAATAAATATAAATAAATATAAATAAATATAAATAAATAAATAAAAATAAATATAAATAAATAAAAATAAATAAAAATAAATAAAAATAAATAAATATAAATAAATAAATTAAAATAAATTAAAATAAATATAAATAAATATAAATAAATGTAAATAAATATAAATTTATTGTCCAAAAAAAAATTCTGCAGATTTTATTCTATTCTACACTTTGAAAAAATATTTATAGTCTTGTAAATTATTTCAGGGCTCGGATTGTGCGACTTTTTCGACTTTTTTGAGAAAAAATGCGACTACTCGACTTTTTCCAGATTTTTTTTTGAGTAAAATGCGACTAATCGACTTTTTTCATATTTTTCAATTACTTTTTGACTTGAATTTTAAATAGTAGAAATATTTTTTTTTGTAAATTCTTCAATTATTATTAAGCATTTCATTGAAATTTTTTAAAAATAATTGAATTTTTTCAAAGAATTTTATTAAAATTTTTAAGATAATAGTTGCATTTTTTGAGAAATTCATTTAAAATTGTACTTATTAAAAATAATTGAAATCCTGCGATGAGTTTTCATATCTATAAAAATAATTGAATTCTTGCAATGATTATTATTAAAATTCTTCAAAATAATTAATTGAGAAAGAATTGAATCCCTGTAAAAATTTTATTATTTATGTAACTAATTGAATGATTGAATGATTGCGAAGAAATTTATAAAAAATTTGTAAATAAATAAATTCCTGTGAAATTTTTATTATTTTATAAATATAATTAAAGTTTTGCTTAGAATTTTATTAAATTTTTTTTAAATAGGTAATTGAATTCTTTTGAAAAATTTTATTAAAATAGTAGATATTAAAAATCATTCAATTGAGGAAAATTTTTAAAAATAATTAAAATTTTGCAAAGAATTTTATTAAAATGCCTCAAAATAATTGAATTTTCAGGAATAATTTTGTAATTTATCGACATAATATAGTCTTTTGTTATATAATTTACAATTAAGTACTTTTTTACGAAGGGGTTCGTCTGAAACCCGTTTATGTTCAAATAAATAAATAAATAAATAATTAAATTCTTTCGAAGAATTATATATGTAAATAATTGAATTCTTGGGAAGAATTTTATTAAAATCTAAAAGAATAATTTGATTATTTCAAAATAATTTAATTAAAATTGTATTTAAAATAATTGATTTCTTTCAAACAATTTTATTAAAATATTTGAAAATAATTGAATTCCTGTGAAAATTTCTAATATTTTTGTAAATAATTGAATTCCTGTGAAAAATTCTAATATTTTTGAAAATAATTAAATTCTTCCAAAGAATTTAAAAAAACATTTATTTAAATAATTGATTTTTTCGAGGAATTGAAATTAAATTTTTATGAATAATTACATTTTTTTAGTGATTCCTGTAAAATTGTATTATTAATAATTAAAATCCTGCGATGATTTTTATTATTTATGAAAATAATTGAATAGTTGCTAAGAATTTTAGTAAAATGTTTAAAAATAATTGAATTTCTAAGAAGAATTTTATTATTTATGGAAATAATTGAATTATTGCGAAAAATTTGATTAAAATGTTTTAAAAAAATTGAATTTTTGAGAAAAATTTTGTTATTTTGAAAATAATTGAATTTTTCATAAGAATTTTTATAAACATTGTTTTAAATAATTAATGTTTTCTAAATATAATAAATATTCTGAAAATTTTATTTTAAATAATTGAATTCTTGTGTAAAACTTTATTTGTGAAAATAATTGAATTTTTTGATTAATTAATTTAAAATAGCATTAAAAATAATTGAAATTCTTCGATGAGTCTTATTATTTATGAAAATAATGGAATTATTGCGAAGAAATTTGTAAAAAATTTATAAATAATTGAATTCCTGTGAAATTTTTATTATTTATGAAAATAATTAAATGTTTGCGTACAATTTTATTAAATTTTTTTTTAAATAAAAAAATAATAGAAAAAATAAATTTTTTAATAAATAATAATCAAACCGATTATTCGATTCATTTAAGTATTTTTTTGCTTTAAGGACATTTGAACCATTATGACGTTACGGTTTGTACAAAGCATGTGTTTTATAACTGTGACGTCATAATGGTTCAAATACCCTTAAAAAATAATGATTACAATTAAAAATTATTTTTGTGTCTCAGTGCAATTAAAAAAACTACAAATAAAATATTTGTCGAAACGTTAAAATTGTGTTTTTATTATTTTAATATTTGACTTGGAGGATTGATAATTTTTTTAATATTTCATACAAATAAAATAATTTTTATAAAAGTATTTTGTTACATTCTACACTCAATTCTAATAAAACCCCATTAACAGTTTGTCAAACAATTTAAATATTTTAATATTCCTAACCTTATATTTCAAATGCATGACCTATTATTGTAATTTATAGGTAATAATTAATAAATTTTGAATTTGAAAGAGAAATAAATAAATTCATTCAAACTGTTCGGAACTTTTTAGTGACATAAATACATTATATTGAAATAGTCAAAGATTTTCTTTACAAAATTTTTCATTGGAAAATATTTATATTTTCCATTGTAAGTAAATAAATAAATAAATAAATAAATAAATAAATGTGAAAAAATATACATTCCAGATTTTGTTTGAATATTAATATTTAGATTAATTCGTATATTCAATATTTTTGTATTGATAATAATGACAATAATAGAAATGATAATTCAGTGAAATATAATTTCTTCAATTTATCTTTATTCTGAAGGGGATAAAAAAAATAAATTTTATAAATAAATAAAATAAAAGGTAAATTTAATAGAGAGAATTTTAAGAAACGGATTTAGGTCGACTTTGACTCGTTATAAAATCTACCTCGGGATAAATGTCTCCTAGGAGATTGGGAGAGCTTTTTCGTTAGCTAAGAGAGAGAGAGAGAGAAAGAGAGAAGATAAAGTCGTTTCTTTCTCTACTCTTGTTATTTTTGCATATGTACTAAAGAGGATTTAAGAGATACACATCACGTAGTGCACGTTAGAAATCACACCCCCGAGGATCGGTGATTCTATCCTCTATTTGAAATAGGAACACACGTATCAAGCACATGCACGTCAAGAAAAAATTACTTTTTGCAATCGCAAAAATTTTTGAAAGTTTAAATAAACAAAATAATTTTGGAAAAAAATATTTTATTTACCATAAATATTATAAATATTTGGTTCAAATAAATATTTCTTTGCGTATTAAACAAAATACTTAAAATTATATTTGCAATTCTTCCAAAATTCATAATTAGTTTCTGGATTATTTAAATAAAATTAAATAAATAATGAAAATAAAATAAAATTCAAAACTATTTTTTTTAAGAAAGTAACAAATAAATAATTTTTATTAATTACAAATTAAAACTGTCAATAATTTGTCATTAAATTCGAGCTATTTAACAATTTTAGAATCAAAAAACCCTAAATTCACATAACGACAGAATATCTCGATTATTATTACATAATAGTTAATTTTAATATAATTTTATATATATATATATATATATATATATATATATATATATATATATATATATATATATATATATATATATATAAATTAATGTCCTAAAAATAATATAATTTTAATTATTACTTCAATTATTATCAATTTTTACAATTCGAATTTAAGTAGAATTTTTTCTTAGAATGCAAATGGGTAAAAATAATTTTCTAACTAAAAACAAGAAGAAAAAAAGAATTGTGATGAGATCAGAACAAATAGACGAATCTGTATAAAATCATTCTTTTTTTTTGTCCTTGATCCTTATTTGCGATAAAGGGAAATTACTGTTTTTCGCTTTTATCGACTCTCTCCTGCCTGAGGGGTCAAAGTAGAAAAGTTGTTGAATCGAGTGACGCTCACAATTCTGCCCTGTGGTCTTAAAGTGATTCAAGGTTTTATTCGCAGGGATTTCTATTTGAAACACTTCTTTGAACTTTCCGTTTAATGTAAAATCCATTCTGGTTTTAATTGACAATGACGCCATTCATTTAATTGACATTGATTTTTAATTAAAGATTTTTATTTGAAAATTAAATTAAATTAATCTATTTTTATTATTTTGAAAATTAAGTTTTATCTTTTTCCCTTTGTAATTTTAATTATTTTTCTATATATATTTACACATGACGTTTAATTTAACTTTAATTGAAGTATTTCTATCTAATTTAATTATTTTCTTATTTAATCCGTAATTACTGGTTTATATAAGAAAATTAATTAAATTATACGGGAAAATTAAACAAGCAACGTTGATCGTGATTTTTTTGTTCGTAAAAAATTAATTATAAATATGTTTTGTTTTTTCAAATTAAAAAAATTTTTACATTTTTACTTTCTTTCAATATCGCAGAGAAATGTTTTTTTTACCAAATATAATTTATTTTTTGGTTCAATTAAAAATATATTTGTCATTATATTTTTGTCTTAAATGAAAATTTTACGAAAGTTTTATTAACTTATATATTTATTATTATTTTATGGATTAATTATTATTAACTTTATTTATGTCAAGTAAAATTTATAAATAATTTATAAATATAATTTAGCACAAATAAAATTTTTATTTAAACCAAACAAAAAAGATTTCTGATATTTAAAATTTAATTCAAAAAGTAATTGAAAAATGTGAAACAGTCGATTAGTCGCATTTTAATTAAAAAAAAATCTAAAAAAGTCGCATTTGTTCGAAAAAAAGTCGAAAAAGTCACACAATCTGAGCACTTCTGAAATAAAAATGAAAAACATGATTTAAATATTTCAAAATCTTATAAAATACTAGCAACAATTCGCGCGCTAAAGCGCGCGGCTTACTTCTTACTGACTTTTTTAAAAATAAAATTAGCAATTTTAAAAATAATAGAATTTGAAAACTTTCTAATTCAAATTTTTGTTGAAAATACTAAAAAAATTCAATTTTGGAGAAATTAAAAATAATTGCAGAAATTCAACTATTTAAAAAAAATAAATTAAATTAAATTCTTTTTATAAAATTCAACTTGTACAAAATTTGAAAAAAAATTTTGTAAAAATCCCAAATATCTTTATAAGTAACAAAATTCTTCTCCAGAGTTTAATTATTTTTCTAAATGTCAAAAAAATTCTTGTCCTAATATCAATTATTTTCAAAAATAAAATGCATATTTCTAATTTCAATGATTTTCCATATCTACAATTTTAATCAAATTTCCCAAAAAAAATTCAATTATTTAAAAAAAAATTTTAATAAAATTGTATGCAAACATTTAATTATTTTCATAAATAATCAAAATTTCACAGGAATTCAATTATAATTTTTATAAATGTGACGCGATCTGAAGAAAGGGACCTTAGAAGCAAAAAATTATAGGTTATGTTTGCAATTTTTTAAATCAAAATACAGAAAAAGGATCAACTGTCAATATAAATCATTGATGTTTAAGTCTTCATTAAAACTAAAATATTTAATAAACACTGATTTTAATTCGAAATAAGTAAAAAGAAACTTTCAAACAAGAAAAAAGTAACTCTAACCCAACCTTAAAATGACTTGCTTCTAAGGTCCCTTTCTTCAGATCGCGTCACAAATAATAAATTTTTTTTAAGGAATTCAATTATTTTCATAAAAAATAATTTAAAATTCTAGAAAATAATAATTTAATTAAAATGATGAAAATAATTTTGATGAAATTAGAGTAACAATATTCTTATAATAATATAAAATAATGATTTTATTACATGGTCATCTTTAATTATTATTAATATTATTATTAATATTATTAATTCCTGTGGAAAATCCTGTTCCAAAAATAAGATTAAAAAATAGGAATTTTGCAAATATTTTTCTTCTTTTTCTAAAACAAAATAATAATTTTGTTAAAAAAATTGTGATTCATAAACAAAAATAATGCAAAATAAATTGCATTATTATTAACTTTTTCATAATTTTTCTTTTCAAATATTTCCAATTTTAAAATTAATATATTGAAAGTCATCGAATTGTTTCCAAAGAATTTTATCAAAAAATTTGATGATAATAGAATTCCTTCAAAGAATTTTATTATTTAGGAAAATAACTGAATTATCACAAAGAATTTTATTAAAATTTTTTTAAATCCTAATTAAATTCTTTCGAAGAATTTCTTTGAATTATTTTTTAAACTAATAAAGTTTCTTTAATAATTTTAATTGCAAATTTTGAAAGCATTTGAATTTTATGAAGAAGAATTTTATTAAAAGTGAATTGAAAATAATTGAATTCTTGCGGAGAATTTTACTAATATTTATAAAATTTGTTTCGAAGAATTTATTAAAATTTTTGGACATAATTGAAATTTATGGAAATATTTAAAAAAATATTTAAATTCATATCCGAGGAATTCAATTAAAATTGTTTTAAAAATCATTGGATTTTTTGTTAAGATTTTACTATTGAAAAAAATAATTAAATATTGTTTAGAAAGATTTTACTATTTATAAAAAATAATTAAAATGTTTCGCGAGAATTTTAAAAAAATTTTTAAAAATAATTAAATTGTTATGAAGAATTTTATAGAAATATTTTTAAATAATGAAATTTTATCGAGAAATTCAATTAAAGTTGTTTCGAAAATAATGGAATTTCTTTAAAGAATTTTATTAAAATTATGTATATTATATTCAAAATCATTGAATTCATCACAAGATTTTTATTATTTTTTTTTTAAAATAATTGAATTCTTTCAATATTTTTGAGGAATATATTTAAAAATTGCTTTGAAAGTAATTTAATTTTTATATAGAATTTTTTAAGAATATTTTGAGAATAATTGAATTATTTTTAGAGAATTTTAAATTCTTGTTGAAATTGCATTTTATGGAAATTTTTGAAAATTCTTTTAAATTTTTCTTTTAAATTCTTTTATGTAATTTTATTTAAAATTGATTTAAAAATAATTTAATTCTTGTGAAGAATTTTACTATTTATAAAAATAATTGAATTTTTTCGAAGGATTTATTAAAATTTTAGAAAATATAAAATAATAATAATAATTTAATTAATTATAATAATTTAATTTAGTAATAATTTTGTACTTAATAAGTGATTTTTTTAAATTTTGATTATGAAATTATTTTAAAAATTTATATTTGAAGATTAAAAATATTTGTAATTTGTATAATAATAATAAATTGAATATCACGTTCCGCGCGTAAAATTTTCTAGTAATAATATAATATACAATTTATCTAAAGATAATAAAAACAAAAATATAAATAGAAGACAACTTCAGAGTGTGAGGGACAGAAAAAGTGAATGAATGAAAGAACATTCAAATTAATATAGTTAATTCTTTAATACATGACCTAGTATTATAATAAATTTCGAATTCGAAAAAGACTTTAGAGCCACAAATATATTATTGAAATACAGAAAAAAAATTTCCCCAAAAATTTTTCATAAATCAATTTTCCTCTCATAACCTATAAGTAATTCCTTGTCAGACTGTCGATAAAATATTTAAATATCTAAGGGTAAAATATAAAGGTCAGTAAAGAAAGCTTAAACTTCTTGGCTCAGATGACCTTCGATAATGCCCTTTAGGGCAATGATGTCATCGAAAATGGGAAGAGGAAAAAAATTTGACTTCTTATCTCAATTTCTCAAACGGATTTTGTGAATAGAATCTTTGACTTTCTACCTCTTTTGATTTCATCTATACAATATATACATATATATATATAAAATGTGAGACCTCGACAATTCTGCATTTGATATCGTCTTTTATGTCGTCTGCTTGGCTGTCTACATTTCATCGACCCCTTATCGTACTCTCAATGGCTTAGTAAACGTTCCATCATGAGAACTTCCTTTACCGGATAAGTGTAAAAGCTCACGAGTAAACACGTGAATAATGAAATAGAAAATAAAATTTAATGAATAGATGTGATATTTTTTAAGTATCTTATCCCTCTTTCATTTCTTTTATATACTCAAATAATTTTTTTTAGACATTATTTAATTACTATAGTAAATGTTACGCTTGAGAAATAATAAAATTTCACGAAAGGATTCAATTATTTTTTTAAATTGTTAATAAAGTTTTTTTAAGAATAAATAAATAAAATGACATAAATATACTGAGGAAAAAGAAATAAAAGTAAAATAAAGTAGGCTAAAGTTTTTTTTTCGAATTTGTTGAGACAAATAATTCTCAACCGTATTGTGTGTATATATATATTTAGTAAAGAAAAATTTCATCTAAGACGTGTGTAATTTTTACCGTGTCCCAGAGAGGAAGTGATCTACATGCGCAAAAAGAAGTTCTACTTGAATATAAAAAAGCTCACGTAGGATGTTAAAAAAAAGGGGGGTCTGAAACAATCCCTTTATAGAGAAAGATTCGCAATGTTAAAAGAAAATTCTTCTGGGACTTAAAGAATATATAATAAAAAAACGGTATATCAAGAGAGAGAAGGGGGGGATGAAAGGGGGCGAGGGAGCGGCGTCCCTACTTATATCGTCAGTGGCTCTTGAAGTTTTATGGTACTACTTTTTTATACAATGTAGCAAGAATAAATGTTCATACCATCCTAATGGATTACTCTCGCTTTATAAAGTATCACGTTTCCTTAAATTAAATTTCCCTTTTTACGAAATTTAACTCACAAAACTCTTTTCTTTTTTTTTCCCTTAAGACAGAAAAAAAATGTTCGCTTTTTTACATTTTTAATCCATTTGTTTCTTAATTTTATTGTTTTAGATTATATAACTGCATAAGTAAATACAATATAATAATTATTATATAATTATTACATTTAAATATATAATATTTAAATATTATAATAATAATTTAACTAGCAACAATTCTTATAACTAACTTCATACCACCTTTTTTAAATAAAAATTGGCAATTTTAAAAATAATAGAATTTGAAAATTTTCTAAATTAAATTTTTATTGCAAACACTAAAATCATTCAATTTTGGAGAAGTTACAAATAATTGCCGAAATTCAATTATTTAAAAAAAAACAATAAAATTCAACTATGTTCAGAATTAAAAAAAAAAAAATTCTCGTAAAAATCCCAATTATCTTTATAAAAGAAATTCTTTTATTCAAAATTCTTGTCCAAAGTGTTCAATGATTTTCATAAATGTCAAGAAAATTCTTGTCCTAATTTCAATTATTTTCAAAAATAAAATGCATTTTTCTAATTTCAATGATTTTCAATATCTACTATTTTAATA
Organism: Leptopilina heterotoma; assembly: GCF_015476425.1. Lineage (NCBI taxonomy): Eukaryota > Metazoa > Arthropoda > Insecta > Hymenoptera > Figitidae > Leptopilina > Leptopilina heterotoma. The sequence goes on from NW_025111114.1 coordinate 1,746,676, forward strand.
AAATTGTATACAAACATTTAATTATTTTCATAAATAATAAAAATTTTACACGAATTCTATTATTTTCATAAATTTATCAAATTTTTTTAAGGAATTCAATTATTATTTTCATAAAAAAGAATTTAAAATTCTAGAAAATAATAATTGAATTAAAATGATGAAAATAATTTTGATGAAGTTACAGTAACAATATTCTTATAATATAAAATAATGATTTTATCTCTCGGTCATCTTTAATTATTAGAAAACATGAAGAAATACTTTTATAAGTTGTTTAATTTAAAAAAGGTTTGAATTTAAAAATTTTTGAATGTCTTAATTTTTGTGCAAAAACCTGTTCCAAACATAAGATTAAAAATAGGAATTTTGCAAATATTTTTCTTCTTTTTCTAAAACAAAATAATAAATTTGTTAAAAGAAATTGTGATTCATTAAGAAAAATAATGCAAAATAAATAAATTTTCTATTTCTTAATCACAATTATTTAACAATTTTCTAATTTTCATTAGAAGTAAAGAACAAAAATCTGCATAATTTCAATTTGACAAAACATAATATTTTTAACAAAATTTTAGTCTTTTAATGAAAAGAAGTGAAAAAAATTCTGATCATTTCTATTTGTCATTACAATTTTGAATTAATTAAAAAAAAATTATAACATTAATTAATTATTTAATAATAATAAAGTACATATTCCGGTAATCTGTTCGCAGTTTGGAGTTAAGTATTGTTTACTTTTTGTTTCTGAACTTTTTTATAATTTTTCTTTTCAAATATTTTCAATTTTAAAAATTAATATATTGAAAATCATCGAATTGTTGCAAAGAATTTTATCAAAAAATTTAATGATAATAGAATTCCTTCAAAGAATTTTATTATTATTTTTTTTGAAAATAATTGAATTCTTTCAATTTTTTTTTGACGAATGTATTTAAAAATTGCATTGAAAGTAATTTAATTTTTATAAAGAATTTTTTAAAAATATTTCGAGAATAATTCAATTATTTTTAGAGAATTTTAAATTCTTGCTGAAATTGAATTTTATGGAAATTTTTTGAAAATATTTAAATTTTTTCATGTGATTTTATTTAAATTTAATTAAAAATAATTTAATTCCTGCAAAGAATTTTTTTATTTATAAAAATAGTTGAATTGTTTCGAAGAACTTATTAAAATTTTAAGAATTAAATATTGTTATGAAGAATTTTATATAGAAATATTTGAAAATAATGAAATTTTTTCGAGGATTTCAATTCAAATTGTTTTTATAATCATTGAATTTTTGTAAAGATTTTAGAATTTAAAAAAATAATTGAATTGTTTAGAAGGATTTATTAAAATTTTAGAAAATAATTGAATTCTTTCGTGAAATTTTATTAAAATTTTTGAAAATATGAACAGTAATAATTAATTTTGTACTTAATAAGTATATTTTTTAAATTTTGATTATGAAATTATTTAAAAAATTTATATTTCAAAATAAAAAATTTTGTAATTTGCATAACAATAATAAATTGAATATCACTTTTCGCGCGTAACATTTGCTAGTAATAATATAATACACAATCTATTTAAAGATAATAAAAAACAAAAGTATAAACAAAAGACAACTTCAGAGTGTGAAGGACAGAAAAAGTGAATGAATGAATGAAAGTTAACATTCAAATTAATATAGTTAATTAATTAATTAATAATAATAGACAAATAGTTCTTTCTTTGAATCAAGAAAAATTTTTTTCCCACTATTTCTGAAGTAAATTATGTTTATGTACAAATTTTTTTTTTCGGTCGCGTAAACCAAATTTAATTTAATGTGTATATTTTGCGGTATAGAAAGCGCATCAAAAGAGAAATGGTTATATATCGTAACCATGAAATATATGAATGCGTATACAATGTCTCTGTGTGTTGAGTGAAAATGCACATAATGGTCTCACACAGTGTGGTCAAGAGGGACTATATGACAAAAAAAAAAAAAAAAGTGGAGGGAAAGAAAAATTCCCCAACAAAAGCGCATATACATATAGACGTGGACAAAGTGGACAATTTTCATATACAAAATGTCAAGAAAAATCGATATCAAGTTTCATATTCAAGCACGTTTATATTTCTACCGTCGTTCGTTCGTACCTGTCTCAAAGGAAACTTTAACCCCTCTCCCAAAAAAAAAAAAAAAAAAAAAAAAGACATAAATAAAGCAGCAGGTATTCATACAGCGTATATACTCAAACTATACTAGGTCAGGTTTATGGTAGGACTCCACTATAGCGCTGGAAAACATATGAGGATTACGTACTGTTTTCCACATATACATACAATATATATACATGTAGACACAATACTAGTGCAATAACTCGTAAAGAGAAAATATTTTCCTTCCCCTCATTCATCAGGATAATTAAAGTGTGTTCTTTTAATTTTATCTTCCTTTTTATTACACTCTAAAAACCTTTAAGAAAACAAATCTTAATTTACGTGCGAGGCAAAATTGATTTACTTTCTCTAAATAAATTTATTTTTATTAATTTTTTTTTTATTTCTAATGCTTATCACTTTTACTAATAATATATTAATAATTAATAAATAATAATTTAATATTAAATAATAGGAACTGGAAAAGAAAAAGAAATAAATAAAAAATATTTTTTTGTATTTTATTATTTATTTTTTTTAACTTTTTTAACAAAAAAAAAAAAATAATAATATAGGTTGAACCTAAAAAAAAATTAAAAACCTTTAACCTAGACTTAAGAGTTACTATAGAAGAATTTTAGTTGAAAAGACTAAAAAATTGATTTTTGGAGAAGTTACAAATATTTACAGTAATTCAATTATTTTCAAAAGTAATAAAATTCTTCGCACAAAATTCAATTATATTCAAAAATCTTCTTCAAAATTTAATTAATTTCAAAAATTGTAATGAAATTCTTGGCAAAATATTATTGCAATTATTTTCTAAAATTTTCCTTATTTTTAATGATTTTTAATATTTTTTATAAACTTCTTCACTAATAATTCAATTATTTATTTATAAATAATTACAAGAGTTCAATTATTTTCACAAATTATAAAATAATTTCTCTGAAATTCAATTATTTTTAAAAAATTTAATAAAATTCTTGTCAAAATTTCAATTATTTTCCAAAATTTTCCTCACTTCAATGATTTTGAATATCTACTATTTTAATAAAATTTGCAAAAAAAGAATTCAATTATTTAAAACAAATTTTAATAACATTTTAATAAAACATTCAGTTATTTTCATAAAAAATAAAAATTTCACAACAATTCACTTATTTTCAATATTTTTTATAAATTTCTTCACAATAATTCAATTATTTATGAATAAATAATTGCAAGAATTCAATTATTTTCACAAATAATAAACTAATTTCTTTGAAATTCAATTATTTTTAAAAATTTTAATAAAATTCTTGGCAAAATTTCAATTATTTTCAAAAATTTTCCTCACTTCAATGATTTTTAATATCTACGATTTTAATAAAATTTTCCAAAAGAATTCAATTATTTAAAAAAAAAAATTTTAATAACATTTTACGCAAACCTTTAATTATTTTCATAAAATAATAAAAATTTCACATGAATTCAATTACTTACAAATTTCATCTATAAATTTCTCCATAATAACTCAATTATTTTCATAAATAATAAAACTCACGCAAAATTTTAATTATTTTTAATACAATTTTAATCGAATTCTTCGAAAAATGTATTCTTAAAAATTTTATTAAAATTCGTCAAAAGAATTTAATTATTTTCATTGATAATACAATTTCCCCAAGAATTAAATTATTTTAAAAATGTGTATCAAAGTTAGTTGCAAGAGTTCAATTGTTTTCACAAATAATAAAATAATTTCTCTGTAATTCAATTATTTTCAAGAATTTTAATCAAATTATTGTAAAAATTTCAATTATTTTCAAAAATTTTCCTCGATTAAATTATTCTCAAGTATAATAAAATTCTTTTTCGAAATCCAATATTATTATAAATAATAAAGCTCATCGTAAAATTTCAATTATTTTTAATACAATTGAAAATTAAAAATTTCAATTCAATTAAAAATTCTTTAAAACTTTATTAAAATTCATCTAAAGAATTCAATTATATAAAAATTTAGTAATAAAATTCTTTATAAGAATTAAATTTTAAGAAACATTCAATTATTCAATATATAATTTACTTTTGTATTTAAATAATTGAATTCTCGTGGAATTTTCTAATAAAAATTGATTTAAAAATGAATTGTAATTATAATTTAATATTAAAAGCATTATAGCGTGAATTTTTAGAAATAATTGATTTTTTATAAGATTTCAAATTAAAATCTCTGAAAATTTCAATTTTTTATACTTTCAACTAACAATAATAAATTTCTTTGCAATAATTCAAATATTTTCATAAATAATAAAACTCATCGCAGAATCACAATTATTTTTAATACAATTTTATAATCGAATTCCAGGAAAAATGTAATTATTCTTGAAAATTTTATTAAAATTCATCAAAAGGATTTAATTATTTAGAAATTTGTTGATAAAATTCTTTATAAGATTTTAATTTTAATTTAATTATTAAAATAAATTATCTCTCTTTAGTGGATTCATGAATAAAAAATTAAAATAAAGCAGAAATTGTTATAATAAAATAAAGAAAAATTAAATAAATAAGATAAAAATATATTCCAGAATTAAAAAAATGTTAAAATATATATTTTTTTTAATTACAGGGAAGACTTTGGCTTTCCGGACAACGAATCTGTATTCTTGCAATTGGCAACATGGGGGCCGAAAGGAAATTCTTTGGTCTACGTTTATCAAAATAATATTTATTACCGTCCGGCCGCTGAAGTGCCAGATATTTATAAAATAACAAATTCCGGAGTTCTTCATACTGTATATAATGGCGTACCTGACTGGGTTTACGAAGGTGAGTTTCCATTTTTATTAAATAATCCCCTTTTTATTTTTTTATCCCCTTTTTATTATTCATTACTAACGGGACTTAAAAATTATTTAATTACTATCAATTTTTTACTTCTATTTTCAACTATTAAATTTAATTATTATTTTTTGTATTTTTATTATTATTATTTTTATTATTATTTATATTATTAATTTATTATATTAATTTTATTTTTATTTCATTACTAAAAGGAAATTCTAATTTATTTAATTACTATCAATTTTACCTCTATTTTCAACTATTTAATTAAATGATTATTTTTTTTGTATTTTTATTATTAATTTATTATTAATTTTATTTTTATTTCATTACTAACAGGACTTTTAAAATTATTTCATTTCTATCAATTTTACTTCTATTTTCAACTATTTAATTAAATTATTATTTTTTGTATTTTTATTACTCTTACTTTTGTTATTATCTTTATTATTAATTTTATTAATTGTTATTATTTTTAATTTTTTTTTATTATACTACATTGAAAAAAATTGATTTAATTCAAATAATCTCTTACTTGATTATTGAGAATTAAATATTTACTTGAATCAAATAATTTTTATTTGAGTCAATTAAATGGTATTTGAACAAAAAATTTTAGTATTTGAAGCAAATACCATTTAATCTCGCATTTAATTCACTTAAATAAAAATTTGATTCATTGACTCGAATAAAATTTATTTGATTCAAATAAATATTTAATTGATAATAGTCAAGTAATCAGTTTTACTTGAATCAAATAAATTTTTTTTCCAGTCTATTATATAAATCACCAAATTCAAAAATGTGCAGAAAACGAATGTAAAAATACTCTCAAGCGGTTTTTTATTGTTTTTTCATTTACTTTTTCAAAAAAAAAAAATGAATGTAGTTAGAGGACCCTATGTTGCAAAATTGGTCCCACGAGCGCAGGTGTTTCGTGGTTATGAATGGCGACATTTTATCGCATGGGACCAATAGAGAACGATCCATTGGAATGGACATCACGTATTAAGTTCGGGACATCGCGTGCCATAGGGCGTAAATTTTTACTTACTATTCCGTACTACAGTATTTTTTTACTATATGCTGCCTGCGTTAATTTACTCTTCTATTAAAACCAGAGATATCACTGGATCAGATTATATAAAATAAACACTTGAAAAAAAAAAAAAAAAAATACCAGTAAAGAGAAGAGAAAAAAAACACTGTGTACTCTTCATGAATACTGAAATACAAGCAAAGAAAAAGTATTTTCTTTCCAAGATTTTGAGGTCAACTGATATCATAAATGTGTAATATTCAATTCTGACGGACGAAATCCCGATGAAAAAGTGTCGTGATTTTTAAGGGAATAAACTTATTCTATTCATTCTTAAGTAAACGTCTCACAAAATTGTAATTTATCAACGAAATTCTAAACGTGGTTCTTAATACTTTCTTCGTGATGTATATTAAAGTGATTCAAATATTTTTTTAAAAAATCGTCCAAAATTCGAAAGAAAAAGAAAAAAAATTAAATTAACTAGAAAATTCTACGATAATTCAATTATTTAAATACAAAAGTAAATTATTTATTGAATAATTAAATGTTTCTTAAAATTTAATTCTTGTAAAGAATTTTATTAAAAAATTTTTAAATAATTAAATTTATTTGATTCCTGTGAATTCCTGTGAAATTTTTATTATTTATGAATATAATTAAATGTTTGCGTACAATTTTATTCAAATTTTTTTTAAAATAATTTAATTCTTTTGGATAATTTTATTAAATTTTTAAATAATTGAATATTCTTTTGACGAATTTTAATAAAATAATTCAATTATTTAAATACAAAAGTAAATTATTTATTAAATAATTGAATGTTTCTTGAAATTTAATTCTTGTAAAGAGTTTTATTAACAAGTTTTTAAAAATAATTGAATTCTTTTCACGAATTTTAATAAATATTTTTAAAATAGTAATATTTTTCAAGAAATTCGATTAAAATTGTATTAAAAATAATTGAATTCTTTTGGATAATTTTATTAAAATAGTAGAAAATAATTGAATTTCCGCAATCATTTGTTACTTCTTCCAAATTCAATTTTTTAGTGTTTTAAACTAAAATTCATTTCCAAATCAATTTTTATTAGAAAATTCTACGATAATTCAATTATTTAAATACAAAAGTAAATTATTTATTGAATAATTCAATGTTTCTTAAAATTTAATTCTTGTAAAGAATTTTATTAACAAATTTTTAAATAATTAAATTCTTTTGACGAATTTTAATAAAATTTTTTAGAATAGTTGTATTTTCCAAGGAATTTGATTAAAATTTGATAAAAAATAATTGAAATTTTGCGATGAGTTTTATTATTTATGAAAATAATTGAATTATTTGCGAAGAAATTTATTATTGTTAGTTAAAAGCTTAAAAAATTCAAATTTTCAAAGATTTTAATTTGAAATTTTTTCAAAATTCAATTATTTCTAAAAATTCACGTTATAATGGTTTTAATATTCAATTATAATCTAAAAATTTAACTGAAATTCATTTTTAAATGAATTTTTATTAGAAAATTTTACGAGAATTCAATTATTTAAATAAAAAATATATATATTGAATAATTGAATACTTCGCAAAATAAAATTCCCATAAAGAATTTTATTATCAAATTTTTAAATAATTGAATTTTTTCAACAAATTTTAATTCATTTTTTAAGAATAATTACCTTTTTCGAGGAATTCCATTAAAATTGTATTAAAAATAATTGATATTCTGCGATGAGTTTTATTAATTTTTAAAATAATTGAATTTCCAAAAAGAATTTTTTTTATTCTTGAAAATAATTGAATCCCTGTAAAAATTTAATTATTTATGAAAATAATTAAATTATTGCGAAGAAATTTATAAAAATATTGTAAATAGTTGAAATCCTGTGATATTTTTATTATTTATGGAAATAATTTAATGTTTGCATAGAATTTTATCAAACATCTTTTTTTAAATACTTGAATTCTTTCGAAAATTTTTTATTAAATTAGTAGATATCTATTGAAAATCATTGAAATGAGGAAAATTTTTGAAAATAATTGAAATTTTGACAATAATTTTTTTTAAATTTTGGAAAATAATTAAAATTTTGACAAAAATTTTATTAAACTTTTGGAAAATAATTGAAATTTTGACAAGAATTTTATTAAAATTTTTGAAAATAATTGAAATTTTGGCAAGAATTTAATTAAATTTTTTGAAAATAATTGAATTTTCCAGAAGAATATTTTTATTTATAAAGATAATAATTGGGATTTTGTCGAGATTTTTTTTTATAAATTTTGAACATAATTGAATTATGTGATAAGAATTTTATTACTTTTGAAAATAATTAAATTTCTGCAATAATTTGTAACTTCTTCAAAATACAATTTTTTTTTAGTGTTTTTAACTAAAATTCGTCTATAAATCCATTATTTTTAATAATTAGGTAATTAAATATATATTGACAAATTTAACTAATTTCAGAATAATTTGAATTATTAAAATTTTTCAAAAATCTAAGTTCATTCAAATTTCTAATTAAATTCATTCAAACATTGAATTTTTATAAAATTTAAAATTGAAACCGTTTGAAGTGCATTTATTTATGAAAATTGTAAACGCAACTCTTTTAAAATTGAATTAATTTTGATTTTTGAAATATTTAAGTAAAATTATTCATTAAATAATTTATTTCTTTTATGATAGTTGTTCAACATTTTAGGTTTTTAAAAATAAATTTTTGTCAGAAATTAAAAAAATCGGTTTTGTATTAGAATTCGTGGTAATTATATAGTTTATGAGTCAAACAAAAAACACACAACAAATCAAAATTTTCTTATTAATTCTAAAAATTTATTTTGTTTCAGTACTTTTAATAAAAATTCCTGACTATTCCCTGAATTCCCTATGTCAGAATATATAATTATTATAATTATAATAATATTAAAACCATATATTTCAATTCATATTTTATTTTTACAAAAAAAAATTTGAATTCAAAATTTGTACCTTCTATTAGTAATAATTTTTAAAATTGCTAATTTTATTTAAAAAAGTGAGCGAGAAATCAGCGAATTGTTGCTAGTAGAAATTAAAATAGAAAAAAAAGGAAAAAAGAATAAAAAAATATTAAATTCGCGATATAAATCGTGTGTGTAGAATATATATATCCATGGTCAGTGTCGATCTTGCAGAATAAACTCCAAGTTCAAGATACACTCAAACATCTATTGAAAGTAAAGCTTCGTGAGTTTATTCGGCAGATCCAATATTTCTACTTCCGCCTTTGGCCAACTATTCGCAATCTTCTTTTGCTTCATCTTCTCTCGCTCTCTTATACTTGTGATTCAATGTAAGCGCGCACTCTGAGCATTTCGCCAAGGACATATATATACAATTTGAAAAGAGAGATGTTGTGTATTTATGGTCGTCTTTAAAATAAAACTAGCCTATACCACAGACTGCGATCAACTTTCAATTGACTGACTTTACACAATAAGTTCCGGATATATCTCTGTGCTCGCTATCGCCGGAACTACATACACACACACACACATACATATATATACACAAAGTCATGTCAAAAGCTTTAAAACTAGAGACGGATATCAACGAGAGTTGAAAGTTACAGCAAAAAAAAAAAAAAAAAAAATAGTGATCGACTCTATCAAATTTTAAAGTCAATTTCTTTGGAAAGAAAAATTTTCTGACAGAATATTCAATAAATGATCGAAAAAAAAGTTGTGTTCAAATATTGACATAGTAAAAATTCTATTTTGTATTTGTTTTTTTTTTAAGAAAGTTAACCTCAAAAATAACACGATATTCGCACTCATCTACTAAAACCTACTATTTACTACTTTTTTTACGATTTGCATATTATTTTTTATTATTAAATTTTATTATTTGGATACTTTTTTTATTTGTAACACTAAAAGCTCCTTTTTTTCTGGTTTGAGAATTTACACTATTTTAAATTTGTTAACAGTTGGAATAAAAAAATTAATTTAAAAAATTTTAATAAAGTTATTGGAAAAATGTTTTAAATTTAAATAAAATTTTTCAAAATAATTGAATTCAAAACAATTCACACAAATTTTTCGTAATTCAATGATTTTTAACATCTACTATTTTAATAAAAAATTTCCCAAATGAATTGAACAATTTGAAAAAAAATGTTTATAAAATTCTTCGCAAGCATTCAATTATTTTCATAAATAAAAAAATTTTCAAAGGAATTCAATTATTTAAAACAGAATTTTCCTAATAATTTTCGAAAAAAATCATTTACTTAAATAGATTTTTTCTAAATTCTTTAATTATTTTTAGAAATAAAAAAATCTTCACAAAAATTCAATTATTTAAAACAGAATTTTCCTAATATTTTTCTAAAAAAAAACAATTATTTAAATAGATTTTTATAAAATTCTTAGCAGGAATTCAATTATTTTTATAAATAAAAATAATTTCACAGGAATTCAATTATTCAAAACAGAATTTTCCTAATATTTTTCGAAAAAAAAAAATTATTTAAAAATAGATTTTAATAAAATTCTTCGCAAGAATTCAATTATTTTTTAAAAAATTAATAATAATCGCTGCAAGAATTCAATTCCTAAAAGAATTGAATAATTTAAAACAAAATGTTTATAAAATTCTTCGCAAACATTCAATTATTTTCATAAATAATATACAATTTTCAAAGAAATTCAATTGTTTAAAACACAATTTTCATAAAAACTTTTTTTAAAAATCATTTCTTAAAAATCATTTCTTAAAAAAGATTTTTTTTAAATTCTTCTCAAGAATGCAATTATTTAAAAAACTTTATTAAAGTTCGGTGACGAAAATTAAATTATTTTCGTAAATAATAAAAATTCATCGAAGGATTTCAATTACTTTTAATATAATTTTAAATTAATTCCGCTAAAAACGCAATCATTCTTAAAAATTTTAATAAAATTCTTGGAAAAAATTCAATTATTTAAAAAAATTTGATATAATTTGTTTCTTAGAGTCTAATAATTATTTTCAATTCATTTTTAATTCCATTTTTTTAATGAATTTAATTATTATCAAAATTTTTAATGCGATTCTTCGTAAAAATTTAATTATTTTAAACAAAATTTTGATAAAGTTCTTTATAAGAATTCAAAGTTATTAAGAAATATTTCATTATTCAATAAATTATTTATTTTTGTATTTAAATAATTGAATTCTCGTAGAACTTTCTAATAAGAATTGATTTAGAATTGAATAAAATAAAATGATTAGAGTTTTGAATAATTTTATTTATAAATTTCAAGAAAAAAATGATTGAATTTTGAAAGAAAAAAGAATTACTTTTGTAATTTTTAGAAATAGTTAAATTTCAAAAATTCTTTACATTGAAATCATTTGAAATATTTTAATTCCTGTAGACAAAATAATTAGGTATTTAAATATTTATTTTCAAAAATTATTCTTTTTTTTTAATGTAATTAAGAAATTATAAAAAAATTGAGTCTTCAAGTTTAATTTTTCGATAGCTACTTTTTTACTACTTTTTTCTGTCTTTAAGCTACTTTTTTAAAATTAATTATCGAGAACAAAGTCTGGATCTTCCAAATTTTTTTTTATTTTCTAACTTTTACTTATTTCGTTCGAAAAATAATCAGAGGAAAATAATTCGACAAAAGAAAATAATTAGAAAAATAAAATTAATTTGTTTGCAAATTGAATTAAATAATTTTTATTTCGATCAAATAAATTTCTTTTAGTGTAGTTTTGAGTAATAATCAAATAATTTTTATTTTATAAAATTAATTATTTTGCATATTGAGCCAAATAATTTTCATTTCAATCAAATAAATTTCTTTTAGTGTAGCTTTGAGTAATAATCAAATAATTATTATTGCAATCAAATAAATTTATTTTAGTGTAAGTTATAGAGATTCGAATAAAATTTAATTGAATCAAGTGAATATTTATTTGATTCAAGTAAATATTCACTTGAATTAAATAATTTTTATTTCAATCAAATAAATTTTTTTAGTGTAACTTAAAGTAATTAATACATTAAATTATAATAACGAGTTGCGCACAATACAAAATATTCTAAAGAATGCAAAAAATTCTAAAAAAAAAATAAAAAGAAATAAATTTCAGAAATTGATGATTAAAATTCTATTTTTCAAGAATTAAAAGAAATTTTCCCCATTGAATACGCAATACACGGTAAATTGTTAATTTAAAAAAAAAACGAAAATTGTAAAAAAAAAATGCACATTATTTTCTTGCGCAATTAAAAGAAAAAAAAGAAGCGAAAAAGATAGAGAAATAATAATCAGAATTCTATATGAAAAGAAAAACGTTACGACACTGATGTAGAATGTGACATTGATAGCGTCTAGAGGATTTGAAGAAATACGTTTCGCAAATCCTTTCCCGCTAATGGAGCCCTGTTGCTCTGGCTTTCGATTCCCTGATGTGTTCTCTTCCACCTGCTGCTTTAATAATAATCCCCGAACACATAGAAACCTTTATAAAACTTCAACAATTCCCATTCTTTAATCAAACATGAATAAAACTCAGAATTTTTATTGTCATGAAACTTCTATTTCAATTTGAAAACTTTTCAAAATTCCACATTTCTCAATTCACACACAATTTTTCTTTTCCTTTTTTTTCTTTTTTTCAAAAAAAAAATCTTTGTTTAAATAAATGATAGGAAAAATAAATTCTTAATTTGCACTTAATTTTTTGCAAATTTTTTTTTTAATGCATTGAATCTAATAATAATAATTGATCTATAAAAAAAACTATGAAGTATTTTCTATTTTGAAAATTTTTTTTTCGAAAAATAATTTTGTACCAAGTATTTTATTAATCAATATGAATAATTTAATTATTTTCTTTTTTCCTTGTTTTCTCTTCTTTTAATTTTTCAATTTTCTCTTATTTTATTTTTTTCTTATTTTTTACATTTTCTTTTATTTTATTTTTTTATCTTTTTTTATTTTCGTTATTATAAATTATGTGCCAATTAAAAGAAGAATAAAAAAAATTTGAAAAAAGAATAAATTGAAAAAGTGTTCGTAAGAACATTTTTTTCATTTTATTTTTTTTTTTTAATAATAGATTAGGAAAATTTTGAGAAGCAAGTCGAACACGTCTGATAGGGAATATGATAAAGAAGGAGGAGGGGAATCTTCGAAATACAACAGTAGCTCGTTGACACGTGAGCGTTAAACACCATCACCATGTTAGTTGACATCCTGATTGTACCTGAAGGATTAAATTAACCGAGGGTCGTTTCAGGACAAAGCTCGCGTTAAAGCGCTCACAGAAATTTGGTGCCGAGAACTTTACCTCCTATGGTTACGAATTTCAATCCCCTATGGGCATAATATACCCAAATGCGGGGAAAGTCACGTCGCCTTAAGTGACACCTGTCAAGAATCGCAGCATCCCTCTCTCTATAATATAGTTTCACGAAAGATCAAATAAATCTATCGCACACTTCTATTAAACTTCACATTTACTTTCATCTCCTTTTCAATTTTTAATACCGAATATATTCATCAAAATTATTCGAAAATTTTATTTCTTCTAAATTTATAATTTCTCTAATTAATTTCACGGAAGAAAAATAATAACTAAATTTCTAATTTCTAATTAATTATAATTTTTTTAATTTTACCAAGAGAAAAGAATAACTAAATTTCTAATTTCCAATTAATTAATTTTTTTTATTTTACCAAGAGAAAAGAATAACTAAATTTCTAATTTCTAATTATTAAATTCTTTAATTTTACCCAAAAAATAATAATAACAGGGCTTGGATCGACTTTAAGACTAAAAAAAAAAGTCGCGAAAAGTTGCACGAAATTTCAGAAAAAATGAATAAGAAAAATAAAATTGTAAAAAAATTACAATTATGAAAATTTTTTTTTTCTATTATTTCTTTATTATTTAAAAAAAAATTTTAATAAAATTGTACGAAAACATTTAATTATTTTTATAAATAGTAAAAATTTCACAGGAATTCAATTATTTACCAATTTTTTATAAATTTCTTCGCAATAATTCCATTATTTTCATAAATAATAAAACTCGTCGAAGAATTTTAATTATTTTTAATACTATTTTAAATTAATTAATCGAAAAATTCAATTATTTTCACAAATAAAGTTTAACACAAGAATTCAATTATTTAAAATAAAATTTTCATAATATTTATTATATTTCGAAAACATTAATTATTTAAAACAATGTTTGAAAAAAATTATTATGAAGAATTCAATTATTTTCAAAAATAATAAAATTTTTCACAGAAATTCAATTTTTTTAAAACATTTTAATCAAATTTTTCTTAATAATTCAATTATTTTCAAGTAAATAATAAAATTCTTCTTCAGGAATTAAATTATTTTTGAAAATTTTAACAAAATTCTTAGCAACTATTCAATTATTTTCATCAAAAATAAAATTAATCGCAGGATTTTAATTATTTATAATACAGTTTTACAGGAATTACTCAAAAAATTTAATGATTCTTAAAAATTGAATTTCAATTACTCGAAAAAATCAATTATTTAAATAAATATTTTTTTAAAATTCTTTGGAAGAATTCAATTATTTACAGAAATATTAAAAATTTTCACAGGAATTCAATTATTTTTAGATATTTTAATAAAATTGTTTGAAAGAAATCAATTATTTTAAATACAATTTTAATTAAATTATTTTGAAATAATCCAATTATTCTTTTAGATTTTAATAAAATTCTTCACGAGAATTCAATTATTTTCATATATATAATTCTTCTAAAGAATTCAATTATTAAAGATAAATAACAAAATTATTACCGAAAATTCAATTATTTTGAGGCACTTTAATTTCTTTGCAAAATTCCAATTTTTCCTCAATTGAATGATTTTTAATATCTACTATTTTAATAAAATTTTTCAAAAGAAATTCAATTACCTATTTAAAAAAAGTTTAATAAAATTCTACGCAAAACTTTAATTATTTCCATAAATAATAAAAATTTCACAGGAATTCAATTATTTACAAATTTTTTATAAATTTCTTTGCAATAATTCTATTATTTTCATAAATAATAAAATTTTTTTTAATGAATTGAATTATTTTCATAAAAAATAATTAAAAATTCTAGAAAATAATAATTGAATTAAAGTGATGAAAATAATTTTGAAGAAGTTACCTACAGCAACAATTGAAGTCAAAAAGTAATTGAAAAATGTGAGAAAAGTCGATTAGTCGCATTTTACTTAAAAAAAAATCTGGAAAAAGTCGATTAGTCGCATTTTTTTACAAAAAAATAAAAAATGTCGCATTTCCTTAAAAAAGTCGAAAAAGTTAAAAAAAAAAAAAAAGTCGAAAAAGGCGCACAATCCGAGCCCTGTTATAATATTAACAAAAAAATAATAGTAATAAAAATAGTAAAAAAATAACAATACACAGACAGAATCAATAAAAATTGACTCTCGAATTTTCTTATTCTTGTAAGGGAGTTACAGTTTCGAAATCGATTTTATGTGCGGATTTCAACAAGACATGTAAATCAGACTTTATTTTAAAATCCACCGGTGGAAAATCTCTCAACTTGCTTTTCTCCTCAATCGAAAAAGGATACATAGCGTTGTCAACGAGAAACTCCCAACCTGATTTGAAACAAAAATACAAGACAGTGGTGGAAACTTTTTTGGCAGATACTGCACTTTTTGTTTTTATTTTCTTTTCGCAAGCCACAAACAACATGAAAAAATACAACGGGGAGAAAAAAAATATTTTCCCTCAGTCCCCCACTTTTCAGTAAAATAATTTCTTCGAATTTAAATATAAAACTCAAACTAATTATTTTATTCTAATTTAATACATTTATGTTAATTTTTTTAATTTCTTTGAATTTGTTGTATTTATTGCTTATTTGTGTTGTATTTGTTGTATTTATTGTTTTTTTCTGTTGTATTTGTTTCGTATTTTATTTATTTTGCATTATATCGTATTTAATTCAGTTAAATTTGATTTAAACGACAAATTTAATTAATTGTCAAATTATTTAATTGTAAAAATTAATTGTCAAATTATTTAATTGTAAAAATTAATTGTCAAACTAATTTAATTGTTCAACTTATTTAATTAATGTATTTAATTTTCAAATTTATTTTCTTGTTAAATTTATTTAATTTGACAAATTTATTTTGTTGTAAAATTTATTTAATTTGTCAAATTTATTTAATCCTTAAATTTATTTAACTATTAAATTTTAATCTAAATCTTAAAGTTATTGAATTCTCAAATTTAATTTGAAAATTTATTTAATTTGTTAATATTTGTTAATTAAATAAATTTTTTCTTTATTTCCCCAAAATAAAAAAATTTACTTTTCCAGTGAGAGAATCAAATCTAATAAGAAAGTGGAATTCGAAGATTTAATTAACCACGCGAGCATACGTTTAAAACATTTTAATTAAAATTCCCCTCTCTCTCTCTCTCTCTCTCATTTTCCAATATTTTTCCCCGCGCGCAAAACCCTTCAAGATATGGAAAAACTTTCAACTCAAACGAGAAGAAGAAATATCTCAAATAGTTATATACCGAGTTTCACTGCGGGAATAAGTTTACTTTAAATTTTATTTTTACACTTTCGTTTCAATAAATTTTCCTCTATTTTTGAATTTCAAATAAAGAGAGAGAGAGAAAAACACGGAAATTCATATCACGAAAATTGTATATAATTTTTATTTGACTGCAATTTTAAAGTATTGTAAAATTATAATTTATAATTTCAGAAAAAAAAACATTTAACTTAAAAAACTAAAAAAAAGAAATATGTTAATTATACAATTTTTTTTTTCAAAAACTTCGTTTTTTCAAGATTTCTAAATTAAATTTTTCAAATTTAAACAATTTTTGTTAAATAAATATTTAAATTTACAAGAGGCCATATAACCAAAAAAAAAAAAAAAAAAGGTTAAAGTTATTGGAGAGGGAAAATGAGAGCTAAGATAAAAAAAGAGAGTGGGGGGGGGGCGTTCCTAAGTGGAAAAAGTCAGTTGCATATGTGAGTGCTATCTTTATTTTTCACTTTTGTCAAGTTTCATAATACCACGTGGCATTTTAGTCGAAGGCATTGTTACCACCAAGGAGAGAGAAAAAAAAAGTGAGAGTCGCGACAGCATTTTCCCACGAGTTTTCTCTGCATTCTCTCCATCAACTCTATACCCGAAAGTGCACATTGCACATAACCTGTCTGTCTCTCTTTCTCTCTCTCTCTCTTTTCTCCATTTTTACCTTTTTCTCTCTATCTCTCTTCATTTTTTTTCAACCCTTTTTGCGACTTCCGTTGGGACATAGGGAAGTCAAGACGCTCGGCTTCTATCGCATTTTTGCAATTTAATTTTACCATCGTTTCTATGTAGTTGTAATATCTGTGTAGATGTGAATCAATAACTCTGAGGGAATTGTATATCAAATACATAGCAATTGGATTTTAAAATGTTTCGACATGAAACTTTACCCCAAGTCAATTTACCTTAGAATTTATTCATTTAATCAAGCTACTTCGTGAATTCTCTTTCTCTTAATAAACGGAAAACTTTTTTTTACCTCCCCCCTCTACCTCCGTTTCCTTCACTTTATATAACTGTTATTAAGTTATTTTAACTATACAATTCTATAAAGTTGATTTGAAAATAATGTCCAAAAAGAAATTTTATTTCAAAATAAAAGAAAGAATTTTTTTTTTTTTTGGACAAAAAAACTCTTTTGATTAAAAAAAAAAACTTTTCTTCATTTGATTGAAAAAAAAATATCTTTGGATAATTTTACAAAAAGTTTAGAAAAAAATAAATTTCTTTTATAATTGAAAAATAATTCTTATATGGAAATATAGGAAATTTTTTTTTATAATCGTTTTTACAGAATATAAGAACGCATTTTGAAATTGGAACTTTTTCTATTTAAATCAGTATTTTTTCCTGAGGGTGTATTTTCTCGGGAACAGTTGGACTTTTTTTCTTCTTTTATTTGACGATAGTAACAATATACTTTTTCAATAAAACTTGGCAATAAATTTGAGACTGTAAAAATCGTAATAGGAGATTTCCTCGACTATATATATAGAGAGAGAAAGAGAGAGAAAAAGAGAGAAAGAGAGACAGAGAGAGAAAGAGAGACTGTAAGATACCCAGAGGAACTGTATGTTTTCAGCATTCTTGGAAGGTTGAAAGTCTCATGAAGTCTGAGAAACTAAGGAGTTCTCTCGTCTGACCTAACACGAGTCTTTACTACTTGCTTTCGTCTACGTCTACACACTTTTACTTCCAAGTATATTCTCTCTTCTTATTTTAACTAGCCATTCATGCATTCTTTGAAAATCGTCGAGAGGCTCGTTTAAAAACACAAGAGAGAAAAACAAAAACAAACAATTAAAAAAAAAAGAAAACGATCTTTTACTCTTTATTTAAAATACTAGTAACAATTTGCGCGCAGCTGACTTCTCACTTTTATTAAATAAAATTAGTAATTTTAAAAATAATTGAACGTAAAAATTTTTAATTCAAATTTTTTTTTTATAAAAATAAAATATGAATTTGAATATATAGTTTAAATATTATTATAATTATAATGATCATATATTTTGACGTAGGGAATTTAGGGAAAAATCAGAAATTTTTATTAAAAGTACAGAAAAAAATTAAATTTTTAGAATTTAGAAGAAAATTCTGAATTTTTGTGTCTTTTTTGTTTGACTTATAAACTATAAAATTACCACGAATTCTAATACAAAACCTATTTTTTTAATTTCTCACAAAAATTTCTTTTTAAATAACTTAAATCTTGAACAACTGTCATAAAATAAATAAATTATTTAATGAATAATTTTACTTAAATATTTCAAAATTAATTAAATTTTAAAAGAGTTGCGTTTACAATATTCATAAATAAACGAACTTCAAACGATTTCAATTTGAAATTTTATAAAAATTCAATATTTGAATGAATTTAATTAGAAATTTTAATGAACTTAGATTTTTGAAAAATTTTAATAATTCAAATTCTTCTAAAATTAGTTAAATTTGTGAATATATATTTAATTACCTAATTATTAAAAATAATGGATTTACAAAATTCAATTATGTTCAAAATTTACAAAAAAAAAATATCAACAATATTCCAATTATTATCTTTATAAATAAAAAAATTCTTCTTCAAAATTCAATTATTTTTAAAAAATATCCTCATTTAAATGATTTTTAATATTTACTATTTTAATAAAATTCACCAAAAGAATTCAATTATTTAAAGACAATTTTAATAAAATTGTGCGCAAACATTTAATTAATAATTCAATTATTTTCATAAATGATAAAATTTTTATAATGATTCAATTATTTTCATGAATAATAAATTTTTTTATAGGTTTTTAATTATTTTTAAAAATAATAAAACTCATCGCAGAATTTCAATTATTTTTAATACAATTTTAATGGGATTTCTCGAAAAATTCTTAAAAAATAAATAATAAATAAAATAAAATAAAAAAAATAAATAAATAAAAATTCTTAAAAATTTTATTAAAATTCATCAAAGAAATTCAATTATTTTAAAAAGCCTTCCTATAATTTATTTATTAGAATTTAAGTATTATTGCCAATACATTTTTAATTAAATTTCTGAAAAGAATTAAATTATTTTCAAAAGTTTTAATGAAATTCTTTTTGACCATTCAATTTTTTTAAAATAATTTTAATAGAATTCTTCGCAGAAATTTAATTAATTTCAATAATATATAAAAATTCAATTATTTGAAATATCTTCTATTTCAATAAAATTTCACAAAATAATTCAATTATTATTTAAAAAGTAATGTTATTAAAATTCCTCTCAAGAATTCAATTATTTGTAAAAAGAGAAATAAAGCAATAAAATTCTTCGCAAAAATTAGAAAAAGTCAGAAGTTTAAAAAAATTCTCTTCAACATTTCAATCATTTTTATAAACAATAAACTTCTTGGCAAAATTTCAATTATTTTCAAAAATTTTAATAAAATTCGTCAAAAGAATTCAATTATTTAAAAATTTGTTAATAAAATTCTTTATAAGAAATAAATTTTAAGAAACATTCAATTATTCAATAAATAATTTACTTTTGTGTTTAAATAATTAAATTCTCGTAGAATTTTCTAATAAAAATTAATTTGAAAATGAATTCTAATTTAAATTTTAGATAATAATAGAATATGAAAATAATTTTTAAGAAATTACAGTAACAATATTCTTATAATATAAAATAATTATTTTATCACTTGATTATCATTAATTATATTATAAAACATGAAGAAATCGATCACGATGAGTAGTAATTGTTTTCTTTATGTTTTATAACAATATTTTTAAAGTTGATTAATTTCAAAAAGGTTTGAATTTGAATGTTTTGAAGAATTTTAATTACTATGGAAAAATAATAATAATTAAATATTTAAAAAAGAAATTATTGTTTTCGAATAATTTTACAATTAAATATTCATAAATAAATTTAACAGAACATTTTTTTTCAATAAAATTGTTTTCTTTATTTTCTAAAATTCAAAAATTTTCAGTTTCATTTTCAATTAAATTTTCTAATTGACAAATATAATTTATAAACTATTTTTTCCCTTTATTTTTAAAAAACTTTGAATTTTATTAAACCAATTGAAATTAAGAAATAGAATTGATGCAAATTATTTCCTCATGAAAATTGCTAATTTCCTAAAAGAAAATGTTTTTAATTTTATTAAGTTTTAATTTATTTAATTTTATTTGAAAACTTATTGAATTTTGAAAAAATATCAAATATCATTTTTAGAAATTATTAAATTTCAAAAGGTTTTAAAGCATTTTGAAATTCTAATTCATGTGGGCTAAGAAGAAATAACAATAAGTATTTGAATATTTATTTGACAAAAATTAGTTAAATTTGAAAAATTTAATTTAGAAATCCTGAAGAAACGGAGTTTTTGAAAAATTGTAATTAAATATTCCAGTTGAATTCCCGAATAAATAATTTTAAAAAATTGAAACGATTGGAAAATTTCTCAAATATCATTAAAAAGGATTTTATTGTTATAGTTAGAGAATCATATTCTAAAAATAGAAAAAGAATTAAAAAGTTTTACAAAAATTGAAATATTAGTCCAATACACGTTCAAAAGTAAAATTAAAGTAATTTTTTTGTCCGATTAATTTTAATTTTTATTAATTTCTTTTTGTTCTGGAAAATATTTTCTGATTTAAGAAGAGCCACTAAATTGCAATTTGCAATTTTTATATTCTTATTTACGAATAATATATTTCCCAATAAAATAAATTATCTCGTAAATATTCATTTTTAAAAAATAGAAGTAGAATAAAAAATAGAAAATTAAAAATTTAATTTAAACATTTTTCTGTGAATATATTTTTGAAAAATTCTGAATTATTTTGAAATTTTTTTTTTTTTATTATTTTGAAACAATTTTCAAATGATATTTTTTTAATTTCAGAGGAAGTATTCGGCTCTAATAAGGCAATATGGTTCTCTCCGAGTGGAACAAAAATGGTCTTTGGCTACTTTGACGACAATCACACGCCAATAATGAATATTCCATATTACGGATATCCAGGAAGTATAACTTTTCAATACACGTCCGTCATTCCAATTCATTATCCAAAAGTAAGTAAAATAAAAATTTTTCACAAACCTTTCACTGAACAATGGCACATGTTCCACACTGAAACAAAAAGAAAAAAATATTTTTAATTAATTTCTCCAATTTCTGTCTCGAAATTATATCCAATAAAAAAAATTCTTTTCGACGAAAACAATAAAATTTTTTGTTTATCATTTTTCTCTTTCAAATTATTGATCTCACTATTAGTGTATTAATTAATATTTAATATTGTATTATAAGTCATTGATTAGAAGAAAAAATTTTAATTCTTTACGAAAACAATAAAATTTTTTGTATACAAATTTTTCTTTTATTGATCTTATTATTAATTAATATTTAATATTATATTATAAATCACTGATTAAAAAAAAAAATTGTTTCTTTTTTACCAAAACAATAAAATTTTTTGGCTTACAAATTTTTCTTTTTAAAAATCTTTTGAACAATAATTTGAAAAATAATTTGTCAAAATTAGCAAAATATTTTTTTAAACAAAAATATATAAAAATTTGAATAGAAAAATATTTTTTGTTTCCTAAATCGTTGACCATAAAGGGTGTAAACTTCACCAAAGTTAAAATATACAATCTTATAAAATATTTTCAAATTACGATAATTTTTAAAAATTATCTGATAATTAAATGTAATAATAATAATTATTGTCAGATTAATTTTACGAAAAAAAAAATTAATAAATAATTATATCAATAAATTATAATATAATTATATTAATTAATAATTATTTTTAAAAAAATTAATATGACAAAATATTTAAAAAGCGTACGGAAAATTATTGGAACAATAATAATAATAATAATAATAATAATTATTATTATTATTATTATTATCATATTTAATTATCAGCTAATTAATACCATATACAGTTAATTTACAGTATCTCCAATTAGTTTGATGTGTCAGTTTCAATATAATGAATGATTGGAGAATATATTTATCCAACCCTTGTACGTGACCCAGTTTATTCACATTTTCCATACAGTCGATTTTTTTTATATTATTTTAAAAAATTGTCATTTTTCCAAAGTAACGAAATAGATTGGATGAAATATTCCAGAGTCGGGGAAAAAATCCTCCACTACGATGCAATATTTCAGTATAATCATCTCATCGTTTTACGATCTCTGTTTATACTTGAAATTTAATTACAATTTACATATTTCATTTTTTTTTCCTTCAATTTTTCAACATTTTCTCTATTTTCCTAAAATTTTTGCATATCCTCGTTTTTTTCACAAATACTCGAGTAGTTTCAATCCAATTAGTATATTTTTTTTTTATTGAATTAGCAAATCTTTTCCTTTAATTATTTTCATCACTCAATAATAATAATTATAGTACTTAAAAATATGGGAATTATAATAAGCAGATCAGTGATTAAAAAAAGGAGGAACTCATAAATAAAAAATAAATAAATAACAAGGAAATAAATAACAAACAAACAAATAGATAATAAATTAATAAATAAATAACAAATAAATAAGTGAATAATAAATTAATAAATAAATAATAACTAAATAATAAATAGCTAATAAATAAATAATGAATAATATTTTTCTAAAGCTTTTAAAGTTTAAATAAACGAATTTTTTTTCTTTTAAATAATATTTTCAAAAATTACTGAACAAAAAAGAGAAATTATTAAAATTAAACATTTATTTAGTTAAAAATTAATTAATTAAAAATAATTAACAATAAAAGTAAATAAATAATAAATAACTAATAAATAGATAATGTTGAATTAATAAATTAATAATAGATAAATAATAATTAAGTAACAAATAAATAACAATATTCAAAGAAATAATAATAATTGAAGGAGATTACTAATCAGTGTTTAATGATAATTAGTACAGTAATTATTCTATTTAATAAAATACCGAAAATTGAAGAGAGGACCATTCAGAAAAGAACTAATCTCGTCTTCATTAAAATGTGAATTTAAGAAATGAAAAAAAATATATTTCTCTCTAAGTACAAGTAAATGTCAGGCATGCCAAGATCGTAATCGTTTTCTCTTTTTTTACCCCTAAGTTTTCCTCGTTTGCGACGCAGAAACACGAGAGGAATTTAGGATTTGTTGCTCGCTGAAATTTTTAACGTTGGCGCACCCCAATGTAAGAGAAAATTGTGAGAGAGAGAGTGAGAGAGAGCACATCTCTCCTCTGTGTGCAAAGAAACCTTTTCCTTTGCTTTTTAGCCACTTTCTCGGAAGATTTAAAATGAACGTATAAGAGTGAGAGAAAGAGAAGAGAAAAAAAAAGAATTGAGAAAAATTTGCACATAAAAGAAGGGGGGAAAAATAGGGAAAAACATAAGGAAACCTGTCTCATAAAAATTTTTCCTCATATCATCAAAGTTATTATTTTTTTTCTGAACCTTTTATTAATGTTCGTTCTTGTCGGGCAAAATGAAAAGCGCAAGTTTGCTTGAAAAATTCCAGCACTGAAAGATAAGTGCTGTCTACAACTTATATGTAAATTTTTCACTTGTAAGTTCACCAAATTTTCTTACCTCCTCCTCTCCCCCCCGTTGAAAAGAAAATTTATTCTCGTTTTATCAAATTTCATTTTTCGAAAGAAGGACAAAGAATTATTTTTTTTTATTACGAAAAGTAATAAATTATGTTCTTTTCAATTTTTTCCAAAAATTTTTTCCAACTTTTCAATAACTTTTTCAGAAAAAAATTAATTTTTTAATAAGAAAAATGCTCTAAAAATATGAAAATTTTGCGCTATCAGGGCTCGAATCGAGTTTAAGACCAAAAAAAAAGTCGCATGAAATTTTAGGAAAAACGATAAAAAAAGGCAAGAAATTGTAAAAAAAATGTAAAAAAAATGGCAAAATGTTAATGGGGTTTTATTAGAATTGATAATTGAATGTAGAATGTAACAAAATATCGGTTTGATTATTATTTAGTAAAAAATTTATTTTTTCTATAATTTTCTTATTATTTAAAAAAAAATTTAATAAAATTCGAAGCAAAACTTTAATTATTTTCATAAATAATAAAAATTTCACAGGGATTCAATTATTTACAAATTTTTTATAAATTTCTTTGCCATAATTCCATTATTTTCATAAATAATAAAACTCATCGAAGAATTTCAATTATTTTTAATACTATTTTAAATTAATTAATCGAAAAATTCAATTATTTTCACAAATAAAGTTTTACACAAGAATTCAATTTTTTATAATAAATTTTTCATAATATTTATTATATTTCGAAAACATTAATTATATCAAACAATGTTTATAAAAATTCTTACGAAGAATTCAATTATTTTCAAAAATAACAAAATCTTTCACAGAAATTCAATTTTTTTAAAACATTTTAATAAAATGTTTCGCAATAATTCAATTATTTTCATATATAATAAATTTCATCGCAGGATTTTAATTATTTTTAATACCTACAATTTTAGAAAAATTAATAAAAAAATGTAATTATTTTTAAAAATTTATTTTCAATTCCTCGATAAAATCAATTATTTAAATAAATGTTTTTTTAAATTCTTTGGAAGAATTCAATTATTTACAAAAATATTAGAATTTTTCACAGGAATTCAATTATTTTCAAATATTTTAATAAAATTGTTTGAAAGAAATCAATTATTTTAAATACAATTTTAATTAAATTATTATTTTAAAAATAATTTAATTATTATTTTAGATTTTAATAAAATTCTTCCCAAGAATTTAATTTTATTTACATTTATAATTCTTCTAAAGAACTCAATTATGTCGATAAATAACAAAATTATTCCCGAAAATTCAATTATTTTGAGGCATTTTAATAAAATTCTTTGCAAAATTTTAATTATTTTTATAAATAATACAAATTTCTCAGAAATTCAATTATTTACATTTTTCTTATAAATTTCTTCGCAATAGTTCCATTATTTTTATAAATAATAAAATTTTTTTTAAGGAATTCAATTATTTTCATAAAAAATAATTAAACATTCTAGAAAATATTAATTTAATTAAAATGATGAAAATAATTTTGAAGAAATTTGCCTACAGTAACAATTTTTTTAAAATATAAAATAATGATTTTATCACTCGGTCATCTTCAATTATTATAAAACATTAAGATGTCTTTATGTTTTATAACAATTTTTTAGAAGTTGTTTAATTTCAAATAAAATGTTTGAATTTGAAATTTTTAAAAATCTTAATTCCTATGGAAAAATATTTATTTAATAAAGAAGTTATTGAAGTTTTCGAATAATTTAAAAGAAATTCGTAAATAAATGTAACAGAACTTTTTTTTGAGTAAAATTTTTTCCTTTATTTTCTAAAAATTTAAAAAATTTCAATTTAAATTTCAATTAAAATTTGTAATTGACAAATAGAATTTATAAGCAATTTTTTTCTTTATTTTTAAAAAACTTAAAATTTTATTAAAGCAATTATTTATAATTTCCTTATGAAAATTGAGAATTTTCTACAAAAATATTAAGAAACGGGAATATGTAATGTTTCTTTTCCAAAAGAAAAGAATAAGTTTATGAACAATATTGTTCTTGAGAAATAAAAATTATGCATAAAATGTGTACATTTTCTATTTCTTAATCATAATTTTTTAACAATTAACAATTTTATTTAATATTTTTATAAATAAAAAAGAGGCAAATTTTCATAATTTAGATCAATCAAAAGA
Organism: Leptopilina heterotoma; assembly: GCF_015476425.1. Taxonomy (NCBI): domain Eukaryota; kingdom Metazoa; phylum Arthropoda; class Insecta; order Hymenoptera; family Figitidae; genus Leptopilina; species Leptopilina heterotoma. The sequence continues at coordinate 1,773,054 of NW_025111114.1, forward strand.
AATTTGTTATAGAAAAAAGTATATATATTAAACAAAGTGTGGACTGACAGAATTAATGAAAGAATAAAATACGAAGATTACTATTTAGTAGATAATAATAGATAATTTACAAAAAAAAATATTTCTGCTCTTTAAAATTTAAGTCAAGAAGAAATTAAAAAATGTAAAAAAAGTCGATTTTGAAATTGTTTAAACAGAAAAAATATTCTTCAAAACTTTATAGGAAAATGACTATAAATATTCCTAAAGTTTTGAACGTTTTGAACAACGATATATTTTTATTTTTTTAAATTTGCATTTTTTGTACAAAAAAAAAAAATTATTTATAGTAAAAGAAATTAATTCTGAAAGTTTATTATTGTCATTCAAGATTGTTATTGTTGAAATGTTATTAAAGATACAAAAATAAAAAATGAAATTAATTCCTAACTATAAAGTAAATGTTCAATTTAATTTAAGTAAATTTTCGAAAACATTAAGAAAATTGTACTTAAAATGTTTATTATTTATTTTCAATATTTGCATTTGTTAAATAGAGACTAGAGTTGATTTAAACAATTGTGCACATTTGAAATGTTTGCGTATAAACTTGATTGAGAGTGTATTTTGTATATTTGTGTTTAGAATTCAATTAAATGACTCGCTAATTTTGTTCGTGGAATCAAAGGTATGTAATCATCATTTTGGTCCAATTCGCAAAGCAACCTTGTACATAAACTGTCAAGGAGTTTAAACAATCTTGCCAAGTGTAGAGTGTAGATTAAATAGCAAAGACATTCCAGGAGCAGTATAATTTCAAAATGAGTGACGTACGGATATTGCGGCACGTTTTCCGTGTTACGGGACAAATTCCTAAGAAATACCAGACAAGGCTGAATAACATTTGGACAAGTACATGCTACTCTCTTACTCCTTATGCAATTTTTAATAATAATAATAATAATAATAATAATAATAATAATAATAATAACATAAAAAAAACTCTAAACCATATCAAACTTATTTCATGAAAAAAAAAAATTTACTTGATTCAAATAACCGATTCTCCTTGACTATTAGAAAAATAAATATTCACTTGAATCAAGAAATTTTTATTTAAATCATCAATTAAGTCATGTAAATAAATTTAAATAAAACAAAAGGTTATTTGAATCAAATAAATTTTTCTTTCAGTGAAGTATTCCGTTTAGATTTTCGTTTTCTAAATTTTTCAAATTTTTCTCTTTTCCTTTTCGACTTGTTTATTTATTAACAAGTAAAATCCAAAAATTGGGATAAATGCCAGAGACTGGAAAAGTCTTTTTTTCCAGTTGCATTTTTTATGCTTGTTTTTTATTTTTCCTATCGATCGTCTTTTAGGCGAATGTGCTGAAAAATACAGAGACTAGACATTTGGGACCCTCGGGGCAAGAATTTAGGATTTAAAGGGTTCGTAAGGTGGATAGTAAAGAAGTGAAAAGCACCTTTTTCTTCTTTTCGGTCTCTCTCCCTCTTTTTACCCGATGAGATATATGGGTATCTTTCGCCACAGGAATTCGCCCTTAAAATCACTTTAAGGCGCATTTTACTCTTCCTGCATTTTATAGGCACGAAAACGAATAAGTATTTCTTCTCTTGGCGCGCGAAGATATCTGCTTCACTGGTATAGGGACTTATTTCTGTTCATTCGAGCGGAAAATCCGTTCGTTGCGTGTGAAGGCTGTAGAATTCTATTATCCGACACCGATAGCGCGCTACTGAAATTGGCTATCGAATTGCTTACCAAGACGGGGTCGTAAAGCATCGAAATTGTCAACTATACGATTGAGATCGATCGGACATCTTGTTAAAGCCCTCAATGAATTTTCAATACGATTTCATACTTGTTTTTCCAATTTTTCCCATTTTCTTTTTGTTATTTTCATTCTTGATCTCTCTCTCTCTCTCATTTCTTTTCTCTCGCTCTATATATAATTGCTATTGCAGACTTCACACTCGATAATTAGTTTTAAAAAAGTAGCAAAAAGTAGCTTTCAAACTTCAAGAAGTAGTAAAAAAAGTAGTTAATATCGAAAAATTAAATTTGACCACAAAAACTTGTTTTAAAAACTTGACAAAACTTAAAAAATTCTATTCTTTATTTTATTTTCCTGACTTTTTTCTAATTTTCATAAAAAATATTTACTTCTCTCTTATCCAGCTAATAAATTTAATTCCTGCAACGAATTTTATTACGAAAGAATTTAATTATTTCTAAAAATAATTTAATTTTTGTAAAAAAATTAAAAATTTTTTTAATTTTATAAAAATTGTTAAATAATTAATTTCTTTAGACTAATTTTATGCAAATTTTAATTTAAATAATTGAATTCCTAAGCAATTTTTATTATTCATGAAAAGAATTGTATTCTTAGGAAGATTTAAAAAAAAAAAATTTTAAATAATTGAATTCTGTTTGGAAATTTTATAAAAATTGTAGATAATAAAAATCATTGAATTGCGAAAAGTTTTTAAAAATTAAATTAAATTTTACAAAGAATTATATTAAAACTTTTGACAATAATTGAATGTCTGTGTAATATTTTCTTAAATTATTTTAAGAATAATTGAATTCCTAAAAAGCATTTTATTATTTATGAAAATAATTGAATTATTGCAAACACTTTTATTAGAATATTCAATAAAACAACCAAGTGATAAAATCATATGATTTTTTAATTTTATTAGAATTTTTTAAAATAATTGAATTACCAAGAAAAAATTTATTACTTTTAAAAATAATTGAATTCTTTTGATGAATATTGTTATTTATGAAAATAATAGAATTTGGTAAAGAATTTTATTAAAATTCCTCAAAATAATTGAATTTTCGGGAATAATTTTGATATTTATCTTTAATAATTGAATTCTTTCGAAGAATTATTTATGTAAACAATTGAATTATTGTGAAGAATTTTATTAAAATCTAAAAGAATAATTGAATTATTTTTAAAAAATTAATTAAAATTGTATTAAAAATAATTGATTTCTTGTGAACAATTTTATTAAAATATTTGAAAATAATTGAATTCCTGTGAGAATTTCTAATATTTTTGTAAATAATTGAATTCCTGTGAAAAATTCTAATATTCTTGAAAATAATTAAATTCTTCCAAAGAATTTAAAAAAAAAACTTTTTTTAAATAATTGATTTTTTCGAGGAATTGAAATTAAATTTTTAAAAACAATTACATTTTTTGAGGAATTCCTGTAAAATTGTATTAAAATAATTAAAATCCTGCTATGAATTTTATTATTTATGAAAATAATTGAATTCTTACCAACGATTTTATTAGAATTTTTTAAAATAATTGAATTTTCAAGAAGAAATTTATAACTTGTAAAAATAATAATTGAATTATTATGATGAATATTGTTATTTATGAAAATAATTGAATTTTGCAAAGAATTTTATTAAAGTGCCTCAAAATAATTGAATTTTCGGGAATAATTTTGGTATTTATCGCCAAATAATTCAATTCTTTCGGAAAATTATTTATGTAAATAATTGAATTCCTGTGAAAAACTCTAATATTTTTGAAAATAATTAAATTCTTCCAAGGAATTTAAAAAAAAACGTTTTTTTAATAATTGATTTTTTCGAGGAATTGAAATTACAATTTTTAAGAATAATTACATTTTTTGAGCAATTCCAGTAAAATGTTACTAAAAATAATTAAAATCCTAAGATGATTTTTATTATTTGTGAAAATAATTGAATAGTTGCTAAGAATTTTATTAAAATTTTCAAAAATAATTGAATTCCTGAGAAGAATTTTATTATTTAGGAAAATAATTGAATTATTGCAAAAAAATGTATTAAAATGTTTCAAAAGAATTGAATACCTGTGAAAAATGTTGTTATTTTTGAAAATAATTGAATTTTGCAAAGACATTTATTAAAATGCCACAAAATAATTGAATTTTCGGGAATAATTTATATATTTATCTTTAATAATTGAATTCTTTCGAAGAATTATTTATATAAATAATTGAATTCTCAGGCAGAATTTTATTAAAATCTAAAAGAATATCCTGGAATGAATTTTTTAATTTTTGAAAATAATTAAATATTTGCTAAGAATTTTATTAAATTTTTTCAAAAATAATTGAATTCTTAAGAAGAATTTTATAAATATTGTTTTAATTTAAATAATCATTTTTTTCGATTAATTAATTTAAAATAGTAATAAAAACAATTGAAATTCTTCGATGAGTTTTATTATTTATAAAAATTAAATTCTTGCTTAGAATTTTAATAAAATTTTGTTAAAAAATTGAATTTCCATAAAATATGTTATTATTAGTGAAAGTAATTGAATTATAGTGAGGAATTGTATAAAAATTTTGTTAAATAATCGAATTTTTCCAATATTTTTTAAAGTGGTATTCCAAATTAATTGGATTTATGTGAAAATTTTATTATTTATGAAAATAATTGAATTTTGTATTAATTTTATCAATTTTTTTTTTTAATAATTGAATTTTTTTGCGAAATTTTATGAAAATACTATAGATATTGAAAATAATTGAATTTCGAATATTTTTTGAAAACAATTGAATCGTTTAAAAGAATTTGATTATAATTTTTGAAAATAGTTTTTTAATTTCTAGTTTTAGCGAATTTAAAGTATAGTGGAAATTCTCAAAAAAAACATAAATAGTAACTTTTAGTGGCTGAAATCTAAAAAAAGTAACCAAATAGTAGCATAACTTAAAAAAAAGTAGTAAATAGTAGGTTTTAGTAGATGAATGTGAAGCCTGCTATTGTCTCTGTCTTCTTCTCTAACCGAAAAAAATTATTTTCGTCAAAAAAAAAATATTATTGAGTACGAAATAATACAACAATACAAACAATACAAATAAAATACAAAAATACAAATAAAATACAAAGATAAAAAGAAAATAGAAAAATTAAACGAAAATACAAAAAAGATTATTTTATATCGTTTTGAACAGAGAGAACTTCAAATAAATAATAAGTAAAGAGTAATAAAAAAAATTTTATACTCATTTCACAAAGAAATATCCAAGGAAAATAAATTGCCAGCTTCCTTCTGAGAATTGGTAACGTGACGCGTTAGAGGTGAAATTCGTTTTTGAGAAAAACGGATTTTCTTTTGACGGAGGGAAAACGAACTTGAATTTAATTTCAAAGTGAAAATTACTTTTACAACTTTCTACCTTTAGTGGACATATAATCCTCGTGAATTTTTTGAAAATTATATTTACAACTTACGGCAAATAGGAGACAATATTTTTCACATTTTACAACATTTCTAATATGTGAGACACTTTTCAAGAAATTTTATTAGTTTCCGCTCAACAATTTTTTATTCCGTATCAAATATATTAAAAATGTGCGTCCTGAATCTTTTTTCGTTTCTATTGTTGCTTAACTTGACAATATCATCCGAACGATAAAATTAAATAAAATAAAAATAAATTTTTCCTTAAAATTTTTTTAACTAAAAATAAATTTTTCCTTAAAATTTTTTAAACTAAAAATAAATTTTTCCATCTATTTTTTCAACTAAAAAAAAATTTTAATTATTTTTTAATTATTTTGGTTTTTAATAACCAATTTTGTGAAAAGAGAAGAGGAGAACTTAGAAGAAACAAAATAAATTTAAACTCGAGGAGGAAAAATAATGACGAGACCACTTTATCCTTTGACGTGTTGCTAAAAATAACCACAAGTTCATTATTTACAGAGAAACATTATTATGTATAAAAGAGTGTATATAGTTAAAAAAAAAAAGGGGGGGAAAATGGAAAGGACCCTCTGAGAACATTTCCTGGAAAGTGGATGCTTAGTCGTAAAAGCTAACGATCCGAGAAGTTAATCGCGAGAAACATTCGCGACTTGAACTCCCCGAACAATTTCCCCTTGAATTCAATAGTGTCGACAATGGTAAAGCCAATAATGGTATACAGACTAGAATAATAGTAATAATATCATTCTATGCTCTCCAAATATTATCTCAACTATTCAACAAACTCAAATATTCAATTCTCGATTCAATTCCAAAATTTAATTATATTATATTTTATTATTCCAGATCTTAAAAAAAAACTTTTCTCGTTTTTTATTTAATCTTTATCTTCTTTTCTCTGAACAAATTTTTTCGTTGAGGTAAAATTGATAACACGGATAATAAAAATACATTATGGCTTGTCTAGTTTGTGTGTATTTTCAAACTTGAAAATTCAAAGAAGCAACTAAATTGTTTCTCCTGAAAATGTAGCACAACTTGAATAAAGTGGATAAAATGCAGCCTTGAGCGATATGGAATCCCAAAGTGAAACAGAATCAGAGCAAAAAAAAAGAAAAAAAAGAAAAAAAAGAGGAAAGAAAAAAAAGGAGGAACTTTTTCGTCGAAAATTCTTCAAAGGCAGTTTGAATATTTCAATGTAAACAGTTGCTTCTCTTTAAAAACATCAACAATCCAATTAGTAACCTGTTTACTTATTCTTTAAAAGAACAACTTTCAAGGGTTTAAAAATAAATTCCTGTATAACTTTATAAACATTAACTTCGATTTAAAATTCCATATTCAATTAAAAAATATTAAAAAATATTTAAAAATATTAAAAAATATTTAAAAATATTAAAAAGTATTCATAAAAAATTCAAAAATATCCAAACTTAACTAAAATAATTTATAAATTTATAAAAATTATTTATTGACAAAAATAACATTTTTCGATATAAAATCGATAAATTGTAGATGTAGGTGAAAAAAAGAAACGAAACGATCATGAAAAGTTTTTTAATTAAAACAAATGTTTTCTGTCTTTCAGAGTGGAACAACGAATCCAACAGTGAAATTGTACTACGTCGATTTAGAGAAAGTACTAATAGAAAATGCAACTCTAATTGAAATAGAAGCTCCCCTTCAACTAGATGGTAGGGAATCCATTCTTGCCGCGGTGAATTTTCCAACTGAGAATATTGTATCGGCAACTTGGATGAATCGAGTTCAAAATGAATCCTATTTTCACCTCTGCGACGTCATTACACAGAACTGCACCACGGTGAGTGATAATTTAGAATTTAAATTCACTGAGAGAAAACATTTATACACACTGAAAAAAAATGTTTTTCTTTGATTCAAATAACCAATTAATTGACTATTTATCAAATAAATATTTTCTTGAATCAAATAATATTTATTGGAGTCAATTAAATGATATTATTGAACCAATAATTTCAGTATTTGAAGCAAATATGAATTAAACCATTTAATTGACTCCAATAAATATTATTTGACTCAATTAAATATTTAATTGATAATATTTAATTAATCGGTTATTTGAATCAAATAAATTTTTTTTTCAGTGCACTTAATTCAAAATTCCGAATACAAAAATAATGAATTTATATACAGAACCCAACATTTTAAAATGAATTTAATTAAATTAGAAAATTTCCTCGAAGCTTACTTAATCAGGGTTGTCACAAAAATTTAATTTTGTTTTTCCCTTATTTTCAGACTTTTTCCCAGACCCTAAAGAATATTCTGACTCACTCTAAAAATTATTAGATACTCAAAAAAATGTTTTATTACATTTATTTGCGAATTTTCCCTAATTGTACAATCAAAAACACCAATAACTTCATTTATTAATGAATATTTAATCATTATTATTTTTAATTTCTAAAATTTTTAACTAAAATTCATCTTTAAATCAATTATGTTTAATAATAATTTACGATTAAAGTTTTTTTTTTGAGAATTTTCAAATCCATTTTTTTAATTAAAAGCACGACTAAATTCAAATTTTCAAATATTTTAATTTGAAACCTTTACAAAATTCAATTATTTCTAAAAATTGCAATTATTAGTAACTTCTTCAAAATTCAATTATTAATTGAATAATTGAAAAGTTGAATGTTTCTTAGAATTGAATTCTCATACATAATTTTATCAACAAATTTTTAAATAATTGAATTCTTTCTCGACGAATTTTAATAAAATTTTTAAGAATAATTACATTTTTCGAGAAATTTGATATTAAAATTGTATAAAAAATAATTGAAATTCTGCAATGATTTTTATTATTTATGAAAATAATTGAATTCTCGTGAAGAATTTTATTAAAAAAAAAATTCAAAGAATTGATTTTTTTCGAAAAAATTTTTCGCATATTCTATTCTTAATAATTGAATTCCTGTGAAATTTTCATTATTTTAGAAAATAATTGAATATTCGTGTAGAACTTTGTCAAAATTGTTTTTAAATAATTGAATTCTTTTGGGAAATTTTATTAAAGTAATAGTTATACAAATTATTGAATTGAGAACAGTTTTTGAAAATAATTGAAATTTCGCAAATGAATTTTATTAAAATTTTTGAAAATCATTGAATTTTTATGATGAATATTATTATTTTTGAAAATAATTGACTTTCTTCCGAGTAATTTTATTAAAATAATGAAATCCCTAAAATGAATTTTAAAATTTATGAAAATAATTGAATTAAGTAAATTTTTTTAAAATAATTGAAATTTTACCATGAATTTTATTAAAATTTTTGACAATAATTGGATTTTATTAATTTTGAAAATAATTTTGAATTCTTGTAATGAATACTATTATTTATAAAAATAATTGATTTTTGCAAAGAATTTTAATAAAATTTCTGAAAATAATTGAATTTTGTCGAAGAATTTTGCTATTCATTAATAAAGATAATTGAAATGTTGACAATTTTTTTTGGGGGGATTTTTTCAAAATAATTGAATTTCTGGGAAGAATTTTATTAATTTTTAAAATAATTGAATTCCTCTAAGAAATATTGTTATTTATTAAAAATTAAAATAATTGAATTTTACATTGATTTTTATAAAAATGCCTGAATATAATTGAATTTCGGCGATGAATTTTGCTATTTAGAAAGATAATAGAAATGTTGACGAGAATTTAAAAAAAAAATTTGAAAATAATTGAATTTCTAGAAAGAATTTAATGCCAAATTTAAAACATTTGATTTTTTCAAAAAAATGTTATGTAAATTCTATTTTAAATAATTTGATTCCTGTGGAATTATTATTTTTTTTTTTTTTTTGAAAAATAATTTAATATTCGTTTATAATATTAACAAAATTTTTGTTCAATAATTGAATTCTTTTGGAAAATTTTATCAAAATAGTAAAATATTAAAAATCATTGAATTAAGATTTCTCAAAATAATATAGTTTTGTCGAAGAATTTTGCTATTCATTTATAAAGATAATTGAAATGATGACAATTTTTTTTTTTTTTAATTTTTTCAAAATAATTGAATTTCTGCGAAGAATTTTATTAATTTTGAAAGTAATTGAGTTTTTCTGATGAATATTGCTATTTATTAAAATAATTGAATTTCACAATGAATTTTATAAAAATTTCTGAATATAATTGAATTTTGACGAAGAATTTTGTCAGAAATAGAAAAAATTTAATGTTTTTTTTAGAATTCGTGGTAATTTCATAGTTTATGAGACAAACAAAAAGACACAAAAATTAAGAATTTTCTTATAAATTCTAAACATTTAATTTTTTCCAGTACTTTTAATAAAAATCCCTGACTCCTCCCTGATTTTTCTGACCAATTCTACTTTCCCTGAATTTTCCCTGAATTCCCTGATTTCTCTGACCTGTGGCAACCCTGATAAACATATAAATTAAAAAATTAAAAAAAAAAATGTCTAAAATTTTGATACAATTTTTTTTTCGTCTCTAATGACGAAAATGTTATTTTAAAAAAAGTAACAAGATTAAACTTTTTGATATCAATGCGGTCCTTTGAATTTAGCGAGAAATGATTCTCCAAAGGTCTAATGAGGTTTGCTTTATCATCTTAAAGGTACTATCATATGCTGAGTCAAAAGGTTGGGTGGATCAATTTGAGCCACCGGTATTTAGTAAGGATGGCACGGCTTTCCTTTTGATCTTGCCACAGAAACAGGGCGACAGCGGCGATTGGAAGCATTTAGTACTTGTTACAAACGCAACCGCAGAGACCAAGACAACCGCACTAACTTCCGGCACCTTTGTTGTCACGGAAATTATCTCCTGGGACGAAGACAGCCACTACATGTGAGTAATCACATTCATACATTACAAAGTCAAACTTCTTGACCATGTAGATTAATTGAACGTGAAATCATTCATTGTTTCAATTTTCCATTCATTTTCCTCGCAGCTAATGTTTACATTTACATTTTCCAATTTTCTTTATAAATAATTTCAAGTACAATACTAATTTCATTCAATTATTAGAATTAAAATTAGCATTAGTAATTAATGCTTATAAACATTAATTACTAATGCTAATTTTAATTTTTTTAAATCTTTTTTTTAATCGAAAACAAATTTATCCACCAATTTATAAATTTCCTTCAGCGAAAGAAAAATTTTATTTTAAACTCAAATATAATTTGAGTTAAAGAAAAATACATTTGTCTCAGGGCCAACTATAGGGTTATTTATTTGTTTAAATAAAAATTTTATTCAACATAAATAGAACTTTTATTTGAACCAAATAAAATTTTCTTTAAATCAAATAAAATTTATTTGAAACAAATAAAAAGACAAATATATTTCTGAGTCAAATATATTTTTTTCTGGGTGTATATGTAGAAAGAAGTTAAAACACTTGCGGTAAGAAGAGTATTTTATCTATAAACTGATAATATCTTACATTACAAATTTTTTACAATTTAAATTCATTTTTCTCCAGCAGCAGTTCTTTATTAAATCATGCGCACAAACTTCGGGCTAAAATTAAAGAAAAATGCGAAATTGAAATAAAAATTTTTTTAGCGTTTAAAACATATTCGAAAAATGGAATTATTATTATTATTATTATTATTATTATTATTAATTATTATTCTTATTAACTATTATTATTATTTATTATTCTTATTAATTATTCTTATTAATAATCATTATTATTAATTACAATTATTGAAATGATAATAAAAATTACAAGCGAACTTACTGCTGCTAAATCTTCTGCAAACATTTGTGCAACACTCATTATTATTATCACACGCTATTAATGTCCCCTTACATGCAATAACTTCCGTGACAAGAAAATTGACGCACAAAAGTGCGACGAAAATTAAAATAACTGATAGATTCATATTTACCCAACTGATGATAATTCTTTCATTAACTCGCGCTTTTATACTCGATAAATTCGCATTTTTTTCAAAATTTTTTCAATCAGAGGAAAACAAGGAAAATTTATTAATACTCCAGAGAGTAAATAGGGAAACTATTTAAATACGTCATTATATGCCTCATGGAAATTACAATTAGCATAATTAGAAAAGAGAATTTTTTGGAAGACGATAAAAATTAGTCTAGTATTTTAATTTTTTTAAGAAATATTTTTTTATTTTTATTAATTATTAGAGACAAGATTATGAAATCTAATCATAGTGATTACAATTACAGTTACCACTATTGTTGAATATAAGTACCATTGATTACAACCACCTTTGATTACAACTATTATTGATTACAAGTTTACATTTTACAACTACCGATTTTTTCAATTTCCATACCTCTCTTTTATCCATAATTTTGATTTTTAAATTAGAGACAAAGTATGAAAGCTGTAAAAAAGGAAAAATACAGAAAATGAAATAAATTCATCGAAATGTGTTTTTAAAGAATAATTGATTCTTTAAGAAGGAGTAATTAATTCCTAATAAGAAAAAAATAGTAAATTAGTAATTTAATATTAAATAGTAGTAAATATTAAATAGTATTTACTATTTAATATTAAATTTAATAAATAAATTAATTTAAAATTAATTTAATAATTCAATCAATTTAAAATTAATTTAATAAATAAATTAATAATAAATTAAATATTTAAACAGTCTTAAAATATTAAATTAGTAATAAATACTAATTTCTACAAATTTATTAATAAACTTGACTAATTCAAAAGCAAAAACTCAGTCACCAATTCAAATAATTTAACATTTTTACTAATTAAAATTTAGAGAGTGAATTATTTTACCAATTTATGTTTATTTTACTAATAAATCAACAAATTACTATTTATTAGTAAAATTTACTAATTCAAGAGCAAAAAGTCAGAAACTGTTTCAAATTAAGAAACATTTTTAAAAATTCAAATTTAGAGAGCAAGTAATCGGTTTTTTCAAATCAAATTTTTAATAAATACAAAATGATTTAATAAAACAAAAATTAAACTATACCTCCTCTTGGTGTACAAGATCTATTGTCACAACAAACATCATTTCTTGTACAGCGTTGAAAACGTGCTATACACTGACCAGCAATTTCTGGCATGAAAAAATTCACGCACAAAAATGCAAAAAGAAGAATAACTACTGAAGAATTCATATTTTTCAACTAACAATAATTTCTCACAAAGTACTCACATATTTATATGCATACGATTTTTATCTCTCAATAAATATCTAATAAAAGAATAAATATTAATTTTCATGACGAAAAAATTTATCAATAAAAAAAATATTAACAATTTTTTCGCCATTCCTTTATGGCAAATATTATTTAGCTCATAAATTCAAATATTTATCAATTTGGTATTTTTTGCGCATCTAGGAATTCATTTATAAACTAAATAATTGGATTCAAATTTAATTGAATAAAAATAAATAATTTTTATGTACATGGTTTTTTGCTTTTGGATATGGATCATGGAAATTACAATTAGCATAATTAGAAATGAAAATTTTTTAGAAAAGCCAAAAAAAATTAGTCTAGAATTTTCTTTTTTTGAGAAATATTTTTTATTTTCTTTGAGACAATTTTTTCTTTTAAGACAATAAATCTTATCAACGATTACAACCACCTTTGATTAAAAACACAGTTAATTATAAATTATAATAATTACCATTGATTATAATTTATAAGTACCATATTATTTATAATCCCCTTTAATTACAACTACAATTTTTATTTTTCAATTTCTAAACATTTCCTCTCTTTTACATCCATAATTTTGCATTTTAAATTAGACACAAAAGAAGAAACCTGTAAAAAGAAAACAAAAAATACAAAATAAAATTAATTCATTGTTTATTTTTAATGAAGAATTGATTTTTATTCTTTAATTGTATAATTAATTCTTATTAAGAATTTATTTAATTATTTATTATTATTATTATTATTATTATTAATGATTCAATAAATCAAAAATTAAAAATAAATTACCTCCACTTCGTGAACAACTTCTACCTTCACAACAAACATCATCTCTTGAACATCGCTGATAACGATATATACACTGACCAACAATTTCTGGCATGAGAAAATTCAAGCACAAAAATGCAAAAAGAAGAATAACTATTGAGAGATTCATATTTTTTAATTGACAATAATTTTTCACAAAAAGTACTCACATATTTATACATCAAATTTTTATCTCTCTCAATAAATATTTTAACAAAAGAATAACAAATTTTCATGACGAAAAAATTTATCAATAATAAAATATTAACAATGTTTTCGCCATTTTTCTAAGTCAAATATTATTTATCTCATAAAAATTCATATTTACCAATGATATTTTTTTGAGCAACAAAGGAGTCATTTATAAACTAAATAATTTCATTTAATTACATAAATTAAATAATCTAATTTAAATAAATTTAAATTTTTAAAAACAATAATAAATTTGGCAGTTTGATATATTAGTAAAAAAACAATCCAATAAATTTTGAAATTGTTCAATTATTAAAAACAAATATGGGTAGATTGGAAAAAAATTTATTTGATTCAAACAATTGATTACTTGTCTATTATAAAATAAATATTTACTTGAATCGAACAATTTTTATTTAAATGCATTTGCCTTCATTACTTAAATTATAGATCCAAGTAAATATTTATTTGATTTAAAAACAAAAACTATTTGATTCAAGTAAATATTTATTTAATTTCAATAAAAATTATTTGTTTCAAGTTAATATTTATTTGATTTAAAAAACAAAAATTATTTGATTCAAGTAAATATTTATTTGATTATATATTTATTACCAAATAAATATTTACATTAATATTTATCTTCAAATTATAATTCTGATTTATTTATGAATTATTTATAATTATAAATATTTATCTACGAGTTTGAATTAGTAAAAATGATTATTAAATTTGAATCACAGTAACTTTGAATTTGCTTTTTAATTAGTAAATTTTTCGAATCAATTATAAATAAGAACTTTAATTTACTAGTAAATAAAAAATTAATTTATTAGTAAAATTTACTAATTCAAAAACAAAAAGTCAGTCAGTAATTCAAACTAATAAACATTTTTACCAATACAAATTCAGAGAACAAGTTTTTTTAAATCACATTTTTTTCAGTGTATAAAATTTTCCAAAAACAATTTTTATAATAATTTCCATTTTTTTTCTTAAATAATTAATTAGTAAAAGGGAAGTAAATAATTCACAATGATGATTTTTGAAAGTTCAAATGAACAAAATATTTTCTATTAAAAATATTTTCATACATTACTTATTGCAATAGAAAACAAAAAATTAAAATTAAATTTGGAAACTTTATCATTATTTATTTATAGTGACACAAAATAATAATAATTTATTTATTTAAAATTTGGACGGACAAAAAAGTCCTTTATTTATTACTAATAATAATAAATAAATTAATTAATTAATTAATTAATTAGTTAATTAATTAATTAATTAATTTTGAGTAAATCTAGTTTTGTCAATTTTTCGATAAATAAATTTATAGTTCTTTATTTATTAATATTTGTTTTATTTTCATCATTCAAATCAACAGTCAGCGAAATAATTATTTATTTATTTTTTCTGTAAAATTTGAAACTTGTGGCAAATTGAACAAATTTATACTAAATAAACTACTGATACGAAACTAAATCGTTAACAACTCTTTAGACAACCGCAAAATTTTGCTGTTAATGTGTCTCTGTCGGATTTCAGCAATCGGATTTTCGCGGGCGCAAAATCTTACTGCATCCGGAGTGAATTAACCCCTCTTGCCCCCTCACCTAAGTTTAAGCACCATAATTTTCTCCTAGGGGCCCCTTTACAACCGCTTCCTCGTTTTCTAGCTCCTAATTAGATTGCTCAACTAAAGAGAGTGGATATCAGTCGTTCAACTTAACAGAGGGTCTGATAAACTGAGTTAATTGCACTGGCGCCGGAGAATTCTGTCATCAAAGTCAGGTTTTTGCCAGTCCCTTTCTCGCACTACCCAAAAAACTTTTTGTCGTTCTTGTCGACTTTTTGCTAAAACTCACTATCCTACCTCTCTATTGCGTGATATGTCTCAATTTTATTCATGTTATTTTATACTGTAAGGAGAAAAATTTCTCTTCATTTTTTTTTCAAGTTCAATTTATTTATTTCTCCCAAAATATCTCGAGCATCATTCATTACTTTTTTTGAAGAATTCACTGCAATAATCAAAATTTTTAAATCTAAATTTTTCTTTTTAAAATTTAATAAAAATTTTTCTTTTTGAAATTTAATAAAAATTTTTCTAACAGTTTTTCTTTAAATTTAATTATTTAAACAACTCTTTCTATTAAAATCGCCAAGAACAATCCAGTGAAATCGAATGAAATTTGACAAAATTTTCAAATGTTTCATTAATTTATCTAAATTATTTTCAGAAATCCAATTATTTATAAAAAATGTTAATTACATTTTTTTTAAGAAACAAATTGTTTCGGGAATTTCTAAATTAAATTATTCAAAACTTCAATACTTTTTGTTAAACAAAAATTTCAATACCTTTTTTTATTTATTTTTCAACAGGAATTAAAATTTTAAATAATTTCAATGAACAACTTTTTTGAAATTTAATTATTTCCAAAAATTGCAAACAGTAATTCTTCCAAAATTCAATTATTTTTTTAGAATTTTTGAAAAAAAATTATTCAAAACTTTAAGAATTTTGATAGAAAAATTATGCAATTGCCAATTTTCTTAAATAAAAATTAAAATAATTTTTATACTTTTGCTTCCCTTAAATTTTCAAAGAATTAAATTTAAAAATCTTTTAAAATTTAATATTAAAGATGGAAAAATTAAGTTATTATATAATTTTACAAAATTTCAAATTGGTTCATTTTTTAAAATTATTTTCTGGAATTCAAGTATATATCTTCAAAAAATTTTAATTACTATTTTTCAAAAACCTAATTTTTTTAGAATTTCCAATTTAACTTTTTTTTCAATCTTTTTTGTAAAATAATATTTAAATACTTATTGTTATTTATTTGAAATTTCAAAATACTTTCAATGTAAAACAATTTGGAAAATTTTTTATGAAAATTTGAACCACAAACTTTTGACATAACAATTCGAACTATAAAACAAAAAATTGGAATAAAAAAACACTAACTTCACGTGACGCCAAATTATGTCGATTATTATAATGTAATTAATAAAATTAATATAATAATAAAATATAATTAAATTAATTGATAGTTTTTTAAATTACAAATTAAGTAAAATTTTATTTTTAAATAAAAGTTTCATGTTTAAGAAAATTTACACGTGTCTTAAGGAAATTAATTTTTCAACGAAAAGAAAACTCAATGATTAATTGTATGTTATGAATTTTTAAGTTTATTTTCAACAATTTTTCTCAAACTTGTTATTGCATTGAATTTTGAGAATATAAATTTTCAAACTAAATTTTATTGAAATTAAATAGTTTCGAAAACAAAAATTATATAAATAAAAAATACGCAAAAATATTAAATATAGGGGAATGTAGTCAAGGTTGGTCTACTGTCTAGGTAGGCCATCGCGATTTTTTGGACAAGTTCACTAGCGCCACCTACGCGCATGCTTGTCGAAGCTTGTCTTAGTGTAACCTAACTTTTTGTTCAATTACATTTTCGGAAAATCGAAAATTGTGTTTTCTGTGACGTCGGTACAAAAAAAGCTCAAAAAAAGTTTTGTGCATAATGTGAAAAACCATTAATAAAAGATAAAAAACAAATTGAATCGTCAAGGCAAGTATGCAGAAAATTTGTGGGACTCATGGTTGAAAGAAAAACAAAGTAAAAAATCGAATCCCGAAACGTATTTCTTTATGGTTACAACAATTCGGTAATGTTACTTACTGTCAAGGTCGGCCACTATGTGTTTAAAATGCGCAAAGATGAGGACGAGCTACTTCATTTGTAAAAACTGCAATTCTGTATAACTCATAATATAATTGATCATCTTATTAATATTTTTATTTAATTTTATTAATATTTTAGTGCAAAATTTTTTTTTATTTATATTTATTTTTTTATATTGTTTATTGTTATTATTTTGTTATTTCATTAAGTTACAAGCTGTAAACAATAAAGAATCAATTTTCCGTAACTCCAAACATGTTATTTTATTTTTTAACGATTAATGCCCTTTGAATTTTAAACATGGCCGACCTTGACTGTAATGGCCAACCTGGACTACAAATTTTTTTTTTTTTAAATCTTTATAACTTTTTCATTTTTAAACCAATCAATTTACTTTGTACAGAAAAGATGTTCCTATTAAACAGGACTTTCCAACCATATACTTCAATTGTCCAAATTCATTTTTAAAAAAAAGTTATAAACAAAAGTCAAAAAAGTGGCCGACCTAGACTATGTTCCCCTACTAAATTAATTAAAATTTATAAAATCGTGTTTTTTATTATTATTATTTAAAATATAATTTATAATTATAATTATTTTTTTTTATCAGCAAAAAGTACGTGTACGTAAATATAAATATACGTCTTTGTAACAATATTTTTACACGCTTGTCCATAAAAAATATTATCTTATTTTCTTTAAAAAAATATACGTAAAATGTATTTTTTACTATAAAAGGCTCGAAACATCGAAATTTTAATCAGTTTAAAAAAAATGCATCTTTCAATAAATAATTAAATATAGAAATCGTAATAGATAAAATCTAAAAATTAAGTAAAGTTTTTTTTTGTCCAACAAATACCTTTCTAATCAATAATTAACTGAAATTATTTTTTGGAATAAAATTAAACAAATAAATATTTTAAATTAAATTTCATTTAAATTTTTTTTTAATTACAAATTTACATTAAAATTAAAAATTAGGATAAAATAATTTTAATTTTAATAAATATAAATGAATGATTAATATTTTATTATTTATATTTATATAAATTCGAAATAAACTAAAAATAAATATAAAGTCGAATTTAACAAAAAATAGCAAAGTTTTTATTATAAAATGTCCAAAGAGGATATGAGAATAGAATAAAAATGAAATTATTACTCCTGAATCATACATGGGAATGTAATAAATTTTTTTAATTTGAGAGTTCACAATTAATAGTTGAGAAAGTCAAAGACGAGCACGAACAGTTTTTGTCGGTTAATGAAGATCGATCGACCCGTCAATGAAGAGAGAGAATTCCCTCTGCAACCGTTACTAATTATTGTCTTCCCAAAGATTGCATTATGACAAAAGTTTACGCAAACGAGTTGCAAAATTAAAAATTATTAGAAATACTTTTTCCTTCCATTATAATATTCATAAAATATTAATTAAAAATTATTGAAATTTAAATTTAAATATTAAATTCAAATTTAAAATTTAAATATTAATTATTAAAATTATCGATTAAAAATTATTAATTAATATGTAACATTAAAAATTAAAAAAAAAATTTTTTAATTAAAAAATAACATTAAAATCATAATTATTTCCTTCATAATAACTTTCTTCTGTGTAAACTTAATTCAAAATAAATATTCAAATTTGTAAATATTTCACTCCAATTTTTATTGCTCAATAATTATAAAAAAAAGATTGTTACAATTTTTCCTTTATTTTCGTTTCTTATTTCTTCTATACTCGAAAAATTGAAATAATATTCCTATTCCTATAAATTTTATAATCAATATAACCAAAAAATGGTTAATTGAGAAAAAAAGGGAAACAAATTCACTCGCATAGACGCACGTTACTTTATAAAACATATTTCCTACAAAAAGAGAACAAGACTTTCTTTTTTATTTTCTCCACATGCTTCGATTACTTCTGTAATAAAAGCTATACGAGAAAAATAATTACAAAGAACACAATTGTTTATAGAGATACAATTTTTTTTTAATATTACTGGTTAATTATTGTCCCGGCGTTTAAATACTATACTTCTCTATGTGAAGAAAAATAAAAACGTTTCTTTGTTTGCAAAAATAAATACAACAGCAACTATGAAAATAACAAGGAAAATGCAAATATTCCCTTCTTTGTTTTTTCAATTATTCAAATTTAAAAAAATAATTATTTCATTATTATTTAATAAATAAATAAATTCATAGTCTTAATTACTTAATTGATTTATTTATTTATTTATTTATTCATATTTATTTATTTATTTACAAAGAACACAATTGTTTATAGAGATACAATTTTTTAATAAAAATATTTATTTTATTTTACAATATTTATTTTATTTATTTATTTATACATTTTAAATTTTTACACATTTTATTTATTTACCAAAAATTGAATTTTTAAATTAAAAACTAAAATAAAAATATTTCGCGTCCCAGGCAAAATTGAATGTAGAATATTTTCAACATGAAGAAAGTTATTATTTATGATTATAGTAATTGAAGCATTAAATTTTGCATGAAATTTAAATTTCAACCTTCATTAACTTACACTGCTTGATCTCAAACTTAATTTCCAACAAGTTATAAACAAAATTTAGGAGGTCAAATTTTAGTGCCAATTATAAAAAATGACTTAATAAAAAAAAATTTTTTTAATAAATTTTTTTTTAAACGAGCGCCAAAGTTTTGAGTCAATTAATTTTCTCTTTTTCACTACATAGCAGAAGATTTAAAATAAATATTTGCTTTTAATTTTCATTCCGAAATAACTTGCATAACAATTATTTATAATTGTTCAGAAATTTATTTTTCATTCTTACATTTTTTTTTCAAAACAAAAGAACAAAAAATCTGTAGTGTATATTCAATGAAGAAAAAGTATAATAATTGGTTCATATTAACACAAATAAAGCAATTGAATATTTTTTTGTGAATCTTCCTAAAGTTTAGAGCTTTCAAATGAACGTGGCTATTTTTTTTTACTGTTTAATTTGTATTTTATTAAAAAAAACTAGCAAATTTTTCGCAAACATTTTATTATTCGCATAAATAATATTTTTTAGAGCAATTCAATTATTTTCAATACAAATCGATTATTTTAAAGCAATTTTAATATAAATTCAATTATTTTCAACAATTTTGATAAAATTCTTTTTCAAAAAAATCTTTATTTTCAAAAATTATAATAAAATTACTTCAAAAAAAATTTTATTTTCATAAATAATAATAAAATGTTTTGGAGGAATTCAATTATTTTCAAGAGCTTTAATAAAAATTCAATTATTTTTAACAATTCTGATAAAATTCTTCGAAACAATTCAATTATTTTTATAAATTGTAAAATTCTTAGCAAGAATTCAATTATTTTCAATACAATTTTAATAAAATTTCTCTAACAGGTTCAATTATTTTTAAAAATTGTAATAAAATTTTTCTAAACAATTCAATTGTTTTCAAAAGATTTTAATAAAATTCTTTGTAAATTTCAATTATTTTCAAAATTCTCAATTAAAATTACTTAAAGAAATATCATTATTTTTATGAAATTTAATGAAATTCTTTAAAAAAATGTAATTATTTACAAAAAAATTTAATAAAATTGTTTAAAAGAATTGTATTTCCTAAGAACAATTTTAATATAATTTAATAGGAAAATTATTAATTACAATTTTAATAAAAAACACGATTATTTTAAAAACTTAAAAGAAAATCTTCATAAAATTCAATTACTTTCAAAATTTCCAGTAAAAGTTATTTAAAAAAAACTTGATTATTTTCAAGAATATAGAAATAAATTCTTCAAAACAAAATTCAATTATTTTAAAGAATTTTAATAAAAATCTTATTCCAAGAATTAAATTATTTTCAATACAATTTGAATTAAATTTTCTTATGTTCAAGTATTTGAAAAAATGTTGATAAAATTCTTAAAATGAATTTAATTATATTGAAATTTTTTTATAAAAGCTTTACAAAAATTCAATGATTTTCAGTACGTCGAAAATTTAATTATTTCTAAAAATAATTGAATTATTGAATAGAATTTTATTAATAGTTTTTTAAATAATTGAATTCCTGCGGCAAAATTTATTATTTTTGCAAATTATTGAATTTTTGCAAAGAATTTTCAAAAATTTTAATAAAATTCATTGGAAAATTTCAATTATTTTCAAAAACTGTTTTCAATTTAATAATTTGTATACTATCTATTATTTTAATAAAATTTCCCAAATGAATTCAATTATATAAAAACAATTTTGATAAAGTTCCACACGAATATTCAATTATTTTTTTAAAATAATGAAAATTCCACATTAATTCAATTATTAAGAATAGAATTTCCGAAAAATTTTTTCGAAAGAAATCAATTGTTTGAATCTTTTTTAATAAAATTCTTCACGAGAATTCAATTATTTTCATAAATAATAAAACTCATTGCAGAATTTCAATTATTTAAAATTTTCAAATAAAATTCTTGTTCAAATCAATTATTTTTAATAATTTTTGAAAAAGTTCTTTTTAAGAATTTTTAAGTTCATTTGTTTACAATTAATTTTTATATCAATTTTTATTAGAAAATTCTTTGACAAATAATACCTAATTATTTAAATACAAACATAGATAATTTATTGAATAATTGAAAGTTTCTTAAAATTGAAATATTATACAGAATTTTTTCAACAAATTTTTTATTAATTAAATAAATTATTTATGAAAATAATCAAATTACTGCGAAGAATATTATGTCAAATTTTGAAACATTTGATTTTTTCGAAAAAAATTATGCAAATTCTATTTTAAATAATTGAATTCCTGTAAAATTTTTATTTTTTTTTTTTGCAAATTATTGAATCTTCGTGTAGAATATTGTCGAAATTTTTGTTTAATTATTGAATTGTTTTGGGAAATTTTAATAAAATAATAGAATATTGAAAATCATTGAATTAAGGAAATTTTTTGAAAATAATTGACATTTTGACATGAATTTTATTCAAATTTTAGAAAATAATTGAATTTTCTAATTTTGAAAATAATTGAATTTTACAATGAATTTTATTAAAATTTCTGGAAATAATTGAATTTTCTCGAAGAATTTTGATATTCATTTATAAAGATAATTGAAATGTTGACAATTTTTTTTATAGATTTTTTGAAAATAATTGAATTCTTGTGATGAATATTGTTATTTGTAAAAAATATAATTTATAAAAAATATAATTGAATTTCAGCGAAGAATTTTGCGATTTATAAAGATAATTGAAATGTTGTGGAAAATTTTTGTTTTTTTAATTTTTGAAAATAATTTCATTTCTGAAAAGAATTTTGATATTTGCTAAAATAAAATTGTAGTAGTTACTAAATGTAAAATTAGTTTTTAATTTACATTCTAATCAGTAATTTATAAAAAATATTTCGTTCATTTAAACGTTCAAAACTTGTGGACCATAAAAAAAAATATTCTCATCCAAACGAAAGAAGAATATAAAAAGCAAAAACAAACTTGTAAAACTTGATGTTATCAAATATGCGTTGGAGAAGAAAAAAAATGTTTTTTCCCACCCGTTAAAAATTATATATGTTGCTCATTATTTTTCTACTGTGAAACGAATTTCACGACAGGAGGGATTCGGTTTTCATCGTTACAGGATTATTCTCAAAGCCTGCTAGCTTTTATCTCCGGACACCTCGTATAAGCCGATAGTGTTGGAAGATACTTGTACGATAAAGGGCCGCAACACAGACACATACACAACGGACTTTGAAATTGTTTGAAGGAAGAAAACATTAATTTTGCGAGCAGCGTATATAGTGTAAGAGGGATCAAAAGCAAGGGGTATACTTCCTTCCTTCCTCTCTTCCAACAACTTCGCCATAGGACAAGGTTGAATTTTGAATAGTCCCATGGGATTAGAATGCAAGCGAACCAACTTGAAATTGCTCCCTCTCGAACTTTCATCGCCTTTCATAAAACATATAATTCATCGCAAAGGATCCTCTTTACTTGAAAACTATTTCCCCCAAGACACTTGCGTTGATTTAGTGATCTTGATTTTCTATAATCTTATATATCCTGTCAACTTCTTTATATACAACTTATTTGCTGGTTGTAAATGTTCGAAAAATTATTTAAAACAAAAAAAATAATCACCAACCAGAGTTGATGTTGTGGAAAAATTTCTAAACCAAAAACAAACTCTCATCTTTACTGCAAATTGACGATTTTTGTAATTAACGATTCAAAAACAATTCTATTTTTCAGAAGTAAAATATTTATTTTCAACAAATATTATTTTTTTTAAGTGAAATTATCAATTTCTTAATTTTTATGATTGAACTTCTCTTGAATTTGAATTTACTCTAAAAATTATTAGATACACATCAACAAAAAATTTTGTATTACATTTACTTCTGAATATCTTTAATTGTAAAATTATTCGAAACATAAATTTTTTTTTTAAATGAATTTTTAATTATCATTATTTTTTCACAGAAATTAAGATTTCCAAAAATTTCAAATCTATAAAAATTGCTAACTCATCCAAAATTATTTTCCAGATTTCAATTCAATTATTTACTAGAATTTTAAATTAAACTTCTTCTCTAAATCAATTATTTTTAATAATTTGTGAGAAAGTTCTTTAAAGATTCAAATATTCATAGAAAAAAAAGGTTCAAATAAAAAATATTTCTGAAATCCACCTGTCTACAATTCAAATTTATAAAATTTCAATTATTCAAACATTTGGTATTCAAAAACTCATTTTATTAAAAAAAAATTTGAATAAAAATTTTTTAAAAATCAACTTATTAGAAATTTTTAATTAAAGATATTTAAAAATCAAATTTTCTAAAACTTCAAATTGAAATCTTTGGAAATTTAATTATTCATAGAAATTGTAAACGTAACTCTAGTAAAATTAAATTAATTTTGGAATATTTAAGTAAAATTATTAAGTAATTAAATAAAATTATTAAAATCTTTGAATTCAAAGTCAAATTTTCTAAAACTTCAAATTGAAATCTTTCAAAATTCAATTATTCATTAAAATTATAAATGCAACTCTAGTAAAATTAAATTACTTTTGGAATTTTTAAGTAAAATTATTAAAATTATTGAATTTAAATTCAAATTTTCTGAACTTTTAATTTGAAACCTTTAGAAATTATATTAATTGTAAAAATCGTAATTGCAAATCAACTAAAATTAAATTACTTTTGGAATTTTTTTGTAAAATTATCAAATAATTTAGTAAAATTCTTAAAATTATTGATTTGAAATTCAAATTGAAATCTTTCGAAATTTAATTATTTATAAAAATTAAAAATTGTATAAACTCAACTCTACTAAAATTAAATTACTTTTGGAATTTTAAATAAAATTATTAAAATTAAATGTATTTTTAATTATGATTATTTTTTCACAAAAAATTAAGATTAAAAAAAAATTGAATAAAATTTTTTTAAAAATCAACTTATTGGGAATTTTTAATTAAACATATTTAAAACTCAAATTTTCTAAAACTTCAAATTGAAATCTTTCAAAATTCAATTATTCATTAAAATTATAAATGCAACTCTAGTAAAATTAAATTACTTTTGGAATTTTTAAGTAAAATTATTAAAATTATTGAATTTAAATTCAAATTTTCTGAACTTTTAATTTGAAACCTTTAGAAATTATATTAATTGTAAAAATCGTAATTGCAAATCAACTAAAATTAAATTACTTTTGGAATTTTTTAGTAAAATTATCAAATGATTTAGTAAAATTCTTAAAATTATTGATTTGAAATTCAAATTGAAATCTTTCGAAATTTAATTATTTATAAAAATTAAAAATTGTATAAACTCAACTCTACTAAAATTAAATTACTTTTGGAATTTTTAAATAAAATTATTAAAATTAAATGTATTTTTAATTATGATTATTTTTTCACAAAAAATTAAGATTAAAAAAAAAATTGAATAAAAATTTTTTAAAAATCAACTTATTGGGAATTTTTAATTAAACATATTTAAAACTCAAATTTTCTAAAACTTCAAATTGAAATCTTTGGAAATTTAATTATTCATAAAAATTGTAAACGTAACTCTAGTAAAATTAAATATTAATTTTCGAATTTTTAAGTAAAATTATTAAAACTATTGAATTCAAATTCAAATTTTCTGAAAATACAATATTTAAAAACTTTTTAAATTAAATTAATTGTAAACATAAATAAACTAAAATTAAATTATTTTTGGAAATTTTAACTTAAATTATTAAAATTATTGAATTGAAATTCAAATTCAAATCTTTCGAAATTTAATTATTCATAAAAATTTTAAACGCAACTCTACTAACATTAAATTACTTTTGGAATTTTTAAATAAAATTATTAAAATTATTGAATTCAAATTCTCTGAACTTTCAATTTGAAACTTTTTGAAATTAAATGAATTGCAAAAATTGTAAATGCAAATTTACTAAAATAAAATTTTGCAATTTTTAAGTAAAATTATCAAGTAATTAAGTAAAATTATTGACATTATTGTGATACCGGTCACATGTATGTGGAAATTCCGCGAAAGAAAAACACCACTGCACAAGTTGAGAACCCTTCTTTTTGAAGGTCTCAACTTCGTGAAAATGTGGTATCTTCCCTTGGGTTGACTTTTTCGACATCGACATGTAGAAAAAATTAGTCTAGCTGGGCCTTACACGTCGATTTCCCTGACCGCGCGCCTTTCTCTGTCTTTTCTATCTCTGTCTCTCTCTACTCTCCGTTTCCGCTTTTCCTCTTTCGCATTCCTCCCCAGCAAAGATTCAAAGGGCCCAGCAGCCACTATATCTATATATATACATTTCGAATTACAATTCGTTTTAAATTTTAAAAATTAACTGGATATATTTTAATAATGATTTAATAATCATTGATACTTATACTTATATTGTTTTACTAAGAATTAGTTTAACAATATTTGACTGATTAAGTATAAATATTATTATTCTTATATTATCATAATTATTATTATATTAGTATTGTTATTATTAATACTGTTAATATTATCAACATTATTATGTTTTATTGAATTGTTGTTCACTTATATTAACAATTTAATGTTAATTATTTTTCCTTGAAGAAATAATTCTTTTAATGTTTAAAAATAATAATTTTATTATTAATATGTTTATATTGTCCTGAGTATTAATTTTGATTATTGTTTAATTGTTTAATTAATAAATAAATTAGTATTAATTAAATAATTAATAAATCAATAACAAATTAAATAAAGAGATAAATATATTCTTTTATTTATAATATAATTAAACAACGTTATGCAAATTATATGCATTATTATTTCTGAATTAGGGTAAAATTAATGTAAAATTAGATTTTTAAGTTTAATTAAGTTTATTTTATATTTTAATATTAATTTTAGTTATTTGTAAGCTGACTAGCAAGTTCGTCTCTTATTATCCCTCTTACATGTATAAAAAATCTTCCCCTTCCGAGAGGCAGATTTTTTATGCATAGAGTTATTGGGTATAAAAGGCGACGAAAATGCCCAGTCAGAGAGTCACTTCGCCGCCAACCCTTGTAACGGAACTACTTCCGTAGTCTCCTCCTAAATAAAACTAAATAAAATTTTAAAGACCAACTTAAACTGTTGTCCCTTTTTCTTTTACCTACACTACTACACCAGCTCTTGCACTATTACCGTACACACTGGCAATACGGGATTTATTTCCTGATTTTGCGCGTGAGTCGGTACTATAGTACTCATTTCACCCCGTACGAGAGTTACGCACAATCATACGTCACTGAGAGTTGCCACTTTTGACAGTGCTTTGCGGGAATTTTTTTCCTGTTCTGAGCTCTGTGCAGGAGGCAAACTTTCGACGAAACCCTTACACCCACAAGCTATTTAACCCCAATTTACTACCACACTGATTATAGCACTACGGGAAGAAATTCCTTGCTCTGCTTAATGCGTGAGGTGGTCGAACGGGACGATGGCTTTTGGGGTTAATGGGTCTGACGTCACTGAGAAAAACTACCACCTTTGACAGAACTTTGCGGGAATTTTTCCTGTTCTGAGCTCTGTGCAGGAGGCAATTTCTCAAGACGACAGCAGTATGACTATTGTGTAACTCTCTTCCTTCCCACTACAGTACACAACTTTATTTGTAAACTTTTCCTGAATTTTATGATTAATAACAATTAATTATTAACTTTCAGACTTTGCTTAATTTTGAACTTCTCTAATAAGTGAACCATTAACCAACATCCATTTACAGATTTATTAATTAATTCTGTGTAAATGCACATTTCCAACCCCAGAAATGTGAACAAACCATTCTAACCTTCAAGTTTGTTTACGTTTGTGTGTCTAAATTCCACATCGACTTGACGCATTTGTTTTGACAGAAAAGCTAACCTCTAAATTCGGCCTCCTTCTGAGTCTTTAAATCTCGAAGTGCCCAGTCGATTATCGATTATCGAACTTCGAGAGATCGATTCTCGATTATCGAACATCGAGAGATCGATATATCGCTGACGTCACTGTTTAACGCCGGCTACGGAGAAGCTGCCTTCCCCTAAGGCCCAGCTACTCTGACGTCACTGCCAAGGTGCTACGAAAATAGCAATCCGCTCTTTGCCCGGTCCCTTCCCTTCACACGGTGACCGGTAACAATTGAATTTAAAATAAAATTTTCTGAAACTTCAAATTTAAATCTTTCGAAATTCAATTATTCATAAAAATTGTAAATTCAACTCTATTAAAATTAAATTATTTTTGTAATTTTTAAGTAAAATTATTAAAATTATTGAATTCAAATTCAAATTTTCTGCAACTTTTTAATTTGAAACCTTTAAAAATTATATTAATTGTAAAAATCGTAATTGCAAATCTACTAAAATTAAATTACTTTCGGTATTTTTTCGTAAAATTATTGATTTGAAATTTAAATTGAAATCTTTCGAAATTCAATTATTTATAAAAATTAAAAATTGTATAAACTCAACTCTACTAAAATTTAACCATTTTTGGAAGTTTGAAGTAAAATTATTTACTAAATAATAAAAGTCGAAAAAATCCAATATTAATAAAATATAATAAAATTAAATATAAAATCAAAATAAAGAAAATAAATCATTTGAACGATGAAAACTTTACTCTCTAAAATTGAATAAGTTAAAAATCGTAGGTTTAACTAACAATCAGTGACTGACTTTTTGCTTCTAAATCAGTTAATTAAAAATAACTTTTTTTTTTTTTAAATATTTGTTGTTTAATTGAATCAGTTAAAATTCTTAAAAACATCTACTGAGAAACATCAATTATTTTTAACTGACAATCAGTATTATTTTTAACTAAATGTCAGTAGAAATATTACTATTTGAATTACTGATTGACTTTTTGCTTTTAAATCAGTTATTTTTAACAAATTCAAATTTAGAGAGTAAGAAGATTAAAAATTGCAGATCAGTTTAGATTTCATTTTGTAAATAGTAAAAATTACTCTCTATTCTTTCCCATCTAATAAATTTGTTATTTTACAGAAACAATTTGCAGAATATTTTTTTTCACAAGAAAGATTTTTTTTTTTCAAGGAAAATAGGTCAATCATAAATTCAGATAATTGATGACGTCGGGAACCTGGCAATCATTCGCTGGTTCTAATCTTCTTCGTGCCGGTGTGAGATGAGATTTGCTCGGGTGTTGAAAGGAAAACCCTTTAGGAAGAATGGTGAAAAGGAGATTACGGTGTTGTAGAGAGAGTATTTTCTTCCTCTCTCTCCCTCTCTCTCTCACTCTCTCTCTTTCTCTCTATCTTTTTATCGATCGATCTTCATTAAACGACAAAAAACTATTCGTCTTTGACTTTCTCAACTGTCCTGAAAATGATACGTGGTGATCCATATTAGTATTATCCTGGTGCTCGCGCGAGGATCGATCTCTTGCGATAGGCTAAATTAACAGGATGCTCAAATTAATTTGCTGTGAATGACCCATGAACTCATCCATCTTGTTGCTATGGGGAAGCAGCCTTATGGTGTGTGTTCCTCCTTCCGTTGCGGTGGACCTTGTCTTTATCACCACCACATTCAACCCTTCACCCACGAAACTCGGAGATGCTCAAACCCCAGAGCCATTATCTCGTAAGGTATTGAATTACGAGACTCCGGACGTGACCGTTCGTCTTTAAATTTATTTTCCGGTCGGGGGCAAAAAAAATTATCCGATAAATTAATAGTTAACTGAATTTTTCTTCTAGTTCAATTGAGAAAAGTGGAGAATAATTGTTTCACATTCGATTCAAAAGGCAAACTGATTTTTCAATTTGGTCAAACTTTATTATTTTCTATTTTACAAAAAATTTTTCCTACTATTATTATTATTATAAGTTAAATAATCTTTAACGTCCGAAATCCTTTATAAATTAAGGCAAATGAAACGAAAGCATTCGGACAATGAATAAAATATTAGTTGCCCCAACGTTTCGAAATCTAAATGATTTCCTCTTCAGAGAGTCTATCCAAAAAATATAAAACAGAATTAAAATAATAATAAAAATTATATACAAAATTAAAATAATAATAAAAAATTTTTGTAAGAAAAAAAATATTGGAAAAAAAATATTGAAAGAAAAAATATTGAAAAAAAAAATTTTGGAAGAAGAAGAATAATCGAAAAAATATATTAATTTACAAATGACAATAATGAAAGAAAAAAAAGTTTCATCTTTAATAATAAAAAATAATTTAACAAAAAATAAAATAAAAATCTTAGCAAAAATTAATAATTAAAATAGACGACGACTTAAATTTTAATGCCCTGACGATGAAATAGAGTCTGGAGTCAGAAAATTATAACGGAACTTAATATTCATAAAATAAATTTAAAAAAAAATTAAAATAATTGAAAAAATTGAAAAAATTGAAAATTAGAAAAATTTTTTTAAATTAATAATCAATACCTAATAAAAGAATGGAAATTAGTAACAAATTAAAAATTAATAAAGAATCACCATATAAAAAATTTAATTTATGAAAAATAATAATACAATTATGAAAAATAAATAAAAAAGAATAATAAAAATTAATAAATAATTTGGAAAAATTGACGCCAAAAAATTCATTTCAGTCGATTCACAAAAATTTAATTCTGTATTTCCCTGATCTCCATTAAAAATTAAAAATTATTCACGTTTTTGCTCATTTAACTTCAATTCTAAATTTTTCTAAAATTCAATTACAATTTTCCAAATTTTTGGTTACAATTCTTCAAAAGAACGATTATATTTAAAAGTAATTTTTAAAATAAGTAAACAAATAAAATTCATTAAAATTTATATTTATTTATTTATATTACAACTTTAACTGGTTATACGAAATTTATTTCAATAAAATTTGACAAAATTTCCAATTAATTTGGAAATTTAAATTATTTTTTTTTCTAAACTATTTACTAGAATTTTACTATTTTAAAAAAATTTTTGTTAAAATTTTTCAAATCGACTAATTTTTTTTATAATTTCTAAATTAAACTGTTCAAAACTTGAATAATTTTTGTTAAATAAATATTTAAATTAATTATAAATAATTGAATTCTAGGGAAAAACTTTATTATATTGTAAAAATATAATTGAATTCTTACTAGGAATTTTTCAAATATTTTTAAAAATTAATTAATTGTTTCAAAGAAAAAACAAATTGAGTTTAAATTGTATTGAAAATAATTGAATTTCTGCGATGAGTTTTATTATTTATGAAAATGATTAAATGTTTGAGTAGAATTTTATCACAATTTTTTTGAAATAATTGAATTCTTTTGGAAAATTTTTGAAAAAAAATTGAATTTCGGAGGTGGGAGAAGAATTTTATTATTTATAAAGATAATTGAAAGTTTGAGGAGAATTTTTTTAAATTTTTGAACATAATTGAATTTCTGCAAAGAATTTTATTACTGAAGACAATAATTGAATTTCGTGTGAAGAATTTTATTATTTGTGAAAATAATTGAATTCTTGCATAGAATTTTATTAACATTTTTTCAAGGACTTTAATCAGAATTGTATTAAAAATAAATGAATTCTTATAAACAAATTATGTTAAAATCCTTCAAAAAAATTGACTTCCTTTCGGAGAATTTTGTAAAAATTGTTGTAAATAACTAATTTCTTACAAAAAAAAAAATGAATGAAAATTGTATTTTAAAATAATTGAATTTCTGTAAAAATTTTATTATTAATGAAAATGTTACTGAATTTATGGGAAAAATTTTATTAAATTTTTTTTTAAATCATTGAATTCGTTTATTAAATTTTATTAAAACAGAAAAAATCTTTCTTGTGAAAGAAAAATTCTGAAAAGTGTTTCTGTAAAATAACAAATTTATCTGATTTTAACCAAAATTTACTGCATCGAAAATCGTAAATTTTCATCATCCAGAAATAGTAAACTTTAATCTATTCTTTTTTTTGGAGGGGGAGATGGAAATTTTTCTCTTTTTCCGTTGTTAAAAGTTCACAAGTTCAAATCAAAAACTAAAAACAAAGCAAAAATCCCATTGATATTGGAATAAAAGAAGAAAAAAAATTTTCTAAAAAAAAACTCCTCGAAACAATCATTTCTAAATTTCGAAAAATCCAATTTCAACAATCAAATATCGAAGGGAATTTCTTAATTGAAAAAACAAAAAATTGTACAAATCTACAGTTTTTTTTTCTCCCAGAAATCACCACTTGTTATATTAATATTTACAAATTGAAAGAGAAAAGTAGAGACAATTAACTAGAGGCGTATAGTACCTAGTAGTATATATACAATGCACCTTTTCGCCGATTTATTTAGAGTTTCACGAAATACGAATGCGCCCCACGGGGAATGAATGCAAATAGGTACCTCTCTCTTTCTCTCTCTCTCTCTATATACTTTTTACCATCCCTTTTGTGCAAAATTAATTCCGACTACAGTTTTTTTAATAAAGCCACAGTCAGCGGCGGTCATGAATCACGAGAAATTACTATGTCGCGAGAGTGGGCCAATAAACGCGACACTTTTTGTTTTGACTCTCTCGTCTACGCCGAAAAGCTCTCAATGGCCCAACAACGATATAGAAACAGGGTGAGGGGGGGGGATATTATTCCCGTGATATCAGCCTCCCCCCCTTTTACCAAACAATTTCTCCCCGGTCACTGTCTACACTTGTGTATTCAAACCATAGCAAAAAAACAAAAAAAAAAATTGACCCAATACTATTTAACATTTTCAAAAACAGGAAAAGAGGAGAAAAAAAAATTTTCCTCCCCGGTATTTTATAAACAATGTAATAACAATGACACATTGTTTTACAATTGTTATTATACTTATTAATCAAATATTTTACGTTCATGCAAGTTTTTATACATTTTTTTAATAAAAATTTTTCCCTTCATTTCCAAACAATGAGAGAAAAATATATTTTTATAGAAAAAATATTCATATATATTTAAAATGAAATAAAAGAAGGAAAATATTTGTGTTTTTGATAACAAAAAACATGATTATTTCTTCGGGAGAAAACTTTTTGTGACTAGTTTTAGCAATTAAAAATAAAATTTAGATTTACAAAAGAAAAACAAAATTCAATTATCAATGAAAAATAAAATTTAGATTTACAAAATAAAAACAAAAATTACAAAATAAACCAAAAAGGCAAAATTGAAAGCTATGTTTAAAAAATAATGCTAAAATATATGCTAACAATTATTGTATTTTCTTTTCAAATACTGAAATTATTGATTTAAATAGTTCAAATTTATTTGATTGAAATAAAAATTATTTAATTCAAGTAAATATTTATTTGATAATAGTCAATCGGTTATTATTAATTAATCTGTTGTTTCACTCAAATACATTTTTTTCAATGTTGGAAAAAATAAATTATAAAATCTCTAAATTATTTTTTGTTTCTAAAAATTCAATTATATTTAAACTATAGAACTTAAATATTTTAAAGAACCAATTTTTCAGAATCTATAGAATTCATAATTTCAATTTTTTATAATAAAAAAAGTAAAATTTTTTATAAAAAAAATTAAATAATTTTATTAAAAACAAAGTTTAAATCTTTTTACAATTAACTGATTAATAAAAATTTTCAATGTTACCAACAATTTCGTAAAACAAATTCGATTTAATGGAGTTAAATAATAATTGATTGATCCAAATAAATATTTATTTGATTCACTGAGAAAATATTGTATTTATTTTCTCCTACAAAAATTAATTGAATCAAGTAAAATTTTGTTGAGCCAAATAAAATTGATTCAAACCAAATAAAATTTTTATTTGAGCCAAATAGAATTTATTTGTAAAAAATAGAATTTATTTGAACAATTTAGAATTTATTCGAACAAAATAGAATTTATTCGAACAAAATAGAATGCATTTGAACAAAATAAAATTTATTAGAACAAAATAAAATTTATTTCAACAAAATAAAACTTTTTAAACCAAATAAAACAATTTTTTGTTATTTTTTTTTTTTGTTATTTTTTTATCCTAAAGAAAATATTCAAGTTTTCAATTTTCTATCCAAAAATTAAATAATTCTATAAAAAAAAATAAAATGTAAATCTTTTCAAAATTAACTAATTAATAAAAATTTTAATTGCAACTCTTTCGAAATTAAATTAAAATCTTTTTAAAATTAACTAATTAATGAAAATTTTAATTGCAACTCTTTTAAAATTAAATTTAAATCTTTTTAAAATAAACTAATTAATAAAAATTTTACTCTTAACTCATCTGATTCGAAATTTCTTTTATGGATTTGATTTTGAATTTTCTAATACTTATTGTTATAAATTCGATCCTAACTGACTGTTTCTAAAATTTAATTATCCACCCAATATTGAAATTCTTTGAAAAATCGATTTTTCTAAAATATAAAAAAAAATTTCAGAATAAAAATAAAAATTACAAAATCAAAAAGGAAAAATAAGGCAATGTTTAAAAAATAATACTAAATTAGCTAACAATATTGTACGATTATTTTCAACTTAACTCTCATTTGATTTATATCTCGATAATAGAAAATTGACTCCATTCGTAGTAAATTAATTATATCGAAACTGGACTTTAATTATGATAGATATAAATGAACGGAACATTCATTACTATGTGTTCTATAGTCAATTACATCTCTAATGTGATACTATAATTACTCGAGTTTCGATTTAATTAATATTTCCGTAATCGAAAATAAGTCATTCGTTTATTTATGGAAAAAAATTAAATAATTCAATTATGTTGATAGACATTTAGTATAAACAATTTGTTGTTAATTGCTCTCGGATTATTTTTATTCATCGCTAATAATATTCTCTGCTGTTTAAATTTAATTTATTTAAACCAAATAAAATTTTCATTTCAGCCAAATAGAATTTATTTGAACCAAATAAAATTTTTGAAACAAATATAATTTTTTGAACCAAATAAAATTTATTTAAAGTTGAACCAAATATAATTTTTTGAACCAAATAAAATTTATTTAAAGTTGAACCAAATATAATTTTTTGAACCAAATAAAATTTATTTGAACCAAATAAAATTTATTTGAACCAAATAAAATTTATTTGAACCAAATAAAATTTATTTGAACCAAATAAAATTTATTTGAACCCAATACAATTTTTTAACCAAATAAAAATTTGTAATTATTTAAATTATATTTAAGTTAAAGTTGTCCTAATTAACAAA
Organism: Leptopilina heterotoma; assembly: GCF_015476425.1. NCBI lineage: Eukaryota > Metazoa > Arthropoda > Insecta > Hymenoptera > Figitidae > Leptopilina > Leptopilina heterotoma. The sequence goes on from NW_025111114.1 coordinate 1,807,952, forward strand.
TAATTAGCATAAATCACGTACAACGAAGAACTAAATTTTCAATTAAAAATCTCTCCTCTCTACAAGTTATAACGAAATGTCAGTATTTTTTTATGTCAGGTAAATAAACACGGAGATAAATATGATAAAAAATTGAAAAAAAATTTACCTATACAAATAAAAATAAAAAGTACGAAAAGAAATAAATATCGAGAAATAAATACTATTTCGAAACGCCGGAGTAAACTTTTATTAAAACCAAATTTATCCGAATGTTTTCGTATTTACTTCCGTATTTATTTACTCAGTTTATTTACATAAACTTCTTTGACATAAATAATAAACTGTAAATTAGCGTTGCTGACTTTGGTAAAATTCACAACGATTTGGAAAAAAAATTTTGTTATTCAAATTTTTATTTATTTTTTAAAAGAAAAATATTTTTAAGCAGAAAACAATAATGTTTTTTGTTTATAAAATTTTTCTCTTTTGATTTTTTTAATCAAGAAATACTGTAAAAAATTTTTTATACGAAGAATATTTAAGTGAATAAATATTTTTCCTTGCAATCGTTAATTTTTAACATTGTGAACTTCACCAACGTTGATAGTGAAGTTTGCAACGTTTTTAATCAAAGATTTTCTAAAAAAAAAATTTTTTTTATATTGAAATTCTTTATTTAAGAAATTATTTACAATATTTCTTAATCAGCAGATTGACAAAAAGAAAATTTATAAACAAAAAATATTATTCTTATTTGCGTAAAAATATATTTTCTTCTTTTAATCATTGATTGTAAACTTCATCGACGTTAAATAAACTACAAAATATTAAAAATAATTGTAATAATTTGTATTTTTAATTTTTATTATTTGTGTATTTTTCAAGTTCACAAATACACAAATAATATTACAATTATTATTATTAATATTTTTTAGTTAATTTAAAGTTGATGAAGTTCACAACGTTTATAATCAATGATTGGAAGAAGAAAATATATTTTTAAACAGAAAACAATATTTTTTGGTTTATAAACAATATTTTCTTTTTCAATTTTGTTTGATCAAGAAATATTTTTTTTATGAAAAATTTGAATGGAACAATATTTTTTCTCACAATTGTTTATTATAAACTTTGTAAACTTTACCAACGTCGTTAGACGTTGCAATAAACAATTAATATTATTAATAATTTTTTTTATTTTCTATTTTAAAAGAGTGATAAAATATTAAACAGTTGTTGGTGAAGTTCACAACGTTTATAATTGACGATTGCAGGAAAAAGAAATAATAATATTAATAATTCTTTTTTCTATTTTAAGAAAGTAGTAAAAAAAATTAAACAGACGTTGGTGAAGTTCACAACGTTTATAATAATTTTATTGCAGGAAAAAGAAATAAAAATATTAATTATCATTTTTCTTTTCCATTTCGAAAAAGTGTTAAAAAGTAAAAATAGATAATAATTATTATTAATATTAAAATAAATTATGTTTATTAATATATTTATTAATTTTATTAATTCCGTTTAATAAAATTCCTCCCTTTTTTCTGTTTTGCAGATATTATCAGGCAACATTGGAGAACGATCCAGCTCAACAGCATTTGTATCGAGTATCGTTATTGGATCGAAATTTAAAATCAGAGTGTCTCAGTTGCAATGCTAAGAGCGAATCCGATGGGGTTCGATGTCTCTATAATCTGGCCAAGTTTTCACCCGGTAATTCACACTACGTGCTCACCTGTGCTGGTCCAGGAGTTCCGGATATTTCTATCTATGACAAAGTAAGTCCCCTTTCCCCCTTTTTTCTCTCTCTCTCTCTCTTTCCACTCACAATCTCGTTCATCGAAAGTATACATCACGAGAATCGGAAGTACGCCTGATTCAAAAGAAGAGGCAAAAGACGAGAAAAGAGAGACGTGTCTTGACTTCGGGGATGAGATAGGATTTCCATCTCATATTGCCTCGTCGAGGAAAAATGAGATTTCATCTTCCATCATGCCAATGACACCCCACTCACTTCTTATCACTCCCCTGTTTTCTCAATGTGTTTCAAAATCTCTCCCAACACTCGCACAGTATTCTCCATAATATAGTCTGATTATCTATATATGAATTCTAACAAAGTCAATTTAGAAAAAATTTTTTTTTATTTTTCCTCAAACAAAAAGAGAAATAAAGAGAAAAATCAGGAATGATTTTTTCAATTTTCATATAGAGAAATATGAGAAAAGAATTTTTTTTATTTGAGAAAAGACTATTCAATTTAAAAAAATTGAATTTAAAAATATTAAAATTTAGAAGAAATAAATTTTTTAAGACTTTTTTCAATAAATTTCGATTGTCTGCTAGAAAGCGAATGGACCTACTACTATACTTAAATTTGAAATAAAATTATTACTATTATTTAATAATTAATAATAATTAATATTAATAATATTAAAAATTAGAAGAATAGTACATTGTACAACTAGTGGCGAAAGTGTGATTTTTCGAGAGTGAAGTTTGCGGCTCGAGCGTAGCGAGAGCAGCAATCACTCTCGAAAAATCATTCTTTCACCACGAGTTGTGCACTACGTTTTCTCCAACGCCTTGCGAGGAAAGGTTTCTTCGTGAGTTTCGTATAATTTTAATTAAAAATGTTTTTATGTTTAATATAATAAAAGACAAATGTTTTGAGTGGGGAAGAAGTTAGATACAAAATAAATCTCGGTCAAAGAACAAGAAAAAAGAATAAATTCATGATTTACTTTCGCCACGCCAAATTTACTTTCGCCACGCTGAATTTACTTTCGCCACGCCAAATTTTACTTTCGCCACGCTCTTCAGAGCAGTTGAGAAAAGTTCTACTTTCGCCACACTTTTCTACCAAGAAAAGTACTCCTTTCAGAGCAAGTGTTGGAGAAATAAGTTTTTAATGAATTTTCTCAAAAAATTTCGATTTGTCTGCTAGAAAACGGGTGGACCTGCTACTACTTAAAAGTTAAAATAAAATATTCTATTCTTCAAGATTGTGTCAGTCTCAGTCCCCACTAGAAGTCAGGTAATTTTCCGATGACAGAAATATTAAAAATTAGAAGAAATAAATTTTTAATGAATTAATTAATTGATTGTCTGCTGGACAATGTTAAATAAAATTCGCAGGGTTGATACACAACCTGGAAACCTGGAAAACCTAGAAATGTCAGAGAATTTTATAAACCTTGAAAAAACCTTGAAAAGTCAGGGAATTTTGATCAAAATCCTGGAAAATTGTTGTTTTCTAAAGTTATTGTGTTTATTCCTGAAATCTAATTTCAATTAAATATTTTAAAATTAATTCAATTTTAAAAGAATTGCGTTTACAATTTTTCATAAACAGATGAACTTAAAAAGATTTTGATTAAAAATTTTGTAAAATTTCAATTTTAAATGAATTGAATTAGAAATATAAAAAAACTTAGATTTAAAAAAAAATTTAAAACTAAAATTCTTCTGAAATTAGTTAAATTTTTTAACTAGTTTTATTAAAAATAATGGATTTATAGAAGAATTTTAGTTAAAAACACTAAAACAAATTGAATTTTGAAGCACTAACAAATGATTGCAGAAATTCAATTATTTTCAAAAGTAGTAAAATTCTTCTCAGAAATTTAATTATTTTCAAAAATTTTAATTAAATTCTTGGCAAAATTTGAATTATTTTCAAAAACTTTCATCAATTCAATGATTTTTAATATCTACTACTTTAATAAAAATTCCTAAAAGAATTCAATTAGTTAAAAAAAATTTTAATAAATTTCTACGCAAACATTTAATTATTTTCATAAATTATAAAAATTTCACAGGAATTCAATTATGTTTAAAAATTTACAAAAATTCTCATCAAAATTTCAATTATCTGTATAAATATAAATAATTAAATTTTTCTTTGAAATTAAATTATTTTTAAAACTTTTAATAAAATTCTTGGCAGAATTTCAATTATTTTTAATAAATTTTAGTTAAAAACACGAAAAAAATTTAATTTTGTAAAAGTTATAAATTATTACAGAAATTAAATTTTTTTAATTTTTTTCAAAAGTAATAATACTCTTCGTAAAAATTAAATATTGTTCAAAAATAATAAAATTCTTCTTAGGGGTTCAATTATTTTCAAAAAATAATAAAACTCATTCCAGAATTTAAATTATTTTCAAAAAATAATAAAACTCATTGCAGAATTTAAATTATTTTTAATACAATTAAAAAGCATCCAATTTCTCGAAAAATGCAATTATTCTTAAGAATTTTATAAAAATTTGTCAAGAGAATTCAATTAATTAAAATTTTGTTGATAAAATTCTTTATGAAAATTAAATTTTAAGAAACATTCAATTGTTTAATAAAATATTTATTTTGATAGTTAAATAATTGAATTCTCTTAGAATTTTCTAATAAATATTGATTTAAAAATGAATTTCAAATCAAAATCTTGGAAAATTTGAACTTTTTATACTTTAAATTAAGAATTTTATAGAATCAATTATTCTCAATAATTTTTATGGAATTTTTTTTATTTACTTGAAGTTTTTAATTTCTAATATATTTAATTGAAGAATGTCAGAAAAATCGAAATTTCGTAAAATTAAATTGTAAACAAAATAATTTGATAATTCACAAAGAACTTTTTCAAAAATTATTTAAAAAAATTGACTTAAAGAAGAATTTTAGTTGAAAATTCTAGAAATGAATAATCGTACCTAATGATAAAATAATTTTTGAAGAAGTTACAGTAACAAAGTAGCAAATTTTAATTATTATAAAACATGAAGAAAGCGATCACTCCGAGTCAATGATATTCTTGTTATTGAATTTAAAATTTTTGAATATCTGAATTTCTATAAAAAAAAATGTAATGATTTTATTTAAAAATGAAGTTATTGATGTTTTGGAATAATTTTCGTTTTAAAAACCTGGAAAAAAGACATTTTTTAACCTGGAAAACCTAGTCAGGGAATTGGAAAAAAACAAATGCGTGGCAACCCTGAAATTTAAATTAAAAATTTATAAACAAAAAATATTATTGTTTTTTGCTATTAAAAATTATTTTTTTCAATCATGGACCATGAACACTATAAATTTCACTGAGGTCGTTAATTAAAATTAAAAATTAGAATTAAAAAATAAAATTAAAAATGAAATTAAAACTCATATTAAAATTAAGAGAAATAAATTTAAAAATATTTGAAAAAGAATATTAATTTATTTATTTATGCAATTGGAACATTATCAAGTAATATCAATTTCTCGATTAGATTTTCCGTTAAATAAATTTTCCTCGTTTCACTTTTTTTTCCTCTTAGTAAACAAAAGAGTTGAAATTTTACTCACTCTATATTATGACCACCGATGAGTATCACCGTAAAATTTTTACCAATTTTTAGAAAAAAAACAATGCATTTTTCAATCGTGATTTCAATATTTCTCGTTTTCTTTATTGGTGAAATTATGGGTTGTCAACTTCCCAGTTTATTGTGCGAAAAAAATGACGATTGTTGCAGTTTAATCTGTATAAGTCGTGGCAGTAAGTCTCGTGTTAAAAGAAAATGTTAATTAATTCCTCAAATTAATTAAATTTGAATAATTCTTAAAATAATTAAATTTAATTAATTCTCAAAATTAATTAAACTCAAAAAAAAAATGTTAATTAACTACTAAAGTTATTTTAATTTTCTTTCCCTTATCCTATTGCACATATTTTATCTTATTCAAATTTTCATTTTGTATATTTTCTCTAATTACAGTATTTAAATGGTGCGGATAATTTAAAATGCAAAATATCTGAAATATTCATTGTTACTAAACAAGTGTTTGGGAACTAAAAGCAATAAATGAATGTTTCTAAAAGGATATACGACTGTTTCTAAAAGCTGTATGAATAAATTAAGTTGCAAATGTAAATAATAAAAAAAAAGAAAATATTACAATATTTTTTACCATCATATACAGAATTGTAATTTTTTGAAAGAAACATTTCTTTTTTATTTTCCTGACAAGGTGAAAATTTTTTTTTCCCCTAAAGGTCGAATATTAATAAGATATCCCAGACTTTGAGTTAAAATGATGCGATTAAATTTTTTTTTGTTCTCTTTCAATTTTTTCATAGCGCGGTTTCTCACTTGAGAGTACGAATTATACACGTCAGGCATATACAGTTGAGCGTGCTCTCGTCTCTGAAGGAGTGATAAAAGAGAATATTATTAACGAGCGATCGATCCAGTTTAAACTCTTTTTCAAGAGGGACCAGACCCACTTACCAAGTCTCTGCGAAACGACGAGAGTTTGCTCTTGGACTTTTAAGTGGGTGCATATATATAGATATATATTTTTTATTCTCAAGACCCTTTCATTTTATTACCGGAAGCAAAATTGCATTTCAAATAAGTCTCATTTATTTTGTGTATATTATTTTCTTTTCTGATGATGATTTTTGAACTAAAAAAATACAGTGAAACCTGTCAAAGTGCAACTCTATTTTTTAAATTTTATTACAGTATAAACAATCGTTAAAAAAATTGTTTTATAATTTAATTTTGTAATATTTTTACAATATTTTGAAACTAAGTGATTACTAAGTGATTGAATTATTAAATAATTAATAATTCTTCTTGGACATATTTGAATATAAAAAAAATTTTTTATATTACATTTTTTATATAATTATATTATTTTTTTTTAATACAGTTGCATTCCGACAGGTTCGACTGTACTCTGAACTGAATTGCAAAAAAAAAAATTATTTCACTTTAATAACCGATAACTTGTCTATTATCCAATAAATATTTACTTGAATCAAATAATTTCTATTTAAATCAGAGAAATATTTAGTTGAATTGAATAATTTCTATTTAAATCAGAGAAATATTTACTTGAATCAAATAATTTCTATTTAAATCAGAGAATTATTTAGTTGAATCAAATAATTTTTATTTAATTCCCTGATTTCCCTGATCGTTGTCAAACCTGATGGAAAACCTGACTTAATAACTAATTATGTTCCTAAAGTTTCTACAAAATATTTTTTTTTTACTGTTTTCACTCTTTAAATTTTAATTTACTAAAAATGTTTACTAATTTGAATTAGTGTCTAACTTTTGCTTTTGAATTTGTAAATTTTACTAAAGTAATTTTTACTAATTTATTAGTAAAATAAAAATAAATTAGTAAAATAATTCATTCTGTAAATATTAATTAGTAAAGCTGTTTACTAATTTCAATTATTGACTGATTTTTTGCTTTTCAATTAGTAAATTTTACCAATAAATTAGTAAAAATTAAAAAATAACAATTTTATTAGTAAAATTTACTAATTCCAAAAGAAAAAATAATTAAAATTCAACATTAACCTACTCAAACAATTTTTTAATATATAAAATAATTGTTTTTTCTTTCAGTCAAATTTTACTAATAAATTAGTAGAAATTACTATTTATTAGTAAAATCTACTAAATTCAGAAGAAAAAATACTTAATTAAAATTAAAGATTTACCTACTTAATCAAATTTTTAACACACAAAAAACTTTTTATTTTTCTTTCAGTAAATTTTACTGATAAATTATTAGAAATTACTATTTTTAATCAATTTTTTAATATAATATAAAATAATTTTTTTCCTTTCAATAAATTTTACTAATAAATTAGTAAAAATTACTATTTGTTATATTAGTAAAATTTACTAACTTCAAAAGAAAAAATAATTAAAATTGAAGATTTACTTACTTAATCAAATTTTTAACACACAAAAAAAAATTTTTTTTTCTTTTAATAAATTTTACTAATGAATTATCAGAAATTACTATTTAGTAGTAAAATTTAATCATTCAAAAAGTAAAAATAACTAAAATTTAACATTTACTTAATCAATTTTTTAAAACACAAAATAATTTTTTTTCTTTCTGTAAAATTTTACTAATAAATTATTAGAAATCACTACTTATTAGTAAAATTTACTAAATCAATAGCAAAAAGTCAGTCACTAATTCAAATTAGAAAACACTTCTATTAATTCAATTTTAAAGAAAAATATCATTTTGAATTTTTTTTTTAATAAAAAAAATTATTTTGTATATTAAAAAATTGACCAAGTAAATGTTTAATATGAATTATTTTTCCTTTTTTCCACAGTAATTCTGAAAAACAGTTTAAATAAAAAAAAATCGTTAGAAATTTTAGGAAAATAACTAATTAATTCAATTTCTAACCGCAAACGTAAAATAAATAAAGGCAATGTTTGAATAACTTAATGAAAAAGTTGATGTTAATATTCCTAATTTAATTAATTAACAGCGAGCATCTCAAAAAATGTAATAATTTACAATGAAAATTAGATTTTACTTTTAAATATTTATTTAACAAAAAGTATTTAATTTAAAAAATTTAATTTACAAATCCTGAAGGAACGAAGTTTTTGAAAAATTGTAATCAAAATATTTTTGTTAAATTCTCCAAAAATAATTTTTAAAAATTGAAACAATTGGAAATTTTGTCAAATTTCATTAAAATAAATTTTAAATTTAGAGAATTTCATTTTTTCACTTTTAAATATTATTTTTAAATATAATTGAATTTTCGAAGAATAATTGTAAATAATTCTCGTAGTTAAATTCTGATAAGAATTAATTAAACAAAATTTTCATTTGAAATTTTAGAAATTATTTAAATATTAAAAGTATTATAACAGGAATTTTAACAAATAATTAAACTTTAAAATGCTTTTAAATTGAAATCTTTGGAAATTGTAAACGTTGTAAAAGTATAATAATATTTAAATGTTTATTATAAAAAATTATCAATACATTATTTTCCTATAAAAATTATTACAGTTTTGAATAATTTTATTCGAGAATTTTATAGAATAATTGAACTTTGCAAGAATTGCAGTTGTAATTTTGAGAAATAATTAAATGCGAAAGGATTTTACTTTGGAATTTTTTTGTTACTTTAATTCCTGTGGAAAGAAATAACAATTTTGCTTATGTTTGTTTTTATTTTATGTTGCTCATCAGTTTTTTAATAATTATTTTTCTAAAGTTGTGAAAGTTTAAATGAACGAAATATTTTTTATTTAAAGTTTAAACAATTTAAAAATTACTATACTGAAATGGAAAATAATGTAAATTAAACATTTAATGTGATTAAGAATTTTTTAAATATAATTTAATCTAATTGTTTAATTAATCATAATTTTTACTTTTTTAAATTTAAAATATAATTTTGATATTTAATTAAATGTTTAATAAAAATAGCGTCGTTCATTTGAACCTTAAAAACTTTTGAAACATTAATTATTATCTCTATAATTATAAAATAATTTATTATAATTTTATTTTTACAATTATTTGTTATAATTTTACTTTTATAGTTATTTGTTATAATTTAGTTTTTTTTATTTATTTATTTCAGTTTACAGTTGTGAATTGAAATATTTTAATTTTTCAATTAACAAGTATTTTAAATTGTATTTAAACTATTTTCAATATTTTAAGTTCATAAAAGTATATTTTTAAGTTTTTAAACTATTTTTATTTTATGTATTATGTGATTAATAAATATTAATTATCAAATGAACTTTAAAAAAAAATAATTATTATTTTTATTTTAATTTAAAAAAAAAATTTTTTGCAGATACTTTTCTAGAATTCTAGAAGAGAAAACAGCGTTAGAAATGTGGCAAGTTCCACAATTTTTCTTCAAAAAAAAAACCATTCCCCTTTAAGTTAAAAGCACCCTATTTCTTTTTTCTTGTCTACAAATAAAAAACAAATTCCACTTTTTCTCAGTGAAAGAGAGAGAAATTTTCGCTTCTCCAATATATCATTACTGGCTCTCACTCGCATGGAACGTGAAAATATAGTCACGTAGAAACGTGTTCATGGCTTGATCGTTATGATCCGTAGAGTGCAGAAAAAGATATGGCAAAAGCTTGAAAATATAGAGATTGAAAAGTGGAGGGGGTATTATAAAAGGGGTGAAATAGACGCACCATGAAATAAAATTTGCAATCCGATTCAACGTTACAACCCCATGCCGACCTCGGATCACGATGTTTATATAGCAAATCACGACTACAAACCGGATATGTAACAGGTGTTATAGGAGAAAAACGTGTCACATGAAATTCAGATGTTTGCACAGATGGCGACCATAACTTCCTCTTTTTAAATAATTTTCCTTTTGCTTCGGAAAAAGAAACAATTTTACTAAACAATTTCAATTCTCATCATTTCTATCGTAATTGCAGTAAATTCCATTATTGTGGAATAAATTACAAATTACCAATAAATCGAAAGCATTCAAACAAAATTTTTCCTTCTTTTTTTAGTTAAAACCGATGTTTTAACTTTAAACCAAAATAAAATATATTTTCGAATTAAATACAATGAGAAAAAAATTTATTTCAATTAAATAAATATTTGATTGAATGAATATTTGATTAAATGAATATTTAATTAAATGAATATTTGATTAAAGTAAATATTTATTTGTTTCAAGTAAATATTTTTTTGTCAACAAGTAATCGTTTATTTGAATCAAATAAATTTTTTTCAAAGAATAATTATTTAAACAAACGTTCATGAAGTTCATGAAGTTCATAACGTTTATAAAATCAACGATTTCAAAAGAAAAATATTTTTATAAATTTTTGTATAGAAAATATTACGTTCAATTTTTTGAATAATAATTTACAAAAGAAATATTTGTGAATAAAACATTTTATTCTCATTAGTAGGGAAAATGTTTTTTTCTTTCAATCGTTGTTCACCGACGCGACTTTCAAACAAATAATATTTTTATATCAAAGCAGTACATTTTTTTTTTATTTTATAATAAAGCTTATAAACCGACTTTAATTAAACGAAATCATGTAAAATTATTTTTGCATTTCAATATTATTAAATATGTTTTCTCAGTCTATTCATAAAAATCTCTCATAGAATATTTTCCAACGAATTTTACACAAGAACGAAATTAAATTCAAAAATAAAGTATAAAAGCTTTTCGATTTTTAATTACAACAACATCTATACATGAAATACTTCAAAGAAATCTATAAATTAAATAACTGAAAAATATTTTAGCCAAATTATAAGTCCACTTTTTTCACAATTTATTGTTACACAAAAAATTGTCATTCATTTTTTACTTTAGAAAATAAATAAATAATAAAAGTAAAACTAAAAGTAAAAATAGAAAATTTTAAATAGAATATTGAAACGAACATTTTTTTTCTAAACAAAACGAAAATACGAAGCAAACAAAAAAAAAAGTATTTAACAAAGAAAAAATCCATTTAGAAAAATGAATTTTTAAATATAAATCACAATGGAAATGTTTTTTTTTCACATTTGTTATTTATTGACTTTCAGAAATCGAATAAACTATTTTCTTGGGAGGATAATAGAGCCGTGGCGGAAATATTGTCTGTGAAAGCACAGCCAATCGTGAAGAGACTCAAAGTTCCGGTTCCCGGTGGATTTGAGGCTCAAGTTCAATTAATGATTCCGCCAGGTGTCGATATTTCCGGTTCAACCAAATATCCGATGTTGGTTTACGTGTAAGTACAATACTATTATTTTTCCTTTTCTTCCATCAAAATATTATAAAAGAAAAAAATATTAAATTCTAAAAATTTCTGCAAAATACTATTTTTTTAATCACGTTTTTTGTTTATTAATTTATTAATTATTATTAGTATTAATAATATAAATTAATTCTTCAAATAATATTTATTTTAAATCACGTTTTTTGTTTATTAATTTATTAATTATTATTAGTATTAATAATATAAATTAATTCTTCAAATAATATTTATTTTAAATCACGTTTTTTATTTTTTTCAGCATTCAATTATTTTTATTATTTTTACTCTCTAAATATAAATTAAAAGTTGTCTACTAACAGAGTGCAGATACGTTACCAATTAACAATAATTAATAAATATTTTCTTGAATTTTTAATAGAAAATTAATTTAATATTAAAAAATAATTAATTTCATGGTAAAACATGTCCTAATGATTGGGTTTTAAATATTTTTTCTAAAATTTTCATTGTTCTACAATTCGAAAAATGTAGAAACCATCAATTAATTAATTAGAATTATTATTATTATCATGTTTACTAAATAATCTTATAATCATCATTTTTATTATTTTTATTAACATTATTATTAATATTATTTTATATTATCATTGTTACTTTTTATATTATTACTTTTTATATTATTATTTTTAATTTTATTATTTTTTTTTTCAATTATATTACTCTTTATCTCAATTAAATTGGAAATAAAATAAAAAGTTCTAATTTAATGACGAATATTGTTCAGAACTAAATGAAAAATAATAATAAAAAAAAAATATATATATACACACATTTTTTTCTCTGTTTCACGTTATCAGAATTTAAAAACAAAAAATATTGAAAAGCATCAACTGATTTAATTTAAAAGCGTCAATTCACTTCGAAACTAAATGTTGGCTTAATTGGATGTCAATAATTTTTCCGTTAAAAGCAATCAAATGTCAACACATGGATTTACGTGACTCCAAATTACAAATGTGCAATTGCAAAAACATTCAATATATAGGTCATTTACATTTGAAAATAAATTTCAACCCCCGAACCAGAATTGACAGAATTCGACAACTTTTGCCATTAAAAAAGTTATATATACAAAAACATTCTTGTTATTCGATAGAAAATAATTTACAACCAATTGTTTAAAAATTGCTTTTATTTACTTTGTTGAAGAAAAAAATTTTCATTTTTAAAATTCAATTTCAAAGAAAGAAAAATGAATACTTTCATATAGTTATTCATTTTTAGTCCATTCATTTTCTTTTGCGTGTATAATATTTTATCCAAGTATAAAAACATTTCGTAAATTAATTTTTTCTGCGCTAAAAAAAAAAAATTAAAATATTCTGCCTCTGACGTGAAAAAAATAAACTTTACACTTTACAGTAAAGGACGATTGATAATGATGGCGTCAAGATAGGAAGAAAAAAAAGAGTACTAAGAAAAAAAAAAGGTGAAGGTTGCTTTTACTAGAGAATGGAAAAAAAGGAGGCAAAGTTGGAAGAGTTCAGAAAACTTACACTTAAGTGCTTCCTTTGAAAACAGGCAGTTTGCCATAAAGTATGTAGCTACATGTGTATACGCACATGAAGAGTTCTGTCGTTACATTTATGCCTTGTTGGGTGTTCTTGAAAAGAAGGTTGGGTGTCAAGAAATGAGATAGAGGATGGGAAATGTTACTTTATGCATCGGAAAAGCTGAGTTAGATATATCCATATATATATACATAAACTCAAGTGTAGTCATTGGATATCGAACCAAGTACCCTTCTACTCTCTCTCTCTCTCTCACTCTCTATAGAGAGAAGAACCTAGTTTTCAAAAGCTACTAATGACACGCAGGGACAAAAATTTATTATCAATATTTTTTTTTTCATCAATCTCATATTCTGAATATTTGCATATATTCACAGCACTTCATATTGAAAGGAAATTCTCGAGATTTTATCATTTCCTCTTCAGGGAGTCTATAATTTCAGGTATATAAAAAAATAACTGTAAATTAAAAAATAAAATAAATAAATTATAACAATCATTTTTCTTAAATAAATATTTAAATACTTATTGTTAACAATAATTTCTATTTATATAATTTACAGTTATTTTTTTAAGTATATGAAATTATTGAATCCTTGAGGAGAAAATTTGTGAATTTCAAAATATTAAAATATTTTAAAAGAAAATTTTGTCCTAACGTCTTCTTATTTATTTTCAATATTATTAATCAACAGTCACTAAAATGTTTTATTTATATCAAAAGTAATTTATTTGAGTCAAATAAAATATATCTTGATCGCTTAGCCTTCTAAATTATATATTTATTTTAAATAAGAATTATATTCGAGACAAATAAAATTTCAGAAAAATAAAAATTTATTTGAATCAAATAAAAAAAATTATTTAAACCAAAAAATTTAGTTGATCATAAAAAAAATTATTTGATCAAAATAAAATTCATTTGAACCAAAAACAAAAATTAGATAAATTGAACCAAATAAAAGTCATTTGATAAAAAAAATTAATTGGAACCAAAAAAAATTAAATTGAACAAAACAAAAATTATTAATTCAAAATAAAATTCATTTCAACCAAAAAAAAATAGATAAATTGAACCAAATAAAAGTTATTTGATAAAAAAAATTCATTTGAACCAAAAAAAAATTAAATTAAACCAAATAAAACAATAAGTCATTTGAACAAAAAAAATTAAATTAAACGAAATAAAAGTCTTTGATAAAAAAAAAATTCATTTGAACCAAAAAAAATTAAATTAAACCAAATAAAAATCATTTAAACAAAGTAAAAGTCATTTAATTAAAAAAATTCATTCGAACAAAAAAAAAGAATTGACCCAAATAAAAAAAATATTTAATTGATCCAAATAAAAATTATTTGAACCAAGTAAAAGTCATTTAATAAAAAACAATTCATTTGAACCAAAAAAAAATAAATTGAACCAAAAAAATTGACTTGAACCAAAAAAAAAAAATTAAATTAAATCAAATATAAGTTATTTGAACCGGACAAAAATCATTTGATCAAAATAAAATTCATTTGAACCAAAAAAAGATAAATTGATCCAAATAAAATTTATTTGATAAAAAAAAATTCATTTGATAAAAAAAAAATTCATTTGAACCAAATAAACATCATTTAAACCAAAAAAATTAACTTTAACCAAAAAAAAAATTAAATTGATCTATATAAAAACTAATTGAACCAAGTAAAAGTCATTTGATTACAAATTCATTTGATCAAGAAAATTGAATTGAACAAAATAAAAAAAAAAATTAAATTGATCCAAATAAAATTTATTTAAACCAAACAAAAATCATCTAAACCAAGTAAAAGTCATTTAATAAAAAAAATTTATTCGAACGAAAAAAAATTTGAATTGAACCAAAAAAAAATTATTCTAACCAAACAAAAATCATTTGATCAAAATAAAAATCATTTGATAAAAGAAAGTCTATTTAAACCAAAAAAATTCAGTTGATAATAAAAATCATTTGATGAAATAAAATTCATTTGAAACAATAAAAAAATTAAATTAAACAAAATAAAAATCATTTGATCCAAACAAAAATCATTTCATCAAAATAAGATTAATTTGAACAAAAAAATAGATAAATTGATCCACACAAAAGTCATTTGAAAACAAAAATTCGTTTGAACCAAATAAACATCATTTAAACCAAAAAAATTCACTTGAACCAAAAAGAATTCAATTGAACCAAAAAAAAAATTAAATTGAACTAAATAAAAATTATTTGAACCAAACAAAAATCATTTGATCAAAATAAAAATCATTTAAACCAAAAAAATTCACTTCAACGAAGAAAAAAATTGAACAAAATAAAAATCATTTGAACCAAGTAAAAGTCATTTGATAAAAAAAAATTGAATTGAACCAAATAAAAATTATTTGAACTAAACAAAAATCATTTGTTAAAAATAAAATTAATTTGAACCAAAAAAAATTGAATTGAAACTAATAAAAAAACCAAATTGATCAAAATAAAAATTATTTGAACTAAGTAAAAGACATTTAATAAAAAAAAATTCATTTGAACCGAAAAATAATTGAATTGAACTAAATAAAAATTATTCTAACCAAACAAAAATCATTTGATCAAAATAAAATTCATTTGATAAAAAATAGATAAATTGAACTAAATAAAAGTCATTTTATAAAAAAACAATTCATTTGAACAAAAAAAAAATTAAATTGAACCAAAAAAATTTACTTGAACCAAAAAATAATTAAATTGAACCAAATAAAAATCATTTGAACCAAGTAAAATTCAAATGATAAAAAAAATTCATTTTAGCAAAAAAAAAATTGAATTGAACCAAATAAAAATCATTTGGTTCGTCAAATAAAATTAATTTAAATCAGATAAAACTTATTAGAAATTCATTGACCCGAAAACAAAAAAAATCTATCGTCCCCTATTGATTTTAATATATTATTTTTTTAAATCTCATATTTTGCAATTTTTCCAAGACACTTAAAATGACTTTGAGGGAAAAGTAGATTTTTTATTTCAAGTCTTTTGTGATTTATTTTCTTTTGAGTTTACCTTCTCACTTTCCAAGTAATTGAGTTCTTCATGAGGAACGAAAATTTCTCTCTCTTTCTCTCTCTGTCCCTCTATAGATAATGTTCTTTAAGCATCTTTTTTTTCTGGGGGTTTTTCTTATCTGTATTTTCACGCGATTCTCAACATTATATACCAAATAAAGGGAATGACACAGAACTTAAGGCAAAAGTGTGAACATTCATTATTTATCATTCCCCTCTTTCAAACATTCTGCTTCCTGAACAATTCTTTTATCACCTTAATAACATGCTTTCTTACTCCATAAAACAACATGAAAACTTTTCCAATTCTTTATCAACTTCAAGCTTATATTCAGTGAACGACTTAAACTACTATCAACCATAAGATTATCATTTAAATTACTTTTAGGTATATAATTGCATATTTATTTTCTTTATTCAAATAAATTATTGTCCGCAGTGTTTTAATTTGATTTGAATTCAATTCATTTTTAATTAACCAGCATTGGGTTTATCATTGATTTGGTTATTCATTTAAATTTAATTAACATTCAATTTGACAGTGATTGTTTATTCTTGATTTGTTTGTTCAATCCAATTTTATTAATTTTTTTTTTTTTTAGTTTATTCATTTAAATTTAATTAACTTTTAATATTTTCCAGTGATTGTTTATTATTGATTTGTTTCTTCCTTAAAATTTAGTTATTTTTTAATTAACCAGTAATTGTTTATTATTAATTTGTTTCTTCATTAAAATTTAGTTATTTTTTAATTAACCAGTAATTGTTTATTACTGATTTGTTTAATATTTATTGGTTTATTATTTATCTCTTTATTACTTATTTGTTTATTCTTTATTTGTGTATTAATTAAATTTGTTAATTATTTATTTCTTAAATCTTTATTTGTTAATATTTATTTCTTTATTATTTATTTCTTCACTCTTTATTTGTTAATATTTATTTGTTAATATTTATTTGTGTATTAATTATTTGTTCATTAATTATTTGTTCATTATTTATTTATTTATTTTTATTATTTATTCGTTCAATATTTATTCAATTATTTAATCGATTTTATTGCTAATTTTTAGCCTTTATTGATAATTACAATAATTTCGGTTATTTGAATAAAAAAAAATTTTTTCACTCCACAATTGTTTAATTATAACATTATTCATTTAGTTGAAAAATTATTTAATCGATTTTCGCCAGTAAAATTGAAAATAAGTCTGTAATCAAACAGTTGAAAAAAGAAGTTTAATTTACAGTTTTAATAAAATTTGAGGAACAAAAGAGAGTATATTTTAATTACTTTTCTCTGTTCGTTTTCGGCTCTATAATTTCCTACGCATTGTTAAAAGTAACATTTGTATTCGTGAATCGCCTTTAAACGATTTCACAATCAATTGAAAATCGATTTTTCGCCTAAAGTTAAACTTTCATTTAGTTGTCGAGTGTTCCCGTTTTTCATGCGATAACAAAGTTAAAACTCCGACAAAAAAAAATTGTTTTCTTTAGAGGAAAACTTTCTAAACGTTAAAAAAAAATCTAAAACGAATTTTGGTTCAATATTATTTTAAAAATATTTTTTTACTGTTAATTAATGATTTTTTTGAATTATTTTTTTTTATCTTTTTTTTATTTATCTTTTTAATTATTTAATTATTTTTTCGATTATTTAAATAATAAAGATCGTAGACTTATTTGTTTATTTTTTTATTATTATTGAATTATTTTTTTATTATTATTATTTATTTTTTATTTTATTATTATTATTGTTTATTTTTCATCTAATTAAAAAATAATAATTCATTTAATTACTTTTTTTAAGATTATTTTTACATTATTGTTAAAAGAACAGATTTAAATTTAAGAAGAGAAAGAGAGAAAATTAAATTAAAGGAAAGAGAAAAAAAATTTTCGTAGTAAATTCGAATGAATTTAAAAAAGGTTTGAAATTTTAGTGCGACAGTATTATATTGATTGCTGTAATGGAAGGAACTTTCGAGTTCAGATGGTAACTGGAGAACAGTTGAGGAGGAGCTTCAAAAAATTGATGCCAGGAGTCGAGAGTTTATTCAACTCACAACTGACAAGAACTTTTCGAGGGTACATATTCAGCGTTTCACATAGTCTATTTGCCGATGCGGTTGATACAGAGCTTGACTAGAATGTCAATTCTGTATTAACCATTCACCAAAAATTTTTGGAAGGCTTGTGACTTACGCATTCTGTGCGCACTAGCCAATAATTTAATTCACAAAAACAAATTCATTTAAACGATTATTTAATTTATTTTTTTTGGTCCTTTTCGTAGTATAGAAATTAAATAATTCTTCTTCAATATTTTAAACTCTCTTTTTTTACAATTTTACCTATAAATGTCAATTTATTCTCTGCACTTTTTTAATTTTTAGAAATTTATTCTTTACAATCTTTAGATTTTTTATTTTTAGAAATTTATTTTTTACACTTTTTTAATTTTTAGAATTTTATTCTTTACTTTTTTATTTTTAAAAATATATTCTTTACACTTTTATTATTTTTAGAAATTTAATCTTTATTTTTAGAAATTTATTCTCTACACTTTTTTTATTTTAAGAAATTTATTCTTTACACTTTTTTATTTTTAGTATTCTCTACACTTTTTTTATGTTTAGAAATTTATTATTTAAACTTTCTTTTATTTTTATGAAATATATTCTTTACACTCTTTTTTACTTTTATAAATTTATTCTTTACACTTTTATTATTTTTAGAAATTTATTCTTTACACTTTTTTAATTTTTAGAAATTTATTCTTTACACTTTTTTAATTTTTAGAAATATATTCTTTACACTCTTTTTATACTTTTATAAATTTATTCTTTACACTGTTATTATTCTTAAAAAATTTATTCTTTACACTTTTTTAATTTTTAGAAATTTATTCTTTACTTTTTTATTTTTAAAAATATATTCTTTACACTTTTTTTTACTTTTATAAATTTATTCTTTACATTTTTTTATTTTAGAAATTTATTATTTACACTTTTATTTATTTCAATAAATTTATTCTCTACAATTAGGGGAACATAGTCTAGGTCGGCCACCTTTTTGACTTTTGTTTATAACTTTTTTTTAAAAATGAATTTGGACAATTGAAGTATATGGTTGGAAAGTCCTGTTTAATAGGAACATTTTTTCTGTACAAAGTAAATTGACAGGTTTAAAAATGAAAAAGTTATAAAGATTTAAAAAAAAAAAAATTTGTAGTCCAGGTTGGCCATTACAGTCAAGGTCGGCCATGTTTAAAATTCAAAGGGCATTAATCGTTAAAAAATAAAATAACATGTTTGGAGTTACGGAAAATTGATTCTTTATTGTTTACAGTTTGTAACTTAATGAAATAACAAAATAATAACAATAAACAATATAAAAAAATAAATATAAATAAAAAAAAGTTTTGCACTAAAATATTAATAAAATTAAATAAAAATATTAATAAGATGATCAATTATATTATGAGTTATACAGAATTGCAGTTTTTTCAAATGAAGTAGCTCGTCCTCAACTTTGCGCATTTTAAACACATAGTGGCCGACCTTGACAGTAAGTAACATTACCGAATTGTTGTAACCATAAAGAAATACGTTTCGGGATTCGATTTTTTACTTTGTTTTTCTTTCAACCATGAGTCCCACAAATTTTCTGCATACTTGCCTTGACGATTCAATTTGTTTTTTATCGTTTATTAATGGTTTTTCACATTATGCACAAAACTTTTTTTGAGCTTTTTTTGTACCGACGTCACAGAAAACACAATTTTCGATTTTCCGAAAATGTAATTGAACAAAAAGTTAGGTTTCACTAAGACAAGCTTCGACAAAAATGCGCGTAGGTGGCGCTAGTGAACTTGACAAAAAAACGCGAGTGGCCTACCTAGACAGTAGGCCAACCTTGACTACATTCCCCTACATTTCTCTTTTTTAAAATTTTTTTTTATTTTGAAAACAATTTTTATCACATAATTTACAGAGAAATTTTATTTCAACCAAATATAATTTATTTTTACTTTATTTTACTATATTTATTATTTACCATTATTTATTTATTTTCAACTGAGAAAAAATCATAAAAAATGTTGTTAAATTAATTAAAAAAATTTTTCATACTCTGTAAGGAGATTAGAAGAAATATAATAAAAATTCTTCGCAAAATTTTTTTTCTGAAGGAGTAAAAATAAATAAATAATAATAAATATTACAGTAATTAATTTATTTTTTAATTCTTTAAGAACACTTTCGACGCTCACTTACTTTACTGATTAGTTTATCAGAGTCGTAAGTTCTTTTCCTAAAACAGGGTCTAAGTTTCATTTTCTTTTTTCACATTTTTTTTTTTTTTTTTTTTGCATATTCTCGAAACTTTTCCAAGGCGTGCTACCGACAAATTAGACATTAATAGGATTTACGTTAGAAGTTATATCGCGGAGTCGACTTAGAAAGAAAAAGAAGCGTAAATTTCCTGAAATATCAAAAACATGGTAACCCTCTTGCATATTTAATATGCCTTTGAAATATAATAGGTAGAAATTTTTGTGCAAATTTATTGGAAAAAATCCCTTAAATTAATCACATTATATCGTTATCATTATTTTTTCTTCTAATTATAAATAAAAATTCCATTTTGTCGAAAATTCTCAACTAATTAAAATTATAACTATCTGAAAGGCGAAATCCAGAAAAATTTAATAAGCATAATATAGAGTTCATTTATTTTAATAAATAGCTGCATTTTACTTTTTTTCAATTAAAATATACGCGAACATTTTATTTCTCCTACACAACGTTTTTAATTCTACTTTTTAAATTATTTTTTCAAATTAAATTTTTCATATTTTAATTTTTAATTAAATTTACTAAATACCTACATTTTTTTTATTAAAGGTATAGTGAAAATTATTATTCCATTGAAATTCGAAATTTACGAATTTCAATTTTTTTTCTCTTTGTTTATGAAGAAAAGATAAAAGAATGTAATAAAGTCAAAAATTTTTTTGCACAAAAACTTTCATAATTATAAAAATTCAATTGTTTTATTCACAAGGTTTTTTCGTTCTCAAAACTTTTGTTTTTTTCTTTCGTATAATAAAGAATCAAATAAAAATTGTTTTTCTCTTCGTTAATTTATTGTATTTACTTTATTTTCACATTTTTTTTAAATTGTTGCAGAAAATAAAAATTGCGAAAGAAAGAAAATAGCAATCTTTATGGTAATTTTATAATTCACAACGTGATTCTGATTTCTTTAAATGTCTAAAGTATAAAATATACATTGTTCTTTAATCAGCTAACGCGTATTTTATTGCAACGTTAAAAAAGTAGTTAAAATGTGAGTAAAAGAGAATTTAATACTTTTTTAATGGAACTTTATTATACTACGGGTAATTGCAATTCAATATTAAATAGGCGAAGTTAAATCAACATTATAAAAAATTCAGAATCAATATAGTTAATTCAAATTGCAGACAAACATAATGAAAAATCCAGAGGGAAATTTTATCTAAACCAAGCATTATTTATTTGAGTTAAATTAAAGAATGTTTGTCTCAGAATCTATTTAATTATTTCTTATCAAATGAAAATTTTATTCGACACAAATAAGAATTTTATTTGAACTAAATAAAATTTTAATTGTAAATAAAATTTTATAAAAAATAAAATAAAATTTTATTTGAACCAAATAAAATTTATTTTAATGAAATCAAACAATAATATTATCCAAATTTATTACGCCTCAAAAGTAAGTTAATTGTCCCCATTTAAAAACTCAACTTTTAACCTGTTGCGAATAAAAAAAACTAGATTGTTCATTGAATGATTTTTTTTCTATTATTCTTTTTTTTTTTAAGTGAGCGTAAGACCCTTTTAGCAAAAGGAAATTGTATAGAGAGAATAGGTGCCTATTCAGAGCTTAAATATTCTCAGAGTGTAATTATTCCAACTGCCTCTTTGTGAAGCCACTTTTCCTGCCTCTGAATTCGTCCCTGCTTGCATTTTCTCTAAAACCATCTACACTGAGCTTAATCACTGCACTCTTTACTTAAGCTTGTCTACCACGAAAAAAAAAATTGTTCTGTCTCTAGAAAACACTACTGAAACCCTGGAAAATACGATGATAAAATACTTCACTGTCTCTGCCTTCACTGTTTTTACTACCAACATATAAATGTAGGATTCTCATAAACACCAACAGAGAACGTTAATTTTACGTACATAAAACGAAAAAAAAATCTCTCTAAACTAATAAACATAAACATTTTCTTCTTAAAATTATAACTTAAACTGGAATTGTGTAATATTACAAAAAATCGAACACTCACTATTTTATAACTACCATATTTGCGGATTAGAAAATAAATATAAAATATTTTATTTTTGTAAGACCGTTTATGTATTTAAATAAATAAATAAAATATTTATTTGGTACAAATAAAATGTCTTTTAAGGAAACAAAAATTTATTATTTATTTAACTGTACTATTTATTATTGTTTTTTGATGAGAATTAATTATAACGAAGTTTTACTGTTTTTGTTCAGTTAATTTAAAATTAAAATTAAAATATAAATAAAAATATTTTTCAAAATTACTAACATTGTATTAATAAATAATAAATTTTAATTAATTAAATTTAATATTTATTTTATTTATTTAGTAAATAATGAGATAGAGAAAAATAATAAAACTTCATTTTTAATTAAATATCGACAAAAATTAATAATAAACAATGTAGGTAAATAAAAAAATTCTTTTTAAAAAAAGAACAAAAAAGAAAAATAATGTTCCTAAAGTTTCAAAAAATCAAATAATCGACGATATTTTAAGTGCTACTGGAAATTTGTATTTTTTCACAAGAAAAACTATTTTGAAAATTAAAAAATTTAATTAAGTAATATTTTTCAGTACAATATAGTAATTTTTGTACAGAAAACTAATTTCATTTATTTCAATGTTCAAAACTCAAAACTTTACTATAAAAAGAAGCAAATTTTTCATTTAAAATTTTTAATTAGCATAATTTTAATTACCATATTTTTCACTGAAATACATTTTGAATTTTCATTCGTAATTAATATTCTGTAATTACTACCATTTTTCTAAAAGAATAATAATTAATGACTTCAATTTTTTTTATAATTATCCGAAATATTCAACAATTCAAGTATAATTACACCCAGAAAAAAAATATTTGTCTCAGTGCCAAATAAAAATTTTTTATTTGTTTTTAATAAATTGCTTAATTAGTATTTATTTAAATCAACTAATAGCAACAATTCTAACTTCTTACTGCCTTTTTTAAATAAAATTAGCAATTTTAAAAATAATAGAATTTAAAAATTTTCTAATTTAAATTTTTGTTGAAAACAATAAAAAAATTCAATTTTGGAGAAATTACAAATAATTGCAGAAATTCAATTATTTAAAAAAAAAAATAAAATTCAACTATATTCAAAATTTGAAAAAAAAATTCTCGTAAAAATCCCAATTATCTTTGTAAATAACAAAATTCTTCTCTAAAATTCAATTATTTTCATAAATTAATGTCAAAAAAATTCTTGTCCTAATTTCAATTATTTTCAAAAAATTTTCCAATTTCAATGATTTTTAATAACTACTGCTTTAATAAAATTTCCCAAAAAGAATCCAATTATTTACAAATAATTTTTAAAAATCCTAATTAAATTCTTTTGAAGAATTTTTTTTGAATTTTTTTCTAAACTAATGGAGTTTCTTTAATAATTTTATTTGAAAATTTTGAAAGCAATTGAATTTTATGAAGAAGAATTTTACTATTTATAAAAACAGTTAAATTGTTTCGAAGAATTTATTAAAATTTTTGGACATAATTGAAATTTATGGAAATATTTAAAAATATTTGAATTCATCCGAGGAATTTAATTAAAATTTTTTTTTTTGAAAATAATTGAATTCCTTCAAAGGAGTTTACTATTTATAAAAATAATTGAATTATTGCGAAGAATTTTACTATATTTATAAAAATAATTCAAATGTTTCGAAGAATTTATTAAAATTTTAAGAAATAATTAAATTATTATGAAGAATTTTTTAAAAATATTTGAAAATAATGAAATTTTTTCGAGAAATCCAATTAAAGTTGTTTTGAAAATAATGGAATTTCTTTAAAGAATTTTTTAAAAATATTTTGAGAATAATTGAATTATTTTTAGAGAATTTTTAATTCTTGTTGAAATTCTTGTGGAAATTTTTGAAAATAATTAAATTCTCTCATGTAATTTTATTTAAATTTGATTAAAAATAATTTAATTCCTGCAAAGAATTTTAGTATTTATAAAAATAGTTGAATTGTTTCGAAGAATTTATTAAAATTTTAGGACATAATTGAAATTTATGGAAATATTTAAAAAATATTTAAATTCATCCGAGGAATTTAATTAAAAATTTTTTTTGAAAATAATTGATTCGAGTCAAATTAAATATATTCAAATCAATAATTTTTAATATATATTTAAAATAACAAATATTATTTCATTGTCTGAATTAATTATTTGCTAAAAATAAATACCTATGTTTTAAATAAATTTTGTTTTGTTACAAAAAAGTTTTATTTGCTCCAAAAGTTGTATTTGTTTCAAATAAATTTTATTTGTTTTCCAAAAAAGTTTTATTTGTTTCAAATAAATTTTATTTATTCCAAAAAAGTTTTATTTGTCCCAAATAAATTTTATTTAGTTCAAATAAAAATTTGACTTGTACCGAATACAATTTTTATTAGAAACAAATTGTACGTAAATTAGTATACACTGAAAAAATGTAACTTGTCTGTTATAAAAAAAAAAAATTTACTTCCAATTTTTAATAAAGAAATTCCGAATAAAAATTGTCAATTCCCATCGAATCATAAATTTAATTTCAACTAGTCACAGTTTCTCTTACTCGAGTAAAAATTTGACACTTCATTTGTCAATAAAACTCTCCAAGACATTTCATCTTACAACAGAAATGATTTTTAAACCAAATTTTCCACCAGATTGAATCTTGCTTCTTGATATCGAAAAAAAAAGAATTCAATTATAAATCGATAAAATAATTCCCTACATTTTTTCTTTCCAAACTATTCTCGACAATTTTTTTTTTTTAAATTTCCCTGAATCGCAGATCAAAAATGAAATGAAGAGGTCTACTTAAAATTCATCCGGATTGTAAATACTCACTATCTGCAAAATTTTTTTTTCTTCCTCCTCTTTTCTTTCATTTTTTTTCTCTCTCTTTCTCTAAAAAGACGAACATGAGTTGAAGATCTAAAAGCATCGAGGAAAGGGATTTCGAGAGAATTCTAAACGAAGAGAAAATCCTTTTTACATATACATTTCACTTGCAAGAACTACCTCAACCATATTCTCCTAACCGAATAAAAAAAACAAATTAAGCTTCTTTTTAAAAAATAAATTTCTTCTCCCTTTTCTCAAATTTTTCATTTCTCATTCGAAATGAGAAAAAATATTATTTTTTAAATGTGACCTTTTTGTTCTTTGACTTTTAATAAAAAAATTCAATGTAATATTAATATCTTTACTCCTTATATAAATTTTAGGTCTTTCAAAATTTTATATTTAAATATGACCCTTTGTTCTTGAACTTTTAAACAAAAATTAAATAAAATATTAATCTTTACCCTTTATGTTGGTAAAAAGTAGGTCTTTCAAAATTTAAGTCTCTACTTAATATGATGTTTTGTTTTTTTTAACTTTTAATGAAATTTAAAAATAGGTATTAATACCATTAATCTTAATTTCGAAAACTGAATTGTCTTTGAGTACAATTATTATTTAAAATTTAGGTATTTAAATTGAAATTACTAATTAATAATATTATTTTCAGATACGGTGGACCAGATTCACATCAAGTGACAGAGAAATTCAACATCGATTGGGGGAATTATTTGGTTACAAACAAAAGCATCATTTACGCGGCAATTGATGGAAGAGGTTCAGGAGTCAAAGGAAATCGGATGCTGTTCGCAGGATATCGTCATTTAGGAACTGTGGAAATTGAAGATCAAATTGGAGTGACGAAGTAAGTTCCATTTTCAAACGGAAAGAAAAATCCTTTGAAACTTAATCATTATTTTCAGAAAATATATAATATAACATAAAATTCAAAAAAATTCCATTTTATTTAATTATCATTAAAATTTCTAAACAAAATTAAAATTGTAACTATATAAACAAATTAAACAAATTTAAAAAAAAATTAACTTCAATTCCAATAAATTATTATTTTTCTTTTCCTTTTATTTTCTTAACAAGAAGAAAATTTCATTTAAAAAATAAACATTTTCTCTATAACAGAAAAAATAAACAAAACTAAAATACAGCTAATCAAACTATAAAAATGAATATCGTTTTTCGCCTCAATTTTTATAAAAAACGTTCTAAACTTTATTGACTTTTAAAAATGTCGCTGACATTAAAAAAATGGTTAAAAATTAATTCCCTTTTGTCGTCTTTTTTGCTTCAACGTTTATAAATTAACATTCCAAACTTTATTATATGACATTTAAACAGTGATTAAAAATTATTATTCTTTTCATTTTCTTTTCAATTTTTTTCCGCTGACATATTGCAGAAAATAAAAATAAACTATACCACAATTTAAGGCACATGTCAAGTAAAATATTAAAATAATAAAAACACAATTTTAATGTCTCGACAAATATTTTATTTGCAGTTTTTTTTATTTGTAATGAGACATAAAAATAATTTTTAATCGTAATAATTATTTTTTAAAGCAAAAAAATACTTAAATGAATCGAAAAATATATTTGATTATTATTTATTGAAAAATTTATTTTTTCTATTATTTTTTTATTATAAAAAGAAATTTAATAATATTGTACGCAAACATTTAATTATTTTCATAAATAACAAAAAATTTCACAGGAATTTAATTATTTACAAATTTTTTATAAATTTCTTCGCAATAATTCAATTATTTTCATAAATAATATAAAACTCATCGAAGAATTTCAATTGTTTTTAATACTATTTTAAAGTAATTAATCGAAAAATTCAATTATTTTCACAAATAAAGTTTTACACAAGAATTCAATTAATTAAAATAAAATTTTCATAATATTTATTATATTTCGAAAATATTATTTATTTAAAGCAATGTTTATAAAAATTCTTATGAAGAATACAATTATTTTCAAAAATAACAACATTTTTCACAGAAATTCAATTTTTTTAAAACATTATAATCAAATTTTTCGCAATAATTAAATTATTTTCATAAATAATAAAATTCTTCTCAGGAATTCAATTATTTTCAAATATTTTAATAAAATTGTTTGTAAGAAATCAATTATTTTAAAATTTAAATACAATTTTAATAAAATTATTTTGAAATAACGCAATTATTCTTTTAGATTTTAATAAAATTCTTCCCAAGAATTCAATTATTTACATATATAATTCTTCTAAAGAATTCAATTATGTCGATAAATTACAAAATTATTCCCGAAAATTTAATTATTTTTAGGCATTTTAATATAATTCTTTGCAAAATTTCAATTATTTTTAAAAATTTTCCTCAATTGAATGATTTTTTAATATCTACTATTTTAATAAAATTTTCCAAAGGAATTTAATTACCTATTTAAAAAAAATTTAATAAAATTCTACGCAAAACTGTAAATTATTTTCATAAATAATAAAATTTTTTTTAAAAAATTGAATTATTTTCATAAAAAATAATTAAAAATTCTAGAAAATAATAATTTAATTAAAATGATGAAAATCATTTTGAAGAATTTATCTACAGTAACAATTTTCTTATAATATAAAATAATGATTTTATCACTCGGTCATCTTTAATTATTATAAAACATGAAGATATCGATTGCTCCGAGTCGAAGACTCGGAGTGATCGATTTCTTCATGTTTTATAACAATTTTTTAAAAAGATGTTTAATTTAAAAAATGTTTGAATTTAAAATTTGAAAAAATCTTAATTCCTATGGAAAAATAATAATAATTAAATATTTATTTAAAAAATAAGTTATTAATGTTTTCGAATAATTTTACAATTAAAGAAATTTGTAAATAAATGTAACAGAACTTTTTTTTGAATAAAATTTTTTCCTTTATTTTCTAAAAATTTAAAAAGTTTCAATTAAAATTTATAATTGACAAATATTTTTTAAAAAACTTAAAATTTTATTAAAGCAATTGTAATGAAGAAATAGAAAATGATGCAAATCATTTCCTTATGAAAATTCAGAATTCTCTACAAAAATATTAAGAAACGGGAATATGTAATGTTTCTTTTCCAAAAGAAAAGAATGAGTTAAAACTCAAAATTTGTTAACATTTGAAATAAAAAAATTATTTTAAAAATTTTTAATAAAATTCTTTAAAACGGTTCAATTATTTTTACAAATTTTTCGTAATTCAATGATTTTTAATATCTACCTACTATTTTAAGTAAAAAAATTTCCAAAAGAATTGAATAATTAAAAAAAATGTTTATAAAATTCTTCTCAAACATTCAATTATTTTCATAAATAAAAAAATTTTCACAAGAATTCAATTATTTAAAACAGAATTTTTCTAATATTTTTGCAAGAATTCAATTATTTTTATAAATAATGAAATTCTTCTCAGGAATTCAATTATTTTTAAAAATTTTAATAATAATCATTGCAAGAATTTAATTATTTTTATAAATATGAAAACTCATCGCAGGATTTCAATTATTTTTAATAAGTACAATTTTAAATGAATTCCTTGAAAAATGCAACTATTCTTAAGAACTTTAATAAAATTATTTGAAAGAAATCAATTATTTTAAAAAATTTTAATGAAATTCTTTATAATAATTGAATAATTTCAACAACAAAAATTATTTCTGCTATTTAAAATTGAAGTCAAAAAGTAATTGAAAAATGTGAAAAAAGTCGATTAGTCGCATTTTATTCAGAAAAATCAGAAAAAAGTCAATTAGTCGCATTTTTTTTTAAAAAAAATGTAAAAAATGTCGAAAAAGTCGTACAATCCGAACCCTGATAATGTAGGTAATAATAGAAATAAAAAAAAATTATATAATAAATATCATATAAAATCAAAAAGACTGAGAGAAATGAAATTATTAAAAATAAATAAAAAAAATAATAAATATTATTTAAAATCAATACGAAAGGAACAAATTAAATTATAAAAAATAAATAAAATGAAAAAAAAAATAAATATTAAACCAATGGAAAAAATTAAATAAATAAAAAATAAATGTTAGATAAAATCAATACCTACCAAAGTACCAATGGAAGAAATTGAGTTTTTAAAAAAGAAGTGAACTTGTTTTGCTCTTTTGTAATTAAATCGTGAGATCAAATACCAAAGTCCTGTAATCTTGTAAGCTCACTATGCTGTAACTAACTTTTAACACCTAATCCCAAATCCGTATATCCGTTAAATTAACTTCTTTTCTTGCTCGCGGGGCAAGAAAACGTTAACAAGAAGAAAATTGGCTCCTAACTTTATCTAAATTTATAGCATCACTCCTTTTCTCACAGTTCAGTTTATTTTAGAAAGTCCACTTTGCCACCTTTTTTTTTTTTTTTTTTGCTTTATTTTCCTTTTTTTTAACGGCCCTGGGTAATTGAGTGTGATAGGTGTGAGAAGACTGTTAAACCTTTGACTCCTTCATTTATATACATCCACTAAACGTGTGGACCACACCGCCGATCAATCGATGGTCAATCTCTCTATTCCCTAAAATAGTCCCGCAGTGATCTGACAAAGTAAAATTAATTTAAAAGAGCACCATTTTTTTACATAAAATATTGATAAATAAAAATAGTGAAGTTTACACGAATTCCTCTCTAAATTTTAATTAGTAGAAATTTTTATTAATTTCAATTAGAGACTGACTTTTTTTTAAAATTATTTTCAGATGAAAAGTTGAAAATATTCACGAAATAAAAATTGAACGACATTATTTTCTATTTCCTGTGTCTGAATTAGAATTGAAAATGCCAAATATGACACTCAAGTCAATTTAATTTGATTGTGTCGAAAAATAAAAATTTGTTAATTCTCATTGATTACTTGAAGAATATTATTATCATCGGCTATTTTTGCCTTTGTTAAACATGATTGGTAATTAAAAACAGCAGAGGAATTTTATTCTCTTTTTAAAATGTTTTAGATCACTTTCCAACATTATTCGCGCAGTGACAGCTTTTATGTTAGAAAAATAGAATTCCGGAAACAAAAGGGAGTGTTCCGACAATAACGCAGTATGTGTGCTTTAGTTAAAACACAGATAACAAATTTTAAAAAATTTTTTTCAAAACTTTCTTTTCCAATTCTCTTTCTATGCACTGCAAAAAAAAATTTTATTTGATTCAAATTACTGCTTACTTGACAATTATCAATTTTAATATTTACTTCAATCAAATAATTTTTATTTTAATCAATTAAAATGTTTGATTAATATTTTAATCAAATATTCATATTTACTTCATTGTCATAAATACTGAAATTATTTGATTCAAATACATTTTATTTAAAATTCAATTTGATACGAATGGAAATCATTTGATTCAAGTGAATATTTATTTCATTCAATTGAATATTTATTATTTTGATTCAAATAAAAATTATTTGACTCAAGTAAATATTTATTTGATTCAAATAAAAATTATTTCATTTAAGTAAATATATACCTATATGATAAGACAAGTAATCAGTTATTTGAATCAAATTTTTTTTTTTTTGCCTCATAAACTAGGAAATTACCACGAATTCAAAAACAAAACCTTACATTTTTTCCATTTCTGACAATAATTTAATTATCTTTAACAATGAATTTATTAGAATTAGAAATGTTAAAGAATTTATATTTCTGAAAAATAGAAAGAAAAACTCAACGCAAA
Source organism: Leptopilina heterotoma (assembly GCF_015476425.1). NCBI lineage: Eukaryota > Metazoa > Arthropoda > Insecta > Hymenoptera > Figitidae > Leptopilina > Leptopilina heterotoma. Next base: position 1,839,060 of record NW_025111114.1, read on the forward strand.
ATTACAATTTTAATCGAATTCAATAAATTATTATGAATAAAAAATAAATTTAAATATGAATTTAAGTTAAAAACACTAAAATAATTAAATTCTTTTAGAAAACTTACAAATGATAGCAGAAATTCAATTATTTTCAAAAATAGTAAAATTCTTCGCAGAAATTCAATTATGTTCAAAAATTAAAAAATATTCTTGTAAGAATTTCAATTATCTTTAAAAATAATAAAATTCTTCTCAAAAATTAAATTATTTTCAAAAATTTTAATAAAATTCTTTCCAAAAATTTTCCTCAATTTAATGATTTTCAATATCAATGATTTTATTAAAATTTTCCAAAAGAATAATTTACTGTTTGCGTGGAATTTTGTTAAAATTTTTTATAAATAATTATTTTTAAATAATTTTAACAGAATTCCACGCAAACATTTACTTATTTTCATAAATATAATAAAAATTCCACTAGAATTCAATTATTTAACATTTTTTTTTATAAATTTCTTCGCAATAATTTAATTATTTTCATAAATAATAAAATTTTTTTTATAAATTCAATTATTTTCATATTAATTTAAATAAAACTCTTCACAGAATTTCACTTATTTTTAGTATAATTTTAAGAAACATTAAATTATATTCAATAAATTATTTATTTTTATATTTAAGTAATTGAATTCTCTTTGAATTTTCTAATAAAAATTTATTTAAAAATGACTTTCAGTTAAAATTTTAAATAATAATTGATATAAATTTCTCAAAAAATGCAATTATTTATAATTTTATTAAAATTCCTCTAAAGAATTAAATTATTTTCGAAAATTTTAATAAAAATTCTAGTCAAGAATTCAATTATCTTCATGAATAATTAAATTCTTTTTAGAAATTTAATTATTTTCATAAATAATAAAATTCTTTTTATGAAATCAATTATTTTCATAAATAAAACTCATCGAATTTCAATTACTTTTTAATAAAATTTCAATCTAATTTCTTCGAAAAATGTAATTATTCTTAAAAATTTTATTTTATTTCGTCAAAAGAATTTAATTATTTAAAAATTTGTTGATAAAATTTTTTATGAGAATTTAATAAATTATTTATTTTTGAATTTAAATAATTTAATTTTCGTTGAATTTTCAAATTAAAATTTTTGAAAATCTGAATTTTTCATACTTTTAACTAACAATTGTGTAGAATTAATTTTTTTTGAAAAAGTTTAATGGATTTCTTTTGAAATTGTTTCAAGTTTTTATTTTCTAATTTATATTTAATTGCAGAATTTCCGAATAATTCTTATAATATAAAATAATTATTTTATCACTCGGTCATCTTTAATTATTATAAAACATGAAGAAAGCGTTTACTCCGAGTCTTCGACTCGGAGTGAACGCTTTCTTCATGTTTTATAATATTTTTTTAAGTTATTGTATTTCAAAAGGTTTGAATGTGAAATTTTTCAAAATTTTAATTTCTGTGGAGAAATAATAATTATTGTTGTTTTCGATTAATTTTACAATTACAGAAATTCTTAAAAATAAATGTAAATTTGTTAAACATTTACCAAATTATGTGATTTAATTTGGTAAATAATAAGTGTAGTTTTAAAAACCTGGAAAAATTTTATTTTCTACCCAGGAAAATCTGGAAAAATCAGGGAATTTCAAAAGAGCAAAAGCGTGGCAACCCTGAAATAATTTTTTCAGTGCAATTTAAAGAAAGAATTATTTTTAAATTTAAAAAATACGTACTCATTTTTTTTTCTCCTTTTTTTATTTATTTCGAATTATTCGAGGGAAAAATATTTTCTTTTCTCATATATACGATATATAAAATCTCGAGTAAAGTGCATTAAAATGCTAGAGATGAGAAAATCTTGAAATGAATTTGATTAAAATATTGAAAAGAGCAATTAAGCTCAAATTCAGCTTCATTTGAAGCTCATAAATTTAAAATGCCTTTTTTTCCCTGCATCCGTGAGAGCTTGAGGTGAGAGAGAGAAAGAGAGAATTTGGTTTGGTGTGCGGGTGAGATGGCATTTGAGAGCAATGTCAAATGGTAAATATATATATATACATATATGAAGGGGTGCGAAAGAGAAGGCGACAAGGGAACAGGGCAAAGGTGAAGGCAGAGGCTTGCGATTCCGCAATCGCTTGGCTGGATTCCAATTTCGCGACTGACTTTTTACACGACGGACGCGACGCGCCAGCAAAACACCCGGCATCGGTTACGCCCAGTCGTCGCTTCTTCTCTGCACCAAAAGAGAGCCATCCAAACGCGATCCATGCTCGGTGACTGAACTCCCTTTCTCTGAATTCAAAAAAAAAAAAAAAAAAAAAAAAAAAAAAATCCCACAAAACTAAAACCCAAAATTTTTGGAAACTCGCCTGAAAAAGCTGTCGATCTGTTGATTATTTCCCACTCTGTATAATAAATTAGTTTAAAAGAAATCAACTCCTTATGATATTAAAATTGTTACCAAAAAAAAAAAAAAACGTTTTCAGTAGAACCTCGATAATCGAATAGAATCAAAAACTTCAATTTTTAGTTTGGAAAAATTTTTATTTTACTAACAAAAATCGAATAAAATGAAATTTTATCGACAGTCTTTTGATTTTTAAAGTAAATAAGTACCTTAAAAAAAAAGATAAATGCAAAAATATCCGTCAAAAATCAATAAAAAGAAAATCAAATTTTTAAATAAAAAAAAAAGATTTTTTTCCAAATTATTGAGGTTTCACTGTAAATAAAAAAATCTATCATCGGGAAAAAAATTCCATACGCGACCACAACGAGAACAGAAGAATTTTCTTATGCTCGACAATGCCAGAGGATATTGAACATGATAGAAGGATGTTGAGACTTATATTGTAAAGAAAAAAAAATATCAACTTCCGACTTCCGTTCATGCAAATCATGCGCGAATTTTTATTTCCGTCTTTCAATATTTTCTTTCCGATTTAAAATATTTCTCTTGTAATTTTAATAAACTTTTGTTTCTACTCTACATTTCTATTTAACATTAAAAAAGAATTTTTTACACATTTTCTATAAATTATTATGATTACAGAAAAAAAAATCCAATCTAAAAAATCTAGACCTAAACATAAAAAAAAAAGTCCAAAGTACAAAAAATCGAAAATAAAAATGTTCAAAGTCAAAAACGCCAAAATAAATAAAAACGTCCAAAATAAATAATGAAACATGTGAAAAAGCCACGTTTTTAATTTTTACTCTATAAAATCGGAATTTAAAATGTTAATATTTAAAATCGCAGGATTTTAATTATTTACATAAATAATGAAATACTTCACAAAAATTCAATTATTTTCATAAAAGAAAAATTCTTCACAGAAATTCAATTATTTTCATAAATGTCAAAAAAATTCTTTACAATAATTTAATTATTTTCTTAAATAAAAAAATTTCAGCAATTTTGATAAAATTCTTTGAAAAAATTCAATGATCTTTTTTAAATATAATTTCAATTAAATTACTCGATTAATTTAATTATTTTCAGAAATTTAAATACATTCGATTCAAAGTCATCGAAATGTGCAACTCAAAAAAAAAAAGGAAAATTTCATTCAAGGCAGCCACTTAAATTTTTATACCTCATTTTTTTTATTCGATTTTTAATTACTTTGGACTTTTTGACCAGGACAAAAAATTCAAAAATTAAGTCCAAAGTAAAACTATTTTTCTTTTTACCTTTTTTGGATTCCATTTTCTTTGGATTTTACTTGTTTATTATCAAATAAATATTTTCTTGAATCAAATAATTAAAATTTCTATTTTTATTTAAATCAAAAGAATTGTATTTGTTTCAGTAATTTTAGTGTTTAAAGTAAATACCATTTAATTAAAAAAATAATTTTCATCAAGATAATAATTTAGTAAAATTTAATAAATAAATAAATTTAATTAAATTGCCATTTAATAATTAAATAAATTGCACGTATATGGTCCAATAATTTCAGTATTTGAAGTAAACACCATTTAATAACTCCAATAAAAATTATTTGATACAAATAAAGATTTTATTTCTATTTAAATGATAATTTAAATTTAATTAAATAAGTAATTTCAGTATTTGAAGTAAATAACATTTAATTAAATAATTAACTTTAATAAAATAATAACAGTTTATTTAAATAATAGTAATTCAATAAAATTTAATAAATGAATTAGTTTAAATGAATTTAATTAAAGTACCATTTGATAATTAAATAATTTGTAGGCATTTGGTCCAATAATTTCAGTATTTTGAAGTAAATGCTTCAATAAAATGCAATGCAATGCAATAAAATTTATTTGATACAAAGAAACATTTAATTAATATCAGAAAAAAATTATTTGGTACAAATAAATATTTATTTAACAATAGAAAATTAATCGTTTATTTGAATCAAATAACATTTTTTTGCTTTCTCGTTGAATTATTTTAATTACTCTAATTATTTTTAAAAACTTATTCTTACGTGTGTGAAGATCACGACGTTTATCATTAACGATTGGAAGAAAAACAATTTTTTTTTTACTCAGAAAACAATATTTTACGTTTACGAATTTTCTGTTTTCTTTTGCAAATTTTTCCATAATCAAGAAAAATTAAAAAAAAATTTTTAATAGAAAATTATTTTTTCTTCTAAATTGTTGATTACTTATTTATTTCAATCGCAACATTAGAAATCTTGTAAACTTCACCAAAGTAATTTTTCTCTTATTTCGAGTGAATTATTAAAGTTGTCCACTAATTAAAGTTTGAGAAAAAGAAATCAGTAAAATTGGTTTTCCACCAATTTTACTGATTTTTTTGTTCTCAAATTTTAATTAGTGAACAACTTTAATAATTTAGAATTAGAGTGCAGAGAAACTTCTAAATTTGCACGATTATAAAAGTCATGTTCACTTTTATTTTCCATCTTCTGGCAGTTAAAATTTATAGTCTTTAAAAGTTTAGGCATAACTCATAAAATTAAAATCAGTAAACAAAGCGTGGTGAAAAAAAGCAAACCTCGAAGATTTAGTTGGAAAATGAACGTAAAATCCAATTTAAAGTTTAAACTCGTTATAAAGGGTAATATAAGAAAATCGACCAGAATTGAAACTTACTACTGCTTGACCTAGGCAAAATTAAATTAGAAGAAAGCAAAGAATATCTCACAGGGTAAAAGAGAGAAAAAAAAACTTTTCCTTTTTTCATCCCTCTCTCTCTTTATAGATGAATTGTAACCAAAAGGGGAAAATTTTCCAATTACTTCCCAAAAACTTTTTTTAAGAAAATATTTTCTAGAGCACATTGAACAAAAAGAAATTTCTTTCCTAAGCACAAAGTTTAATAACATAAAAAAAAAACATTTTAAATGACTCTTTTAAAACTTTTTCTCTCCCCCTTATATTTATTTTTATTACGAATTCACACTAAATCAAACATCAGTGAATTTATCCAATATCAAACAGGAAAGAATGTTTTATAGCGGATTGTAAAACTCGTCAACTATTTATGAACACTTGACTTAAAAATTTCTCCCTTTTGTTTTGATTTATATGGAAAAATAAAAAGCTGAAATTTATTTCAAACTTCTCTCTTATTGATTTAGAAAAGAAGTTCTTTTTGTCAATAAAAAAAGAATCGTAGATACAATGCGTGCGGAATTTCATACTGAATATAAGAAAAATTGTTTTGCTTCAAGGTATCTTAAGAAGAAGTTCTCGTTCATCGATCGAAGAAGAACTGCAATATGGGGATGGAGTTATGGTGGTTATGCGGCAGGAATGGCTCTAGTCACTGATACAACTGATGTTTTCAAATGCGGAATGTCAGTTGCTCCCGTAACTGATTGGGCACTTTACGGTAAATCATCTTCCAAATAAATTCTAATTTTCAAAAAAAAAAATTATAATTCGATTTTATATTGTTCTCCTACAACTATTTTTTTAACAATTTTAATAAATAATTAAATAATAATAATAAATAAATATTTAAATAATAATTAATGAGACAAATAACAATCGTAATAAAAAATCATTATCGAGGTTCCAGGCTTCGTACTCGATAAATTAATTTTAAAAAAGTAGCGTTAAGACTGAAAAGAAGAGCTATCGAAAAGATAAATTACATTAAAAATTTAAAAAAAAAATAAAACTATTTAAAATATAAAATTTATTTTAATTAAATTTAACAAAATTCTCTAATCGGAAATTTAAATTAATCTTTGTAAATAATTTACGAAAATTTTACTATCTTCGAAAAATTTTAATTACAATTTTTCAAAATACTAATTTTCTTCATAATTTCCAAATTAAATTACATTCAAAACTTGAATAACTTTTCTTAAATAAATATTTAAATACTTAATTATTTTTCTACAGAAATTAAAAATATTTTAAATTTTTAAATAACTTCAATTTAAAAAACGTTTTGGAATTCAACTATTTCTAGCAATTACAACTGTAATTCTTCAAAAATTAAATAAATTTAATGTTGAAATTTAAAAATAAATTTATTCAAGACGCCAATAATCTTTTAAAAAATAATAAATTAATCAAATTTAAAAAAAAAATAAAAAATTATTAGTTTTACAACAATTAAAATTTTCAAAGATTTCAATTCATTAAAAATCAAAAAGGAAAATTCAATTATTTAAATACAAAAATAAATAATTTATTGAACAACAATTTATTGAATATTTCTATTGAAAATAGAAAGAAAATTAAAATCTTATAAAGAATTTTATCAGCGTTTTTAAAAATAATTCAATTCTTTCAAAAAAAATTTAATTAAATTTTTAAGAATAGATGAATTTTTCGAGGAATTCATTGAAAATTGCATTAAAAATAATTGAAATTCTGAGATAAATTTTATTATTTAAAAAAATAATTGAATTTTGGCGATGAATTTTATTAGAATTCTGAAAAAATAAATGAATTCCTGCGAATAATTTTATTATTTTAGAAAATAATTGAATTCTTGCCTAAAAATTTTATTACTTAAGAAAATAATTGAATTCTTCAGAAGAATTTTATTATTTAAGAAAATAATTGAGTTCTTGAAAAAATTTTATTATTTCTGAAAATAATTGAATTTTGGCAAAACATTTTTCTATTTTTAAAAATAATTTTACTATTTAAGAAAATAATTGAATTCTTGAGAAGAATTTTACTATTTTTAAAAATAATTGAATTGTTAAGAAGAATTCCTGAGAAGAATTTTTCTGTTTTTACAAATAATTGAATTGTTAAAAATAATTCCTGAGAAGAATTTAAAATTTTTTTTAAATAATTTAATCCTTGCGAAGAATTTCAATATTTTTAAAGATAATTAAAAAATAATTATAAATTTTTTAAAATAATTGAATTCTTTCAAAAATATTTAATAAAATTCCATTAAAAATAATGAAAATTTAACGATGAATTCTATTATTTAAGAAAATAATTTAATTTTGGCAATAAATTTTATTATTTAAGAAAATAATTGAATTCTTGAAAAGAATTTTATTAAAATTATTCTAAATTATTCAATTCTCATGAAAAATTTTAATATTTCTTTTTTCTTGATAACAATTTTATATAAAATATTTTAATTAATTGAATTTTTATGAAAATTTTATTATTTAAAAAAATAATTAAATTCTTGCGAAGAATAATTCAAGGATTTTTAAAAACAGTAAGATTATTTTACTATTTTTAAAAATAATTGAATTGTTACAAAGAATTTATTAAAATTTTGGAAAATAATTGAATTCTTTCGAAAAATGTTATTAAAACTTTTTTAAAATAATTGAATTCCTGAGAAGAATTTAAAAATTTATGAAAATAATTGAATTTTGGCGAAGCATTTTACTATTTTTAAAAATAATTAAATTAATTCGAAAAATTAATTTAAATTTCAGAAAATAATTGAATTGTTTCGAAAAATTTCATTAAAAATATTAAAAAGTATATATATCTGAATTACTGAGAAGAATTTTACTATTTAAGAAAATAATTGAATTCTTGCGAAGAATTTTACTATTTTTAAAAATAATTGAATTGTTACAAAGAATTCCTGACAAGAATTTTACTATTTTTAAAAATAATTAAATTGTTTCAAAGAATTTATTGAAATTTTTTAAAATATAATTGAATTCATTCAAAAATATTTAATAAAATTGCATTAAAAATAATTAAAATTCGGAGATGAATTTTATTATTTAAGAAAATAATTGAATTTTGGCGAAGAATTTTATTATTTTTAAAAATTATTAAATTCCTGTTGAATATTTAATATAAAATATTTTGATTAATTGAATTTCTATGAAAATTTTTTTATTTATGAAAATAATTAAATAATTTAACGAATTTTATTATTTTTATTATTATTTTATTATTAATTTATATCTTTCTTCTTTAACTATTTTTTAACAATTTTAATAATAATTAATGATGCAATAATAATCGTAATATAAATGCATCAAGAACTTAGGTAATAATTTTTGTTTTGAAAATTTTAAATCCCTAATAATTAGTTCGTTCAACTGATCTACAATATTTTTATTATTATTTGTCTCGTTTGGATTTTATGAAAAAAATTATTTTGTTTATTAAAAAAATTAACAGAGTAAATGGTAAAATTTACACTATTTTCTAAAATTGACTTAGAAAAAAAAATTTCTTCCACGAAAAATTACATTCAAATTCCATGAAAAATTCAGAATTAGAAAATATTCCCTCATTTGAATAAAAATTAGAATCTCAGTGGAGCAGAATAAAAATTCTCTTTGATTTTGCGATTGAGTGCTTGATGGACGAAAAAAGAGAACACAAAAAAGATTTATAGAGGGAAAATATAAATGAGACATAATTCATTATCTCTTTTGTAATCAAGCATGAAACTTTTGGTTGTTAGACATTAATTTAGATGACAGAAGAAAAGCTTTTTGAAAGCGCAGTGTGTCTTGTATTCGTGATAATTACCAGACGCTACTGGTACTGTGTCAAAAGCGAATTTTACTCCTTTGTTATCCAACAAACTCATTAATCTCGCGCACTTACGTAACATTGCTCGCGTTAGCTGTTGGTTCGTATAATTAATAACTTGTTTTAATTACAGATTCAATTTATACTGAGAGGTTTATGGGTTTACCATCATCGGCTGACAATTTAAAGGGCTATGAGGAAGCACAATTGCTTAAAAAAGTCGATAAGGAGAGTGGATTTAAGACAAAGGGCTACTATTTAATTCACGGCACTTTCGATGACAACGTTCACTATCAACAATCATTAATGCTTGCCAAAGTGCTCGAGCAAAAAGATATCTTATTCCGACAACAGGTAAAAATCCCTCCTCAAAAAAAAAAATAACCAAATCTCCAAAAAATATTTAGTATCTAAATATTAAGTAATAAAATTTACATAAAATAATTTTAAAAATTTGTTAAATCTTCCATATTAATATAATAGTTGTACTCCGATAATCTGATCGCAGTTTGAACGTAGTTTTTATTTTTTTATTTTTTTGCATTCTTTGTTTTCTAACTTTTTCAATCATTTTTAATAATTTTTCTCTTTAAATGTTTTCAAATTATAAATTAGTTCATTAATTAATTAATTAACATTGAATTCCTTTAAAGAATTTTATTATTTATGAAAATAATTGAATTCTTACAAAGAATTTTATTAAAATTTTTTTAAATCCTAATTAAATTCTTCTAAAGAATTTCTTTGGTTTTTTTTAACACTAGAGTTTCTTAAACATTTTTAATTGTAAATTTAAAATGTAATTGAATTTTATGAAGAATTTCTTTCAAGTTTTTATAATAATCGAGTTTGTTAATAATTGAAATTAAACATTTGATTAAATTTTATTAACATTCTTAAAAAGTAATTAGTCTGAGAATGTTATTACCAATTTTGTAAACTATTTAATTCATTCAAGAAATTTTATTAAAAAATTAAAAATAATTGAATTCTTTTGGAGAATGTCTTTAAGTTTTTTGAAAACAATGTAGTTTTTTAAATAATTTTAATAGAAAATTAAGAAAATAATTGAATTCCTGAGAAGAATGTTAATATTTGTAAAAATGATTTAATTTTTGGAAAGTATTTTACAATTTATAAAAATAATTGAATTTCTTTGAAAAAATGATATTATTTATGAAAATAATTGAATTCTTCAAATAATTGTATTAAAATTTTTGAAAATCCTAATTAAATTCTCCTAAAGAATTTCTTTATATTTTTTGAAAACAATGTTTTTTAAATAATTTTAATGGAAAATTAAAAAAATAATTGAATTCCTGAGAAGAATTTCTTTCAAGTTTTTATAAAATTTTAAGAAAATAATTAAATTTGTCTCAGAATTTTACTAACAATTTTTTAAATTATTTAATTAATTGAAGAAATTTTATTAAAAAATTAAAAATAATTGAATTCTTTTGAAGAATTTCTTTAAGTTTTTCGAAAACAATGTAGTTTTTCTAATAATTTTACTGGAAATTAAGAAAATAATTGAATTCTTGAGAACAATTTTAATATTTGTAAAAATGATTTAATTTTTGGAAATTATCTTACTATTTATAAAAATAATTGAATTCTTTTGAAGAATTTCTGTAAGTTTTTTGAAAACAATGCAGTTTTTTTTTAAATTTAATGGAAAATTAAGAAAATAATTGAATTACTGAGAAGAATTTTAATATTTGTAAAAAGAATTTAATTCTTGGAAAGTATTTTACTATTTTAAAAAAATAATTGAATTTCTGCGAAAAAATGATGTTATTCATGAAAATAATTTAATTCTTCGAAGAATTGTATTAATTTATTTTTAAAAATTTTTAATAATTTTTTTAATAATTAAAATTAAACATTTGATTGAATTTTTTAAAAATTTATAGAAAATAATTAAATTCTTCTCGGAATTTTTTTTTACAATTTTTCCAAATAATTTAAATCATTAAAAGAATTCTGTTCAAATATTAAAAACAATTTTGAATTCTTTCGAACAATATTTTTAATTATTTTAATATAATCGATTTTGTTAATACATAATGTGTAATTAAGAATTTTACTATTAAATTCTATTAAAATAATGAATAAAAAATTGAATTCTTTTAAACAATTTCATTAGAGTTATTGTAAACAATTAAATTCTTTAGAAGACTTTTCATTAAGTTTTTTGAATAATTTTAATTGAAAATTTTCAAAATAATTGAATTTTTTTCAAGTTTTCAAAATAATTGTGTCTGTTAATATTAATAATTATAATTAAAATTTTGATTATTAAATTTTATTAAAGATTTTAAAAAATAATTGAATTCTTCCATACAATGTTATTATTTATAAAAAAAATTTAATTCTTGAGAAGAATTGTTCTATTTTTAAAAATAATTGAATTCTTCCAAAGAATATTATTATTTTTAGAAAATAATTGAATTCTTGCGATGAATTTCACTATTTCTAAAAATAATTGAATTATTTTCAAGAATTTATTACATTTTTAGAAAATAGTTGAATTATTTTCAAGAATTTATTACATTTTTAGAAAATAATTAAATTATTTACAAGAATTTATTACATTTTTAGAAAATAATTAAATTCTTTCGAAAAAATTAATTTAAAAATTTTCTTAAATAATTGAATTCTTCCGTATATTATTATTTATAAATATAATTGAATTCTGGCGAATAATTTCATTATTTTTAAAAATAATTGAATTGTTTAGAAGAATGTATTAAAATTTTAGAAAAAAAATTGAATTCTTTCAAAAATATTGAATAAAATTGCATTAAAAATAAATGAATCCGTTCATGAAATTTTATCAAAATGTTGTAATTTGCATAATTTTACTATAATTAAAATTTTTTATTAACAAAATAATATTTATTCAATATAAAAAATATTATCCACTATATTACAGACCTACACGGACGAAGATCACGGAATCGCTCAATCACGCTTTCATCTCTATCACTCTTTGGAAAATTTCCTCGACGAATGTTTCGAAACATCCTCCTGATCAACGCATTTTTATTGAAGATTATTAGGAATTTACATTGTCAATCATATTTTGTAAATAATAAAAATTTTTGCCAAATGTACATAGTTTATGTACAAAAAAAAAGAATTGTAATATTGTGCGTGTTCTTGTAAATATGAAAGAAAAAAATTTTTAATAACGACAAAGATCGTCGTGATTAAATGTGCCAAGTCGAGTGTAACAATTGGATTTAAAGTTGTTTTTATATTTAACAGAAAAAATAATTAAATAAAAAAAGAGAGAGATATAAACAGATATTTATAAATAAAGAAAAGAAAAAAAAACTCCTTTTGTTATACTCAAAAGATCAAATGAAATCAATCGATTTCGAATACCTGATCGTAACGACCTAAAATTATTAGAGTTTGTACTTATTTACGAGTTAGACACTTTTTAGTACGTGAACAAGTTTTTTAAAACCAGCTATTTTATGAGGAAACTTTGTTACTTAAGGAGTAATTTTATATAGAAGCACACAAGGGAAAGGAAAGGTATAAACTTGCAATCTTTCGAATAACTGATCCTATACTTGCTTCTGTTGGTTATACATATATAATATATATATATATATTCTTTCAAGAACAATTTTCATTAAAGTATGATAATATATTTTACGTAACTCAGTTATATATAGAATACTCTATTAAAATTCACGAACAAAAATTAATATTTTTTTTGGTGAAGAAATTTCCTCTCACTCTCGATAATTTTGAAGGAATATTTCTCTTGTGCGAGGCAACGAGTATTAGATAAACGAAGATTATTGTATTATAATTATTTTTACAATCAACGATACTTTTTCTTACGAATCTAATTTTAATTATATCATTGTATTAGCATTATTATTAATTACTACTTTTTAATAATTTTTCCTAGTACTCCGTTTCTCAATTTAAATAATCCTCGAGAATAAAATACAGTAAAACCTCGTCAAGACGAAAATATCTCTCCGTTTCATTTTACCCCGAAAATCAATTTTTACTGCAGTCAGTAAAAGTATTTTTAAGTTTTCAAAACGTTCAGAACTTTCAAAAATATTTTTGCTCCCTTAAACATTTCCCTCTTCTCCATTTTTTTTTTCCTCTTATCGAGGTTCGACTGTACATTTACTAATTTTCACTCTTATTTCTGTACAAAAACAAAATGTGATTGAAATTTTCTTTTGTAATTTTAGAATAGCATATCTTACAAATTGTTAACAATATAAGTCACGTCATTTAATAATAATAATAAAAATAATAATAATAATAATAAAAATAATAGTAATAATAAAAAAAAGAATGCACAGTAGTGTAAATATGCAACTATCACGTTTTAAAGATTATATATATAAAAAAAAAATTTTTGTAAATCAAGGACCACTGCGAGCAATTTTAAAGGTGGATCAAAGTGAATTTATTGAAATGATTGTTAATAATAATTCTTAAATCTTGAACTCAATTGTACATAAAGATTACTTAATTAATTGTATAACTGATTGTAGAGAAAATGTTGTTGCGAGAAAACTTGTGCGAATTAAACTCGTAGTTTTGCAAAAGTTGCTTGAAAAAAAAATTCACTATCAATTATTTGTTGAGTGTATTAAAAAAAATAAAACTCTATGTTTTAATAATAAAAAAAATATCTTTTATTTTCTACTTCTCGTGTTCCTTATCTCGTAATATAAAGAAGAAAATTGTCCAGGTAAATCCCAAGTCTTTTACGAATTTTCAGTTTCCTTGAACCTAAAAAATAAAATTTTAATTTTAAATAAAGAAATTTTCAATTTTAGATTTTATTTTTTTATTTTTGCTGAAAGAATACTCACTTGCACTTTGTACAGGTGTAAAATACCGTTTGTCCTTCATCAGCTGAGCGCATTTGTAAAGTGGCATAGGACATTTTATTATTTTTGCACTGAGGACATTGTCGTTCAACGATTGGTCCTTCAGGTTCGTCATCTTCTTCCTCATCGCCACGTTTTGCATTTAATGTACTTCTGTCCCTAAATTTAACTTGATAAGAAATATCCATTTTGCCGAAAACTAAAAAACAAATTCTTTTTTTATTTTACAACAAATTTTAATTATCATTACTAATATTTATAAATTAATCATCATTATTAAAATTTATTTACTAAATTTATTTATTAAATAATAATTTAATTAATTATATTACTAGTATAATAATAAACACAAGTAAATTTAAATTTTTCAATTTATTAATCCTACAAAATGTATTTTAATAAAACTTGTTCTTCAATTTTTAAATATTAAATTAAATTTGAAATTAAATTAAAAATTTAGACTAAATTTTAAACTAAATAAAAATAAAAATATTTTAATTGAATTGAACAAAAAAAATTAAATTATATACAATTTTTTATAACCTTTTTTACATTTTTTTGAAAATTTTTTACAATTATATTAACATAGAAATTTAAATATATAATTAAATACAATACCAAAATATTTGGGATTTATATAAGTAAAAAATGAGAATTATGAGAATTAATGAATTATATAAAAAATTATACAGATTCAGAATTTTCAATCTGATCAAAATTGTCTATTATCAAATAGCAAATGATAAGGCAGAAGATAACATTGACACAATTTTTAAAACCTTGAAACAAAAGGAAAAATAACGAGAATAAAAACTTCCTTTTAATTCATTCAGTCTGCAATTTTCCATAATCAATCATTACTAAAGCAAATATGTAATGATTTCGATAGAAAAATAATTTTCAAAAAATATCAAAAGTTTTTCAGAATATAAACAAGATAAGATAAAAAACAAGAAAAAAAGAAAAAAAGAAAAAAGAAAAAAAAATAAAAGGAAAAAGAAAAAATAAAAGAAAAAAAGCAAGAAAAAACAAAAAAAAAACAAAAAAAAAATACAAGAAAATTCAAGAAAAAAATACAAAATAACACAAGAGAAAAATAAGTTCGAAAAATAAAATTAAAGAACAAAATTTACTAAAACACAGTAATTTTCAAAAAAACTCAATCATAATCGTATTTCAAAATATTCGCGCCATATTTACGTCATCAAATATCGATCGTACGCAGCTCGAAAAAAAAAAATAAACAGAAACAGTGAAACAGAACTAACCTAAAAATACAAACCTTCTTCAGGATCCCATTTCCTTTCGCAAGCATAACAAGTGACTCGACCAATTTCAGTGCACAATGGTAAAATTGTTCCGCAATCCGGACAAAATCCCGGTGCCGTTGAAAAAGATCCGCTTTCTTTTTTTAAATCCATGATTTCTTAATAATAATTTTTCCAGAGCACAACACAATAAACACTGGGTGTAAACCTTGTAAACACTACAAACCGGAAACCGGATCAAAGGAACACGTGAACCATAAACACGCATGCGTCAAATTTTCACTTCATTTTTAAAAACAAAATAATCATTCTTCGATAATAATTAACATAAGTTTTTTTTTCTCAATGAACTTGAATTTCTAAAAACGCCCATTTCAACAAATAAAATCAGTGCGATAAAAATCAAGTAATAAATTAACCATAATAAAATTTAAAACAACATAAAGAGTAGATTTACATATTTGAAACAAAAATAAATACACTTGTTGTGTAACGTGTAATTATTGCTTATACGCATTCGTGAATTACACACAAATTGACTTTATAAACACTTATTCTATTTTGTCCCACAGATGGCATAAACTATTTTTATTGAATGATTGTTAACAATTCGTTTCAATATATTCAGCTTATAGAGTATATAAATATCAAATGGAATTAATTAATCAATTAAAACAGTTAAAAAATTAATAATTAAAAAATAAAACAATTTGTCCATTAAATAATTATTTCCTTCTTATAAAATTAGAATCAAGTTCAAGTTTATCGTGAAGTGTTTAAAAATAGTTGTTTACATACGGAAAATTGTATCATCTAATCGTCTCACGATTAAATAAGTGCGAATAAGTAATGAGATTTTAAATTTCAAAGTTAAAAATTTCGTTTCTATTGCATTATTTCAAAATAATAAAAATTATATTAATGTTTCAGTATAAAAAATATATTAATATTTTTAATAATAAGAAATAATTATTATTTCACTATTAATGAATTACGCTATTAATTAATTTTTTATTTTGTTAATTGTTTATTTTGTTTTATTTTGTATTTTTGTTATTTTTTTAATTTATTAATTAATTTATTTATTATGCTTATTATTTTTATTTAATTACTTCCTCATAGAGGAAGTATTTTTATTTATTTCTTATTTATTAATTTATTTCATTTATTTATTTAATATTATACAGATACTGAAATTTCCTATTTTATTCTATAAAAAGTATATTAATTTTCAACTAGAAAAAATTTACAATTTTCTGTATTTTTTCGATAAAAATTACAAATTGTAATTATGTAAACTATTTTAACTTAATGTAACTTTAAAATTAATGTAAAATTAATGTAACATTAAAAAAATCTACTTTTTAAAATGAAAATGTTGAATATTTACAATGTACAATTATTTTCCAGGAAAAGGAGAAATTATCATTTTCCTTAAAATGATAACAATAATGAAGATTTTTCAACTACTGAGTAGTTTATTTATAGGAACAACTTTAATACGACCTATAAATGGGTAAGTCTCATAAAGAATTATTCACTACTTTGTAAATTATATTAGAAAAATATTCATTTTTTTGAACTCTTATTATTAATTACTTTATTTATTTTTTAAATTTGATTAAATGAATAAAATAATTTTTCGAGAAATTTGATAAAAATTGTATTAAAAATAATTTAAATTCTGACAAAAATTTTATTAAAAGTTTTGAAAATAATTGAATTTCGGAGAAAAATTTTATTATTTATAAAGATATCTGAAGAATTGAATTATTTTGAAAAATTTACAAAAATTTTTCGCTAAAATTCAATTATTTTCATAAATAATAAAACTCATCGCAGAATTTCAATTATTTAAAAAAATTTTTTAGAAAATTCTTCGCAAGAATTAAATTATTATAAAATTCGGCACTAAAATTTAATTACTTTCGTAAATAACACAATTTTTCTCAATAGTTGTCAATTATTTTCATATATAATAAAATTCTTTCTAGAAAATTAATTATTTTAATAAAATGTCAATAAAATTCTTTAAAACAATTTATTTATTTTCAATTTAAATTAAATTTCTCGGAAGAATTGAATCATTTTAAAAAAATTACAAAAATTCTTTTGCAGAAATTCAATTGTTTTCATAAATAATAAAACCCATCGCAGAATTTCAATTATTATTAAAAAATTTTGATAACATTCTTGCCACGAATTTAATTAATTCTATAGAATTCTTAATTAAAAGTATAAAAAGTTCAAATTTACAAAGATTTTAACTTCAAATTCATTTTTAAATCAATATTTATTAGAGAATTCTACAAGAATTCAATTATTTAACTATAAAAATAAATATTTTATTAAACAACTAAATGTTTCTTATAATTGAATTTTGATAAAGAATTTTATCAACAAATTTTTAAATAATTCAATTCTCTTAACAAATTTTAATAAAATTTTTAAGAATAATTGCATTTTTCGAGAAATTTGATGAAAATTCTATTAAAAATAATTGAAATTCTGCCAAGAATTTTATTAAAAGTTTTGAAAATAATTGAATTTCGGAGAAAAATTTTATTATTTATAGAGATAATTGGAATTTTGACGAAAGTTTTTGTAAATTTTTAAACATAATTGGATTTTTGCGAAGAATTTTATTAAAATTATTTTGCAAAAATTGAATTGTCACGCAAAGAATTTCATTAAAATTTTTGAAAATAATTTAATTCTGTAAAGAATTTATATTAAAAATGTATTGAAAATAATACTTAAATTCTAATAAATAAATTGTATCAAAATTGAATTTCTTTGATAAATTTTAATAAAAAATTTTAAGAATATGTAATTACATTTTTCGAGGAATTTCATTAAAATTGTTTTAAAAAATAATTGAAATTCAGCATTGAGTTTTATTATTTATGAAAATAATTGAATCGCTGTAAACAATTTTATTATTTTTGAAAACAATTGAATAATAATTTATGAAAATAATTTGTAAATAATTGAAATAATTATCAAACTAATTAAATTAATTAAAATAATAATTAAATAATTAAAAATAATTGAGGAATGTTTTTGAAAATAATAAAAATTTTGCCAAGAATTCTATAAATTCATTATTTTTAATAATCAATCATATATTAAAAAATTTAACTATAATTTCAGAATTTTAGTTTAAAATTTTTTTTTTAAATCCTAGTTTTTTTATATTTTTAATTAAATTCATTTAAAATTGAAATTTTACAAAATTTTAAATCAAAATCTTTTGAAGTTCATCTACTTATATAAAAATTGTAAACGCAATTCTTTTAAAATTGAATTAATTTTGAAATATTTAAGTGAAATTGGATTTTCAGAATAAACACAATAACTTTAGAAAACAACAATATTTTCCAGGATTTCGATCAAAATTTCAGGGACATTAAAATGATAATTATCGAAATAATAATTATGAAAATAATAAAATAATAATTCACAAAATTAAGTAAATAAATTTAAAAAAGTTTTTTTCGTAAAGCTATTTTGAGTCATAGAATTTTTTTTCGTTACAATTGAATCGAAAAGTATTTCTTGAAAAATTTCTAGAAGTATTTTCTCACTGAAAGTTTATATTGTATATATACGAAATCCAATATTTTTTATCGGGCGTATAATTTTTTTGCAAACAGTTTAGAAAAGGGTGCCAAGTCGTTTGTAATGACCAATGCAAACGCTAAAAACGTGATCAGAGAGTTTGAATACTACGTTAACGTTGCAGAGGAGGAGGATATTAAGAATTCCATTATGCAGTAATTAACAGTCGTTTATGATAAATACTTGTAGATTAGCTGCACTTTCATTTCCCTTCATGCAAATTAATCACAAATTCAATGTTCCGGCATTTTCTTCCTTAATGCAACATAAATATACATTTTTTTCCACACAAAACAATAGAGGATAATTTAAAATTTTTATTTCCCATCGCAAAATTATTTACTTTATTTCTCCTATTCCCCTTATCTTATTCTCTTATATCCCCATAATTTCTTTTCCTACATTTAATTATTATTTTCCTATTCTTATCCTCTTATTTTTTCTTTTTTTTGTTTGTAGAAATAAAATAAATCTTTTCGATTTCACGACTGAGAGTAATATTGATAATTGGATGGAAATTTCGGACTCGGTTCGAACAGTTGGAAAATCAAAAGCCACACTGGTTCTTCAACGGACTCAAGTTTTTCAAAGGGCAATATTTTTTACACTCTTAAATCCACAACCAAATGGCGCAGGATTCGCCGGTGTTCGCACACTAACCAATTGGAATTTATCGTCTGTTAAAAATATCGAAATCACTTGCCGTGGTCAGGGGAACAATGAGAATTATAAAATTGTTCTCAGACACAATGGTCATCAATCGAACGAGGATATTTCCTACGAGCAATTTTTTACGGTACGTCATTTGCGAGAAAAAACATCAAAAAAATTCAATAATAAAGAAAATAAAATGGTAGAAATAATAAAAATAATAAAAAGACAGAAATAATAAAAATAGTAAAAAATAAAATTAATAAAAAATAAAAATAGTAAAAAATAAAATCAATAAAAAATCAAAATAATAAAAAAAAGAAATAATAAAAAATCAAAATAATAAAAAAAAGAAATAATAGAAAAATTGAAATAATAATAAAATAAAACACGGAAAAAATATTTTCACCTGGATCAGCTATAAGTTTCTCTGTAACAACGAAAGTTTTAATTGAAACAACTAAATATTTCGCTAAAGCAGTGAAATTTGTAGTTGTTCCAAGTAAAAATTTTTTTCCGCAAGTAATAAAAAATAGAAATAATAAAAAAAAATTGCAACATTAAAAAGTAGAAACAATAAAAAAGTAGAAATAATAAAAAATGGAAATAATAAAAAACTACAAATAATAGGTAGTAAAATAGAAATATTAAAAAAAAGAAATAAAAAATAGAAATAATGAAAAACTAAAAACAATAAAAAACTAGAAATAATAAAAAAACAGAAATAAAATAAAGAAAATATAAATAATAAAAAACTAGAAATAATAAAGAAAATAGAAATAATAAAAAATTAGAAATAATAAAAAATAGAAAATAATAAAAAAAATAGAAATAAATGAAAATCATAATAATATTAAGAAGAAAGATGCAATAAGTAATAAGGAGAAATTATATTTTGGAAAATTAAATTGACTATATTAATCGAATTTGAAATTTCAGGCGCCAATGTCAAGTGAAACATTTTCAACTGTAACAATTCCTTTGGATAATTTCAAGCCCTACTATCGTGGCAAGGAGATTATAGATGCGGATCCTTTGAATACCTCTAACATAACAATGTTCGGTTTGCAAGTTTACGGCGGCGTTTACTTGCCCATTAAACAAAAGGGAGTATCGGCTTTGGAAATCGAAACAATTGCGGCCACTTCCTAAAGTTACATCTCCTAAAAACTTTTATTCATCCTCAAGCGAGTCAACAAATAATTCCAAGTTCTATTATTTATTTCCTCACGCCGAACAACTGAATTAAATTAACTTTTTTTTCAAACTCAAAAACTACATTGTGAAATAAATCAATGATAACTTCTTTAATAAAATAAAAATAATGAAAATTGCGAAATTATTCTGCACGATAAATATTAAATCTGTTTAGAGACATAATGAAAATACTTTTTAGAAAATGATAGGCGATGGTCGTAGTCGTTAAGGCACGTGAAATGAGTGGAACTTGGGGTCAGCGGTTCGATCCTCAACGCCTCAGTGAGAAATATATTTCATTACAACAGGGCTCGAACTGGGTCCGTAAATTCCGCAAAGGTCCGGAAATTTGCTTAAAGTCCGTAAAAGTCAGTTTATTTAAAAAAAGGTCCTTAAAGTCCGTAAGTTGATTGAGAAAAGAAGAAAACTTCAAAAAATTGAACGATATAATTTGGAAAATTTGAGAGAAATTACAATTGATTTCAGAAATTCATTTACTTTCAAAAGTAATAAAATTCTTCGCAGAAATTCAATTATGTTCAAAAATTTTTAAAAATTCACGAGAAAATTTCAATTTTTCAAAATAAATAATTAAATTCTTCTCCAAAATTTAATTATTTCAAAAATGTTAAAAAAATTCTTGGACTAATATCAATTATTTTCAAAAATTTTCCTCAGTTCAATGATTTTTAATATCTACTATTTTAATAAAAGAAGATTGTGTAGGGCTCAGTCCCTACTAGAAGTCTAGTAATTTTCAGACGATTATAATTATTAAATTTGGAAGAAATAAATTTTTATTTTCATTTTTACCAAATTTAGATTGTCTGATGGCGTACGGGTAGACATGCTACTACTTAAAAATTGAGGTAAA
The DNA here is from genome assembly GCF_015476425.1 of Leptopilina heterotoma. Classification (NCBI taxonomy): domain Eukaryota; kingdom Metazoa; phylum Arthropoda; class Insecta; order Hymenoptera; family Figitidae; genus Leptopilina; species Leptopilina heterotoma. Next base: position 1,860,509 of record NW_025111114.1, read on the forward strand.
ATTGTTTATTCTTCAGGATAGGGTAGGGCTCAGTCCCTACTAGAACTCTGGTAACTTTCAGATGATTAGAATTGTTAAATTTGGAAGAAATAAATTTTTATTTTCGTTATTACCAAATTTTTATTGTCTGATGGCGTACAGGTGAGGGTGCTACTGCTAAAAAATTAAAATAAAATTATCTATTCTTCAAGATTGAGTAGGGCTCAGTCCCTACTAGTACTCTGGTAATTTTCAGATGATTAGAAATATTAAATTTGGAAGAAATAAATTTTTATTTTCGTTTTTACCAAATTTTGATTGTCTGATGGCGTACGGGTGGACCTGCTACAACTTAAAAATTCAGATAAAATTCTCTATTCTTCAAAATTAAGTAGGGCTCAGTCCCTACTAGTACTCTGGTAATTTTCAGATGATTAGAAATATTAAATTTGGAGAAAAAAATTTTTATTTTCGTTATTACCAAATTTTTATTGTCTGATGGCGTACGGGTGAGGGTGCTACTGCTAAAAAATTAAAATAAAATTATCTATTCTTCAAGATTGAGTAGAGCTCAGTCCCTACTAGTACTCTGGTAATTTTCAGATGATTAGAAATATTAAATTTTGAAGAAATAAATTTTTATTTTCGTTTTTACCAAATTTTGATTGTCTGATGGCGTACGGGTGAGGGTGCTACTACTAAAAAATTAAAATAAAATTCTCTATTCTTCAAGATTGAGTAGGGCTCAGTCCCTACTAGTACTCTGGTAATTTTCAGATGACTAGAAATATTAAATTTTGAAGAAATAAATTTTTATTTTCGTTTTTACCAAATTTTGATTGTCTGATGGCGTACGGGTGGAACTGCTACTACTTAAAAATTGAGGTAAAATTGTTTATTCTTCAGGATAGGGTAGGGCTCAGTCCCTACTAGAACTCTGGTAATTTTCAGATGATTAGAAATATTAAATTTGGAAGAAATAAATTTTTATTTTCGTTTTTACCAAATTTTGATTGTCTGATGGCGTACGGGTGAGAATGCTACTACTAAAAAATTGAAATAAAATTCTCTATTCTTCAAGATTGAGTAGGGCTCAGTCCCTACTAGTACTCTGGTAATTTTCAGATGATTAGAAATATTAAATTTGGAAGAAATAAATTTTTATTTTCGTTTTTACCAAATTTTGATTGTCTGATGGCGTACGGGTGAGGGTGCTACTACTAAAAAATTGAAATAAAATTCTCTATTCTTCAAGATTAAGTAGGGCTCAGTCCCTACTAGTACTCTGGTAATTTTCAGATGATTAGAAATATTAAATTTGGAAGAAATAAATTTTTATTTTCGTTTTTACCAAATTTTGATTGTCTGATGGCGTACGGGTGGAACTGCTACTACTTAAAAATTGAGGTAAAATTGTTTATTCTTCAGGATAGGGTAGGGCTCAGTCCCTACTAGAACTCTGGTAATTTTCAGATGATTAGAAATATTAAATTTGGAAGAAATAAATTTTTATTTTCGTTTTTACCAAATTTTGATTGTCTGATGGCGTACGGGTGAGGGTGCTACTACTAAAAAATTGAGGTAAAATTGTTTATTCTTCAGGATAGGGTAGGGCTCAGTCCCTACTAGAACTCTGGTAATTTTCAGATGATTAGAAATATTAAATTTGGAAGAAATAAATTTTTATTTTCGTTTTTACCAAATTTTGATTGTCTGATGGCGTACGGGTGGACCTGCTACAACTTAAAAATTCAGATAAAATTCTCTATTCTTCAAAATTGAGTAGGGCTCAGTCCCTACTAGTACTCTGGTAATTTTCAGATGATTAGAAATATTAAATTTGGAAGAAATAAATTTTTATTTTCGTTTTTACCAAATTTTGATTGTCTGATGGCGTACGGGTGAGGGTGCTACTACTAAAAAATTGAAATAAAATTCTCTATTCTTCAAGATTAAGTAGAGCTCAGTCCCTACTAGTACTCTGGTAATTTTCAGATGATTAGAAATATTAAATTTGGAGAAAAAAAATTTTTATTTTCGTTATTACCAAATTTTGATTGTCTGCTGGCGTACGGGTGGACCTGCTACAACTTAAAAATTCAAATAAAATTCTCTATTCTTCAAGATTGAGTAGAGCTCAGTCCCTACTTGTACTCTGGTAATTTTCAGATGATTAGAAATATTAAATTTGGAAGAAATAAATTTTTATTTTCGTTTTTACCAAATTTTGATTGTCTGATGGCGTACGGGTGGACCTGCTACAACTTAAAAATTCAGATAAAATTCTCTATTCTTCAAAATTGAGTAGGGCTCAGTCCCTACTAGTACTCTGGTAATTTTCAGATGATTAGAAATATTAAATTTGGAGAAAAAAATTTTTATTTTCGTTATTACCAAATTTTTATTGTCTGATGGCGTACGGGTGAGGGTGCTACTGCTAAAAAATTGAAATAAAATTCTCTATTCTTCAAGATTGAGTAGGGCTCAGTCCCTACTAGTACTCTGGTAATTTTCAGATGATTAGAAATATTAAATTTGGAAGAAATAAATTTTTATTTTCGTTTTTACCAAATTTTGATTGTCTGATGGCGTACGGGTGGACCTGCTACAACTTAAAAATTCAGATAAAATTCTCTATTCTTCAAGATTGAGTAGAGCTCAGTCCCTACTAGTACTCTGGTAATTTTCAGATGATTAGAAATATTAAATTTGGAAGAAATAAATTTTTATTTTCGTTTTTACCAAATTTTGATTGTCTGAGGGCGTACGGGTGGACCTGCTACTACTTAAAAATTGAGGTAAAATTGTTTATTCTTTAGGATAGGGTAGGGCTCAGTCCCTACTAGAACTCTGGTAATTTTCAGATGATTAGAAATATTAAATTTGGAAGAAATAAATTTTTATTTTCGTTTTTACCAAATTTTGATTGTCTGATGGCGTACGGGTGAGGGTGCTACTACTAAAAAATTGAAATAAAATTCTCTATTCTTCAAGATTGAGTAGGGCTTAGTCCCTACTAGTACTCTGGTAATTTTCAGATGATTAGAAATATTAAATTTGGAGAAAAAATTTTTTATTTTCGTTATTACCAAATTTTTATTGTCTGATGGCGTACGGGTGAGGGTGCTACTGCTAAAAAATTTAAATAAAATTCTCTATTCTTCAAGATTGAGTAGGGCTCAGTCCCTACTAGTACTCTGGTAATTTTCAGATGATTAGAAATATTAAATTTGGAAGAAATAAATTTTTATTTTCCTTTTTACCAAATTTTGATTGTCTGATGGCGTACGGGTGGACCTGCTACAACTTAAAAATTCAGATAAAATTCTCTATTCTTCAAGATTGAGTAGAGCTCAGTCCCTACTAGTACTCTGGTAATTTTCAGATGATTAGAAATATTAAATTTGGAAGAAATAAATTTTTATTTTCGTTTTTACCAAATTTTGATTGTCTGATGGCGTACGGGTGAGAATGCTACTACTAAAAAATTGAAATAAAATTCTCTATTCTTCAAGATTAAGTAGGGCTCAGTCCCTACTAGTACTCTGGTAATTTTCAAATGATTAGAAATATTAAATTTGGAAGAAATAAATTTGTATTTTCGTTTTTACCAAATTTTGATTGTCTGATGGCGTACGGGTGAGGGTGCTACTACTAAAAAATTGAAATAAAATTCTCTATTCTTTAAGATTGAGTAGGGCTCAGTCCCTTCTAGTACTCTGGTAATTTTCAGATGATTAGAAATATTAAATTTGGAAGAAATAAATTTTTATTTTCGTTTTTACCAAATTTTGATTGTCTGATGGCGTACGGGTGAGGGTGCTACTACTAAAAAATTGAAATAAAATTCTTTATTCTTCAAGATTGAGTAGGGCTCAGTCCCTACTTGTACTCTGGTAATTTTCAGATGATTAGAAATATTAAATTTGGAAGAAATAAATTTTTATTTTCGTTTTCACCAAATTTTGATTGTCTGATGGCGTACGAGTGGACCTGCTACAACTTAAAAATTCAGATAAAATTCTCTATTCTTCAAGATTGAGTAGGGCTCAGTCCCTACTAGTACTCTGGTAATTTTCAGATGATTAGAAATATTAAATTTGGAGAAAAAAAATTTTTATTTTCGTTTTTACCAAATTTTGATTGTCTGATGGCGTACGGGTGAGGGTGCTACTACTTAAAAATTGAAATAAAATTCTCCATTCTTCAAGATTGAGTAGGGCTCAGTCCCTACTAGTACTCTGGTAATTTTCAGATGATTAGAAATATTAAATTTGGAGAAAAAAAATTTTTATTTTCGTTATTACCAAATTTTTATTGTCTGATGGCGTACGGGTGGAACTCCTACAACTTAAAAATTCAGATAAAATTCTCTATTCTTCAAAATTAAGTAGGGCTCAGTCCCTACTAGTACTCTGGTAATTTTCAGATGATTAGAAATATTAAATTTGGATGAAATAAATTTTTATTTTCGTTTTTACCAAATTTTGATTGTCTGATGGCGTACGGGTGGACCTGCTTCAACTTAAAAATTCAGATAAAATTCTCTGTTTATCAAGATTGAGTAGGGCTCAGTCCCTACTAGTACTCTGGTAATTTTCAGACGATTAGAAATATTAAATTTGGAAGAAATAAATTTTTATTTTCGTTTTTACCAAATTTTGATTGTCTGATGGCGTACGGGTGGACCTGCTACTACTTAAAAATTGAGGTAAAATTGTTTATTCTTCAGGATAGGGTAGGGCTCAGTCCCTACTAGAACTCTGGTAATTTTCAGATGATTAGAAATATTAAATTTGGAAAAAATAAATTTTTATTTTCGTTTTTACCAAATTTTGATTGTCTGATTGCGTACGGGTGGACCTGCTACTGCTAAAAAATTGAAATAAAATTCTCTATTCTTCAAGATTGAGTAGGGCTCAGTCCCTACTTGTACTCTGGTAATTTTCAGATGATTAGAAATATTAAATTTGGAAGAAATAAATTTTTATTTTCGTTTTTACCAAATTTTGATTGTCTGATGGCGTACGGGTGGACCTGCTTCAACTTAAAAATTCAGATAAAATTCTCTATTCATCAAGATTGAGTAGGGCTCAGTCCCTACTAGTACTCTGGTAATTTTCAGACGATTAGAAATATTAAATTTGGAAGAAATAAATTTTTATTTTCGTTTTTACCAAATTTTGATTGTCTGATGGCGTACGGGTGAGGGTGCTACTGCTAAAAAATTGAAATAAAATTCTCTATTCTTCAAAATCGAGTAGGGCTCAGTCCCTACTAGTACTCTGGTAATTTTCAGATGATTAGAAATATTAAATTTGGAAGAAATAAATTTTTATTTTCGTTTTTACCAAATTTTGATTGTCTGATGGCGTACGGGTGGACCTGCTACAACTTAAAAATTCAGATAAAATTCTCTATTCTTCAAAATCGAGTAGGGCTCAGTCCCTACTAGATTTCTGGTAATTTTCAGATGATTAAAAATATTAAATTTGGAAGAAATAAATTTTTATTTTCGTTTTTACCAAATTTTGATTGTCTGAGGGCGTACGGGTGGACCTGCTACAACTTAAAAATTCAGATAAAATTCTCTATTCTTCAAAATTAAGTAGGGCTCAGTCCCTACTAGTAATCTGGTAATTTTCAGATGATTAGAAATATTAAATTTGGAAGAAATAAATTTTTATTTTCGTTTTTACCAAATTTTGATGGTCTGATGGCGTACGGGTGGAACTGCTACTACTTAAAAATTGAGGTAAAATTGTTTATTCTTCAGGATAGGGTAGGGCTCAGTCCCTACTAGATTTCTAGCAAATTTCAGATGATTAGAAATATTAAATTTGGAAGAAATAAATTTTTATTTTCGTTTTTACCAAATTTTGATTGTCTGATGGCGTACGGGTGAACCTGCTACAACTTAAAAATTCAGATAAAGTTCTCTATTCTTCAAGATTGAGTAGGGCTCAGTCCCTACTAGTACTCTGGTAATTTTCAGATGATTAGAAATATTAAATTTGGAGAAAAAAAATTTTTATTTTCGTTATTACCAAATTTTGATTGTCTGATGGCGTACGGGTGAGGGTGATACTACTAAAAAATTGAAATAAAATTCTCTATTCTTCAAGATTGAGTAGGGCTCAGTCCCTACTAGTACTCTGGTAATTTTCAGATGATTAGAAATATTAAATTTGGAAGAAATAAATTTTTATTTTCGTTTTTACCAAATTTTGATTGTCTGATGGCGTACGGGCGAGGGTGCTACTACTAAAAAATTGAAATAAAATTCTCCATTCTTCAAGATTGAGTAGGGCTCAGTCCCTACTAGTACTCTGGTAATTTTCAGATGATTAGAAATATTAAATTTGGAAGAAATAAATTTTTATTTTCGTTTTTACCAAATTTTGATTGTCTGATGGCGTACGGGTGGACCTGCTACTACTTAAAAATTGAGGTAAAATTGTTTATTCTTCAGGATAGGGTAGGGCTCAGTCCCTACTAGAACTCTGGTGATTTTCAGATGATTAGAAATATTAAATTTGGAAAAAATAAATTTTTATTTTCGTTTTCACCAAATTTTGATTGTCTGATGGCGTACGGGTGGAACTGCTACTACTTAAAAATTGAGGTAAAATTGTTTATTCTTCAGAATAGGGTAGGGCTCAGTCCCTACTAGTACTCTGGTAATTTTCAGATGATTAGAAATATTAAATTTGTAAGAAATAAATTTTTATTTTCGTTTTTACCAAATTTTGATTGTCTGATGGCGTACGGGTGGACCTGCTACAACTTAAAAATTCAGATAAAATTCTCTATTCTTCAAAATTGAGTAGGGCTCAGTCCCTACTAGTACTCTGGTAATTTTCAGATGATTAGAAATATTAAATTTGGAAGAAATAAATTTTTATTTTCGTTTTTACCAAATTTTGATTGTCTGATGGCGTACGGGTGAGGGTGCTACTATTAAAAAATTAAAATAAAATTCTCTATTCTTCAAGATTGAGTAGGGCTCAGTCCCTACTAGTACTCTGGTAATTTTCAGATGATTAGAAATATTAAATTTGGAAGAAATAAATTTGTATTTTCGTTTTTACCAAATTTTGATTGTCTGATGGCGTACGGGTGGATCTGCTACAACTTAAAAATTCAGATAAAATTCTCTATTCTTCAAGATTGAGTAAGGCTCAGTCCCTACTTGTACTCTGGTAATTTTCAGATGATTAGAAATATTAAATTTGGAAGAAATAAATTTTTATTTTCGTTATTACCAAATTTTGATTGTCTGATGGCGTACGGGTGGATCTGCTACAACTTAAAAATTCAGATAAAATTCTCTATTCTTCAAGATTGAGTAAGGCTCAGTCCCTACTTGTACTCTGGTAATTTTTAGATGATTAGAAATATTAAATTTGGAAGAAATAAATTTTTATTTTCGTTTTTACCAAATTTTGATGGTCTGATGGCGTACGGGTGGAACTGCTACTACTTAAAAATTGAGGTAAAATTGTTTATTCTTCAGGATAGGGTAGGGCTCAGTCCCTACTAGAACTCTGGTAACTTTCAGATGATTAGAAATATTAAATTTGGAGAAAAAAAATTTTTATATTCGTTATTACCAAATTTTGATTGTCTGATGGCGTACGGGTGAGGGTGCTACTACTAAAAAATTGAAATAAAATTCTCTATTCTTCAAGATTGAGTAGGGCTTAGTCCCTACTAGTACTCTGGTAATTTTCAGATGATTAGAAATATTAAATTTGGAAGAAATAAATTTTTATTTTCGTTTTTACCAAATTTTGATTGTCTGATGGCGTACGGGTGAGGGTGCTACTACTAAAAAATTGAAATAAAATTCTCCATTCTTCAAGATTGAGTAGGGCTCAGTCCCTACTAGTACTCTGGTAATTTTCAGATGATTAGAAATATTAAATTTGGAAGAAATAAATTTTTATTTTTGTTTTTACCAAATTTTGATTGTCTGATGGCGTACGGGTGGACCTGCTACAACTTAAAAATTCAGATAAAATTCTCTATTCTTTAAGATTAAGTAGAGCTCAGTCCCTACTAGTACTCTGGTAATTTTCAGATGATTAGAAATATTAAATTTGGAGAAAAAAAATTTTTATTTTCGTTATTACCAAATTTTGATTGTCTGATGGCGTACGGGTGAGGGTGCTACTACTAAAAAATTGAAATAAAATTCTCTATTCTTCAAGATTGAGTAGGGCTCAGTCCCTACTAGTACTCTAGTAATTTTCAGATGATTAGAAATATTAAATTTGGAAGAAATAAATTTTTATTTTCGTTTTTACCAAATTTTGATTGTCTGATGGCGTACGGGTGGACCTGCTACTACTTAAAAATTGAGGTAAAATTGTTTATTCTTTAGGATAGGGTAGGGCTCAGTCCCTACTAGAACTCTGGTAATTTTCAGATGATTAGAAATATTAAATTTGGAAGAAATAAATTTTTATTTTCGTTTTTACCAAATTTTGATTGTCTGATGGCGTACGGGTGGACCTGCTACAACTTAAAAATTCAGATAAAATTCTCTATTCTTCAAAATTTAGTAGGGCTCAGTCCCTACTAGTACTCTGGTAATTTTCAGATGATTAGAAATATTAAATTTGGAAGAAATAAATTTTTATTTTCGTTTTTACCAAATTTTGATTGTCTGATGGCGTACGGGTGGACCTGCTACAACTTAAAAATTCAGATAAAATTCTCTATTCTTTAAAATTTAGTAGGGCTCAGTCCCTACTAGTACTCTGGTAATTTTCAGATGATTAGAAATATTAAATTTGGAGAAAAAAAATTTTTATTTTCGTTATTACCAAATTTTGATTGTCTGATGGCGTACGGGTGAGGGTGCTACTATTAAAAAATTAAAATAAAATTCTCTATTCTTCAAGATTGAGTAGGGCTCAGTCCCTACTAGTACTCTGGTAATTTTCAGATGATTAGAAATATTAAATTTGGAAGAAATAAATTTTTATTTTCGTTTTTACCAAATTTTGATTGTCTGATGGCGTACGGGTGGACCTGCTACTACTTAAAAATTGAGGTAAAATTGTTTATTCTTTAGGATAGGGTAGGGCTCAGTCCCTACTAGAACTCTGGTAATTTTCAGATGATTAGAAATATTAAATTTGGAAGAAATAAATTTTTATTTTCGTTTTTACCAAATTTTGATTGTCTGAGGGCGTACGGGTGGACCTGCTACTACTTAAAAATTGAGGTAAAATTGTTTATTCTTTAGGATAGGGTAGGGCTCAGTCCCTACTAGAACTCTGGTAATTTTCAGATGATTAGAAATATTAAATTTGGAAGAAATAAATTTTTATTTTCGTTTTTACCAAATTTTGATTGTCTGATGGCGTACGGGTGAGGGTGCTACTACTAAAAAATTGAAATAAAATTCTCTATTCTTCAAGATTGAGTAGGGCTTAGTCCCTACTAGTACTCTGGTAATTTTCAGATGATTAGAAATATTAAATTTGGAGAAAAAATTTTTTATTTTCGTTATTACCAAATTTTTATTGTCTGATGGCGTACGGGTGAGGGTGCTACTGCTAAAAAATTTAAATAAAATTCTCTATTCTTCAAGATTGAGTAGGGCTCAGTCCCTACTAGTACTCTGGTAATTTTCAGATGATTAGAAATATTAAATTTGGAAGAAATAAATTTTTATTTTCCTTTTTACCAAATTTTGATTGTCTGATGGCGTACGGGTGAGGGTGCTACTACTTAAAAATTGAAATAAAATTCTCCATTCTTCAAGATTGAGTAGGGCTCAGTCCCTACTAGTACTCTGGTAATTTTCAGATGATTAGAAATATTAAATTTGGAGAAAAAAAATTTTTATTTTCGTTATTACCAAATTTTTATTGTCTGATGGCGTACGGGTGGAACTCCTACAACTTAAAAATTCAGATAAAATTCTCTATTCTTCAAAATTAAGTAGGGCTCAGTCCCTACTAGTACTCTGGTAATTTTCAGATGATTAGAAATATTAAATTTGGATGAAATAAATTTTTATTTTCGTTTTTACCAAATTTTGATTGTCTGATGGCGTACGGGTGGACCTGCTTCAACTTAAAAATTCAGATAAAATTCTCTGTTTATCAAGATTGAGTAGGGCTCAGTCCCTACTAGTACTCTGGTAATTTTCAGACGATTAGAAATATTAAATTTGGAAGAAATAAATTTTTATTTTCGTTTTTACCAAATTTTGATTGTCTGATGGCGTACGGGTGGACCTGCTACTACTTAAAAATTGAGGTCAAATTGTTTATTCTTCAGGATTGGGTAGGGCTCAGTCCCTACTAGTACTCTGGTAATTTTCAAATGATTAGAAATATTAAATTTGGAAGAAATAAATTTTTATTTTCGTTTTTACCAAATTTTGATTGTCTGATTGCGTACGGGTGGACCTGCTACTACTTAAAAATTGAGGTAAAATTGTTTATTCTTCAGGATAGGGTAGGGCTCAGTCCCTACTAGAACTCTGGTAATTTTCAGATGATTAGAAATATTAAATTTGGAAAAAATAAATTTTTATTTTCGTTTTTACCAAATTTTGATTGTCTGATGGCGTACGGGTGGAACTCCTACAACTTAAAAATTCAGATAAAATTCTCTATTCTTCAAAATTAAGTAGGGCTCAGTCCCTACTAGTACTCTGGTAATTTTTAGATGATTAGAAATATTAAATTTGGAGAAAAAAATTTTTATTTTCGTTATTACCAAATTTTTATTGTCTGATGGCGTACGGGTGAGGGTGCTACTGCTAAAAAATTGAAATAAAATTCTCTATTCTTCAAGATTGAGTAGGGCTCAGTCCCTACTAGTACTCTGGTAATTTTCAGATGATTAGAAATATTAAATTTGGAAGAAATAAATTTTTATTTTCGTTTTTACCAAATTTTGATTGTCTGATGGCGTACGGGTGGACCTGCTACAACTTAAAAATTCAGATAAAATTCTCTATTCTTCAAAATCGAGTAGGGCTCAGTCCCTACTAGTACTCTGGTAATTTTCAGATGATTAGAAATATTAAATTTGGAAGAAATAAATTTTTATTTTCGTTTTTACCAAATTTTGATTGTCTGATGGCGTACGGGTGGACCTGCTTCAACTTAAAAATTCAGATAAAATTCTCTATTCATCAAGATTGAGTAGGGCTCAGTCCCTACTAGTACTCTGGTAATTTTCAGACGATTAGAAATATTAAATTTGGAAGAAATAAATTTTTATTTTCGTTTTTACCAAATTTTGATTGTCTGATGGCGTACGGGTGAGGGTGCTACTGCTAAAAAATTGAAATAAAATTCTCTATTCTTCAAAATCGAGTAGGGCTCAGTCCCTACTAGTACTCTGGTAATTTTCAGATGATTAGAAATATTAAATTTGGAAGAAATAAATTTTTATTTTCGTTTTTACCAAATTTTGATTGTCTGATGGCGTACGGGTGGACCTGCTACAACTTAAAAATTCAGATAAAATTCTCTATTCTTCAAAATCGAGTAGGGCTCAGTCCCTACTAGATTTCTGGTAATTTTCAGATGATTAAAAATATTAAATTTGGAAGAAATAAATTTTTATTTTCGTTTTTACCAAATTTTGATTGTCTGAGGGCGTACGGGTGGACCTGCTACTACTTAAAAATTGAGGTAAAATTGTTTATTCTTTAGGATAGGGTAGGGCTCAGTCCCTACTAGAACTCTGGTAATTTTCAGATGATTAGAAATATTAAATTTCGAAGAAATAAATTTTTATTTTCGTTTTTACCAAATTTTTATTGTCTGATGGCGTACAGGTGGACCTGCTACAACTTAAAAATTCAGATAAAATTCTCTATTCTTCAAAATTGAGTAGGGCTCAGTCCCTACTAGAACTCTGGTAATTTTCAGATGATTAGAAATATTAAATTTGGAGAAAAAAAATTTTTATTTTCGTTATTACCAAATTTTTATTGTCTGATGGCGTACGGGTGAGGGTGCTACTACTAAAAAATTGAAATAAAATTCTCTATTCTTCAAGATTGAGTAGGGCTCAGTCCCTACTAGTACTCTGGTAATTTTCAGATGATTAGAAATATTAAATTTGGAAGAAATAAATTTTTATTTTCGTTTTTACCAAATTTTGATTGTCTGATGGCGTACGGGTGGACCTGCTTCAACTTAAAAATTCAGATAAAATTCTCTATTCTTCAAAATTAAGTAGGGCTCAGTCCCTACTAGTAATCTGGTAATTTTCAGATGATTAGAAATATTAAATTTGGAAGAAATAAATTTTTATTTTCGTTTTTACCAAATTTTGATGGTCTGATGGCGTACGGGTGGAACTGCTACTACTTAAAAATTGAGGTAAAATTGTTTATTCTTCAGGATAGGGTAGGGCTCAGTCCCTACTAGATTTCTAGCAAATTTCAGATGATTAGAAATATTAAATTTGGAAGAAATAAATTTTTATTTTCGTTTTTACCAAATTTTGATTGTCTGATGGCGTACGGGTGAACCTGCTACAACTTAAAAATTCAGATAAAGTTCTCTATTCTTCAAGATTGAGTAGGGCTCAGTCCCTACTAGTACTCTGGTAATTTTCAGATGATTAGAAATATTAAATTTGGAGAAAAAAAATTTTTATTTTCGTTATTACCAAATTTTGATTGTCTGATGGCGTACGGGTGAGGGTGATACTACTAAAAAATTGAAATAAAATTCTCTATTCTTCAAGATTGAGTAGGGCTCAGTCCCTACTAGTACTCTGGTAATTTTCAGATGATTAGAAATATTAAATTTGGAAGAAATAAATTTTTATTTTCGTTTTTACCAAATTTTGATGGTCTGATGGCGTACGGGTGGAACTGCTACTACTTAAAAATTGAGGTAAAATTGTTTATTCTTCAGGATAGGGTAGGGCTCAGTCCCTACTAGAACTCTGGTAATTTTCAGATGATTAGAAATATTAAATTTGGAAGAAATAAATTTTTATTTTCGTTTTTACCAAATTTTGATTGTCTGATGGCGTACGAGTGGACCTGCTACAACTTAAAAATTCAGATAAAATTCTCTATTCTTCAAGATTGAGTAGGGCTCAGTCCCTACTAGTACTCTGGTAATTTTCAGATGATTAGAAATATTAAATTTGGAGAAAAAAAATTTTTATTTTCGTTTTTACCAAATTTTGATTGTCTGATGGCGTACGGGCGAGGGTGCTACTACTAAAAAATTGAAATAAAATTCTCCATTCTTCAAGATTGAGTAGGGCTCAGTCCCTACTAGTACTCTGGTAATTTTCAGATGATTAGAAATATTAAATTTGGAAGAAATAAATTTTTATTTTCGTTTTTACCAAATTTTGATTGTCTGATGGCGTACGGGTGGACCTGCTACAACTTAAAAATTCAGATAAAATTCTCTATTCTTCAAAATTGAGTAGGGCTCAGTCCCTACTAGTACTCTGGTAATTTTCAGATGATTAGAAATATTAAATTTGGAAGAAATAAATTTTTATTTTCGTTTTTACCAAATTTTGATTGTCTGATGGCGTACGGGTGAGGGTGCTACTATTAAAAAATTAAAATAAAATTCTCTATTCTTCAAGATTGAGTAGGGCTCAGTCCCTACTAGTACTCTGGTAATTTTCAGATGATTAGAAATATTAAATTTGGAAGAAATAAATTTGTATTTTCGTTTTTACCAAATTTTGATTGTCTGATGGCGTACGGGTGAGGGTGCTACTACTAAAAAATTGAAATAAAATTCTCTATTCTTCAAGATTGAGTAGGGCTCAGTCCCTACTAGTACTCTGGTAATTTTCAGATGATTAGAAATATTAAATTTGGAGAAAAAAAATTTTTATTTTCGTTATTACCAAATTTTGATTGTCTGATGGCGTACGGGTGAGGGTGCTACTATTAAAAAATTGAAATAAAATTCTCTATTCTTCAAGATTGAGTAGAGCTTAGTCCCTACTAGTACTCTGGTAATTTTCAGATGATTAGAAATATTAAATTTGGAAGAAATAAATTTTTATTTTCGTTTTTACCAAATTTTGATTGTCTGATGGCGTACGGGTGAGGGTGCTACTACTAAAAAATTGAAATAAAATTCTCTATTCTTCAAAATTGAGTAGGGCTCAGTCCCTACTAGTACTCTGGTAATTTTCAGATGATTAGAAATATTAAATTTGGAAGAAATAAATTTTTATTTTCGTTATTACCAAATTTTGATTGTCTGATGGCGTACGGGTGAGGGTGCTACTACTAAAAAATTGAAATAAAATTCTCTATTCTTCAAGATTGAGTAGGGCTTAGTCCCTACTAGTACTCTGGTAATTTTCAGATGATTAGAAATATTAAATTTGGAAGAAATAAATTTTTATTTTCGTTTTTACCAAATTTTGATTGTCTGATGGCGTACGGGTGAGGGTGCTACTACTAAAAAATTGAAATAAAATTCTCCATTCTTCAAGATTGAGTAGGGCTTAGTCCCTACTAGTACTCTGGTAATTTTCAGATGATTAGAAATATTAAATTTGGAGAAAAAAAATTTTTATTTTCGTTATTACCAAATTTTGATTGTCTGATGGCGTACGGGTGAGGGTGCTACTATTAAAAAATTGAAATAAAATTCTCTATTCTTCAAGATTGAGTAAGGCTCAGTCCCTACTTGTACTCTGGTAATTTTTAGATGATTAGAAATATTAAATTTGGAAGAAATAAATTTTTATTTTCGTTTTTACCAAATTTTGATGGTCTGATGGCGTACGGGTGGAACTGCTACTACTTAAAAATTGAGGTAAAATTGTTTATTCTTCAGGATAGGGTAGGGCTCAGTCCCTACTAGAACTCTGGTAACTTTCAGATGATTAGAAATATTAAATTTGGAGAAAAAAAATTTTTATATTCGTTATTACCAAATTTTGATTGTCTGATGGCGTACGGGTGAGGGTGCTACTACTAAAAAATTGAAATAAAATTCTCTATTCTTCAAGATTGAGTAGGGCTTAGTCCCTACTAGTACTCTGGTAATTTTCAGATGATTAGAAATATTAAATTTGGAAGAAATAAATTTTTATTTTCGTTTTTACCAAATTTTGATTGTCTGATGGCGTACGGGTGAGGGTGCTACTACTAAAAAATTGAAATAAAATTCTCCATTCTTCAAGATTGAGTAGGGCTCAGTCCCTACTAGTACTCTGGTAATTTTCAGATGATTAGAAATATTAAATTTGGAAGAAATAAATTTTTATTTTTGTTTTTACCAAATTTTGATTGTCTGATGGCGTACGGGTGGACCTGCTACAACTTAAAAATTCAGATAAAATTCTCTATTCTTTAAGATTAAGTAGAGCTCAGTCCCTACTAGTACTCTGGTAATTTTCAGATGATTAGAAATATTAAATTTGGAGAAAAAAAATTTTTATTTTCGTTATTACCAAATTTTGATTGTCTGATGGCGTACGGGTGAGGGTGCTACTACTAAAAAATTGAAATAAAATTCTCTATTCTTCAAGATTGAGTAGGGCTCAGTCCCTACTAGTACTCTAGTAATTTTCAGATGATTAGAAATATTAAATTTGGAAGAAATAAATTTTTATTTTCGTTTTTACCAAATTTTGATTGTCTGATGGCGTACGGGTGGACCTGCTACTACTTAAAAATTGAGGTAAAATTGTTTATTCTTTAGGATAGGGTAGGGCTCAGTCCCTACTAGAACTCTGGTAATTTTCAGATGATTAGAAATATTAAATTTGGAAGAAATAAATTTTTATTTTCGTTTTTACCAAATTTTGATTGTCTGATGGCGTACGGGTGGACCTGCTACAACTTAAAAATTCAGATAAAATTCTCTATTCTTCAAAATTTAGTAGGGCTCAGTCCCTACTAGTACTCTGGTAATTTTCAGATGATTAGAAATATTAAATTTGGAAGAAATAAATTTTTATTTTCGTTTTTACCAAATTTTGATTGTCTGATGGCGTACGGGTGGACCTGCTACAACTTAAAAATTCAGATAAAATTCTCTATTCTTTAAAATTTAGTAGGGCTCAGTCCCTACTAGTACTCTGGTAATTTTCAGATGATTAGAAATATTAAATTTGGAGAAAAAAAATTTTTATTTTCGTTATTACCAAATTTTGATTGTCTGATGGCGTACGGGTGAGGGTGCTACTATTAAAAAATTAAAATAAAATTCTCTATTCTTCAAGATTGAGTAGGGCTCAGTCCCTACTAGTACTCTGGTAATTTTCAGATGATTAGAAATATTAAATTTGGAAGAAATAAATTTTTATTTTCGTTTTTACCAAATTTTGATTGTCTGATGGCGTACGGGTGGACCTGCTACTACTTAAAAATTGAGGTAAAATTGTTTATTCTTTAGGATAGGGTAGGGCTCAGTCCCTACTAGAACTCTGGTAATTTTCAGATGATTAGAAATATTAAATTTGGAAGAAATAAATTTTTATTTTCGTTTTTACCAAATTTTGATTGTCTGATGGCGTACGGGTGGAACTCCTACAACTTAAAAATTCAGATAAAATTCTCTATTCTTCAAAATTAAGTAGGGCTCAGTCCCTACTAGTACTCTGGTAATTTTCAGATGATTAGAAATATTAAATTTGGAAGAAATAAATTTTTATTTTCGTTTTTACCAAATTTTGATGGTCTGATGGCGTACGGGTGGAACTGCTACTACTTAAAAATTGAGGTAAAATTGTTTATTCTTCAGGATAGGGTAGGGCTCAGTCCCTACTAGAACTCTGGTAATTTTCAGATGATAAGAAATATTAAATTTGGAAGAAATAAATTTTTATTTTCGTTTTTACCAAATTTTGATTGTCTGATGGCGTACGGGTGGACCTGCTACAACTTAAAAATTTAGATAAAATTCTCTATTCTTCAAGATTGAGTAGGGCTCAGTCCCTACTAGTACTCTGGTAATTTTCAGATGATTAGAAATATTAAATTTAGAAGAAATAAATTTTTATTTTCGTTTTCACCAAATTTTGATTGTCTGATGGCGTACGGGTGGAACTCCTACAACTTAAAAATTCAGATAAAATTCTCTATTCTTCAAAATTAAGTAGGGCTCAGTCCCTACTAGTACTCTGGTAATTTTCAGATGATTAGAAATATTAAATTTAGAGAAAAAAATTTTTATTTTCGTTTTTACCAAATTTTGATTGTCTGATGGCGTACGGGTGAGGGTGCTACTGCTAAAAAATTGAAATAAAATTCTCTATTCTTCAAGATTGAGTAGGGCTCAGTCCCTACTAGTACTCTGGTAATTTTCAGACGATTAGAAATATTAAATTTGGAAGAAATAAATTTTTATTTTCGTTTTTACCAAATTTTCATTGTCTGATGGCTTACGGGTGGACCTGCTACTACTTAAAAATTAAGGTAAAATTGTTTATTCTTCAAGATTGAGTAGGGCTCAGTCCCTACTAGTACTCTGGTAATTTTCAGACGATTAGAAATATTAAATTTGTAAGAAATAAATTTTTATTTTCGTTTTTACCAAATTTTGATTGTCTGATGGGGTACGGGTGGACCTGCTACTACTTAAAAATTGAGGTAAAATTGTTTATTCTTCAGGATAGGGTAGGGCTCAGTCCCTACTAGAACTCTGGTAATTTTCAGAAGATTAGAAATATTAAATTTGGAAGAAATAAATTTTTATTTTCGTTTTTACCAAATTTTGATTGTCTGATGGCGTACGGGTGGACCTGCTACTACTTAAAAATTGAAATAAAATTGTTTATTCTTTAGGATAGGGTAGGGCTCAGTCCCTACTAGAACTCTGGTAATTTTCAGATGATTAGAAATATTAAATTTGGAAAAAATAAATTTTTATTTTCGTTTTTACCAAATTTTGATTGTCTGATGGCGTACGGGTGGACCTCCTACTACTTAAAAATTGAAATAATATTCTCTATTCTTCAAGATTGAGTAGGGCTCAGTCCCTACTAGTACTCTGGTAATTTTCAGATGATTAGAAATATTAAATTTGGAAGAAATAAATTTTTATTTTCGTTATTACCAAATTTTGATTGTCTGATGGCGTACGGGTGGACCTGCTACAACTTAAAAATTCAGATAAAATTCTCTATTCTTCAAGATTGAGTAGGGCTCAGTCCCTACTAGTACTCTGGTAATTTTCAGATGATTAGAAATATTAAATTTGGAGAAAAAAAATTTTTATTTTCGTTATTACCAAATTTTGATTGTCTGATGGCGTACGGGTGAGGGTGCTACTACTAAAAAATTGAAATAAAATTCTCTATTCTTAAAGATTGAGTAGGGCTCAGTCCCTACTAGTACTCTGGTAATTTTCAGATGATTAGAAATATTAAATTTGGAAGAAATAAATTTTTATTTTCGTTTTTACCAAATTTTGATTGTCTGATGGCGTACGGGTGGACCTGCTACTACTTAAAAATTGAGGTAAAATTGTTTATTCTTCAGGATAGGGTAGGGCTCAGTCCCTACTAGAACTCTGGTAATTTTCAGATGATTAGAAATATTAAATTTGGAAGAAATAAATTTTTATTTTCGTTTTTACCAAATTTTGTTTGTCTGATGGCGTACGGGTGGACCTGCTTCAACTTAAAAATTCAGATAAAATTCTCTATTCATCAAGATTGAGTAGGGCTCAGTCCCTACTAGTACTCTGGTAATTTTCAGACGATTAGAAATATTAAATTTGGAAGAAATAAATTTTTATTTTCGTTTTTACCAAATTTTGATTGTCTGATGGCGTACGGGTGAGGGTGCTACTACTAAAAAATTGAAATAAAATTCTCTATTCTTTAAGATTGAGTAGGGCTCAGTCCCTACTAGTACTCTGGTAATTTTCAGATGATTAGAAATATTAAATTTGTAGAAAAAAAATTTTTATTTTCGTTATTACCAAATTTTGATTGTCTGATGGCGTACGGGTGGACCTGCTTCAACTTAAAAATTCAGATAAAATTCTCTATTCTTCAAGATTGAGTAGGGCTCAGTCCCTACTAGAACTCTGGTAATTTTTAGATGATTAGAATTATTAAATTTGAGAGTCAACTATAAATAATAAGATTTCCTTTTTTATTTTTTTTTTTTATACCCTAATTTTTTTTGTCAAAGTTAATAGATTTTATTTAACAAAATAATAGTTGTTACAATAAATTATAGTTTCATACCCTGGTATATTTGTTTGTCATTTCAAACACAATGATAGCAAAAATCGATGGTATAATTACGAACGTTAATAATTTTAATCAATGGCAGTTACTATTGCAGACAATTATCATAATTACCAACCACTATAACCAATTAGTAGTTCAGATTCAGAATCATTACAACCGCAACAGACGATAATTAGGAAAACTATCAGTTTTTTAATTATTGAAATTATAAAAACAGAAACAATTTCGAAAATATTCCTCATAATTGCAATTATGTATATTAAAACACCGATATTAAAATTAATAAATGTTAACAAATTTAATAAAGAAACGAAATTAAATGAAATATCTGTTAATGAAATGAGAACGGATCTTGAGAAATATGTTGCCGATCAGAGTGTATAGTTCAACTTCCTTTTGATTTTAATTTTATTTTTTCTCTCTTTCAACGTAGAAGAAAGTCACCGACATTCGATTATAGGTCGTCAATATATTACAGGAGGAAATTGATCAAACTTTTCTTTGTGACCCAATGGTTGTTGAATTGAAAGGAGGAATCGCGGAGTTTAATATCCTTATAAAAACTCAAAGAGGAAAAATGTAGTTGAGAAGCTCAAAGAAAGCAAACAATATTTGTTAGGGAATTTCTTCAACTGTAACAATTTCGAACAATTTTATTATAAAAATTTTAACTGCATTTTGTATTTTAAAAGCAATGTGGAATTTTTGTTTTGTGTGCTTGACATGGAAAAAATGACATTGAGACATGCGAGAGAAGATTGATCCTAGAAACAAGTTGCAGATCGATTTTAAGATGACACGACATTGTTGACTCAGTTTTGGAATGTCTTTTTAGAAGGGATGAGACATGGTAGGCACGGCAAACTGCGGGTAAGTTATATTTAGAAAAGAAAATATAGTAAAATATTATTCTCTCCTTTTTTTGTCAAATAAATAAAAATTTATTTTGATAATAGAATTTACGATTTTGTTTCGTTTTTTTTTTGTTTTCCTATGGACAAAATGTATTTTTATGTTTAGTACTGTTCAAACTCTATTTGATTTTACACGAACGGATCAGCTTGATAGCTGGACAGAGTATTCGGACACAATAAAACCGAGTGGAATGTCGAAAGCAATTCTCGTTATTCAGAAAACCCAGCTTTTGCAAAGAGCAGTCCTCTTCACTCTATTCAATCCAAAACCAAATGGAACTGGCTTTGCGGCAATTCGTTGCGATACAAACTTCGATCTCAAGCAATTTCAGAATATTATGATTAAATGCCGTGGTCAGGGTATTAATCAAAAATACAAAATGCTCCTGAGGCACAAAGGAATGGGCAAAGACGCTGTGATTTATGGTCAAGTCTTCACGGTAATACAATTTTTTGCTCATCTATCACACTCTCATTCTCTCCCTATTGTCACACCTTTACATCTCACACAACCCTTATTTCATATAATATTGACTCTCCATAAATTATTTTCGCAAAATAATTAATTACTCCATCAAAAGTTTATATTTAGTTATTCAACATGTTATATATTACATTATTATATATTATTATTTTTACATTATCGTTATTTTTATTATTATTATTATTATAACTAGCAAATGTTACGCTTGGAACGTGATATTCAATTTATTATTGTTATACAAATTACAAAATTTGTTTATTTTCAAATATAAATTTTTGAAATAATTTCATAATCAAAATTTTAAAAATTCACTTAAGTACCTACAAAATTAATTATTTTTATTACTGTTCATATTTTCAAAAATTTTAATCAAATTTCACGAAAGAATTCATTTATTTTCTAAAATTTTAATAAATCCTGCGCTAGAATTCAATTAATTTTATTAATAGTAAAATTCTTCTCAAAAATTCAATTAATTTTATAAATAGTAAAATTCTTTGCAGGAATTCAATATTATTTTCAAAATAATTTAAATTGAGGCCTTGGATCCAATAACTCGCCCGACGCTCGGAGGAACGCGCAACTGCCAGTCAGTGAGCAGTGAGCGCCTCTGGGCCACTCACTGCTACCCGACTGGCATTAGCGCGAGTCTCCGAGCGTCGGGCGAGTTATTGGATCCAAGGATTCAATTATTGAATTCCTCGGATGAATTCAAATATTTTTAAATATTTCCGAAATTTCAATTATTTCCTAAAATTTTAATGAATGATTCAAAACAATATAAAATTTGTAAATAATTGCATTGTTGAGAAATTTTTATTATTTATAAAAAAAAATTAAATGTTAGCGTATAATTTTATATGAAATTTTTTTTTTGAAATAATTGAATTCTTTTGGAAAATTTTAGGTATTAAAATAGTTGATATTTTACATTATTTGAATTGAGGAAAATTTTTGGAAAAATTAAAATTTTACCAAGAATTTTATTAAAATTTTTAAAAATTATTGATTTTTGGAATAGAATTTAATTATTTTTAAAGATAAACATTTAACTACTTTCAGAAGAATTTAAATTATTAATTTTTTTTTTGCAAAAATCGAAGTTCTTTCTAATTATATTCATTCAGAATTGAAATTTTATAAAATTTCAAATTGTAACCTTTTGAAGTTCATCTATTTATGAAAATTGTAAACGCAACTCTTTTAAAATTCAATTAATTTTGAAATATTTAAATAAAATTATTCATTAAATAATTTCTAAGTAATAATTTTATGATAGTACTTCAAGAATTAAGTTATTTAAAATTAAATTATTGTCATAAATAAAAAAATTGAAGGTTTTATATTAGAATTCGTGGCAATTTCATAGTTTATGAGACAAACAAAAAAGACACAAAAATTCAGAATTTTCTTATGAATTCTAAAAATTTAATTTTTTCCAGTACTTTTAATAAAAATCCCTTACTTTTCCCTCATTTCGCTGACCAATTCTACTTTCCCTGACTTTTCCCTGAATTTCCTGATCTGAGGCAACCTTGAAAACGTTAATTTAAAATGTACAATAATTAAAAATAATAAATTTAAAAAGTAATAAATAATAATTTATTATAATTTACAAAACAAAATAAATAAATAAGTTAGTATTAAATTTGACGAGTGTATAAATAAATAAATTCAATAAAAAAATAATAAAAAAAAATATTAATTAATAATAGAAAAAGTTAATATTAAATATAACAAAAATAATAATAATAATAATAATAATAATAATAATAATAATTGTAATAGTAGTAATAATAATAGTAAAAGTAACTTAATAATTCAGAAACCTTATAATAGCAAATAAGAAAATGAATCAATTAATCATTGTAGCGAAATAAAAAATTTGCCAGAGAATCTTTTATTATTCCAGGCACCGGAAAATGAATTTGCAACTATTAAATTACCATTGATAGATTTTAAACCATACTATAGAGGACAGCAATTAGCTCTGGATGCCTATCCTTTAGATATATCGGCCATCACGAATATAGGCATTAAAGTGGACAACGGACCTTATCTGCCAGATAATCAACCTGGAGTATCGGCGCTTGAAATTGATTGGATTAAAGCCGTTAAATGATGGGAAAAATACCAATTTCTATCGCACGCCAGTTCAAAAAAGGGAATAAAAATTTATTTTTATTTAAATATTATATATATATATATTCTTTGAAAAAAAAAAAAAAAAAATTCGTCTAGTAAAAGAAGTTACCCTTTTTCAAAACTCTATTATCTATTGAAGAAAAATGTTACTTAAAACTCTATTCTATTTATATTATAAAATAATTTAATAATTTAAAAACTATTCTAAATCTATTTTACAAAACTGTGTGTAAAATGTTTAATTTATAAATATTTACTATAAATTAAAAAATTTTAAGTCAAACGTTAAATTGTATCATATTATATATTTATTATAAACAAATAAATATAAATTTTAGAAAAATGATCTTTTATTTAAAAAAAATAGAATTTGATACCTAGAATTTCTCCTCATTTTCAGAAAAATTTTTCTAAAAATTTTGAAGTTTATTATATCAAAATAATAATTCTTATTAAAAAAGTTAATTTTTTCTTCGTCTTATTAAAAAATTAATAAGACAATAATAATAATAATTAATTAATTATAAAAAAAATTTATTCACCGAATATAAATATTTTTAAAAAATGATTAAAAATCACGTAACTGTTAAAAAAGATTCATTAAAAAAGTGAAGATTGGTTGACAAACGATAAGTTTGTCTTTAAACCAAAAACAATAGTTTTTTAAACAAATAATTTAATGAATTTGATGTCTAACCTTTTTCTCTTTACCACAGGCCTCAGAGAATCTGAAACAAAAATAGAAAACAGTTATTAATTTATTTTGCGATTTCTGTTTTTTAATTTACTTCAAAAAAAAAAAAATTATTATTAATATATAAATTAAAACAAGTACCAAAAAAACATGTCAATAAAATATAAGAAAATATTTAAAATTTCACAGGTTTATTTAACGTTCCTACTAATTACGCTGAAAAAATAATTCAAATAACCGATTATTATTTGTCTATTATCAAATAAATATTTACTTGAATCAAATGATTTTTATTTAACTCAATTAAATTGTATTTACAACAATTAAATTTTATTTACATCAATTAAAGTGTATTTACAACAATTAAATTTTATTTACATCAATTAAAGTGTATTTACATCAATTAAATTGTATTTACAACAATTAAATTGTATTTACATCAATTAAATTGTATTTACAACAATTAAATAATTGTATTTACATCAATTAAGTTGTATTTACAACAATTAAATTGTAATTACATCAATTAAATTGTAATTACATCAATTAAATTGTATTTCCTTCAAATACTAAATTTATTGGTTCGAAAAAAGTCATGTGATTTAAATAAAAATAAAAATTACATGATCCAGGAAAATATTTACTAATATTTATTTGATAGTAGACAATGGTTTAAATCAAAATAAATTTTTCTCAGCACAAAACAGATTTGAATCAATCGATTGTTGGTCCAAATATACCGATGGATAAATTCCCAAAGAATAACTAAACTACCAAGGGTAATGCAGATTTTTTCATTTCCTCATACAATAAATCAAAACAAAAGCAGGAAAAACAATACATTGTTGAATTTCAAATTATTTAATCAATGAATTTTGAAAAATTAAGTATTTCTCTTTCCGCGCAAATTTTGTTGCAAATTAATTATTTTTAGCGCACTATAAAAAATAATGAATAATGTATAGTAAATTTATGCAAATGAATATTTATGTCATCTTATGTGGCGATAAAAACACATAGTATATGTATATATGTAATTATAATAACAGAGTAGGCTGGAGAGACGCTCGATAAGAAAGGAAACAAACAAACTTGTAATATATATATATGACATTGAAACTGTGAAACAAACTCTGTGTGTGTAATAAACATGGCGCCGGTTGACAATTCACCTACGGGCAGTATGAGCGGTTTTCAATTAATTTGTTCATTTAAATCAAATGAATCAATTCCTGTGCATAAATATAAATCAGTCAATACTGGACTAACTGTTTTTATAGCCGATGTTGATGGACCTCTTGTTTGTGGCTTTTTTTGTCTCGGTAAGTTCCAAAAAGACATGGAAACATAACCTTATTTTTAATATAATGGCATGCTAATCATCTATTTCTGTCTGCATTGCGATTTGGTATAATTAATTGAATTATTAATTATTGAAAAGTAATTTATTCAGTATTAAAAAAAATAAAAAATTTGGAGTAAAAAGGGAAAAATTGAATTGATATTTTGAAAAATTATATCAACACCCATATTGAAGGGAAACCATTTTGGAACTGTAAAAGGGTTTTCATAGTCTGCATACGCCCCGTAAAAAAACTTTTAATAATTAATAATTTTTCTCGATTTTTCTATCCATTTTTTTCCATCTTAACAAAAAATCCTACTACCACTCACAATAATTATAACAAAATTAATTTCAACATCAAAAATATTCTCATGAAGTAAAATTTTGTTATAATTATAATGACAGTATTATAATTTTTTTTATTCTATTTAATTTTTCATTTTCTTATAATTCTATTTCGTTTTTACGAAAATCAAATTTCTGTCTTTTACAAAAATTGGATTTAAATAAACTAGAATGGAATTTTTAATAAATTTTTCAGCAACGGAAGCATTCGATGACGATGGCCTGCCACATACATTGGAGCATCTTGTTTTTATCGGCAGTGAGAAATATCCATACAAAGGAGTTTTGGATTTAGTGGCGAACCGATGTCTTGCATCCGGTACAAATGCATGGACAGAAACTCATCACACTGCCTACACAATGAAAACTGCCGGCTCCGAGGGATTTTTATCTCTAATGCCTATTTACCTTGAACACATTCTTTTTCCCACACTTACGGTAATTTTTCATTCTTTCTTTCACAAAAAAAAAATTTTAAATAAAAAACCAAAAAAATAAAATTCTAGAGACAAGAGAAATTAAAAACAAAAAATTCTAGAGACATAAAAATTAAAAATAAAAATTTCCAGAGATAAAAGAAACCGAAAATAATAAATTCTAGAAACAAAAATAATTAAAAACGAAAAATTCTAGAGAAAAAAGAAATTAAAAACTTAAATTCCACAGACAAAAAAATAAAAAACCGAAACAAATATTTAGAGACAAAATTTTTTTAGGAATCTGCTTATAAAACAGAAGTTCATCATATTACCGGAGAAGGCAAGGATGCTGGAATTGTTTACTCTGAAATGCAAGGTTGCATGAACACCGGCGAGGAAATGACGTACATGAAACTTTTAAGAGCTCTTTATCCGGGAAAATGTGGCTATAAATCCTACACTGGCGGTATGTTAATTATCTCTACTTTTTTTTTACAAATATACTAAATTTACAAAAACAAAATATTTTTTTAATACAATATTTTGTTCATAAATTTAATTGATAATACAATATTTTGTTCATAAATTTAATTGATAATACAATATTTTGTTCATAACAAAATTAATTGATAATACAATATTTTGTTCATAACAAAATTAATTGATAATACAATATTTTGTTCATAAACAAATTTAATTGATAATACACTATTTTGTGCATAAATAAAATAATTTAATTGATAATTCAATATTTTGTTCACAAAGAAAATTAATTAATAATACATTATTTTGTTCATAAACAAAATAATTTAATTGATAATACAATATTTTGTTCACAAACAAAATTAATTGATAATGCATTATTTTGTTCATAACAAAATTAATTGATAAAACAATATGTTGTTCATAAACAAAATAATTTAAATGATAATACAATATTTTAATCATAAAAAAATTAATTGATAGTACAGTATTTTGTTGACAACAAAATTAATCGATAATTAAAATAGGTGCTTTGGAAAATTTACGAGAGAGTACTTCAAACGAAAAAGTTCGCAATTATCACAAAGAATATTACAGACCGGAAAATTTGACAATAATAATTACTGGACAAGTGAAACACACAGAGGTATTTAAAGCACTTCAAGGAATCGAGGAGAAAATTTTGTCAAAAGTAAGAGACAATTCTTAATATATAATAAATTCAAATAACTTGTCCATTAACAAATAAGTATTTACTTGAATCAAATCATTTTTATTTTAATCAAATAAATTTGAACCAATAATTTGAATTTTAACCAATAATTTAAATTTAAAACCAAAATTTCAGTATTTGCAGCAAATACCATTTAATTGACTCAAATAAAAATTATTTGATTCAAGTAAATAAAATCCACAAGTTTTCAACGTTCACAAGTATTTTCTATTAAAAAAATATTTTCATAAAGTTTACAATAAAAATTGCAAGACAAATTAAAAACTTAAATTTCACATTTAGACAAAAACAAAATTTTTGTCAGTAAAGTCAGGGAAAAAAATTTTTGTCAGAGAAATTAAAAAAATTGAGACCTTTTTAGCCTTATTTTTAAAAATTACGACTTTTTCGACTTTTCTTACAAATATTGCAACAAAATACCACATTTTTTTAGTTTAAAAAACAACTTATTTCGATTTTTATAGTGCGAAAAATAACTATAAACAAATCTTTTAAAAATTATTTTTGAATCATTTTTTAAAATAATTAAATTTTCTAAATAAATCTATAATAAAAATCTTTTAAGATAATTGAGATTTTTTAAATTTTCATTAAAAATAATTAATTTTTTCAGGTATTTTGTTACAATTTTTGAAAATCAACTTTTTAAGAATTATAATTCCAAATTTTGAAAATAATTGAATTTTGAAAAATGTTAATAAAAAATCTTTAAATGTAAATCTAAAAATGAAAATTAATCCAAATTAGCTTCTAATTTTTTTAAATTCAATATTTTCAGTATTTTTAATTACATATTTCTGAAAATTTAAATAACATACAAGAAAGAATAACATTTTAAAATTACTTTTAACATTTTGGAGAAAAAAATCATGTTCAAAATTTTTAATAAAAATTTATCAAAAAATTAATTAGTTTTTTTTTTAAATATTATACAAAAATTCTTTTAGGAAATTCAATTATTATCGAAAAATTACATTAAAATATTTTTAAAAACTAATTCTTAGAATTCTTTTATCATAATTTTTTAAGATTCAATTATCTTTAAACAAAGTAAATAAAAATTTATGAAAATTTACTTTTTTAGACTTATTAAAATTTCGGAGAAATCATGGTTATATTTATAATTAAAATTCTTCAAAAATTTGATTATTTTTATTTATATTTTTCAAAAATTCAATTATTTTTGAAAGATTTTACCAAATTTTAATAGAAATATTTCAATTGAACATAATTAAAAAACTATTATCTTTCAAAAATTATTTAAAAATATTTTTAAAAAAATTAATGGTAAGAATTTCTTTATTATAATTTTTTGAAAATATACCTTAATAAGTTAAGAAAAAACGTGGACAATTATAATTATTATAAAAAATGGAGTTTTTGTATTTAAATAATTGAATTATTCTCGAAGAACTTTCGGACAATTATTTAAAATAATTGATTTATAGATGAAGTAAATTATTAAATTTAATAAATTTTACTTATTTTCCTGTGAAAATAATTTTGTCAGGGAAAATAATTTTAATGTCTAAATTTTTAGGAAAATGGCAAGGAAATTTAGTCAAGTTATTTACTAATTAATTCACTAATTAATTTAGTACCTAATTAAAAATTAATTTAGTAATTAAAAATTAGTTTAGTAATTAAAAATTAATTTAGTAATGAAAAATTAATTTAGTAATTAAAAAATTATTTAGCAATTTATATTATTCGTTGAAAGAAAGTAAGACATTTTGAATTTCAGGGATCGGGGGATTTGTTCAAAAAACCTTGGCAAGGCGAAGTGGAAGCTTTAGCAGAAAAATTTGATTTTGATGTTTTCTATCCTTGCGATGATGAGGACAATGGAATGGTGATAGCAGGTTGGCAAGGATCATCAATTAACGACTATTATAAACATGTGGCTTGTACTGTTTTACTCAGGTATCTCACAAATACATCAGTCAGTCCACTTCAACAGGAGTTTGTCGAAATTGACGATCCCTTTGCGAATGATGTTGATTCGGAAATTTGTGAAAATTCCACACCCCTATATGGTATAAGATTTGATAATGTGCCTAAGGAAAAGATTCCCTTAATAAAGGATCGATTAATAAATACTCTAAAGGAAATTGGTAGCAAGGACGATGGAATTGACATGAAGAGAATGGCCATTGTTGTACAAAAAAGTATTCTCGAAATTCAAAGTGGAATGGAGAGCAGTCCTGACACTATCATTGTTCGATCGTTAGTTAACGATATTTTATTTGGTAATTCAAATGAAGATGTAAGTAAATATTTTAATTCATTTTCTCAATTTTAATTCAAAAATATACTAATTATAATAAATTTTGGGTTGCCACAGGTCAGGGAATTTAGGGAAAAGTCAAAGAATTAAAAAGATTTATTTCTTCTTGAATCAATTTTTGTTTGTCTCATAAACTTTGAAATCACCAATTTTTAATTTTCTCTATTTCTGACAATAATTGAATTTTACAAATTTATTTAATTCGAAATTTCAGAAAATTTTAAAACAACTTCACAATTAAAGTTTCCAAATTGCAAATTAATTGAAGATGACAATTAAATGTATTAAAAATATTTATTTGTGTATCTAATCATTCTTAGAGTAAATCAGAAATTTTTTAAACTCTGAGGGAAAATATCAAAATTCTGTCTAGAAATCAGGGGAAAAACAAAATCAACATTATGTGGCAACCTTGTTAATATTTAAGTACATTTTCTATTATTTATTTACTTTATTATTGTAATAATTCTGAATATTAATAATTTTATAATTTCGATTTGTGCAGCTAAATAAAAGATTAAATTTAATCGACATATTCAGAAAACTACAAAGCGAACCTGCGTCATTCTGGTTAAATCTTTTGAATAAACAATTTGTCGATGCACCATTTGTGTTTACAAAAGGAATTCCAAGTATTAAAAAGAAGATCGAAATGACTAAAGAAGAAGAAGAACGTATTGAGAAGCAAAAACAGAAATTGGGAGATGAAGGACTCAAGAAGAAGGAGAAAGAACTTGAGGAAGCTATCGCAGAAAACGAAGTAATAAGAAAAGTTCCTTTCCGATATAATTTTCAAAAATAATTATTCTAATCCAAAAATTATTTTTGCAGCCTATTAAAATTTAATAATAAATAGTACAAATACTGAATTTTTTTTCTTCTACAGAAACCAGTGCCTGATGAAATATTGACATCTGTACCAATTCCAGGAACAGATTCAATTAATTTCCACTATATAAAAAGTTTTTCTACTGATTCATTGGAGCAGCATCCGAGATTTGACGTTAACAAACTTCCTCTCTATACATATTTAGATCACGCCAACACGAACTTCGTTTATGTATGTATTAATTAATTTTTAATTAATTAATTAATTACTAAAAAAATTTTAAACTTTTCTAAGTCACAAATAAGCTAATTACGATCCACAAGTTTTGAACGTTCTCAGGGTTGCTACGCAACCTGGAAACCTGGAAATGTTAGGGAATTTTAAAAACCTTGAAAAAATTTGGAAAAGTCAGGGAATTTTGATCGAAATCCTGGAGCCAAAATGATAAAAAAAAATTTTATTAAAAATATTTTCATAAATATTTTTAAATACTCATTGCAATTAAAAATAAAAACTTGCATTTTACATTTAGAAGCAAAAAATTAATTTTAGTAGACAATGATAGTGATAGTGATAGTAATGCAAAATTATTGAAATAAAAAAATTTAAAAAAATTAACTTTCATTCATTTGGACATTCAGAACTTTGGAATCGTTTTAATTATAAAAAATATCAAATCTAATTTAATTATTAAATTACTTTCATTGATCAATTTCCAGCTCTTTGTAACAATGGACACATCGAAAGTACCTGAGAATTTGAGACCGTACATTCCAATTTTATTGGAATTACTTTTAGTTTCACCTGTCAATCGAGATGGTAAATTAATACCGTACACGGATATTGTTAACGAATTAGAATCCGATACAATTCAAATTTCGAGTGGAGTAGGAGTAAAGGGTGGAGGTCGCTTTTCTTGTGGCACTTTTAGCCAAGGAGCTAATCTCATACTTCAGGTAAAATTATTTTCTCAATTATTTTACATTTTAATTTAATTGCATTTAAGTGGAATTTAATTTAATTGTATTTAATTGTAATCTAATTTAATTATATTCAAATAAAAAAATTATTTTCTAAATTTTTCATTTTAATTTTCACAGGTGGAAATCGCAAAGTACGCAAAAGGAGTTCAATGGATTAAGGAATTGTTGTACGATACAGAATTTACCCCAGAAAGATTGAAAGTCAATGCTGCTAAAATTCTTAATGAAGTTTCGAGTGCAAAGAGAGAAGGAAATCTAATGACGAGTGCTCTTTTGAAAGGATTATTGTACAAAACAGGTAAAGAATTTTATAAACTTACGAAAAAAATCTCTTACTTGGAAAAAAATTGTTAGAACTTTATACTAAGTAATTATTTATTAATTAATTTTTATTACAAGTAGTAATTTATGAAAATACTTTTAACGAAAAACAAACCGTTTCAAAATTTGTGAACCATTGTGTTATTAAAATAATGAAATTTCTATCATGAAAAATTCTTAATTTTTCAGAGAGCAATCAGTACACATTGAGTGTGTTGCGGCAACAGAAATTCCTTACGAAAATGCTCGAAAGATTGGAAACCAATGAGGGAATGAAGGAAGTCACGTCGGAAATTAATCAAGTTCGAAAAATTCTAACTATGCCGAATTTCATGGCCCTTCACATGGCTTTCAATGTCGATAAATTAGTCGCACAAAATCCAAATGTCTACGCACCATGGAAAGAATTTTTCTGTGACGTTCAATGTCCCGACAAGTCAAAGTAATTATAATAAGTCAAAATAATTTTTTAAAAATTATTTATAATTCAAATCAATTATTTAAATTTACCTACAGTCGACTCTCGATAAATTCAAACTCAAGGGACACAGGAAAATTTTTAATTTAGCAAATTTAGCAAATTTTTCCAAGTATCAAAATTTCTTCAAGGGACCAGAAAACAATTATAAAATTATTGACAAATTCAATTTATCAACAATTTATTTATTTATCGAGAGTTGATTGTAATTTTATCGAAATTAGAATTATTTACTAGATTATTATTATCATTATTACTATTTTTATTGAAAAATAAATTTAAAACTGGAAAAGTTTTTTATTTATTATTATTTTTCTAGATTTTATTTTAGATTACAAAAAATGACATAAATTTTTATTTTTCAGGTTAAAAATTCATGCGGATCATGAATTTATAAATCCATTGGGAAACATTGCATTGAATGGATGTGTCACTGGTCTAGGATGCATTGAATCTGCATTTATGGTTCAATGTACACCTTCTATTAAAGATTTTATGCATCCCGATAAGGCAGCTTTGATGGTTTATCTTCAGTACCTAACCCAATTAGAGGTAATTATCAATTCAACTAAAAACTACACGGAAAAAAATTTAGCGATAAGTTTCTCTAGAGTGGCGAAAGTATTAATTGAAACCAACTAAAAATTTCCATAATATACTATTCTTTGTAGAAATTAAAAAACTTTTTTTAATCCCCAACGAAAAAATTGTAAGAGAAAGGATTGTAAAACGAATTTTTTTTGTTATGTTACATAAAAAATATTTCAAACAATTTCAGGGTCCAATGTGGAAGAAGATTCGAGGTCAAGGTCACGCTTATTCATACGGAATGAGTGTTGCATCAAATGAAGGTCATCTTTACTTTACTCTATATAGAGCAGTAAATATCATAAATGCTTACAAAGAAGCCAGAGCAATAATGGTAATTTTTTTCGTATATTGAAATTAATTAATTAATTAATTAACTAATTAATTAATTAACTAATTAATTAATTAACTAATTAATTAATTAATTAATTAACCATTTAAATGGTTAACTAAAATCTTTTAATCAAATTTTAATTATTTTCCTTTTATCTGAATTTTCAGGAAATGTATCTCAATCAAGATAATTGGGATTCAATTTTATTCGATTCGGCGAAATCGTCACTGATTTTTGAAATAATAAACAGTGAGAAAACTGTTCAAGGCATGATTGGACAATCGTTGTTGTCCAACTATTTTAACATTCCTCACGATTATAATCGGCAACTGGTGAAAAATGTTTCATCTGTTACGCTCGATGATGTTCATCGTATTGCACCTCAGTATATTAAAAAATTATTAGATCCCAAAGCTTGCACAACATCAATTGTTTGCCATCCAAGTAAAGTTGAGGAGATCGCTAAGGCTTTCAGTGGGTGAGTGGCACTTTTAATAATCAGAAATGAAAATAAATAAACAAAACAAATAAAAATATTAACAACAATAGTAATAATAATAAATTTTGTCTTCAATAATTTTCGAAAATCAAAATAATTTAATTAAAAAAAATAATTAAAAACTAATAAAGAAAGAACTAATATTCTTTTTTTAAAGAATATTTAAAAACTAATTATTTAATTACAAGAATAATTAAAACTAATTAGGGGCCGTTCAAAAAATACGTAACGCTATTTTTCGGAAATTTGAACCCCCCCCCCTCCCCCCATGTAACGCAATGTTGTATACATTAGCGCCATTTTTTCTGCTGACCGTAACAAATAGCTTGACCCCCCCCTCCCCCCTAAAGCGTTACGTATTTTTTGAACGGCCCCTTATTTAATTAATTTAAATAATTCACAGGATTAATTAATCAAAAATAATTAATTTACTCTTCTTTTTTCAGATTTGGTTACGATTTAAAAGCATACAACTCGCTTGACGAAACGCATCTTAATGAATAAAAAAAAACAAAATTGTGACTTTCATGTGCTTTTTTTACTTTTAAGTATCTAATAACAAATTAATGTGCATTTTGTAAGAAATAGAAGTTATTAATAAAAAATTTTTACTGGTTACCTTACATCGTTAATATGCACATTCACAAAGAGTAATTTTAATCAATTTTAATTCACGAAAAAAAATTTCAAATGACTTTAATTTGATTTTTAAAAACAAAAGAACCTCATAATGGTTAAATGTCACAACTTCTTTTAATTATTATTTCTTTCTGTAAACAAAAATTCCACTAAAATCCACTTTTGAGATTATTAATTCAAGAATTCTTTTTCTTCAAGAAAAAAATTTCAGCTCATCAATTTTTTGAAAGAGAAAATAGAGAAATTTAATGAGAAATAGAGAAGGAAAATTTAACCTAAATGCAGGACCAACAGGAGCAATTAACAAAATGTATGTTTCTACGCAGAGAAAATTTGTAAAATAAGTTATAAAATGAAAAAAAAAAAAAAAATCACGCGACATTAAAGGTATTAATGAATTGAAGGGAGTGAGAAAGAATTTAGATGAACAAATACACGCCGAGGAGGAAAAACGGAACCAACTCATGAAGGAAGTCGAAAGGATGTCCTACAAGATCAACGAGCTAAACGAGAGTCTCTCAAAGAAAGCTGCAGTGCGTCATGAATACGATCGTACCATTCAAGAAGCTGAAGGTGCATATGAGAAGGTCAGGAAAATCAGGTTGTTGAGTCTCACTTATTTTCTATATGCTTTCATTTCAAATAACCAAATTATTTTTTACTTCATTTTTTTTCTTCTCTTTTTTTCTTTGTTTCCTTTCTTTTCTATTTTCGTTAATAAAATACTTTTTCTTTAATTAAAAATAAATAAATAGTTTTCAATAAAATTTTTTATATTTTTAAAGGAAATAATCATAGAAAAAAATATTATAATTTTAATTACACAAAAAGTATTTATATTCGTTCAACTCTAAATTTCATATAGGCATAAATTAAGAATTTAATTTTCATTTTCAAATTAGCAATTTATCGTTCCAGGCTGATTATAATTTCTCATGTAAGTAGAAAATTCAGTGAATTTCTCATTTCAGATTATAGAGAGTTCTCAACTTTTACTCAATCTACTAAAAAGAGAAGCTGCTAATCTCGACGAGACACTGCATACGAATTAAGATATGATCTGATCTTGAAAAACTAGAACAAAACAAATTTCAAATTCCACCCTTTCAAGAAATGAATATTTCCAAAATAAAAAAAAAATTCTTTCCTATTTTCCAACAAAGTTTCTAATTTCCAATTTCGAAGAGAAAAAAAGGAAAAAATTTTAATTCTTTTTTTCTCTCTCTTCAGTTTATTAAAATATAAATCCGCGAAAATGATCAGCACACATGATTTCATCCTGTTTACATAATTATATTTGCCAATTAGATTTCTCTAATAACCTAAATAACCAGATAAAATGCATATATTCTACACACTGGAATTGAAAACTTGGAACATTGGTTTCTAATTTCCGGAGTAATCCCACAATTCATCGCTCTATTTGTCATTCTAAAGAACCAACGACATTATTATATTTGTTTTCAGAGCGTATTATATTCTTAAAAGAATATATGTATATTTAAGAAAAAATTAACACACTTTTTTCAACTGATTGCAAAATTTAAAAATATATATTATTTATGCAAATTATGTCCATTAAGAATAAATAAAAATAAAAATTTTTTTCCAAACACTTGTAACAATAATCAATTTCAAGAACCAAAGCAGAAAATAAATAATGTTGCCATTAATCAAATATATTATCGTATGGGAGATATTTAATTATTCCAGTAGTCAATTAACTTGATGAAATTTTCAAGGTGTTGGACTTTATAATCGAGAGGTAAATTGCAAAAGTCAACATAGTTCGAAATTTTTATTCTAATGAAACAGGTGACACGATGGAATGTTTGATTGTAAATATACGGGAATTATTAGAGAAATCCTTTTACTCCAATTATCTTAACGTTCGCCATTTACAACCAAGAAGGTCAATCAACTCTACATTATAATTTCAAGTGTCCCTATCTCCGATGTTATTTTAATTCAATTTTTTATTTCCACTATTTTACTTGTCATGAAAAAAATTCTCCTAATTTTACATCTGTCATACGTAATTCGTCTCAACAGGTAAACCGACAATTTTATAGTTATGATAAAAAAAACATAATCATAATACTTAGCATGATCCAGTGGATAACTTTAATAGAAGGTTAAAAATCTTTCGAAAGAGAAACTATCATTTTTTTATTTTTCTCCAAAAAAAATAAACAAGTTTAAAAAAAAAACTTCTTGACATTCTTAATAAAGTTTCGAACGTTCTAATTAGCGACATTATTTTTAATACTTTTAATTTGTATTTTATTATAATTAAACTATTTTGTTTATTAAAAAATTGATTTTTACCTAATTAAACATTCAATTTAAGTTATTTTTCTTCTTTTTGTAGTAATTTTTGTATTTTTAGTAAAAAAAATATTTAAATCGAACAAAATTTCGTTCTTTTTGTACTTTCAAAGCTTTAGAAAAATCTTTGACATATTAGCAACTTTTCCAAACAATAAAAAATTATAATTAAATAAAATTTATATAATAAATAAAATAACAAAAAAAATTCAATTTTTAAAATTTTTTAAATTTTGTTAAAAAATTAATTTCGAACTAATTAAATGTCATTGCAATTGTTTTTCTTATTTTTGTAGTAATTTTAGTAAAAAAAATATTTAAATAGAGCAAAATTTCGTTTTTTTGCACTTTCAAAACTTTAAAAAACTTTCTGACATTTTAGCAATTTTTCCAAACAATAAAAAAATATAACAAAAATATTGTAATTAAATTTGATTTATATAAAAAATAAATTAAACAAACAAAAAATTCAATTTTCTAAAAGAATAATTTAACCTTGAATTAAAATTAAAATATTTAGAATTTTTATAATTAATTTTTTTAAAGTTTAATAAACGAAATTTTGTTGATAAAAAAATATTTTCATAAGTTGCAATAAAAATTAAATTATTTTAAGATAAATTAAAATTAAATATTTTGGAACTTTATAATTAATATTTTTGTATTTTCCCAAAGTTTTGAACGTTTAAAGAACGAATTTTTTTCACATCTTTTAAATTTCTATTTTTTATTATCAAATTATTAAATTATTTTGTTTATTAAAAAATTGATTTCGAACAAATTAAATATTTAATTGTAATTGTTTTTCTTATTTTTGTAGTAATTTTAGTAATTTTAGTAAAGAAATATTTAAATAGAGCAAAATTTCGTTCTTTTGTATTTTCAAAATTTTAGAAAACTTTTTGACATTTCAGAAATTTTTCCAAACAATAAAAAAAAGGTAACAAAAAAATTGTAATTAAATTCGATTTATATAAAAAATACGAAATTTTGTTCATTAAAAAAATATTCTCATTTACTGCAATCACAATTGCAGTAAAAATTAAAAAACTAAATTAAACATTTAGAAACTGTACAATTAATTTTTTTTTAATTTTCCTAAATTTTTTAAGTTTAATACCTGAACGAAATTTTGTTTATTAAAAAAATATTTTTATTTACTACGATTATAATAAAAATTAAAAATTTAAAACATTAAAAAACTATACTTAATTTGTTTAAATTTTCCTAAAGTTTCAACTTTCAATGAACGAAATATTTTTCTATTTAAATTACATATTTAGAAAAATTACCATCCAAAAATGAAAAATAGTAAAAATTAAATATTTTCTTATTTTTTTGTGCTATAGGTAGGTACAAAATAATTCTTTTCTGTAAAAAAAGTGCAAATTAAAAGATGTAAAAAATATCGTCGTTCATTTGAACGTTCGAAACTTGAGGATCATTTTTTTTAACGTGACTTTGTATTAAAATTAACTATATTATTTTAATTAAAATTAAATTGAAAATTTAGTAAATTAAAGTTAAAATTGAAAAAAAAATAATTTTCGTAATAAAAAATATTCGAAAAGAAATAATTTTCGAACTTTAGAAACATATATTTTGTGTTGTAATTTTTTTTATTTTTAAGTTTAAATTTACGTTGCACTTGAGAAATATTAGAAATTGAAAAAAATGGTTTAAAATAAACTCTATAGTCCTAAATTATTAGTACAAGGCACGATTGAGATTAATGAAGTGTTTCACGCAAAATAATACTACCAATAATAATTTAGATTACAATATAAATAAATAATTTTAATCTAAAATCGATTGAATTAATTAGAAACCTTTTTTTCTTAGACTCTTCTAATCTTTACACCTTGATAATTTTCATATTGAGAAATGTCGATAATTCTTACACACTTGACGGACAAGTAATTTACGAGAGAAACAAAGTGGACTCTATAAACACATTCGCCACATACGAGAAAGAGGAGATTTTCCTTCCTTTTAAGTGGACACAATGTTAGTGGGTCAATTTTATAGAAACAAGAGAGAATCAAGATTTCATTTGAAGAAAATCGTGTTATAATGAAAGTACACACTTGAATGTTGCAAATCAACAAAACCTTATCTACGAGCACCGTATAAAGAGAGGATACTATTTATGATAAGAAAATAATGTAACGAACTTAATTTCACTTAAGCAGGATACACGAAAGAATACTTAATTTTCATTCGTATTTCTATATATGTGTATAATAGGAAATAAAGAGAAAGGCAATAATAATTATTAACAAATTATTTATTACAACTAAAGTTGTATTTCATTTTAAAATAATTGTTAATTATGTTCATGATTGTTCTTAATTATTGTTTTTGATTTTATATTTTTTATTTATATGTTATGTTATAATTTATCAATGTTGCAATTGTACCATTAACACGCGATTTCTATAATTATATAAAAGTGAAGCACGCATATTTTCTTTTCATTTTACCGAAGCACATTATTTTTAGAAAATTTTTATTTATGAATTAAATAAAATTTAATTATTTAAATTATTTCTCATTATTTAAATAATTTTTTTTATTTACGGTTAACTAAATTATTAGATAAATTTAATGATTAGCTAGATTAATTAATTTAATAATTCAATTACTATTAACTATTATTAATAACTTAATTTATTTAATAATTTTATTTATTATTTTTAATTCAATTTGCACCTAAAAAAAATATTTGACTCAGCCTTTAGTCTTTTTATTTATTTGAAATAAATTATATTTGATTCAAATAAATTTTACTTGAATCAAATAAATTATACTTGGTTCAAATAAATTTTACTTGATTCAAATAAATTTTATTTGGTTTAAATAAATTTGCTTTGGTTCAAATAAAAATTTTTTTTACGTCGAATAAATTTTCCATTTAAAACAAATAAATAATTTACAATGCTCTGAGTATTATTCAATTATTGTTATTTATCAATTTAATTTAATTAAATTAAATTTCTAAACTAATGAAATAAAAATTTAATTATCTAAATTAATTTGAAATTAAATTATTTAATTTATACACAACATTTTAATTACCATCTTAAAGTCATGAAAATTTTCAAAAGAGGTTTACTTTTGTTCCTCAAAAATTTTGACTTTATAAATAATTTTGTTTATATTTTAATATTTAATTAAATTTTATTCTCGACCTTATTTCGAGATTTAAAATATTCTATAACATTTAAAAATGATAATTTGCAAATTACAGGAAATTCTTTTAAATTTTTTTTAAATTTAACTACGCCTAAAATTTAAATCGTCCTCTAAAAAGATATGAATAAATTTCCAAATGACGGAACCCTATAGTTTTTTTTATACAAACACAAGGTCAATAACTATTCGTCGTGACATTGAATTAAAAAAATTATAAATTGAGAAATCAAGTATAATGATTATAAATGATATTTGAAACGCACGAAAAACACGAATTTAAATTTAAAAAAATGATTATTACATTTTATATTTTATAATAGCAATAAACATTGTATGGAAATTTTCCTCAAACTAAAAATACATAATGAACATTATTTAAAAAAAAAATTATTATTACCCACAACAATAATACCATAAAAGTTTCTCTTTATTGCAAAAAATATTTACAAGCCCATTCAGCGAGGTTATACTCATTTTGGAAGTTTCACGAGAACTTTTTGATAATGAGTGCGATAAATAATTTATGCAAATTGCTTGAAATGATATTAAAAACCTTCTTTATTTTTTAAAAATCTTGAGAAAGATTTATTTTATTTTATTCCTTTGCCTTTCAAATTCAGGGTCAACAATATTTTTATTTCTTAAAATGCAACTCAAATATGCAAATAAATCTCGATAATTAATTTTTAAATATTAATCATTTGGCAATAAATTTTAAATTGTATCTTAAAAGAGACACGACATATTTTTATAACGTTTAATAAAAAAATAAATATTGCTAAAATGCTTGTCTACAAGTATATATATATGTTCAGAGTGTCGATGAACTTTGTAAAATTACGCAAGTTGGACATATCACGTAACAGAAAGTGAGTGCAAGGACCATACAGCCTCGAATCTTTTTTAAGTTACTTCATCTTTGATAAAATCTTGAATTTTAACTTTTTTAAAAATTAATAAACTTTTTTTTGAATGAAAAGGTTAATTTTTTTTAATTAAAAAATAATTTTTCAATAAAAAAGTATTTTTTTAAATTAAAAAGTAATTTTTCAATAAAAAAGTATTTTTTTAAATTAAAAGGTAATTTTTCAATAAAACAGTAATTTTTTAAATTAAAAAATAATTTTTCAATAAAACTAAGTTTTTTTAATTAAAAATTAATTTTTCAATAAAAAAGTACCTAATTTTTTTAATTAAAAAAATAAATAAATTTTAAATAAAATTAAAAAATTTGAATTCTATTTAAAAATTGTGTATATCAAAAAAAGGTCCAAGAAAAAATGTAATCACAAAAAAAATTAAAAAAGAATAAATTTACTTATTTTTTAATTGCTCTACGAGAAATAAATTGCATATTTGTTTATATAAACTTGAATACTTTAATAAAAATTTAATATGCTATCTAACTAGTATAAATGAAACATAAATAATAAAAAAATAACACAAATAAATAAATAGAATAAATACCATAAATAAATAGAAATAATAAAAATTCCAATAAATCATAATTATTTTTGAACGTTGCACTTTGTTATAGTTAATATTTTTTTGGGGTCAAACTGTAAGTCATTCAGTTTCACACGGGAAATCGCGTGTTGTTCCCTTATTACGAAAGTCATGAATATGTAAATATTTATTCTTACGTCTTTTTTTCTGAATAATCGACACTTGACCCTTTCTTAATTTTATTCGGACAGTCATTCTACTCTCTAAATCTCGAATCTCCACTTTTTTGTCAATGAAATTGCGCTGATTTGTTTTTAGAAATCATTTATAGACATTTTTTTTTTTATTTTCGAATTTCATTAATTTTTCATAAATAATTAATATTTTTCTAAACTGTTTTAATTATTATTGCTATTAGTATTATTTTTAGCATTCTTATTATTATTATTATTATTATTATTATTATTATTATTATTATTATTATTATTATTATTATTATTATTATTATATGATTATAAATTTTAAACGTATAAATAATAATAATAATAATTATTAACATTCTTATTATTTTCATTATTTTTAGTATTTTTATTATGTTATAATTTTATTATTTGTTATTATTATATTTATTAGTATTTTTATTATTTTCAATATTTTCAGTATATTTATTATTTAATCACGTATTTTTTTTTTATTTACACAAATCGAGAAAATAATTCTAATGTTGACAAAGATTCGAAAACCACTTAAAAATGATGTGATGACTTGTTGAGTCTTATTAGTTTTTCTAAGAATAATTAAGGAACAAAACAAAAGATTCTATTTAAAAAAAAGTAATTAGTGGAAAATTATTCTTTGAGGATTTGTCTTTTTAAATTACACTCTCTTTAAAACAAGCTTCCTCATCGATCTTCGACATTACTTTGACAGTTTTTAAAAAGAGAGCAAACAAATCACGTAATTGATAATAATAATTTGCATTAAATAATTAATTCACAAAGTAAATGATAGAAATTTAAAACAATTATTTCTTTTTTAGATAAAAAATAAATTATTTTTTAGAACAAAATAAATTATTTTCTAAATTAATTCAAAATTCGTTTCTTGTTTTCAAAATTATTTTTTTAACGAATTAAAAACTATTTTTTTAATTATATAAAAATTAGTGAATCAATATTGGTAAATAAATTAATTTAAAAAGAAAAAAATTTCAGGAATGCAAAAGTAGAGAAATTATTTAATTTAAAAAAAAAAATGAAATTTTCAGGGTGCAAAAGTAGTCGAAGTCGCTTCTACAGTTGTTTGGATACTTGTTTTGCGGATTCGAATCCACTAGAATGTAATGGTTTGCAAATGCTGCAATATGCGGTTTTACCTTGATTTTCTCAATGGGCAAATATTCTTTGAATAAATCTTTGCCAGAGAAGCATCGGACTACCTGAAAGGTATGGATTCGCATTTTGCTTATATGTGAAACTTGCCCTCCAATATGCACTAGCGAGAAGCAGAATATTCGCGGTAAATGCAATTTTATTGCAATAAGCCATCTGTCGACTCTGAGTTGCACCTACACTATTCACGTATCGGGTGTTCTATAAATAAACATTTCCCCGTATATCGGGTAAATCCGAAAAATTCCGCAATTTTACTTAAACGAAATTTGTCATTTTCATCAATTTTAATTGATTTAGCAATTAAATTTAGCAATTAAATTAAGCAATTAAAAACAATTAAAAGTAGATACTTGAATATAACGATTCTTAAATTCGAAACCAAACTATTTTTTATTTTTTAAATTACGATTGATAATAAAATTAGTTAATTGTTAATAATTATTTAATTTATTTGTTTAAATGTTTAATTTATTTTCTGTTTCAAAAATTCATGTTTTAGTTTCTTTCTTGAATATTAAATTTATATTATATTTGTTTATTTAATATTAATATCATTTTAAATTTAAACTATAATTATTTTTAATTTATGAATTAATTTGTTTACTAATTTTAATTATTTTCTGTTTCGGAAATTCATATTTCAGTTTCTTCCTTGAATATTTATATCATATTTGTTTATTTAATATTATTATTATTATTTTAAATTTAAACTATAGTTATTTTTTTACTTTTTTTAGCTTTTTAAAAATAATTAACCGTGGAACCAAATGTTAATTGGAAAATATTTTATTTGACATAAACAGTAAGAATTAAATAATTTTTGTAATATAAAAAATCCTTCAAACTAAATTAAGCACTAACTACTAATTTTTAATTCGATGAATTAATTACTAATTATTTGATAATTCACTGAATTTGTATAATTATTAATCAAATTAATATTCAAAAATAAAATTGTTGCATATCTATTTCACAAAATAGAATTTCAAAAATATTTCTACTTACATTGAGAAACAAATTTATTTGATTCAAATAACCGATTACTTGTCTATTATCAAATAAATATTTACTTGAATCAAATAATTTTTATTTGACTTAATTAAATAAATTAAAAAATCCTAATTTTATTTAAAAATGATGAACAACGGTTTAAAAATGAAAAAAAAGAAAATATTTTTAATACAATTAAATAAATTAATTTTTTTGAAATATTTTGAAATCTTTCTTTCAAACCGGAAGAACTTATTGATTTAAGTGCAGTGGATAAAGAAGCTGCAATACGTTTACGTGCAACGATAAAGAAGTTATTCAATATTTGTCATGTAGTTTAACTTAGCTTTAAAAATCTTTAAAAAAAAACATAATCTATTCATGAATATAAGCAAATAATTAAAAAACGATTATTCAAATGAAAAATTTTTCCTTTTAAATTCCCTTTTTTTCCTCAAAAATAATTTCCAGAAAAAAATTTTTTCTTTCGCAAAAATCAATTTTTTATAATTTCTAAAAGCAAAAAGAAAAAGGAAAATAATTTATTTTCCGAATATAAAAAGTAGTCGAAAGTCGCTTCTACAGTAGGTAAACTGAATCTTGTTTTTCGCAACGAGGCGATGAGGCAAATAGTAATATTATGGCAAATTTGCCCGAGAAGCATCGGACTACCTGAGATTATTGATTCAAATGTATGTTTTTATATAAAAGTCTTTCACACTTTTACGCTTGCGAGTAAGGCAACGTTATTGAACTCAACATTTTCCATCTATCGGATTCAAAATTAATCAAAAGTTAAAAAAAAAATTTTTCCAAAATCAATTATGATCAATTAAAAAAAAAAAAAATTTCTGACAATATTATTACAATTTCAATATGAAACAATATTGATTCATTTTGGCGCGGGAAAATACCCGTTTGTTTAAAATTTCAAGCTTAAAATTTAATTTAATTAGTTGTTAAATTTAATTTAAAAATTTTTTTTTTAATTTAATTTTTTAATTTAATTTAATTTAATTTATTCATGAATAATTCTTTATTTTATAAAATTATTTATTATTTTCTTTTATTTTGAATCTTCGTACAGTTTTTTTTAAGTTCTTAAAATAAAAAAATAATTAAACTAATGAAAATAGTTTTAGTTTAAATAACAGTTATAAATTTAAAGTTTTTTGAAATTTTAGTTCATTTCTAAATGTACTGAACACTTTTAAATATAAAAAAGTCTTGATGAACCTAAAGTATATTTTAGCATAGTACTTATATTATGAGGGTATCATTAATCATTACACGTTACTTGAAAAACGTGTTGAGCATAATGAGAATGGCTAATGATAATCGTAATGTAAGTGAATACTAAATTTAAGGTTCTCGTTAGAATTATATAGATGTAAATGTACGTAGCAGACCGTTAGTCAAACATATTCATCACTAAATTATTTTTTCTGTTTAGAACAAATCTATACACAAAAGAAAAAAAAAAGAGTTCATTAATCAAAAATCTTTCAACAGAACAATAAATTTTCCTCACTTTTATTTCTAAACTTGAATAATTTGAATATGAAAAATAACATAAAAGTTAATCATCACAATTCTGACAAAATAACTAACCGGATACTAATTTTCTTTTATTACATAACAAACAGAAATTGAAATTTCCAAAATAAAACGCAAAAACCACTAATTAGTTGAAGAAAAAACAAAAATATAGAAGGAGAACAAAAATATAAAAAAACAAAAATATAAAAAAAACAAAAATATAAAAAAACAAAAATATATAAAAGAAAACAAAAATATAAAAGAAAATAAAATAATATAAAAGAAAAAAAATAGCTAAAATAAAATAATAAAAACTTACGTCTGCTTCATGCATTGT
Organism: Leptopilina heterotoma; assembly: GCF_015476425.1. Classification (NCBI taxonomy): domain Eukaryota; kingdom Metazoa; phylum Arthropoda; class Insecta; order Hymenoptera; family Figitidae; genus Leptopilina; species Leptopilina heterotoma. The sequence continues at coordinate 1,905,434 of NW_025111114.1, forward strand.
ATTGCCAATAATTAAATGTTTCATCATCATTACATTGATTTGCCCTACGACTGCCTACATTCCACCATAGAAGCTAACATGAAGCTAATCATCAAACACAATATCAACGCCATGGCTTATACAAAATCTCTCTTTCATAATCATCGACCTACGTACATTGTGTAAGGTATTTAGTTTCTTTTGTTTACCAGAAACATTTTCCATAAACGCAATATAATCAATTACATAATTATATGCATCGCGAATTATTCTTTTTTCCATTTAAATGTCCATTTCATTATTTTTAAACGAACAATAATTTTATTTATCGAGATTTATTTGAAAATTCATCAACGTTTTATTGATGAGCATAAAAAAATTTATGACCAAAGGACATAAAATTACATAATATAATCGTCCGGCAGCGAACATTTTTTTTGGTACAAAAAACATGAAATCATCTCTTACACCCAACCTTGACATATTAAAATTATTTTGCACTCTTTTGAAAATTCTGTCAATTTTTAATTTTCAACTATATAACACGATAGAGAAAAATTTAATAAATACCTTCAGGAGATAAACAGAGAAAGTAGGAGAGAATAGTTCAAAAAAAAAAAAAAATTTGTTCAGAAAAAGAAAAAAAAACAAAAAAATTATATCCAAGAAGAATTTAATGCAAAAGAAACCTTGAATAAAGTGAAAGTGAATTCGTCCCTTTTCAAACCGAAGACAGATAAATCAACGTATACTACAGGCATGATATCGAATTGATGAGAAAATGGCAAAAAAAAGAATAAGTTACGATTTGTTAAATTGTTAATGAATCGTTCAATTTTTTTTTCTTGCACATTTCGCAGTGACTAAAATGTACCAACATGTACCTATACACTAGCCTTTGAGTGTATCTAATTGCCGAGAAAGTAGGATACGAAGACGAACAATACAAGTTTACTTCAAACGTCTCTTCATGCACTAGATATTTTCTGATATGGAAAAATAACACCCATTAAGAAATTCAACGACAAAAAGTAAATAGAGACATAATAAAAATTAAAACTCTCCAAAGAGGTTCGAAATTAATTATAAAAACCGTACTTTTGTGAAAAAAAATTCTTTATAAAATTCAACAATTTTTTTTTTATTTTTACTGACTTTTAAAAATGAAAATACAAAATTGAAATTAAATGAAACTCTCAACTAGTATTGTTATTATGAACTAACTAACTAATTAAATAATTAAATAATTAAATAATTAATCAATTCGTTTATTTATTTATTTATTATTATTCGTTTTCAAATAATGAAATGGACGTTTATAATAAAGGAAGTATTATTATAAATAAATGAACGGTTAATAAAATTAAAACAATATCTTTAATTCCTGACAAACAATAATATTCAAAAACAAAAAACTAAATAACTATTCACCGAAGAGAAACTATCACACTAATTAATATATTAACGACCTCTTAAGTATTTGTCCAATAAAATTAATTATTAATAATTAATTATGTAATAAATAATAATAAATGAAACTCTTAAGTATTATTAAAAAAAAATTGTTAATATTGTTGATAATAAAATCCAACAAACACTAATTAAAGACAAATAATATTTTTACTCGAAAATATAAAAAAAATCAAAAAATAATTTATTAACAAATAGAAACTATTAATTTTTATAAAAACAATCTCTTGAATATTTGTCAAATAAAATTAACAATAAGTAATACAGAATAATTTAAAATAATTTAACATGTTTACAATTTCTTAAATATTTCTCAAATACTTTCCCCATGAGGTAGCAATAAACTTATTGAATATTAATAATTAATAATAAAATCCAACTAATATCAATTAAAACCAGGTATAATTAATTGCAAATAATATTTTTACTCCAAAATATAATTCAATAAATAAATTTTAGTAATAAATTGAATAAAGTATTTTAATTAAAAATTATTAAAATAAAAAATTATTAAAATTATTAAAATAAGAATTTTAATAATAAATTCAACAAGGAATTTTAATAATACATTTTTAAATAATTATTTTTATTACATAATCGAAATTAGCGCATTAATTTATACATTATCAATCTTTTGAACATTTTTCAAATAAAACTATTGATTATTAATATAATTAATAATTAATAATTAATAATAGAATGCAATTAATAATATGATACACAAGTTAAAAAAAAAATTATTACTTAATAATTAATAACGAAATTCAACTATATTAATACGATCCACAATTATTGATCTTTCAAATAAATACTGAAAAAATTTATTTCATTCAAATAACGATTACTTTTCTATTATCAAAAAGATATTTACTTGAATAAACTAATTTTTATTCGAATATCAAATAAATTGTGTTTGAACCAACAAACATTTTTTGAACAAAAATAATACAATTTAATTATTATAATTAAATACAATCAAAGATAATTGTAATATTGATTTAAATATTGAAAAAAAATTTATTCATAAGCAAATATTTTTTTGCTATTGGCGTAATTTCAATCAAAATTTAATTTGAAGAAGAAAAAAATTAATTTCTTTCATTAGAAAGTTCTGAATTTTAGGATCATCTAATATTTTTTTCTAATTAAAAACAGTATAAGTAATTAATGCCAAAAAATATTTTTGTCTCAACTAATTTTTTCACATGAAAAAAATTATCTCTAAGTTTTTCAATCTGCAATTTAAAAATTACTCATTTTAAATTAATAATTCAAAATATTAATTATTATTATTATTAAATTTAAATTGTTAAAAAATTATTAATATCAAATTACTAATTTTTATAAAATAATTATGTATTAATTTAATATATGAGGAGCAATTTTTCAAAATTTGATAAATCCATTTTTCAAAAAATTGAGATAAACACATATATTAAAAATATTAAAATCCTTAGAAATTGATTTATTACTGTTTAATTGAAAAAAAAAATTTATTACCAAAGAATTTTCAATTTAAAAAATATTTTGGCCTAACCTTAATGATTTTTGATTTTAATTTTTTTATTAGAAAAAATTACCAAAACCTTTAAATTTCCTTATTACAATAGACTCTTATTACAAACAGTGCGTTTAAATAGAAAAAATATTCAAAACTAAATAATTTATTACAATTTTTCTACATTAAAGTTAATTTCAATGATTATGTCAGAATTGTCATTTGTTTAAATTTCGTGAAATGACAAAATTTGGACTTATATCACGTTTTGAAAACATACTCCTCATATTAAGAATTTAAATTTAAATTTAAATTTTAAATAGTTTAAATTATTCAAATAATCTAAATTCAGAACTTTCGAATGAAAAAAATTTATTTTTTTCTTCTTCTAATTAAATTTTTATTGTTATAATTTTACTCTACTATCAAAACAATTAATTTGTAAAGTTTCTTTAAATTTAAATCATTTAAAAATGATTAATTTTGAATTAATAATTTTTATAATCTAATTATTAATTTAATATATAAAACATTTAAATTTATATTCAAAATTTAAATATTTTAAATTATTTAAATAATGTAAATTCAGAACTTTAGAATGAAAGAAATTTATTTTTTTCTTCTTCAAATTAAATTTTAATTGTAATAATTTTACGCCACTATCAAAAATATTAATTTGTAAAGTTTCTTTAAATTTAAATCATTTAAAAATTATTAATTTAATATATAAAGAATTTAAATTTAAATTAAAAATTTTAATTATTTAAATTATTTAAATAATGTAAATTCAGAACTTTACAATGAAAGAGATTTGTCTTTTTCTTTTTCAAATTGAATTTTAATTGTTATAATTTTACGCCACTATCAAAAAATTTAATTTGTAAAGTTTTTTTTAAATTTAAATCATTTAAAAATTATTAATTTTGAATTATAATAATTTTTATAACCTAATTATTAATTTAAAATATAAAGAATTAAAATTTTTTTTTTAAATTGCAAACGGAAAAATTAAGAGATCATTTTTTTCATGTGAAAACATAACTTAGTTTGACAAACCAGACTATGAATAATAATAACAATTAATAATAATTATTAATTTTTTTGAAAAAATATTCAAGAGATAATAATTAAAAAATTAAAAAAATTTTAATTTGTTTAAATAAATAAATAAATAAATATAATATTAAATATTTAATGAAATTAAAATCATTTGAAAATTAATTTTAACTTAATAATTTCATTATAATAAAATGATTATTTTAAAAAGAAATAATTTTTAAATCGCAGACAGGAAAATAGCGAGATAATGTTTCTCATGTGAAAAAAAAATGATTTAATGTGACAACCTAGACCTATGAAATGAATGAGGCGGGTAGTTTGTGAAATATAAGAGTTAAATGTGAAAGTAGGCTATCATTTGAGGAACAATGTATAAAAGTACAACTTCCTGGCTATATCAATCACAACATATGCCTATCATTAAGTCTAAAATACACAGAATGCAATAGGTTACGATGTAAAGAACATATACAGTTCGAACTGTAAATGGAGGGAGGCTACTATGTACCTGACAGGCCTAGCACTCTTGTCGACAGTAAAATTACTTTAGTCCGTTTCAAGATCTTTTCGCGAGTAGGTATTCCTAATATGAAAGTGATCTCGAAAAATCCACCGAAAAACACACCCCAACAATTACTTATTTATTGAACAAAAAAATTAATTTATCATTTATTTTTATCTAAAGAAAAAATTTTCATCTCGAGCGCAAAAATGTGAAAGACTAAAATGTGCCAAATTCTAAATTATTTCTATAAAATAAAACAATTTTTTAACAAGAGTTAAAAAAAACTAAGTTTTGAATAACTTTAATAATTATCATAATTTTATAGAACATATTTTTAATTCTTGGAGCAAAGAACCCAGTTAATAATATTTCAATCTATTTCCAACCGGCTTATTTTAATTTTAACTGCAAAATTTTTTCCTTTCTTTACACTTTTTTTTAAAAACTAATAATTACACTGCCAAAGTCAATCTTCCAGAAGCATCATTCTCAAAGTGAAATAAAAAGGATATTTACAATTTTTCAGATATCGAGTGTGTTTGACAAATGAGGAATACATTATTAAAAAAAAAAAGTGTGCGTGAATAAACGTAGATGAGACTTCTAGAAAAAAAGCCGGTAAACATGCGGTAAAGAAGAGAATAATAGTGTGATTATAATTTTCAAGTGACATTGTGAAAGCATAAAAATAAAAATTGTAATCATGCCAGAGGAAATTAAACCTGTTAATAATAATGTCAGTAATGGAAATATCAAGAGTGTGATTATTTCAAATTCAACAGGTTTCAAGGATCGAGTAAGTCTGTTAATATTTTATCCCGTAATCGATAAAGTGTTATAACTATCGAGCAACTTTGATATCGAATCTAATTTTTTTTTCTTCTGCAATTTATTTATGCATTTATAAATAGGGACATTTGGAAATAATCCACTATATAAATAATATTGTCCCGTATAAACTACACGGGAAAGAAATAATTATAAACGATTAAAATAAACCATTACTAGTCTGTCAAATAAATATTTATTAGAAAAAAAAATTTTAATAAGTTAAAAAAATTAAATTAAAAAAATTAATTAAAAGAAATTAAATAGAAATAATTAATTAAAAGAAATTAAATAAAAAAAATTAATTAAAAGAAATTAAATAAAAAAAATTAATTAAAAGAAATTAAATAAAAAATGTTAAGATCAATAAAAAAATTAATTTAAACACTAAAAAACCAATTGAAAAATATTCAAATCAATAAAAAAATAACTTAAATTGAAAAAACAATTAAAAAATATTTAAACAAATAGATTCAAAAATAAATTGTTTAGGTAATAAAAATGTTTATTTGAAAATAATTGTTATCTCACTCAATTAAATGGTATTCTCTTCAAATACTAAAATATTATTGGTTCAAGCAATTTTTTTTTATTTTATTTCAATAAAAATTTTTTCTTAAATCAACTGATTTAAGAAGACATTTAGTTCAAACAATTAAATAGTATTTTGCTTCAAATGCCAAAATATTATTGGTACAAATACAATTTATTTGATCTGAATCAAAATTAGTTGATTAAAGAAAATATTTATTTCAACTAATTAAATGGTATTTGCTTCAAATACTAAAATATTTTTCGCACGAATACAAATTAATTGAGTTGAAAAAAAATTAGTTGATTCAAGAAAATACTTATTTCAGTCAATTAAATGGTATTTGCTTCAAATATTAAAATATTATTGGCATAAGTATACAATTTACTTGATTTAAATAAAAATTACTTGATTCAAGTAAATATTTATTTGTTAATAGACAAATAATCTTTTACTTGAATCAAAAAAAAAATTTTCAGTGAAAATGAATAAAGAAAAAATAATATTAATTAAAATAAATAATAATAAGAAAAAACAATAATAATAATAATAATAATAATAGTACCAAATAGTAATAATATAATATTAAAAATAATATAAATTAGAAAAACTGAAATTTTACACTTCTCAATAGTTATAAATAGTTTTTAGTGTTGAATTTATTTAAAAAATTAAAAATTTTTTTTATTAATATGGCTGAATTTCTAAAGTGTGTAAATAATTCACACTTGATTTTGGAGATTAACAGGTACATAAGAAAATTCACTAATGTGAAAGCGTGTAATTGTAAATTGAGGATAAGCCTTACAAAACTTCCTTTTTTTAAATAACAACCACTTAGCGATTCGAGCTCTATTTTTTATACATAAATAATAATAATAATAATAATAATAATAATAATAATAATAATAATAATAATAATAATAATAATAATAATAATAATATAAACAATAATAAATAAAATTATAAAAAAGTTAAGTTTGAATAAACTATTTAAATAATTTTATAAAACAAGTTAATAAATCACCTTCTTTTCAAACAAGAAGCAAGAAAAAATTTATTTGATTCAAATAAACGATTATTATATATTATCAAACAAGTATTTATTTTTATAAAATAATTTTTAATTTCAATTAAAATGGTATTTGCTACCTATTAATATTGAAAATTTATAAACCAATATAAATTGTCAAAAAATATTTTAAAATATTATTAAAAATATTGAAAAAAAATAAAATTTATTTAATGATTAAATTAATTTAAAAAATATCAAAAAATATTATTTAAAATATTGTAAAAAAAAATAAAATTTATTTGATGATAAAATATAGGTTCAAAAAATATCAAAAAATATCAAAAAATATTATTAAAAATATTTTTAAAAAAATTTATTTGACGATTAAATTAATTCAATGACTAAATTACTTGATTTAAATAAAAATTATTTGATTCAAGTAAATATTTACTGGATAATAGACAAATCGTTTGAAAAAAAAAAAATTTTTAACCGAACAAAATAATTATGAAACTAATTAATTAAATTTACAATTTATCATGAATAAATGTGGAATTTATTTATTGAATAAAATTTTAAATTTTAGAATAAAATATAAACATTCAAAAGGGCGCAATATTCTTGAGCTTCCAATTTTCCTCGCGTGATAGCAGCACTAAAACGATATTGATTGGCAAAGTAAAAAACGACAAGTCGATAGTATTATTGCCCTAAAGGGTTGCTCAAAAGGATTTTTATGTTTGTTAAATAATTTGTTAAGTACCAATTGTTCATAATTAAAATTAGAATAATTATTATAATTCTCAAATAGACTTTCAAAATAATGAATGTTATTTACTCAAAAAATTATGCCTTACATATTATAAATAATAATAAACAGACATTGTAGAACGAGTTCTGCTTCTTCTTTCTTTTTTTTTGTATAATTTAGTGTGAGAAAATTTGCACACACCACGAGGTTCAAACGTCTCGTACAAAAATGCATGACCACCACTTTCATAACCGCTAATTGCGGCCTCTTCTTTCAAGTGAGTTTCCACATTTATTCTATTTAACGAAAAAATATTTGTTTAAAAAAAGAATATATATAGAAAAATTTTGACATACACTTGAAGAAATTGTGCGAAATCATTTTACTTCGAAATTTTACAGTATTCAATTTAATTCAAAAAATCATCTCTTTTTACTTTCTTGCAATTGAATACTTATATATTTAATTATTTATAGAATTTAGCTATTTTTAGATTTTATAGAATTAATAATATATGATGAATTATAATGAATTTAGCAACTAATTAGCAATTAATTTAGCAATCACGTGTAAGAAACACGTCGGTGAAGTTCGCAACGTTTATGATCAACGATTGAAAAAAAAAATTATTTTCCTACGAAAAAGAATAAAATTTTTTGTTCACAAATATTTCTTTTGTAAATCATTATTCAACATACTAACCAAAATATTTTCTATACAAAAATTAATAAAAATTTGCTTAAAAAAATATTTTTCTTATGAAATCGTTGATTATAAACGTTGTGAACTTCACCAACGTTAAGAAACATGTGACAAATTATATTTTACATTATGTTGTAGTCTATAGTTAATTTGTTTCTTTAATTATTCGAATATGAGTCTTTTTATATTTAATTTAATAATTTATCAACGAAATTTAATTCATCAAATAAAATTATTTATTAATTAAATTTTTCACTTCGTGTTAAGTCCTTGATAAAATGAAATTAAATTAGGAAATGTGCTTTATGAAGTATATGCACGCAATCACAATTAGAACAAAATTATGTCCACTACAATTGTGACAATTACTATCATCAAATTATTACATCTTCTTCGTGTACCTAACCATGTTAAAGTGGCGAATTTTTATTTCTATTATTTCTTTTCGATAACTACTCTCAATTTTTATTATTTTTTTTTTTTTTATTATTTATTTTTTATTACTTTTTATACATTTTTACAATTTATTTTCAATATTATTATTTCTATTTAATGAGTTATAATTTAATTATAATTTAATTCATTATTTAATACCTAATAAAACATATAAATATTTAAAAACAAAAAATATTATTCTTTCGACAGGAAAATTATTTTTTCACCTTTAATCGTTCATTATAAATGTCGTGAACTAGTTTTGAAGTTTTAAATCAATAAATTCAATTCATTAAATAAATATTTTTTTAAATTGAACTTAAATTTTCCAGAATTTCAATTTTGTTCTAAAAATGGCTTCTAATAATGAATTCATTCGTTTTTAAAATTTAGATTTATATCTATACTATTTTTGGAAATTTCTCTATCAAATTGAAGTAAAAAAAAAGAATTGAAGGAAATGTGAAATCATTTTTATGCAAATTATCAATATTAATCAAAAATCGTATAAATTAACGGGCTAACAATATCTTCAAGTTCAACTGGTCATTAAAAGGTCAAAGTAACTTCCGTTCTCAAACCGAAATATGTAATGTGTCTGTGTATGTGATTTAATTCATTTTGAGCAATGAATGCAAATGTTGAACTCAAAATAATCTTGATTCATCACTTTAATTATCCTAAGAATTGATTTTTTTAATATACGAATAAAAGTACGTAAAAAATTATCCAAATTTTCTTTTCCGGAAAATAAGAGGAAGATTTAAACAATTTGTTTATTCAAGTTTAAAACGTAAAAATTAGTTGTTTTTTTTATATGTAATATAAAAACAAGTTTTGCAAGTTTTACAGTTTGAGAAACAAAATTCAAGACATCGCATATAGTTGAACTTGTTATTGCAATTGCGATGCAAATATTTTTAGAAGAAGTTTAATTACTTTAAAAAAAAAATAATTTAAATTTAAATTTTTCGTTAAAATGTGAATATAAAAAATTATATATAAGACATAGGTGAATTATAATAATAAATTTATAACAAATTAATAAAAAAAAAATTCTTTTATTCTAGTCATGACTCAAAATTCTATTTTTTGTTCCAAAAAAAATATTATTGCCAAATATTTAATGTCGACAAATATAAAAATTGCGGTAAAAAAATTTTTAAAAGAAACGTTCACGTTTTACAGTTTTCTACAATATCGGCCAAAGAATTATTGATAAGGTAGTATTTGACTGTGTACATAATTTTTTTTTTATTTAAATAATACAATAAAAAAAATTAATAAATAAAACGCTTTTAATAAGTAAATAAATCACTTTCAATGAATAAATAAACAAATATTTTCAGTGAGATATTTAAGATATTAAATCTTAATAAATAAATATTGAACAAATAATTTAAACACTTTCAATGAATAAATAATTCACATTCAATTACTCTCGCAGACTCTGTCTTGGATTAAAAAAATAAATAATATGGAAAATACTAGGTTCCCAAGACTGTGTTTGGTGAGACTGATGGAGCTTGCTAGGGGGGGGAGAACCGACTCTGGATTTAATTGGTATATGCAAATAAAACATTTTTTTAAAGATTGTGACATGACGAGATGTTGGGAGTCATCAGAGTTAGAAGAAATAAGTAGAATTTCCAATAACTTATTATCTAAATTCGAGAGATTTTGCCTAAATCAAGATCTGGAGGACAGATACAAATCTAAAAGTTTAATTATGTGGCAAGATCTAGAAATGAAATTGGGGCCTCAGATTTATTTGGTGGGACGCCTGGAACTATATTTTAAAAGAGTATTTGCTCAATTCAGGCTTGCTAACATACATAGACAAAGAATTTTAATTTCCATCAATAAAAATATTAGGGTTAAATCGTGGGTTGATACCTGTTGGTGCTTGGATCGGGGCAGTCTATATCATTTCTTAGTTGAGTGTGGGGCTCATGAGGAAGTGAAAAAACAATTTTTTCCGGAGATTCAAGACTGTGACTCAGAAATTGTATTTTGGATGAGGATTATAAATACCCAGGATATAAGCTCATTGAAAAAATTTGTAAGAATGTTAGAAAAAATGTTAAATAGCGACCCCTAGCGTCTTATTATTCTGTGTTTGTAGAATGTTTTATTTTTTTGTTCTTATATTGTAGTTTTTATATTTTTAGAATGTATTGAACCGAATGGTTTGTAAATAAATAATAATAATTCACATTCAATAAATAAATAAACAAATACTTCGAATAAGCCATTTAATAATTTAAATATTAATTAATAAATATTTAACAAGGAATTAAATTAATTTCCTATTTAATAAATATTTAACAAGGAACCTAAATTAATTTCCTACTATTTAATAAATATTTTCAAATATAAATTTCTTAAATAATTTTATAATCAAAATTTAAAAAATTCACTTATTAAGTCGTACAAAATTAATTATTACTGTTCATACATTCAAAAATTTTAATAAAATTTCACGAAAGAATTCAATTATTTTCTAAAATTTTAATAAAACCTTCTAAAGAATTTAATTATTTTTTTAAATATTAAATTCTTTACAAAAATTCAATTATTTTTAAAACAATTTTAATTAAATTTCTCGGAAGAATTTAATTTTTAAAAAAAATTTAAACACATTTCGAAAAAACTCAATTTTTTTTTCTAAAATATTTTAATAAATTCTTCGAATTAAAAATAATTTTTTAAATTTAAATAAAATTACACAAAAGAATTTAATTACTTTCAAAAATTTTAATAAATTCTTCGAAACATTTCAATTATTTTTAGAAATAGTAAATTTCTTCGCAATAATTCAATTATTTTTATAAATAGTAAAATCCTTTGCAGAAGTTCAATTCTTTTCAAAACAATTTTAATAGAATTCCTCGAAAGAATTTAAATTTTCAAATATATTAATATAAAATTAATTTATATTCTAAAATTTTAATAAATAGTTCGGAACAATTCAATTATTTTTATAAATAGTAAAATTCTTCGCAAGAATTCAATTACTTTCAATATAATTTTAATAAAATTCTTCTTCATAAAATTCAATTGCTTTCAAAATTATCAATTAAAATTATTAAAAAAAACTCAATTTGTTTAAAAAAATTCAAAGAAATTCTTCAAAAGAATTTAATTACAATTTTTAAAAATTTTAATAAAATTCTTCGCGAGAATTCAGTTATTTTCCTAAATAATAAAATTCTTTGAAGAAATTCTATTATTATCAAATTTTTTGATAAAATTCTTTGCAACAATTCCATGATTTTCAATACATTAATTTTAAATTTGAAAATATTTGAAAAGAAAAATTATAAAAAAAAGTTAAGAAACAAAAAAGCAACAAACTGCGAACAGATTACCGGAACATGTACTTTGTTATTATTAATAATTATTATTATTGTTATTATTACTATTATCATTATTATTCTTATTATTTTTATACAATAAATGATTTATTTATTTTTTCTATTTATTAAAATTTATTTATTATTTTCTCTTAATTTTTTGATCGTTTAATTTTTTTAAAATTCCAATTAATTCTTTATTAATTACTATAAAATTGTTCTCCTTTCTTTCTTTTTTTTATATTATAAAATATCTGACTCTTTAGTTAAGAAAAAAATTTTCCCACTTCTCAATATAAACAATACAAATTTCAATTAACGGTTAATTCACCTCTGCCAGAGAGGGTCAAAGAATAGCAATAAAAATCTAAAAAAAAAGTCAGTTCAAGTGCATTGTTTCTCATTTTTAAAAATAAAATAATATAATGATTAAAACCTAGTCAATTTTTTATTTTTATTTCTATTGTTTTATTTATTTATTTATTTATTAACAGGACAAGTTTTAAAAAATAAGTAGTTAAAAAATAAAATAATTTAATGACTAAAACCTAGTCATTTTTTCATTTTTATTGTTTTATTTATTTATTAACAGGACAAGTTTTAAAAAATAAATAGTTAACAAATTTGTCATCTTCATAAGATTTTTATTATTGTTTTAATCAAAATTAAATAAATAAATACTTATAAATTTTAAACATTTGTTTTTTTAAATGAAAAATTTTATATAAGAGTAAATTCTTTACGAAAACTTATGTAAATTCAAAGAAAAACTGATGTGGAATTTTAATAAAAGAGTAGAATGCAACTCGGAGTGATCGTTATTCATATTAAAAAATTTCAAATTCTTTTATTAAAAAAATCGAATTAAAAATATATATAATAAGAATGCAAAAAAAAACACTTGAACTACCTCTTTTTTTTGGGGGGGGGGGAACTACCGCTATTTTTAGTCCTGACGAGAGATCTCATCTGGAATCACTTTTCTCTCTATCTCAGAGAGTGAGAGATATCATTCCTTCCTCACATTTCTCCAGACAGTTTGCGACTATTTTACGCAAACTGTTGTAAACTCTCTGTGTGATATTTTATATACAACAATATATTATAATATTGTCTACGATGAATATGTATAACAGTCTCCCGCGTGCGGTTATTTCATTTTTGTTACCAGGACGTCGAGAGAGGGGAGGTCGATTCAAGAGGGGGCAATCCCCATTCGACGTCGGCATCGGCGGCGTCGGTCAGGGAGCAAACATCAGCACCTGGAGGGCCGCGCGGCACACGTGGCATTCAACTTAGTCGGAGCCAACAACGTTGGAGTGCAGTTTGTTGTATTTTGCAACGAGTCGTGATGGCCACGCTGCTCTTGGGGGCCGGATTGGCTATTCTCGCAGCACTATGGATTTATATGGGCCCAATTTTTATCATACAACTTGTTCTCGTTGTTCTTGTTGCATATTTTGTATCGGGAGGAAGACTCAGGTGGTTCTATGTGGCCTTAAAAACTGCCCCTCGTGACATTAAGTAAGTTTTGAATTTTTTTTCTCATCTTTACTATATAAACAACAGCTAATTACTGTCCTTCAATGTCATGCCGCTAATTTTCTTTTTAATCGTTAAAAGCTACCACTGATAATGATAACGTTTATTTACACTGAACACCTGATTCAAAATCATTTTTTTTTTTTTATTTATTTTTCTGGATTTTTACGAACATATTTTGAATTCTCTCTGTGAGCCACTGAAAAAAAATATCTTTGATTCAAATAAACGATTATTTGTCTGTTATCAAATAAATATTTACTTGAATCAAGTAATTTTTATTTAAATCAAGTAAATTGTATGTGTACCAATATTTTAATATTTAAAGCAAATACCGTTTAATTGACTGAAATAAATATTTTCTTGAATCAACTAATTTTTATTGAAGTCAAGTAAATTATATTTGTAGCAATAATATTTTAGTAGGGGAATGTAGTCAAGGTTGGCCTACTGTCTAGGTAGGCCACTCGCGTTTTTTTGTCAAGTTCACTAGCGCCACCTACGCGCATTTTTGTCGAAGCTTGTCTTAGTGAAACCTAACTTTTTGTTCAATTACATTTTCGGAAAATCGAAAATTGTGTTTTCTGTGACGTCGGTACAAAAAAAGCTCAAAAAAAGTTTTGTGCATAATGTGAAAAACCATTAATAAAAGATAAAAAACAAATTGAATCGTCAAGGCAAGTATGCAGAAAATTTGTGGGACTCATGGTTGAAAGGAAAACAAAGTAAAAAATCGAATCCCGAAACGTATTTCTTTATGGTTACAACAATTCGGTAATGTTACTTACTGTCAAGGTCGGCCACTATGTGTTTAAAATGCGCAAAGATGAGGACGAGCTACTTCATTTGCAGAAACTGCAATTCTGTATAACTCATAATATAATTGATCATCTTATTAATATTTTTATTTAATTTTATTAATATTTTAGTGCAAAACTTTTTTTTATTTATATTTATTTTTTTATATTGTTTATTGTTATTATTTTGTTATTTCATTAAGTTACAAACTGTAAACAATAAAGAATCAATTTTCCGTAACTCCAAACATGTTATTTTATTTTTTAACGATTAATGCCCTTTGAATTTTAAACATGGCCGACCTTGACTGTAATGGCCAACCTGGACTACAAATTTTTTTTTTTTTAAATCTTTATAACTTTTTCATTTTTAAACCTGTCAATTTACTTTGTACAGAAAAAATGTTCCTATTAAACAGGACTTTCCAACCATATACTTCAATTGTCCAAATTCATTTTTAAAAAAAAGTTATAAACAAAAGTCAAAAAGGTGGCCGACCTAGACTATGTTCCCCTACTTGAAGCAAATACTATTTAATTGGCTGAAATAAATAATTTGTTTGAATAAACTAATTGAATAAAATAATTAAATAAACTAATTAAAATTAAAGAAATTGTTTTTAAACCAATAATATTTCACTATATTTGAAGAGAATACAATTTAATTGATTTAAATAAAAATTATTTGATACAAATAAATATTTACCTGATGCAAATAAATATATATCTAATACAAAAAAATATTTAGTTAATACAAACAAATATTTATCTGATATAAATAAATATCTATTTAATACAAACAAATATTTATCTGATACAAATAAATTCATTTGATAATAGAAAAATAATAGTTTATTTGAATTAAATATATTTTTTCGGTGACTTTTTTAATAACTTATTTTCCTCAAGTTTTGAGCGTTCAAATGAACCTTTTTCTGTGCTTCAATATTTTCAATAGTTTTAAAGTTACCAAACTGAAACTAAATTAAAAATATTACTTTAGGATTATATTCTTATTTTATGATTGTTATTATTATTATTATCATTATTATTATTTTTATTATTATCGTTATTATTATTATTATTATTATTATTTTATTATTGTTCAAAACTTTAATGACATAATAATTTGTAAGTTATATTTATTTTGTCTATTTTAAATTATTTTTGCGTTAAAAAATGTAGAAAATAAATTTTAAAAAATTACTTTAGGATTGTATTATTATTTTCTAATAATAATAATTTTTTTTCTAAATTAAAGGAAGAAAGTTAACAATTAATTAATTATTATGTTTATTATTGTTATTAATATTATTTTTATTATTGTTCAAAACTTTAATGACATAATAATTTGTAAGTTATATTTATTTAGTCTATTTTAAATTATTTTTGCGTTAAAAAATGTAGAAAATAAATTTTAAAAAATTACTTTAGGATTGTATTATTGTTTTATAATAATAATTATTTTTTTCCTAAATTAAAGGAAGAAAGTTAACAATTAATTAATTATTATGTTTATTATTGTTATTAATATCATTTTTATTATTGTTCAAAACTTTAATGACATAATAATTTGTAAGTTATATTTATTTAGTCTATTTTAAATTATTTTTGCGTTAAAAAATGTAGAAAATAAATTTTAAAAAATTACTTTAGGATTGTATTATTGTTTTATAATAATAATTATTTTTTTCCTAAATTAAAGGAAGAAAGTTAACAATTAATTAATTATTATGTTTATTATTGTTATTAATATCATTTTTATTATTGTTCAAAACTTTAATGACCTAATAATTTGTATGTTATATTTATTTTGTCTAAGATTTAAAATTATTTTTGCGTTAAGAAAGGTAGAAAATAAATTAAAAAAATTACTTTAAGATTGTATTATTATTTTATAATAATAACTTTTTTTTAAATTAAAGGAAGAAAGTTAACAATTAATTAATTATTATTTTTATTATTGTTATTAATATTATTTTTATAATAATTGTTCAAAACTTTAATGACATAATAAATTATATATTATATTTATTCGTATTTATATTTAAAAATAATTTATTTTTTGTCTATTTTAAATTATTTTTCTCTTAGAAAATTTAGGAAATAAATTTAAAAAATTACTTTACGATTCTATTATTATTTTATTTTTTTATTTTTAATTATATTATTGTTAACATAGTATTTCTTGCTATAGAAAAAATCTTTCTCAAAAAACGCAAAAATAAGTTTCTAATTTATCCAACCCAAAAGGTAATTTGTTTAATAATACAAAAAATTCATTAGAATTTAAAATTTGAAAAGTTATTTTACAAATTTATTCAAATAAATTTTTTTTTCTTGTTTTTAAAAAAGAATTTTCAATTATCGTATAGTTTTATTTTGCTTTGAAATAAAGAAAGAATTTTATGATTATCTTTTTCTAATACAGGTTTTTTTTGTAACCGCGTTAGAATGTTAATATCTATACATGATAATTATACACATTTTCTTCAACAATGTAAATATATTTTAAAATGGGAACATTTTAAAGTGTTTAGATAAGGGTGCTAAAAAAATATTGAAACTTGAAAGAAATTATAATAATAAAAAAATAATTCCTTTAATCACTTATATAGAGATAATAAAAATAAAATCACTAAGCTTTTAATTAAAAAAAAGAATAAAAAATTTTAAATAAAAAAAAATAAAAATTAATAAACAAACTATTATTATTATTAAACAATAAGAATAAGCTAGTCTAAAATTGTCATAAGCCATAAAAAATATTACAGTTAAAAAATTATTATTGTTTATAAAAACTATTTATTCAGAAAGGAAAAAATTTTTAATGTCTGTTAGATTGACTTTTATTGAAATGGATAAAAAAAATGTATGTAAATTATACAATAAACTAGTTTTGATACTTGAACTTAAACCCCTGACAAAGAATGCACCTCTTAATCTACCGGCATTAGCGCAATTCCAATAAATGTTTATATTTTCAAAAGAAAATCAATTTTGTAAAGTAATTTTATAATTTTTTTTAATATCTGTTGTTAATTGTAAGTTATCATTCAACAGTTTATTATTAATTTAATTATTTATCAAACTTGAAGAATGTTATTTTAAATTTTCGTGACGTTACACAATTAATTTACTTATACAATTTCAGGATAAAATTGATACATTATTAAAAAAGTGCTCAGTAATTTTTGGTGACCTTAAAATTTCCTGTTCGTGACAACAATTATAAAAAAAATTCATGTATTACACTTTTAGTTGTTAAAGAAGATTATTTTCGCAATGAAGATAAAAAAAATTGTATTTTTATTTTTCCCAACTACTTTTTTTTATTAAATGATGAAACTGTTTTATTTATAAGAAAGTGAAAATTTCTTGGAGTAATAATTTTCTATTGGCCAAGTACTTTCTATTTGATGATTTTGTTGTCAATGAACGTGTTAATTTTTGCAAACTATAACATGACAATAGAAAAAGAATCACTTGAAAGAAAAAGAGAGAAAGAGAAAAATAAAAAAATTGTTTTTAGTTTTAATATCTTCAACTATTAAAATCCATTCTTTATATTTTCGAAAGTATAATTATAATATAGTTATAATTGTCGAGTGTAAAGTTCACTTTGAATATTAAAACCTTCTAGTATAATCATGAATGAAATACACGAGATGCAGTTTTTCATTGTCAACTCTATTATATAGTAAAATCTCAAAACATATATTATATAGAGTAAACTAATTGTATTTATTTTATGTCTCTATTTAAAGCCCAACACTTCATAATTAAACATTTCCGATTGCAATAGTAGCTTATTCTTTTCCACACGGGAAATTAAGTCAAGTTTCACAGTAGTAAATTGACATTAATTATTATTTGCTAACTATAAAGGAGAACTTTGCACAGAACGTTCAATCTTAGCTTTGGAAAATTTATGAATATTCTGTAATTTTTTTCTTGCAACAAATGAATTCATTAATCATACAAGAAATAAAAATCTCTTATTCCTTCAATTGGATATTTTTACGGCTTGTTTAATTTATATATATATTTGTCCCACTTGTTTAATTGTTTACTAAAAAAAAAGTTTACAAAAAAAAGTTTACAAAAAAAAGTTTACAAAAAAATGTTTACAAAAAAATGATTTATTAAAAAAAATTGTTTTATTAAAAAAATAAGGTTTTATTATTTATTTCAAAGACAAAGAATTTTTTACGCTTTAAAAATTAAGTTTAAATTAAAATATAATTATCGGTTGCAAAATTAAAGAAGAAAAAAAATTTCGATCATAATACAAATTCATACAAGTGTTTTTTTTTATTTCCTCCATATTTTCCGATTTTCTTTAAAGTTTAAAATCACGTGAAAGATTATAGAACATCTTCAAAAGTGAATAACGGAATCTCTCTCAGTAGGTTGAGAGTGATTTCTAGTACAATCCCGTATTCCTTACTATGATTGAGGGAGAGAAAAAAAGAGAGAGAGAGAAAAACTCGTTTCTCTTGCATTCAAGAAAACTTGCGTACTCACTAATAAAATAAATCCGCATCTCGAAAGAAATATTCTCGACTTATTAAATCATTATAAGATTCAATCAATTCAATTATGTCAAAAAAGAGAAGTTTTTTCTCAAATTTACAAAAAATGATAAGATTAGATATTTTTTAGAAATTTAGTCGATATTAATCTACATATCTAAATACGCAGAAAATTAATTGATAAGAGATTTTAATCCTTTTAAAATAGTTTGTCATTAAGATATAATAATTTATTTATTTATTTGGATTCAAAATTTATTTATCGGATAAAAAAATATTTTTTTTGTTCATAATACGATAAGTAACTAAAAATTTGTTTTCAGAGCTGTTAGCCGATACGTCAAACTTCTTTGGCTAATTCGTGGACACGACAAAAAAAATAGAACAGTAGCTGATGTTTTTCGCCAAAATGTCGAGCGTCATCCTAATAAAGTGTGTTTGATATTCGAAGACCAAGAATGGACTTTTCAACAAGTAAATAAACATTTTTTTAACAATAAAATTAAAAATAATAATATCCCCGCTAATATTCAAGCAAATAAACAAAAAAATAATAATTAAATTATTTTAATTTAATTTTAATTTAATTTAACTTTAATTTAATTTAATTTAATTAAACATTTCAATTATTTACATTTCAAAAAAAAATCTTAATTATCGAAATATTTAATATTAATTTAATAATAATAATTAAAATTTCAAATTGAAAAAAGAAATCATTTCAAAGTTAACTGTTTCTGTAAGTGTTCAGTTAAAATTTATGCAGAGTTTGTGTTAGTTTATTTGCGCAAGATAAATACATTTCCACTCTTACATTTGTTTAAGTTTCAATATAAATTTTAAAGCAAAGAAAAAGTTCCAAAATTCTTTCATCATTAGAGGTAAATGTTTGACAATATCATAAAAGATACTTTGTCAATTCTATTAACACGTGATTATTTAATTATTTCTTGTAATATTTGATCTACTTGATTTATCATTGAATAAAAAATGTTAATTACGAGCGAAAAAAAATTATTTTATTCAACTAATCAGTGACTTATCAAATAAATCTTTTTGAACTAAATAATTGCTGTTTAAATCAAGTTTTTATTAATTTATATTTTATTATGTTTCGATATTTTTAATCAATTTATTTGTTCGTATTTATTTATTTATTTATATTGTTCAATTTATTTATTAAATTTATATTTATCAATATTTTCTGAAAATTATTTTTTAATATTTATTAATTTATTTATTTGTTCGTATTTATTTATTTATATTTTTTAATTTATTTATTCAATTTATATTTATCAATATTTATTAATTAATTTATTAACATTTATTAATATTTACCTATTAATTTATTTAATTAAATTTTTTTTAATACTCTTGCTAAATATTTTTACTAAATTTGCAGGTGGAGGAGTTTAGTAATAAAGTAGCATCGACATTCAAAAATCATGGATACCGGAAAGGCGACACAGTGGCGTTATTTTTGGAAAATCGGCCAGAATATGTGGGAATTTGGCTTGGACTTAGCAAACTTGGAATTATTACACCGCTGATAAATACAAATTTAAAAAAAGTTTCCCTATTACACAGCATTAACACCGCGAAATGTCAAGCCTTAATTTATGGTTCGGACTTGGCAGATGGTAAGAAAATATTTTTTTAATAAAACAATTTTTTAAATAATCCAAAAAATTTTAATGTTCAAATAAACGAAATATTTCCTATTAAAAATATTTTCCTAAATTTTCCTAATTACTAATTGCAATAGAAGTTGATAACTTAAATTTTACATTTAGAAACTTTAAAATTAATTCGTTAAAAATTTTTAACGTTCAAATAAACGAAATATTTCCTATTAAAAATATTTTCCTAAATTTTCCAAATTACTGATTGCAATAGAAGTTGATAATTTAAAGTTTACATTTAGAAACTTTACAATTAATTCTTTTTTGACAGTGACGGAAAATTATTGTAAAATATATTTTCTTTCAAAAAAGGTTCACAAGGGTCAATAAAAACTTAATTTGAAGAAAAAATAAATAAACGTTCATTTGAACATTGAGAACTTTAGGATCATTTTTCTTAATTCAGTTTTTCAAATTGTCGATCCATGTAAAAAAATTAAAATCACCTATCAGTTCAATAAGAAAAGAAAAATTTTTTACATTGACAATTTTACACTTAAATATAATTTTATCATAAAATTTAAACCCTCAATGTACTTCTGGCCTAATTCACTCGCAAGATCTAAAGAGATTAAGTCACGCAACATTTCAAGGAAATTTTAAAATGACGAAAACAATTTTTGTTTGATTAAAAAATTACACTTTAGAAAATAATCTATTAGTTCAAGTATATCCTTGACAAATTAATGCTGTACGATTTCTATCAAATTTTTGTAACATTATAAAAGAAAATTAGAAATTAGAGGAAAATTAGAAAAACAGAAATTAAAAAAATTAGAAAATTAGAAATTAAAAAAAATTAGAAAATAAAAAAAAGAAAATTGACAAATTAATACTGTACAATTTCTTTCAAATTTTTGTAAAAGAAAATTAGAAAAAAAAATTGAAAAATTAGAAAAAAAATTAAAAGTTAGAAAAAAATTTGCAAAAAATTAAAATAAACTATTTTTTATTGCAGCTGTTACGGACATTGCATCTTCTTTGGACGCAAAACTTGCTCTCTACAGATTCGACGAGAAACCAGGACTACAATCAAATGGTTTAAAGGAGAAAGATCTCACTGCCTTTTTAGCAGATGCTCCTACAGTCCCTCCAGTTATTCAAGAAAAACCATGCTATCACGATAAAATTTTGTACATTTATACCAGTGGCACAACTGGACTTCCTAAAGCAGCTGTAATTACAAATTCAAGGTAATTACAAAAAATAATAATTTTACATTTTACACCTAATTCCTATTATGATCGAAAGTTTTTTTTTTTTCTTCAAAAAACTGAAACTAAAACTAAAATTTTACTAAAGTACAATGCAACGATAATATTTAATTTTGCATATTTTTTTCAGATTTATATTTATTGCGAGTGCTATTCACTATTTAGTGGCTTTTCGAAGTTCTGATAGATTTTATACTCCATTACCTCTATATCACACTGCGGGTGGTATTATGTCAATAGGACAGTCTCTTCTGCATGGAGGAACAACAATAATTAGAAAAAAATTTTCAGCCAGTGCATATTTCAGTGATTGCGTGAAATATAAATGCACGGTAAAAATATTTTTGTACTAAATTCTTTTTTTTTACTTCGAACACTGAAAAAAAATTTATTTTATTCAAATTAACGATTCATTGTCTATTATCAAAAAAATATTTACTTTATCAAATAAATATTTACTTTGCCAAATAAATATTTACTTTACCAAATATATATTTACTTTACCAAATAAATATTTACTTTATCAAGTGAATATTTATTTGGTAAAGTAAATATTTACTTTATTAAATAAATATTTACTTTACCAAATAAATATTTACTTGAATCAAATAATTTTTATTTTAATCAATTAAATTGTATTTGAACCAATAATTTTAATATTTGAAACAAATATAATTTAACCGATTTAAATAAAAATTATTTGACTCAAGTGAATATTAATTTGATAATAGCCAAGTCATCGGTGACTAGAATCAAATAATTTTTTTCCAGTATACATTGATTTTCATTGAATTAATATTGCTCTAAAATTTTGAACGTTTAAATGATTATTTGCAAAAGAAAATAATTTTTTTCTTTTTTAATATTTTCAATAATTATTACAGTAAATTGCAAAATAATGTAAATTCAACATTTACTCAATTACTCACTAAATTTTAATTAGTAAAAATGTTCACTAATTTTACTTTTTGCTTTTGAATTAGTCAATTATACTAATAAATTAGTAGAAAATAATATTTATTAGTAAAATTTACTATTTATTAGTAAAATTGACTATTTATTAGTAAAATTATCTAATTTTTTAGTAAAATTGACTGATTCAAAAGCAAAAGTCAAATTAGTGAACATTTTTACTAATTCAAATTTAGAGAGTAAAAATTAATTAGTTTCAATTAATTTAAAATTAGTTCATAATTAATTTTTTTATGCAGAAAATATTTTTTCATAAAATCGAAATTAAAAGTAGTAATAAAAACAACTTTCGCTTTTACATTCAAAACTTTAGGAACATAAATTAATTTGCAATTGGATTTTAAAAGAATAAATTTTTTACAGGTTTCTCAATATATCGGTGAAATGTGTCGATATATTTTAGCAGTTCCCCCAAAGCCCGAAGACACACAACACCAAATTCGAACAATTTTTGGAAATGGTTTAAGACCCCAAATATGGCGAGAATTTGTCGATCGATTTAAAATTCCTCAAGTTGCCGAATTTTACGGCGCTACTGAGGGAAACGCAAATATCGGTAAGAATTTCAATTTTCCTTCCTTGTTCTTTTTTTATTTCTGTATAATTTTTATTCTAAACAATAAAAATCTGTTGTTTTTTTTGGGAGATTCGCTAATTTTACCAATTTTTCAAATTTCAAGTTAACGTGGACAATACTGTTGGTGCAATTGGCTTCGTATCGCGTATAATTCCGGCTGTGTATCCAATTTCGATAATTAAAGTTGACGCCGATGGGGAGCCTGTCAGAAATTCAAAAGGACTCTGTCAAGTTTGCAAGCCAAGTAGGTTCAAAAATAATACTATCGACTATCGACTAACTAAAAAAATTTTCGAAAAAATTATCTAAAAAAGAAACAAATAAAAATTAATGATTACTAACGAATATTTTTTCAACAGACGAACCCGGTGTGTTCATTGGAAAAATAACTAGTAATCCATCCAGAGCGTTTCTGGGATATGTAGATCAAAAAGCATCCGAGAGTAAAGTAGTTCACAATGTATTCACAAAAGGAGACTCTGCCTTTTTATCCGGTCAGTTTTATTCATTTTATTAGTTCAAATTAAAAAAAAATTATTTTCCACAAATTATTTACATGTGGAAAATAAAAATTATACGAATTAAAATATTAAATTTTAATTACAGGTGATATTATCGAAGCAGATGAATTTGGCTATTTATTTTTCAAAGATAGAACTGGAGATACATTTCGTTGGAAAGGGGAAAATGTATCGACGTCAGAAATTGAGGCAATTGTCAGCAATCACATTAATTACAGAGATTGTATTGTATATGGTGTTGAGGTAATAAGCGAAATGGAACAAAATTTTTTACAGTCACTTCAAAATTAAACAGATTTAATTAAAGAAGAGATTAAAATTTATAGATTAAATTTATTTAAATAATTGTTTTAAGTTTTTAACGTTAAAATTTTAACGTTCAAAAGAGTAATAAAATAAAAAGACAGTAAAAATGTGACAACATTTTTACTGTCTTTTCATTTTATTACTCTTTTAAATTTGTATTTTATTAAAGAAATTTTTTTGTAATAAAACATTAATTCTTTATCTAATTTAATTATTTTCCACTTTAGTATAGTAATTTTTGAAGTTTGATTAAACAGAAAAGATATTTCTTTCTTTTAAACGTTCAAAACAAATAAATAAAATAGAAAACTTTTTTATCTCTAAAATTAAAAAAGAGATTAAAATTTAAGAATAAAATTCAGCTTTTCATTATTTATTAAAAAACTAAATGTTAATAAATTGGAATTTTTTTAGATTCGAGGGGCAGAAGGCAGAGCTGGAATGGCTGCAATTTACGATGAAAATGGGAGTTTAGACATAAAACGTTTGTCTTCTGACATTAAAGAACATTTACCGAGTTACGCAAGGCCGCAATTTGTTAGAATATTAACGAAAATTGATTTAACAGGTGTTTATTTATTTAATTACTATAATATTTATTTAATTTTCATTTTATATTTTTTTAATACTTATTTATTATTCATTTAATATTTATTTAATATTCATTTAATATTCATTTAATATTCACTTCATATTCATTTAATATTTGTTTAATATTTAATTTATTTAATTCAATTACGTTCTATTAACTTCAATTCTTCTAATTTTCCCAACATCAACTACTTTTTCTCAAAAGCTTTTCGATTTTTCCAGGAACATTTAAATTAAAAAAGAAGGACCTCCAAGAAGACGGTTACGACATCAAGAGGATAAAAGACAAAATTTATTACTTAGATCCAAAGGAAGGCTATCAATTAGTAACATCAGAAATTTTCGATTTGATTCAACAGGGCAAAATTCGATTTTGATTTAGAAAGAGAAAAAAAATTCCAAACTGAATTATGAAAATAATTTCAACAAAGAATTGCTGAAATTCTACGTCTTCAAAATTAACCTAAATCATAATGCAAAAACTGTGAAAAGTTGTGCATTTAAATTTTAATTACGAAACATCTAGAAAAAATAGATGAGGAATCAACGAGAAAAAGAAAAATTAAAAAAACACTTTTTTCAAGACCTAAATCCACTAATGCTTCGAACGAAATTTCACCAATGGACAAAGAAATTCCAGTGTAAAAATACAGCTCAAGATGATTTTTTTCAAATTGAAAATTGAAATTTAAAAATTTCACAAAAATACATAAATATATACAATCTATGAGTGAAATTCAAAGACTGCTTTCAATTCTATATAATGAATATATAGAGAATCAAACGACAAAAGAGAAGAAATGCCTGTGAATTGCCCTTTTTCGAAAAATCTTCCACGAGATGTTAAAATATTAAATTTTAACTTAAGGAAGAAACAATACTTTGTAAATACGAATGTGCTTTATATACTATTTTCAATTTTGAGAAATGTGAGCAAAAGGTTTTTATCAAATTTAGAATTAAATAGAAAATTAATAATTATAAACAGACAATTAAACATATAATGTAACATATAAAAAGAAAGTTTAAGAATTAAAATTCTTCATTCATCAAATATTTCCTGATAAAAATTTCCAATTCAATACAAATTAAATTCAAATCGAGTTAAATCAAATTAAATTCAATAATAAAAAAAATTTCTAACATAAGCTAAAAAAATAGTCTTTCAATTGCGTCCATTTCCGATACGAATCTCAAAAATAGAAATTTTATAATAGTAGAAAAAAATTTGTTATTCTTAAAAACTAGTGAAAAAACTTTTTGCAAACAATTTTCAGTGATATAAAATTAGTTACATGTAAATATGTAAAACTATAGTGCTTTGAAGAAGGTAGCTGGAGATACCTTGTACCTATCGCGCAATAATTAATTTTATTATAATTATCTACAGATAATAATATATTATCATAGGGTTTCTGGTCGCATCAATAATTACTTTTCAAGACATATACTTTAAATTAAATTTGTTTCAAAAAATTAACAAACACTTGTTTTTGTTAATGTAAATGTCAAACAGTTTTTTATAAAACAATTTTCTTATCATCCAGAGAAAAATTTTATCGAAACGAAATATAATTTCTTTGAACTAAATAAAAGTATATTCATCTCAGAGCCACTAAATTATTTTTTAATTTGAATAAAAAATTTTATTCGACACAAGTAAATTAGAATCGAATAAAATTTCTTTTTGAACGAAATAAAATTTATTTAAACCAAATAAAATTTATTTGAACCAAATAAAATTAATTTACACCAAATAAAATTTATTTTCACGAAATAAAATTTATTTAAACCGAATAAAATTTCTGTTTGAACCAAGTAAAATTTAATTCGAACCAAATAAAATTTCTTTGAAACGAATAAAATTTATTTGGACCAAATAAAATTTATTCGAATCAAATAAAAATTCTAGTTGACTCTGATTCAAATATATTTTTTTCTGAGTGTATAAAAATGAATTTAATTAGTGTGGGGGTACTATAAAAGTTTTGATACCTAAGAAAAGTACATACTCTGCTATTTTCCATTTTCTAATTACTTTACATTCTCGAAAATAGATTTTAAGATTTTAGTTTTTACGTTATATATTTAAATAAACAAATACTACAATTTATTTTATTTTACATTATTAAAGTATTTAAAAAAAATGCAAATTATATTTCATACTTTACACTTTGTTTGTAAAAGTTCTACTTCATGACAAATAATATATTTATATAATATAGCGATTATAATATAAAAAAAGAAAATATTATTTTAGGTTGAGGTGCAATTGCAAGAGGTACAATAGACTTAATAGATGAAAGTGTATTTAATAGTTAGTATAATAGTAAAAAAAATTTTTAATAATCTTTACAATTTTTGAGAATTCTAAATTCAATTTTAGAAGAATTTTCTGCATTTCTCGTGATTAAAAAATAAAATATATTTCAAAACAGATTACAAATAAGATTTTACAATTTCCAAATATTACAAAAATATTTACTAGGCAAAGTTTTTCAATTTTTGAATATTGATATTAATTCCAATTTTCAGGGTCAACGAGTTAGTAATTTTTTTTTTCAAATAAAGATTGTTGCACAAAGCAAAGCGTGTAAATTAATATTTATAAGTATGTACGTATGTGTGATTTTTTTTAGATAAAATTTTGTGATCCGAACGTTTTTTTTTATCAATAGATTAATAATTGAAACCACTCCATTTAATATTATAATTATAATTAAGTAATTTAAATAATTATAGTATCAAGTGACTTTTTCCTGTTTGAATATTTGCAAAAGAATTTAAACTTTCAAAAAATAATGTTCGTGAAATTCTCAAAGTCCAAATGAACGAAATAATTTTAAAAATTAGCTAAAAATAAATATTAATTAATATTAATATTATTGCACAAATAAAAATTACTTCGAACAATACCAATTTGGCTTTTTTAAATAAATATTTTTATTTTTCAAAATATGCGTATTTTTTCTTTAAATAAAAAGAAGAATTAATTTTTTTACTACTATCATATGTTCCATTTCTTAACAAAATATTTTCGTTCATATGAATCTTTTAGAAATTCTACAAAAAAAATATCACAGAATGCAGTTTATAGACGATTTAAATCTTGTTATTTGTTGTCTCTAAAAAATAAATTTTACTATTTTTTAATATTGCATTAAATTTATTATTCGCCTCATGTTATTGTTTCTTTAATTATTATTTTTCGGTTTATTTATTTTTTAATTATTATTTTTGTTGTATTTTTTTTTTATTTTGTATAAAGTCGAGCTGAATTAAAATTTTTGAAATTAATCGAATAGTCATCCGACTAATGAAAAAAATGCCAGATTAAAAAATTTCAATTCATCATAAAACCGGAATAATTTCTCTTTTAAAAGTTTAGTTGATCAGTGAATTGTGTCTTACTCTAAATGCGTGCGAAGAAACAAGAGACAAATAGAGTGAGGTTTTAATATTAAAGTTCAAACTTTCGTACTTAGTTGTTGAATTTTCTGTCTCTTTTCATTAAACGCTATGCACATGCAAAGTGCAGATTAAAACTCGCGTCTCATGAGAGATCTATTTTTAAATTTAACCAACTCTCTTCTCGACTAAAGAATATATACGTGAATTTATATAACAAATCTCATTTCGTTAGTCGAAATAGTTAATTAGTGTTTTTAAAAAAAGAAAAAAAAATACAAAAACACATACTTGTGTGTACAAGATAACAAATACAAAAAAAAATCATGTGCAACCTATTGCGATTATAAGCGCAGCATCGCCAGTTCTTTGTTTCGTTTATCATACAGTGTGTGCGTTTTCATGGTTATGTGATTTTAAAAACTTAATTAATTAACGGCTATTTAATTATTAACTATCATTTTCTCTTATTTTCCTAATATTGATATTTTATTTCTTCTTTTATATTTTATTGTATTTTATTATTTTTATTATTTTTATTATTATTATATTTTATTGAAGTACTACATTTTAAATGGATTTTCAAAATTCAAAAACTTCCAAATTCAATAAAACTTTATTTTATTTTACTGTCGATAATTTCCAAATATATTTTCTTAACGAGTTGTAGAAATTAATTTAAAAATATATATTGTTAAAAAATTATATCCAGGGGAAAATAAATGAGTAAGTAAATTTATTTTTTAAAATATTAGAAAAAATATTGACATAAAGAGGCATGAAAAAATGTAAACAAACGGATTTTTTATTTATATAGATAATAAAGAAGCATGAAAACAAAATAAACAAAAGAAATTTTTTATTTATGTTGATAAAGAAGCATGAAAACAAAATAAACAAAAGAAATTTTTTATTTATGTTAATAAAGAAGCATGAAAATAAAATAAACAAAAAGAATTTTTTACTTATTGTTTTTTTTATTAAAAGTTTTACTTTTATTTATAAATTTCTAATTTGATAAATTTTAGTTTTATTAATAGTTTTATTAACAATTTGAACTTATAAAGTTCTTTAAATAATTTCTGTATATGTATTTATAGTTTTTTGTTCGTTGTGTTAAAATATTATAATATTAAGAACATTTTGTTCATTGTAAATATTATTTTTATTAGAAAATATTATTATTAAAACATTATTCTTGCAATTAAATGATTAAAATTATTATTAAGTCGAGATTCGACAATTAAAAAATCAATCACAAAGAAAAAAAGTTATAAATTGAATTTAAAAATTGAAAAATACTTTTTAAATTTATAATTTAACACTTTACATTATAATTTAACGATCAAAAAATTTTGAAATATCTTTTATCACAAATAATTTCGTAAATTACTGATTGCAATGTAAATTAAAAACTTAAATTTTATATTTAGAATATTAAAAATTAATTTTTTTGATAGTAACGCAAAATTATTGTAATAAAAATTTAATTTCAACGTTCAGAATTTTAGAAACATCCTAATTTATAAGAAATCTAAAAAAAATTAAGTACAATAAAACCACCTTTGCACTGGAAAAAATTTATTTGATCCAAATAACCGATTAGTTGTTTTCTATCAAATAAATATTTACTTCTAATTTTTATTTTTATTTAAAATTTTATTTAATCAAGTAAATATTTATTTGTTAACAAACAAGTAATTGGTTATTTGAAAGAAAGACATTTTTTCTCAGTGACTGGAATTTTAGGAACTTTTTCGCAGACTAAAAGGTACAATGAACTTAGAAGTCCTGAGACTAAATCAAATAACGGAATGTAATCTATATATACAGACAGTTTAGCTACAAAGCATTCGGAAGTTTTATCTACGTTTTATATTACACTAAGGAAAAATCTTTACTTTGTTTAATTGCGCTGCAACAAAATTAAATATTTATTCTAATTTATTCTTGTTACTATATCAAAAAATTATCGATTATAATTTAATTGTACAACGAATAAAAAATTTATGCATGTAAATAAGAAATTAATTAATTCACTACAATACGAATATTTATATTACAAATTAATTTTAATATTTATTCGATTAATTATAAATTTTTTATTTTAAGTCATAAATTAGTCACAAATTTTTTTGTAAAATAATTTTTATATGAATTTTATATATTTATTGTTAAATTTACCTTTTTTTAAATCAATATTGTGAATTTAAGTTAACTTTGTTAATTTAATAAATCACGCTAATTAATTAATTATTTTTATCATATTTTTTTAATTGTTTTTTTATTATTTAATTTATTTATTTATTCATTATCTTTTAAATAACACAATCAATTAAATTTTAATAAAATATCCAAACATTGTTATACATTTCGAAAAAGAAAATGTTGCGTAAATAAATTTTTCTATACATTCCCATGGCAATTATTTTTTTTTAATAAATAATATTTTGTTTAACTAGGAGAATTATCGTTCAGTGATTAATTGCTGGAGGGAGGTGATTGATAAACGGAACTCGATTAATTCTTTTCGTTCATACACTCAAAATCAGCGGAAGTATACAATGACTTATAACGTCGAGGAAAAAGAGGGGACTAAAACGAATCGCGTCTCACTACTCCATTTAAACAACTCAAACAGGAAGACAGCAGAAGACAGTGTTAACTCTCTCGTGCACAGTGCAAGTTCGCAAGCTCAAGTGAAATTTTTCACCCCCCAAAAAAAAATTTCACCTAATATTATTAATCGTGTTAATAAACGTGTTAATTAAATATTTTTTTCTAAATTCATTTTTAGTAACAAATAATTCTAAAGAGAACATTTTTTCATCGTGAAATTTTTTTCCATTTTTGAAAAACAATTCAAAAAACTTATTTTCCTCATAAACATAAAGGTACGTTAATTAGAAAATTCGATTTCTTGACAGAAGAATAAAAATTTACGGAAATTTGAAAAGCTTAAAAAAGAACAATTTAAGGATAATACTTTAAAAAAAATGCTAAAATTTTCGTCGCATGAAACGATCAATAATGGTTAGAGTCCATGACGTTTACCGGTATGGTATATACCCCGTCAGCCGGCACTCGAAAAACTATTAACGATATACAAAGTAAAGGTCAATTGTCATTGTTAATATTTAATGGTCAGGTTAACAAAAAATTTTATTTTTTACTCCAAATTTTTTATATTTTTATCTTCAAAAATCAGACGATACGCCCTTTTGTTGTTGGTTGCAAATCAATTGAGGGTACAATGGCATCACTATTTATAGGGCCTTTTCATTAAATAACACTTACTGCATTAATCAATAGGGGGGGGGGAAATATAATTTTATAATACCACTTTAAGCCACAAGTGTTTTAAATAAAATATTTTTATAAATCCTCTGCCACTTAAAACTAAAGTTAATTTTCAATTAGAAATATTTTTATAAATTCTCTGCAATTTAAAATAAAACGTAAACGAAATCTTCAATTGAACATTGTTTCAATCAGTCTAATTAAGTTTAATTTATTCTTATAATTCGACTCAATTTTTCTAATTTTCCTTTTTGCGATTTTTAATATTTATATAAACTTTTTTCATTCTCATTTTTCTAATAGTTATTTAAATATATTTAACTGTCATTTAATTTAACTCTCTACTAAAACTTTGAAAAAAGTTTTTAAACGCTTTTGTTTACAAAAACCGTTTAATTCCATTGTTAATTATTTCTACATAACATTGGTAAATTAATATTAATTATTTCTACATCAACAAATTAGAAAAAAAAATATTTTTCAAATCAATATTTTATAAATTTTTGATTAAAAATTATTTTTTTATAAATTTTTATAAATTTTTATAAATATTTATAAATATTTATCAATTATTTTACGAAGAAAAATTATATTGCTTCCCACGTGGAAAATAATTTTTTTCCATTAATTGTCGATTATAAACGTGAACTTCACCGATATTCTATATTTATAGATTTTGCATTTTAATAGAAATATTCTAGATTTTTATATTTATTGTAATTATTAATCTCATTAATATTTAACTAACTTTAATATTGTTTAATCAATTTCTCTAATATTTATTTATTTATTTATTTAATGCGTAATAAATATTATTTAAATTTAAAATACTCAATAAATATTCTATATTTTTTATATATTTATTCATTTAATTATTAGTTTCATTATTATTTAATTTATAAGTTAATTAACAAGTTTTATTAATTTCATTAATTCCTAATGATACAATATAAAAAGCGATAATTTTATCTTCAAAGTATTGCAATTAACTGATAAGGAAAATTTTCAAGAGGAAAAGGATCTTTAAGGAAAATTAACATATTTTATCAAAGGCTTTAAATGATTCTTTACCTAACCCACAAAGATAGAAAAATAAAAATCGAAAAAAGGAAAATTTCTAAACTATACAAAACTATGAGAGAAAAAATAAATATAAAATATTTTGAAGATTTTAACATAAAAATTACCTTCTTCTTTTTAAATTGAAAAAATTAAACGCTATTATCTTAAATTCGTCAATGAATAATTTAAAAAAAATTATAGAATCTTAATTTTTAATATTATAAAACATTTCTTTTAAAAATTCTTTGAAAGTTTGAATTGATAACAATGTTTATTGAAAATATTCGTTTACACGACAATTATTTTTAAAACTACTCAAAGAATAATATTCTTTGTAGAAAAAAATCTATAGACATTGTATAGTATAATATGCATATAATTATTATACTATTTATAAAAAAATATACAATATTCCTGCATAGAAAAATTTTAATCTGCAAAGTAATGCAAATTTTTTTAAGGAAAAAAATAGATAATTAGAAAAAAATTTACTACTGATTAGAAATCTTTAACTTTGATATAAAATTTTTTTTTATTTTGTTTTCAACTGGGGCAAAATTTACTTTTCTACTTTTTATTAGTTTTAATTTAATTTTTAATCTTTTTTTTTATTAGAATGTCAGTTGAGAAAACTTCTAAATATTTTATTACTACTTAATATTTATTTACATTTATTTAAATATTATTTTTACTATTATTTATTTTGTTTCCAAACGGGTCGAAATTTATTTTTCTACTTTTTTAATTATTTTATTAGAATTTCCGTTCAAAAAATTGTAACTATTTTATTACTATTTAATATTTATTTACATTATCAATTACTATTATTTACTTCGTTTTAAAAAAAAATTATTTTTTTATTTCTTTTAATTATTGTTTTAGAATTTCCGTTTAAAAATTTAATATTTTATTACTATTTAATATTTAATTACATTAGGTATTATTATCAAGTGCTATCTATTATTTACTTTGTTGTCAACGAAGACAAAATTTATTTTATTTATTTTTCTATTTTTTTAGTTATTTTTTTAAAATTTCCGTTTAAAAATTTACAAATATTTTATTACTTAATATCTATTTATATTTATTTAAAAATTATTATTTTTTATTAATATTTCTTTATTTTCCTACTTTTCTATTTTTAATCTTTCCATTAGAATTTTCCATTAGAAAATTATTTATTTAATTACTATTTAATATTAATTTACATTTATGTAAATTTTATTATTATTTTAGTTGTATTTAAACGCTAAATAATTTTTCTTTGAAAAAATTGTGGGTAAAGTTCACAACGTTTATCATCAACGATTGATATAGAAAACTTGTCGATCAAGAAACATTGTAAACAATTTTTAGAGACTAAAATTTAAATAGAAAGATATTTTTCTATCTAAATTGTTTTTAATTATAAATATTGTAAACTTCACAGTTGTGAATAAATAGTTGAAAAAAAAAATTGTCAATACCAAAATATTCTGAATTGCAGATAAAATATTGTTTTTTTTTTTAAATTAAGGGCATTTGAAACTTGATGACGTCACACATGCTTTGCACAAACTGAAACGTCATCAAGGTTCAAATGCCCTTAAATAGAAAATTATTTTTCTCTCTAAATTGTTATTAAAATTAATTTACAATATTTGTAATTTTACAAATATTGTAAACTTCAAAGTTGTGAATATAAATAAAATATTGTATTTTTAAATTAAATAGAAAATTATTTTTCTCTCTAAATTGTTATTAAAATTAATTTACAATATTTGTAATTTTACAAATATTGTAAACTTCAAAGTTGTGAATATAAATAAAATATTGTATTTTTAAATTAAATTGAAAATTATTTTTCTCTCTAAATTGTTATTAAAATTAATTTACAATATTTGTAATTTTACAAATATTGTAAACTTCACAGTTGTAAATAAATAGTTGAAAAAAATTGTCAACACAAAAATATTCCGAATTGCAGATAAAATATTGTATATTTTTTTAAACATTGCATATTTGCATATATATTTTAAGAAAAAAAAAAAAAAATTCTGTCAGTGGCGTTTATGACGTAATTGAGTTATGAATTTAGTTTAGATTGTGTCGAGGGCGCTGCTAGAGTATTACACAGGTCTGACAACCCCTTTTCCCCGTGTCGTGTTACAGAGAGGGTTGCCTGAATATTATGGACGTCAGATTCTTATTACTCGTGCTGACTATTGTCGGCCTAATGGCGGCCGGCGTCAGTTCAAGAATTGGATCCTTTGCTAGGATTGCACAGTTTATATTAGCAGCCGCAGTAATTCCACTAATCTACAAATTTCATCGAAAAATCTACATCATCATCAGAACTCTACCGAGAGATATTAAGTAAGTACAAAACAACAACGTAATTTTTTCCCACATAAATTTTTTTTAATCAAAATTCTAATTTCCTTTCTATAAATGAAAAATCTTAATCTGACACCAATAATAGGACACGAATTATTGATTTTTATTACTGCAAAATATGTACACGATTCCTACAGACAATGTTAAATAAGATCGAAAGTTAAGTGACTCACTTTGAAAATTAACCCTCATATAAAAGCAGCACATGTTTCAGGACGTTGAAGTGCGCAACGTTTATGTTAAACGAAATTGTTTTTTAATCATTTACTAATGCGACTCGAATATATTCAAATGCAATAAATTAATTTTTTTTGTTTTTCGAATAAATAAATATTTTCAATGATGAATTATTTAAAAATAAATTATATATCAAAATAAACAGTATATTATTAATTTATTATATTATTAATTAATTTAATTTTTTTATTATCATATTTTATAATATTAATAAATAATTCTTTATTTCGCACCGAATTTTCAAAAATATTCAATTTAAAAAAAAACTGTTTTTACAAATAATTGCGTAATCAAATTTTTAAAAGTTATTTTTTACTCCAAACGATTACCTTTATGTACAAAAAAAAGTTCAAGTCCTAGAATAATTTTTCTTTTACCAAATTAGTGAATTTATTAATAAAATATCTTTCGTTTAACATAAACTTTTACGTTCTTCAAAGTCATACACGTTTCAAATCGTTGTAAAAGTTAAAGATATAAAAAAAATTTTTTTCTCAAATAAAAAAAAATGTTTTAATTTCTTTTGCCATATTTAATTATCAATTACCAATTCATAATTTACATATATAAATAAATTTTCTAATAAACAAAAAACTATTTTTATGACACTTTGAATAATTAATTAAAATATTAATTTTCATACCACCGATAATTATTTTCAAGGTTTTCGATATTAAGTGTAAAAAAAAAGTCTTTACACTTTTTAATATAGACCTTTTAAATTATAAGTTTATAAAAGAAAAAAAGCAAAGTAAAGTTCACGTTGAATAAAAGATTCGTTTGATTCAATAAAACAGGTAAACTGACAAAAATTGATTATTTAACTTTCTAATATGTTCAATTAGTCATAAATAACTAATAAATAATTTTTAATTAATCAATTTATTTTTCCAATTAGCAAATTTTTTATTTTTATTCTTTTGATAACTTATTTATTTAATTTATTCTCATTCATATACCACAGATTCATAATAGTTCATCAAACGATTAATTTTTGAAAACCTTTTATCCGAAAATCATTTCACAAGTAGAAGTAAAATGTTTTGGTCAGACAATATTTTACGTTATACTTCAGAAAGCTCAACTAAGTAGAAAAGTGTCGAGTCAAAAGAAACGAAATTCTTAAATTAAAAACACTTTAGAAAATAAATCAAAATGTACACAATGTATTTTAATAATTAATAATAATAATAATAATAATAATAAATTAAATTTACGTATTTTCAACAATTTAATATATTTCTTGTTTAGCACAATTATTTATAATATTCTATACAAACATTATGTTTACCAGGAGTGAAATTTTTTGATAACGTTTTTAAATTACTTACTGGCAACATTGTAACACAAATAGATAATAAATTGAACATTATGAACAAAAAACTAAAAACAGTTGCTGAACTATTACGAAAAGGGCATATGTAATGATAAAATGGATAAGAAAATTTTTGTTCAAAGTTCAAAACAATCTTTTTTGTTTTTATTTAAATTTTTTAACACTATTTTTCTACTTTTTATAATTTAAAATTTATTCTTTAATTTTTCTTTGTTTAAAAATCACATTTACTATAGTTATTATAATCTATTAATATTTAATAAAAATTTATTATTATATTGATTATTTTCTCCATAAATTTTTAATAAAACGTTATTTATATAATTAAAAACACCTATTATATTTTGAAACTTCGAAATTGTCAGCAACTTAAACGAAGAATAAACTTTATGAATATCAGGAGATTTTTTTTCTCCTGCGCAGTTTTTTTTGCCTTGTATAATATACATAAACCAAATAACTCACGCTTTTGAAGAAAATATCTCACTCACCAGTGATGAAACATGCGAATGCTATCCAATCCAGTCTTGCGTCTGAAACAAATTAATTTAAATTTTTAGTACCACAAAAATTTAAAAAAAAATTTAAAAAACAAAAAAAGACAAAAAGCAAAGTAAAAAGAATAAAATTTAAATTATTTAGATTATAAAAAAGGTGCTATAGAAATTTGTAACCTTGGTTTAACAATTTTTTTTAAACAAAGCCCTTCTCTAATAATAACAAAAAACCAAAATTTGAAAATCGACACAAAAATTCGTCAAGACCAGAATCGTTTTTAAAGAAACAAATTTTATCCGAATCAGAGATGAATTCTAAAGAGTTTCTAAGTACTGCCGCGTTACGGAAAAAAACACTTTTTAAAAACCGCTGCCAAGTTGTACATTTTTATAATTTTGGTGTTCATTTCATGAACACTTTGCTTCCTCATAGAAATAATAATAATTGAAATATAAGAATTAATTTTTATGAAAGAGTTAAAAATTATTAAATCTTGGCCCAACAAATATGTTTTTATATATTCTATAAGATGGTTATAATAGTTTAATAATTACACATAAGTTAATAAACAAGAATGTTGAAAAAATTATATTTTCCACAATTTTTGATTTTTCAAATGCCAATAATTTGATAATTTCTGACCAAATGAGGTTAAAAAATATGTCAATCGAAACGTTTTTTAATGCTCTACAAGTTGTTAATGATACTTTTAAAGTTACTTTTATATTTTTCAACAAAATTTTCAAAAAAGTGTTATTTTCGAAAAATTTGGATTTTTAAAACTTTAATATCTCCGGCTAATATAGACGAAAAATGTTCAATGAAGGCTCAAAAGATGCGTCTGAAAAAACTCTACAAAACTAAAGAAAAATATTTATAGGTGTCCTAACATTTTTTTTAAGTTATGGCCAAAAAACGTTTTTTTACAAAAAGAAAAATGCAAAAAAAATATAGTTAAACTTTATGAATCGGGCTGAAAATACTCTCATTTTATGTCCCCCGGGGAGACCTACAAATTAAAAAAAAATTGAAGCCTTTAGCTCTTTCTCGTTCTGAGATATTGAGGCAAATGTAATGTTAGTACACACACACACACACACACATGGGGACAATTTTTTAAAATCCGTTTTTTGGACTTCTGAGATAAAATTACATAAAATTTTTTTTATATTTATTTATAACATTTATACGGGCAATGCCCATTCATGCATAAAGTACTAAAAGATTAGGTATAATGAAAAAAAGTTTGTAAATATGTCAAAAAATCACAATCAAAAATTTTGCTAATACAATCCTTCCTCTATGAGGAAGCAAAAAACAAAATACCTTCCTTAATAACAAAAATAACCCTAATTTGATAATCGACACAAAAATTCTTATAAAAAAAATATCAAGATACCAACATCGTTTTTCAAGAAATAAATTTTGTCTGAATTAGAGATGAATTTTAAAGAGTTCCTAAGTACCTGTAAGTACTGCTGCGTTTCAGACAAAGTCTCTATTTTTAAACAAGGGCCCTTCATTAATAAAAAAAATCTAAATTTGGAAATCGACACAAAAATTCCTAAAAAAAAAAATGTCAAAACCAGCATCGGTTTTTATATAAGAAACAAATTTTATCTAAACCAGAGATGAATTTCTTTAAAAGCAAAAAACCCTATTTGATAATCGACATCAAAATTCCTGTAAAAAAATATCAAGACCATCATCGATTTTTAAGGAACAAATTGTTTCCTGAATCAGAGATGAATTCTGAATAGTTTCTAAGTAGGGGAAAGGTGTACGAGATGATCCCCCTAAGGGAGAATGAACATTATTCATAGAAAAATCAACATTTTTGAGTTTGTTTTGTACGAACTTGTAGATAATTAATCTATCTAACTTTTCTGATTAGAAATGTATGCAGTTAATTAATATTTAACAAGTAAATTTAATTTTTCTAAAACCTTACAAAAGGATCATCTTGGATACCGGGGTGTCCAAGATGATCCCCACGGTATGGGCAAGATGATCCGTAGGTTTATCTTACCCCAATTATTGGAAAAGGAGACTAAATTGAAGAAATAACGTATATTAATATTAAATATGCTTTATTTAGGTTATAAATACCTTTAAACACTCACCAAGATTCATTTTTCTATTTTATAATTACGAGGCATTGTCTACAACAAGAAAATTAATAAAATAGATGTAGGTTTCAACTTTTTGTTTTAAATAAGTTAGTTTTGATAATAAAAACATATAAAAAACGAGAAAAATTGAATTTTTTATTAATACTAGAAAATTCAGTTTGAGGTGAGACGAAATACATGGGAATCAGGGGGGATCATCTTGTACACCCATTGAGGGATCATCTTGCCCCAAATGTCACTATTTTGTAATTTGTTCGTAACTTAACCTACGAGCTCTGTTATTCCATAA
Source organism: Leptopilina heterotoma (assembly GCF_015476425.1). Classification (NCBI taxonomy): domain Eukaryota; kingdom Metazoa; phylum Arthropoda; class Insecta; order Hymenoptera; family Figitidae; genus Leptopilina; species Leptopilina heterotoma. The sequence goes on from NW_025111114.1 coordinate 1,944,939, forward strand.
TATCAATCAGAACACTTAATTGAAGATATACTGAAGCTGTGAGTACAAGAAAAATGGAATTTCAGCTGCTACAACAAAAGTTATCTAAGTACAAAGTTAAGCTTTTCTTAGATCAAAAGTATGAAATTTTTATTTTTTACAATAGAATTTTTTTAATGACGCGTGTTGTCATGACAGTTTGACTGATTCATAGGTATGTCATTGACAACGTATTATCGTATTTGTCTAAAAGGTTACGCTAATAGGATCTCCAAAATTCAAAAGGATCATCTTGCCCCAGGGGATCATCTCGTACACCTTTCCCCTACTGCCGTGTTTCGGTAAAAAACACTTTTTAAAAAAACAAAACCCCTTCTTTAATAACAAAAAAAACCCTATAATTTAATAATCGACACAAAACTTCCTATAAAAAATATCAAGAACCAACGTCGTTTTTCAAGAAACAAATTTTGTCTGAATTAGAGATGAATTTTAAAGAGTTTCTAAGTACTGCCACGTTTCGAAAAAAAATCCTATTTCTTAAAAGTAAAATGAAAGTATATTTATTTTCGGGCCTACTGATTGATTTGTTTTAAATAATGTTTTTTATGTCACAAAATAAAATTTTTTTTCGACTAGTTAAAAATTTATTTCAACAAAATGAAAAGTTAAGTTAGGTATACTCTAATTTCAGAAGGACCTACTCTTCTATATTATATTAATTATATAAATTTAATAATATATTCAAGATTCAATTAAAATAAATTCAATTAGTTATTGAATTCATTAAAATTATTAAATTAAAATTTATTAAAAAATCCACTATAATTGGTTAAAAAAATGATTTACTACTATCAAATAAAAAATTTTCTTCAAAAAAATTTAATTTTGATTTACTTTTTTATATTTTATCTCCAGAATATAATTAAATTTATATAAACATATAATATTAGGAAAATGAATGTAAATTTTACTGTCCGCTGTTAAGGTCGGAGGAGAGGCTATAGATTTTGTCAAAAAAATAAATTCAAACTTTACCTTTATATCCTCTGTTGAACACATGATCTTCATCCTAAAGGTTGTAGCAATTATTCACAACACTCCGAAATTAATTATTCACAACACTATGAAATGAAAACTAAACAATTTTACGATTTGCAAATACGGTTTAAAAAATACTTTTTTTTCGCTTCGCGGTAATTATTCGATCGATCGCGACGCGGTTATCGAGAAGTTTTATTACGCGAGCTATAACACTATTTTACACACTTCACTTCACATAATATAAATATTACTCTTCCCATCACTGGGATAACATCAGTTGGGTCCACCTACAGAGTAATATTTGCTGCTCTTCTTTCCAGTCGTCTTCTTCAGATAAATATTACTCTTCCCATCACTGAAGGTAAATCAGTTGGGTCCACCTACAGAGTAATATCTATCACTCTTCTTTACACTCGTCTTCTTCAGATAAATATTACTCGTCCCATCACTGGGTAAACATCAGCTGGGTCCACCTACTGAGTAATATCTATCGCTCTTCTTTCTTGCAATCTTCTTGCTAATATTACTCTTCCCATCACTGGGATTACATCAGTTGGGTCCACCTAAAGAGTAATATCCGCTGTTCTTCTCTCCACTCGTCTTCTTCAGATAAATATTACTCGTCCCATCACTAGGTATACATAAGCTGGGTCCACCTACTGAGTAATATTTATCGCTCTTCTTTCTGCTCGTAATGACTATCGCTCTTCCTTTTGGTCATCTTGCTGTACTAACTCCTTTCGGTCCATCGTCCTTATTTCGTCAATTCGAACTGCAATGAAACAAAAATTATTTATTCAACATTATGTTTTTATTTAAAATTATAACATTATTTATCATAATGGTAATTAAAGTAAATAGGTGCATTCGCATATTACGTCACAAGATTCTAAACTATTCTTGACCTCTTTTTCTCTTGTTACGAACTTAAATATTATATATTAGTGTAATCTTTCTGCAAAGTGCCACAAGTTGCTTCCCAGTGTGCACGTTCTAGAACTGTTCTAGAACAATTAATGGAAATAAAGAACAGTTCTAGAACGGTTCCAGAATTGTTCCAGTACGTGCACACTGGGTTTACTCTCCTGTCCCTTTTTGTGATGTGATATAAGGACAACTGCATTAAAAAAAATAATTGTGACCCCCTGCCAAAGAATCGTACCTTAGAAGCAAATCATTTAAAGATTATGTCTATGCTACTTTTATCTCAACTAACAATTTCTCTGTTTAATTTGAAACCAAGTTTTTATTAATTATTACTAAAGTTCTAATGCAGACTTAAGCATCAGTTGTTTATATTAAGTGTATTTTCATTCAAAAAATTATAAAGACAATCTAACATTTTTTTGGTTCTTAAATACCTCTCTTCTGCGAGCGTCACGATTGTAAATAAAAATGCAAAGAAAATATGATAAGAATACAAATTTTGCTCTACATTTTAGACTTGCAAATGGTTTATTCAATTAATAAGGGTTATTTAGTTAAGTAGTATTACGTACATAACTATTTACATCTATTCTGATCTATTCTGCGTATATGATACAATTTGATTCAATATAAAAGCGCATCAGCTGATAAAGCAAAAATTTTACCACGTTTAAAAATTAAAGCAGCGCTCTTCACAAGGACAACGATCGTAGCCCTCATAATATATTACGATAATGTTTGATAAAAGCACACAGCTTATTATGAACAGAATTATGCAATAAGTATTGGAATAAAACTAAAAAGTACCATTAAAAACAAATTTGAACTGTAATTTCCTTTTGATGACCCCACATAAAGTATGCTACATCAAAAATTTACTAATTACACCTTTGTCAATACATTACAGACTACCAAACTCATTCACCATTTCTAGAACAAATTTTCTCTTACAATCGATGACAAAATTTATAATTAGAATATACATTTTCTATTAATTGTTGACAAACAGATGCTAATTTTAGTAATAAAATTATGTTTTCTATGTCTAGATTTTTGTATATAATATTTATAATACAGATCTTAAAAGGTCACTTTCAGCATTGATTTTAAATAGTGCAAGTGCTCTTTTAAGATCCGGAGCCTCAATTGTTGCCAAACAGATGCTGATTTTAGTAATAAAATTCTTTTTAACCTAATAATTGTCAAGATTATTGTATCTAGAAGCTAGTCTAGAGAATAACAAACCTAACATATCAAGTATAACAAATTCTCCCTCTGTAAATTAGATAATCGATTTTATTTTTTTAATTTGAAATTAAACTTTTCCTTGATTATAAAATCTAGTAAAACCTAATTTCTTTAAATTACAGATTTCTGTATCGTTATGTTAATGCCGATCTGGAAACCAGACGATTTGTCCGTAATGATAGCACGGTGATGAAAATTTTTAGGGAAAGAACTCGACTTTATCCAAATAAGCCCTGCTTTATTTTCGAAGGTCGCATTTGGACTAATGCCGATGTAAGTAAATTCTAACATTCTTATAAATTCTTTTTTTAATTAATTTAATGAATTTAATGAATTTTTACCAGTTAGTTTCACTGAGAACTTTCGTTTGAAAAAAAAACCGTTTCTTATTTTTTCATTGAAATGTTCAGACAATTTATGAAGTATATAAAAATATTATCAGTCAGACGGTGACACAAACTGCTAAATTGATTTTTTTAAAGATCAAAGGGCAAAATATGACAAAATTGACACTAAATTTAATTTTATCTCATACATAATACTTCTGCTTTTTTGTCAACTTCACATGACTTAACATTTTTAATGATAATTTGACGATAATTTGATGATAATTGAATGATAAATTTAATAATTACATAGTGATAAATAAAAATAATCAAGAAATAATTCTAAAGTGCAACTTTCATCAAAAGTAAATTGATTTCAATTTACAATAAAAAAATAATAATCTATCGATAAATCTTAAGTAATGCTTGTATAGGAGTATTTGAACCAATTATCGATTTTACGAAAATTACCTTTTGTTTATTTAAAAAAAATAAAGCTCGTAAATCTTTATCGCCTATTTTTCTATTTTTATTCCACTGAATGAAACCAATAATTTTATAAAAAGAGGAAAATGAAAAGCAAATAGTTCAAGTAATCGATAAAATAAAAATATTCAAAATCATAATTTTAAAAATAAAATTTCGATACTCTTTTCAGATAGACAAATACAGCAACCAAATAGCGTCAGTTTTCCAAAAAGCTGGCTACTCAAAAGGAGATGCAGTGGCGTTGATGATGCCAAATAAGCCAGAATTTATCGCCACATGGTTGGGCTTGGGAAAAATTGGTGTTGTCACAGCCTTAATCAATACCAACTTGCGGCTAAATTCACTAGTTCATTGTTTAAAAGTGGCAAAAGTAAAAGGCATCATTTTCTCCAAAGAACTAACATTCGGTAATTACTGAAATAAAATAAAAAAAATTTTTGATGAGATCAAAAAAGAGGAAGCTACAATTCAAGTTTAAGTCCAAAAAAAAAAAATATCTGGAAAATGGAAAACAAAATTCAATTTTGATTTCAGCAATTGATGAAATTTGGGAAACAGTATCGGATTTGGAAAAATTCAAACAAGGCTGTGGTGAAAATGTCAGTACAAATGGTGCTAAAAATTTGGATCAACAATTATCAGAGGCCAGTACAGGACAGCCAATTGTCGATCGAGAACCCGGTTATAGGGACAAATTACTCTATATTTACACGAGTGGCACCACCGGATTACCTAAGGCAGCCCTAATACCAAATTCAAGGTATCCAATCAATATTATATTTAATTGAAATTCCACTGATGGGAAATAAATTGAGTCGCTAAATGCTAAAATTAATTATTTCAAAAATTAAACATCGCAAGACATGACAATTTTAAGGAAATATACATAACGATCAAGCCTAAGTTGTCATTGGCACAACTTGTCTCTATCTGTGTTACTTGGTCTTATTCCTTATTCATGATTATTGAGCGTTATATGTAGGTCAACTTTGACACGCCTAAAGAATAGGCGAAACAAGGACCTCGATCAATGGTCGCCGGTAATTTAACAACAAAATTAAGACTCATATTATGCTTTTTAAACGACTTTAGTTCATATTGATTTGTTCCTTACTTTTTTCTTTTTAGTATTTTCTTTCTTTTTTTTTAAATATTGTCCTCAACATCTCATATAATTTGTCGAATTTTACGAGCTTTTTAAAGTTCTTGTGACTTTGAAAAAATCATTAAAAGGAGTTTTAGTATTTTCTCTTTAAATTTATGTTATATTATTATTTTTTATTTTCCATAAACGAAAGTATTGAGGGAATTTTGAAAAAGTAGAAAAATTCCGTAATGTCCAAATTTCCGTCCACTTTTACTTCACGAATAACAATTAGGTATAAAACAAATGATTTACAAACATGCTAAAGGTTCAAACGAACGAAATTTTTTGACAGTGTTTTGAATTCATTAAAATTAAAATAAAAAATCACAAACTATTATTAGAGGCAAAAACAAAATTACAAAATTATTATTATTACAAAAACAAAATTATTAAATCTTTATAAATTATTATTTATTAAATAAATAACATAATATTCCAATGGAATTCAAATTTAAAGAAAAAATAAATAAATTTCGTTCATTTGAACGGAAAAATTTTATGATAACTCGTCATAGAATTTAATTAAATTTAAAAATTTGTTGGTAAAATACTTTATGAGAATTCAATTTTAAGAAACATTCAATTATTCAATAATTTTTTTTTTTATTTTAAATAATTACATTCTTGTAGATGTAGAAATTTCTAATAAAAACTGAATTAAAAATTAATTTTAGTTAAATTTCTGACGGTGGTTTTTTTTACATTTTTAAAAATTTTTTTAAATAAATATTAAAACAAATGGAAAAATAAATTACCAATTAAAAAGTGTTACGCCCGCGAAACATAATAATCAATTTATTATTATTATACAAATTACAAAAATTTTTTATTTTTTAATAATTTCAGATTCAAATTTTTTAAAATTCACTTATTAAGTACATAATCAATTTTTATTGTTTATTATTTTAGAAAATTTTAATAAAATTCTTCTCAAGAATTCAAATATTTTTTAAATAATAAAATTCTTCTCAAAAATTCAATTATTTTTATAAATAATAAAATTCTTCTCAGGATTTCAATTATTTTCAATACAAGTTCAATAAAATTCAATAATCTTTTTAATTATAATTATTAACAGACACGATTATTTTATATAAAGTTGAAAAAAATTCGTTGTTTAATTTAATTATTTTCAAAATTTTCAATTTAAAATTATTCAAAAAAAACTACATTAGTTTTAAAATTTTTAATTTAAAATTATTAAAAAAAAACTATGTACATTATTTTCAAAAAACTTGAAGAAATTTTTCAAAAGAATTTAATTATTTACAAAAACTTTAATAAAATTATTTAAAAGTATTTAATTTTCTATCAATAATTTTCATAAAATTTGATAGTGTAAAATTATTTATTATGATTATTATAAAAACTTGAAAGAAATTCTTGATAAAATTCAATTACTTTCAAAATTTTCAATTAAAATTATTAAAGAAACTTCATTATTTAAAAAAAATTCAAAGAAATTCTTCATAAGAATTTAATTAGAATTTTCAAAAATTTGTTAAAATTCTTCGCAAGAATTAAATTATTCTCATGAATAATAAAAATCTTCAAAGGAATTCAATTATTTTTAAACTTTTTGATAAAATTCTTCACAAGAATTTAATTATTTTTATAAATAATAAAATTCTTCTCAGGAATTCAATTATTTTCAAATATAATTTCAATCAAATTCAATAACACAGGTCAACAAAAAAAGACTTACTTTTTTTTTATGAGATAGCGGAATGGTTTCCTATGTATTTTTGGACGCTGAACACGATCCCGACTTCCAAAATTGCCCATCACGTCAGGATTTTGAGAAAAGTGGGGGTAAAGACCCCAAAAACGCTTTTTTGAGAAATTTTAACATTTATTTTCTCTTTAACCTGACGTGCTAGAGACTTCCACAAGGTCTTAAATTAAAGCTTATAATGTGCACTAAAAGACCAATATCCATAAAATAAAAAAAAATAAAATTTTTTTTCAAAAAATGGGATTGAAGACACCAAAAATTTGTGTTTTTGGATTGCTTTAATAGACTTTTTGCAATTGCTTGGATTCGCATGAAAATGGTTACTTGGGGTTTTTGGGGTCACTGATTACGAATCCGATATTAGTTTGCAAAAATTAAAAATGGCGGATTCGTAATCAGCGACCCCAAAAACCCTGAAATAACAATTTTCAAGCGAATCCAAGCAATTCTTAATTTTTACATCTGCCATCTTGGTTTCGCCGTTTTAAATTTTTGCAAACAAATATTGGATTCGTAATCAGCGACCCCAAAAACCCCAAGTACCCATTTTCAAGCGAATCCAAGCGATTGCAAGAAGTCTATTAAAGCAATCCAAAAACACAAATTTTTGGTGTCTTCAACCCCATTTTTTGAAAAAAATTTTAATTTTTTTTTATTTTATGGATATTGGTCTTGTAGTGCACATTACAAGCTTTAATTTAAGACCTTGTGGAAGTCTCTAGCACGTCAGGTTAAAGAGAAAAGAAATGTTGAAAATCCTCAAAAAAGCGTTTTTGGGGTCTTTACCCCCACTTTTCTCAAAATCCTGACGTGATGGGCAATTTTGGAATTCGGGATCGTGTTCAGCGTCCAAAAATACATAGGAAACCATTCCGCTATCTCATAAAAAAAAAGTAAGTCTTTTTTTGTTGACCTGTGTAATCAAATTTTTAATTACGAATATTATAAAAAATTCAAAGAAATTCTTGATAAAATTCAATTACATTCAAAATTTTCAATTTAAATTATTAAAGAAATTCAATTATTTTAAAAAAATTCAAAGAAATTGTTCATAAAATTCAATTACATTTAAAAAATTCAATTGAAATTATTAAATAAATTCAATTATTTTTAAAAAATTCAAAGAAATTCTTGATAAAATTCAATTACATTCAAAAAATTCAATTGAAATTATTAAAGAAATTCAATTATTTTAAAAAATTCAAAGAAATTCTTGATAAAATTCAATTACATTAAAAAAATTCAATTGAAATTATTAAAGAAATTCAATTATTTTAAAAAATTCAAAGAAATTCTTGATAAAATTCAATTGCATTCAAAAAATTCAATTGAAATTATTAAAGAAACTCAATCATTTAAAAAATTCAAAGAAATTCTTCATAAGAATTTAATTAGGATTTTCAAAAATTGAACTTAAAACTCTTCGTAAGAATTCAATTATTTTCATAAATATTAAAAATCTTCGAAGGAATTCAATTATTTTCATAAATAATAAAAATCTTCGAAGGAATTGAATTATTTTCAAATATTTTCATTGAATTCTTCGCAAGAACTCAATGACCATCAATACATTAATTTTAAAATTAAAATCATTCAAAAAGAAAAATTATTTAAAAAGTTACGATTGTAATTAAAAAAATCACAGGAAACGATTTAAATGAATGTCGGAAAGCATTTTACGATAAAAATATTTAAAAGAGAAAATATTAGGTAAAATATATACATATATATATATATATATATATATATATATATTACCCGCGATTGAGTAATGGAGGTAATTTCAACTCTTCATATCAATTAGGGAGAAAATTAAGGATCTGTGACAAGGACATTAATTTATCGATAGGGACAAACGCTTGAAAATGACAAATGATAAATTGAATTTTAATTGTACGATATTAAAGATCAGAAAAGATTGACTATTTTTTTTTTTTTTTTTGAAAGGAAATCATCAATATAAAAAATCTTAATTGGAATATCAAGTCCCAATTGATCCAATTTTCACTTAACTGTCAGATAACCATAAGAAATAATAAGTGATAAATTCATCAGACATTATCGGAAGGTGGATTATTAAATGGGGGCTAAGAGCGAAGTTTATTCCTTAATTCATGATAAAACTAAGTTATCCATGATAATATAAATATTTTCTAAAAGCAAACGTTAAGTAACATTTTTTAAAAAATTGTTGTATTTAAATTATGTAACTTTTCTAAGTGATCTAAAGTGAGTACTGGAGTACAGTGAATATAATGAATGATTCGTAATCTTGTCAGAGAGGCCTCACAACTTGAGGGGAATAAGATTAAAGTCCAGCAGTCAAACGCATATGTACTTTTCAACTAAAGTCTATAGTCTTCAAGACAACTTTTTTTTCACTAAACAATTTTTCTTTATTTATTGCACGCATTAATTTCAAAATAAATGCATTTAAAAACAAATTATAAAAATTTATATAGGGTATCTACTATTTTCGTTCAACAAAATTCCCGGATATTTCCCGGCTTTGTCCTAATTTTTTCCGGTCTTGAAACAATAGAATTTAAAAAATTTCAAAAATCTTAGTTTTAAAAATTTTCAAAAAAACTTTGCGAAATTTCAATTTTATTAAAAACTTTTAAGTGTGTATTTTTTTCAAATTAACTAATAAAAATTTTAATTATTAATCTTCGCACTAAGAAACATGAATACTAGAATGTGACTCTTTAGAAAATTCAATTATTTATCAATTATTAAATTAAAATACTTTAAAAATTCGATTTATTAAAAAGTTTTTAATGAAATTCTTTAACAAATTTAATTATTTTCAGTTGAATTTCACAAAATTTCTATTAATTCGATCATTTTTTTAAAATTTATTTACTAACTAAATTTGAATCAGTGACTGCTTTTTTACTATCAAATTAATTATTTTCAACTAATTCAAATTTAGAGAACAGTATAAATAACTATACAAATTAAAATACAAAGCGATTTTTTAAAAACAAATTAAAATAATAAAACTTTTTTTAATTTGGTGAAAAAATTCCCGGTTCGGCATAAAATTCCTGGCTTATTCCCGGTTTTTCCCGGTCAAATTAAATTCCCGGCTATTTCCCGGTTAGTTGACACAAACTTATTTAAAATGTTTTTGTAAATTAAAAAACAAGGTTGAAACAAAAATTTGATTTTGTTTTAATCTGATTCCTATATATTAAAAAAAAATTTAAAACCCATTATAAAAATATAATTAATTACCGTGGCTAAATTTTCTCGATTATTTTCGAAAATTTCCCTGATTTTCCTGACCAATTTTATTTTCCCCGATTTCCCTGAAAAAAATCTAAATATTTATTGTTGAAAGAAACAATTGAACGTTAAATTTTTAATTCTCAAAAATAATTTTTTTTTTAGATATTTGTTGGTGACAATGGCTACATATCATATGTTGGGTTTAAGATCAGACAGTGATATTATGTACAATTCTATTCCCTTGTATCATATGGCAGGAGGACTGGTTGGAACTGGTTGTGCATTAGTTAAAGGAATACCAAGTGTATTAAGAACAAAATTCTCAGTAACTGCTTATTGGACCGATTGTATTAAATATAATTGCACGGTACGATATTTAATTAGCTCTTTCTAAATTGAATTCTACTTTCTCTCCAATTAATTAATATATATAATTATTACATTAAATATGATTAATAATTAATTATGTTAAGCAAAATTTGTTTCAACAAAAAACAAATTCTATTCTATTCTAATGAATAATTAATAATATGTTGGTATTAATAATTAATAATAAATTAATTTTAAATAAAGTTAAGAATAAATTAATTCATTTTTCATATTAAACATAACTGATTAATTAATTATATACTCTCTAAATTTGAATGAGTAAATTTTACCAATAAATAGTCATTTCTACTAATTAATTAGTAAAATTTACTAATTTAAAAGTAAAAAGTCAGTCACTAATTTAAATTAGTAAACATTTTTACTAATTCAAATTTAGAGAGTAGATTAATAGAATTGAAAATTGAAAAAAGTAATAGTTCTGTTAATTGGCGCTCGATTTAAGGAAAAATAAAACATTTCTATTTTTACAGCTTGCTCAGTACCTTGGTGAAATATGCAGATATTTACTTTCTGCTCCCCCACGACCTGAAGATACTGCTCATCCAGTTAGATTAATGGTGGGCAATGGAATGAGACCTCAACTTTGGCAAGATTTCGTAAATCGTTTCAAAATTGAACAAATTACTGAGGTCTACGGTTCAAGTGAAGGAAACGCTAATATCGGTAAAGAAATTTAAAAAATTCTAATTTTAACTCCCAAAAGAATAAATTTAATTTTAATTATTTACTTATAAACATACTAATTTTTCCTGTAATTTTCTATTTTTCTAATTTCTCTTTATGAATGGACTATTTTTTCTTTGAGATAAAAAGAAATGTTTTTATTTACAGTAAATGTGGATAATCAGGTGGGAGCTGTTGGATTTGTCCCTAGTATTTTGCCTAAGAGTCTACATCCAGTAGCACTTATTAAAATAAATCCAGAAACTTGCGAACCAATTCGTGGTTCAAATGGCTTTTGCATTCGAACGGAAACCAGTAAGAAACGCATTTATCGATTTCACAAATATAATTCAAATACATTGCAAATAATTGTGCAATATCGTAAAAATATTTTATTTTTGAGAATAAAAAATTTAACGTTCAATGAAAAATAATTAATATCCATTTTTGCACACAACTGAATCTCAATATATTTAATATAAAATTTTTGAAAAATTTATTTTTCGCTAATAAAATATATAAAACATATTTAGTAGATCAATAAAAAAAAATGTAAATTAATCTAAAAAAATTTAGTGAATCAATCTAAAAAAATTTGGTAAATCAATTTTTTAATGGAAAAAGGTTAATTAATTATTAATGAAAAATTAAAAAAAAAATTTCAGATGAACCAGGAATGTTTATAGGATTAATTAAGCAGGGCAATGCATCTAGGGAATTCAACGGTTATTTAGATGAAGAAGCGTCTAAGAAGAAAATTATCGAAAACGTCTTTGTCAAAGGAGATAAAGCGTTTTTGACTGGTACGTTAATTACACCAAAGTTAAAAAATTATTGTAAATAAATTACAATAACAAGGCTCGAACTAGTGAAAGTATTTAAAGATACGGAGTTTAAGGACCAAAAATGAAAAATTACGGATAAATTGCAGACAAAAATATAACCAGTCCGAGTCAAATAAGAGAACATTTTACTTAAAACTATAAATTAAATTTTTCATAATTTTATAAAACATGAAGATATCGATATCGTGATCATGCTTCATGTTTCGTAATAATTAAAGATGACCGAGTGATAAAATCATTATCAATTCAATTATTATTTTCAAGAATCTTTAACTAAAATTCTTCTTTAAATCGATTATATTTAATAATTTTTGAAACAGTTCTTTGACAATTTTCAAATCCATTTGATTACAATATTATAATATCAAATATAATTTAATTCCTAAGTAGAATTTTATTATTTTCGAACAATATTTAATTTTTGCGAAGAATATTATTACTCTCGAAAATAATTGAATTTCTGCAATAATTTGTAACTTTTCCAAAATTAAATTTTTTTTCGTGTTTTTAACTTAAAATAATATAAAAAAATTCAATTAATCTTTTTCAAAAAATTTAAATTCAAAATTCAATTGTTTCTAAAAATTCACGCTTTTAATATTCAATTATTATCTAAAATTTCAACTGAAATTCATTTAAAAATCAATTTTTATTAGAAAATTTTCTAAAATTCAATTATTTAAATACAAAAAAAAATAATTTATTGAACAATTGAATGTTTCTTAAAATTCAATTCCCATAAAGAATTTTATCAACAAATTTTTAAATAATTGAATTCTTTCGACGAATTTTCATGAAATTTTTAAGAATTAATTACATTTTTCGAGAAATTTGATTAAAATTGTATTAAAAATAATTAAAATTCTGTGATGAGTTTCATTATTTGTGAAAATAATTGAATCCTTAAGAAGAATTTTACTATTTTTGATAATAGGTATTTAATTTTTGCGAAAAATATTATTACTTTTGTAAATTTTCCAAAATTAAATTTTGGAAAATTTAATTTTCGTGTTTTTAACTAAAATTCTTCTATAAATGCATTATTTTTAATAATTTTTGAAAAAGTGCTTTGAGAATTTTCAAATTCATTTGTTTAAAAATAAATTTTACAAAATTTCAATTATTCTTAATGTCTTCAATTAATTAAATATATTAGAAAATAAAAACTTCAAATAGTTTCCAGAAAAAAAAATTCGCAATTAAACTTTCTCAAAAAAAAAATAATTCCTACACAGAATTGTTAGTTAAAAATATGAAAAATTCAGATTTTCAAAGATTTTAATTTGAAACCTTTTCAAAATTCAATTATTTCTGAAAATTCACGCTCTAATGCTTTTAATATTTAATTATAATCTAAAGTTTTAACTGAAATTCATTTTTAAATCAATTTTTATTAGGAAATTCTACAAGAATTCAATTATTTAAATACAAAAAAATACAATTTATTGAATAATTAAATGTTTCTTAAAATTGAATTCTTATAAAGAATTTTATCAACAAATTTTCATAAATAATTGAATTATTTTGACAAAATTTAATAAATTTTTTAAAAATAACTACATTTTTTAAAGAATTCAATTAAAATTGTATTAAAAATAATTGAAATTCTGCAATGAGTTTTATTATTTATGAAAATAATTGAATTCCTAAAAAGAATTTTATTATTTACGAAAATAATTGAATTGCTGTGAAATTTTTATTATTTTCTGAAAATAATGAAAGGTTTGCGTAGAATTTTATTAAATTTTTTTTAAATAATTGAATTCTTTTGGAAAATAGTAGATATTAAAAATCATTCAACTGAGGAAAATTTTTAAAAATAATTGAAATTTTGCCAAGGATTTTATTAAAATTTTTTAAAATAATTGAATTTTGGAGAAAAATTCAATTATTTGTAAAGATAATTAAAAATTTTGACGAAAATTTTTAAAAATTGTTGAACATAATTGAATATCTGTGAAGAATTTTATTACTTTGAAAAATAATTGAATAGTAGAATTTTAATAAATTTTTTAAGAATAATTACGTTTTTCGAGGAATTCGATTAAAATTTTATTAAAAATAATTAAAATTCTGCAAAAAATTTTATTATTTATGAAAATAATTGATTTCCTAAAAATTTTTATTTATTTATTTACGAAAATAATTGAATCCCTGAAAAAATTTAATTATTTATGAAAATAATTGAATGATTGCGAAGAAATATGTAAAGAATTTGTAAATAATTAAACACCTGTAAAATTTTTATTATTTTATGAAAACAATTAAAGGTTTACGTAGAATTTTATTAAAATTTTTGAAAATAATTGAATTGTGGAGAACAATTTAATTATTTATAAAGATAATTAAAATTTTGAGAATTTAAAAACAATTTTAAACATTTTTAATTGAATTATTTTTAAAAAAATTATTATTAAATATTATTATTATTATTATTTATTAAATTAAAATTTTATGGAACTTTATAAAAATAATTGAATTCTTGTAAAGAATTTTTTTTAAAAATAATATTCAAAAGAATTTAGTAAATCTGAAGAATTTTGCTATTTATGGAAATAATTGAATTCTTTCGACGAATTTTAATAAAATTTTTAAGAATAATTACGTTTTTCGAGGAATTCGATTAAAATCTTATTAAAAATAATTAAAATTCTGCAAAAAATTTTATTATTTATAAAAATAATTGAATGATTATTGCGTAGAAATTTATAAAATATTTGTAAATAATTGAATTCCTGTAAAATTTTTATTATTTTACGAAAATTTAATAATTTATTATTATTATTTTACTAAAATAATGAAAGGTTTGCGTAGAATTTTATTAAATTTTTTTTAAATAATTGAATTCTTTTGGAAAATAGTGGATATTAAAAATCATTGAATTGAGGAAAATTTTTGAAAATAATTGAATTTTGGAGAAAAATTAAATTATTTCTAAAGATATAATTGAAATTTTGACGAGAATTTAAAAAATTTTTTGAAAATAATTGAATTTCTGGGAAGAATTTAATTTTTATTTTTTATTTTTTTTTTCAATCAAATTACAGACTTTGCGGACCTTTTTTCAAAAAAACTGACTTTTACAGACATTTACGGGATTTACAGACCTAGTTCGAGCCTTGCAAATAATAATAATATCTAAAATATAATTTTTTTCAGGCGATATCTTGGTTCAAGATGAATTAGGCTATTTCTACTTCAAAGACAGAACAGGAGATACGTTTAAATGGAAAGGAGAAAACGTTGCAACGGCGGAAGTTGAAGGTGTCGTCAGCAACGTAGCCGGACACCGAGACACAACAGTTTATGGTGTTCAGGTTTGTCAATATTTTCCAAAATATAGAAACAAAGAAATAATTTAAAAGAACTAATTGTTTCAATTAAATAAATATAAAATAAACTTTAAAGTTTAAATTCGATTTTTTTTTTTGCTTTTAGGTACCAGGAATTGAAGGTCGAGCCGGAATGGCAGCAATTGTCGACCCCGATTGCCTTTTGGACTTTAAAGCTCTCGCTGAAGGTCTAGATAAAGCTCTACCTTCCTACGCAAGACCAATTTTCTTGCGAATCGTGAAGGAACTTGAAATGACCAGCACTTTCAAATTAAAGAAAATTACCCTCCAAAAAGAAGGTTTCGATCCCAACAAGATTCAAGATAAAGTTTATTTCCGTGACGGTAATAAGGAATACGTTGAGGTAACACCAGAACTCTATGAAAAAATCATAACGGGAGCAGCGAAATTGTAGAAAATTAAGACTAAGAAGAAAATTTGAGAGAATTCCTTCTACAAAAATAAGGAAAAATATAGGGCAAAAACAGAGATCACTAAACGATGAAATAATATTTTCTTCAAAATGAACATTTTCATAATGAGTAATAATAGGATTATATACACATTTTGGGTCTTTCCAAAGACCAGAATATGTTTATAGAAAAAAAAGGGAAATGATAAAAATTTAGAAGTTTGGATATAATATATCCTATACATTTTTTTTATAATATATACATGTAAGATCATCGTCTCTTGTGCAATGAGTCTTTGTAAAGTACTTTTCTAAGCGAGCATTTAGTATATTTATAGATTATTAAATAATCGAAGAACTTGTATGCAATTATAGAAATTTCTAAGCACAATGCTTCTTTACACGTCTTTCGAGAAATATATAAAAAAATAGTCTTGAAATCTAGAGCAAAATTGTCAATTCTTGACATTTTTCTAGAATTCATTATTAATATTATATGAATTTCATGAATTTGTGATTTAAGATAATTCATCTGCAAGTCTTATGTGTACAAAAAAGAATTTGTTTAACAAAATTTTTAAACAAAATTTTTAATAAGAAAACATTTTTTCAATTCGATTATACTATTTTTAAAAATTTTCCAAATATTAGTAATTCGTTACAAACTTTCGCAGGTGAAATGCCTTAAACTGTTTTTCTATTTTATAAAAATCGTTTTTAAGTGTTATTTATTTTTAAATTCATTCTCATATCGATTTCGTTGTGAAAAGTAGAAATTTACGATCCTAGAGTTTCGAACGTTTAAATGAACGACATTTTTTTTTTTTTTACTTTTTTCAATTCATTCTATCTGTATTTCTTTTGTACAAAAAAAAATTATTTTGTATAGTAGAAATTAATTCCTAAGTAATTTTATTAATTTAAATTATTTTTCGTATTTAAAAAAAAAAACAGAAAAAAATGTCCTTTCTTTAAATGTTCAAAACTTGAAAAAAATTTCCTTTATTCTAATTTATTCATTAGAAAAGAATTTTAATAATTTTCTTGAATTAAAAATTGCCAAAAATTAAACATACGCTTAAAAGTTTTTAAATCAATTATGGAATTGCATTTCCAAGTAATGAAAAATCAAAAATTTATTTTCTGTAGAAGTATTTGTTTTCAAACCTACGAAGCTAGTAATACAGAAGTCTGTGAAATTTTTAATATATTTTCAGGCCTCGGATCGACTTTAACGAGCCAAAAAAGTAAAAATAGAAAAGAAAATCGAAAAAGTCGTTTATCTAATTCATTATTGTCACAAAAAATTGTATTTTGTATTTCCAAAATTCAATTATTTTCTACAATTTTTAAACTAAAATTCATTTCTAAATCAATTATCTATATTAATTTTTTAATAATTAAATTAAATCTTTAATAATTTTTCGACAATTTTTCGAGAATTCAATTATTTAAATAAAAAAATTCAAATTTTTATAATAAATAAAACTGCTCATTTTTCTTTTTAAAGATATTAAGGTAGGATATTTTCAAAAATTTTAATAAAGAAATTTTTGAAATTTTTTAAAAATATTTCTAAATAATTTTTGAAAGACAATATTTTTACAATTAGATACAATTAAAAAATTGAAATATGGTAAAATCTTTTTAAAAATAATTGAAATTTGGTAAAATCTTTGCAAAACAATTAAAATCGAATTTTTAAAAAATCAAATTTTTGAAGAATTTTAATTAAACTTATAAATATTGTAATGTAATTTTTCGAAAATAATTGAATTTCTAAAAAGAATTTTTATATAATTTAAAAAAAAAGTAATAATTATTTTGAAAAATTTTGAACACGACTTTTTTCTCCAAAATAATGTAATTTTTCGAAAATAATTGAATTTCTAAAAAGAATTTTTATATAATTTAAAAAAAAAGTAATAATTATTTTGAAAAATTTTGAACACGACTTTTTTCTCCAAAATAATAAAAATAATTCGAAAATATTATTAATTTTTTTATGTATTTGAATTTTTGGAAATATGTAATCGAAAATATTGAAAATAATTGCGAATTTTAAAAAATTAGAATGAAAAAATTCTGAGAATTATTTTATTCGAAAAATATTTTAATATTATTTTTATAATCTAATTTTCATTAATATTCATATTTATTAAATTTACAATATTGAAGATTTTTTATTAAAATTTTTTGAGAATTCAATTATTTCCAAAATTTTCAATTAAAGTTCTTTAAAAGTTAATTTTCAAAAATTGCAATAAAATACTTGAAAAAATGATTTATTTTCAATTAAATTTTACAATGTTTCAATTATTCAAAATATTTTTAATTGTATTTTTCGAAAATTTAATTATAGAAAAATTATATTCAAAAATAATTTTTCAAAAATTTGTCTATAGTTATATTTTTCACACTATAAAAATCAAAATTAGTTGCATTTTATACTAAAAATGTGGTATTTTGTTGCAAAATTTAGAAAAAAAAGTCGAAAAAGTCGCATCATTCGAAAATAGTCGAAAACTTAATATATCCGAGGCCTGTATTTTTTTTGTGATATTTTTCAATATTTAAAATGCATTTACTAAAAGCACACTTCTCGATTCTAAAATTTCTATAAAGCAATTAAATTTCAGAAGTACTTATTGAAGAAAAGAAAATTTCCCTATTAGAAAAAAATAATTTCTAAAATAAAGCTCAATTATATACCCTTGTATGTGTGCTGCTAAATCGGCCCTTTTATATTCGTTTTTTATTAGCTACATTAATGGCTAATTTTTCGAATAATTTTTTTGCAAGCACAAGAGATGAAACCCCAATTTAAAATTACAATGTTCCGTCTAGATTAAATTTAAAGAAACCTTATTGAAATTAACCTATTAAATTAAAGCAAACAAATTTTTAAAAATATGAAAGTCAACGTTTCAAACCTTTTCTCAAAATAATTTATTTAATTAGTGATAAAGACGATAAAAACTTTAAATATTATTAATTTTTTGAAACTCCTATATAGTTGCGAAAATGAAAAAAAACATGACTCGAACATTTTGTTATTATGACTTGAAAAAAAAATGCTCAGCAAAAAGTGAACAATCAAATTAAATAAATTTGTATTAGTACTTGGTGCTGTTATTAAATTTTAAATAAACCTGCTGCTGACAAGTCGACTTCCAACAAAACTTAATTTGTCAATAATGGAAAAAGAAATAACAATATCGTGTCGTGTGCCTTGCTAAGAATAGTTAAAAATTTATAATTTGTCGAAAAAGCGTGAAAACTTCAAAAATCGTCCTAAACATTTTTAAATGAGAAAAAAAATATATATATATACAAAAAAAAGCTTGAATACGGGCGAGCAAGTATACACATGAAATAAATGTAAGATTGAATTGCGTATGTACCGTATGAATGTTTTGTTAATCATTTCGTTGGATGTAAATATGACAGTTTGATCACTCAATAAATGGCATTAATTTCAAGAAAATTATTCGTCTTATTAAATTTTTTCAAAACAAAATATGCAAATAGTCAAAAGTTTTTTTCAAAAGAAAAAATATGTTTACAAATTTGAAATTTTGCTTTCAAATTTCCTAAACAGAAAATTATCTATCCTATGAATTTTATTTAGAAAAATATGTAAATATTCCAAAATATTTTCTCAAAAGAATAAATTTAAAAATGTTTTCAATTTGTTTTCACTATTTATAAGAAAATTTTACGAGAATTCAATTATTTAAACACAAAAATAAATAATTTATTCAATAATTGAATGTTTATTGAAAATTTTTACGAATTACGAATTTTACGAAGAATTTTATTAACAACTTTTGAAAATAATTAATTTCTTTTAAGGAATTTAATTAAAATTTTACTGAAATTTATTATATTAAAGAATTTTATAACAATTTTTGAAAATACCTAATTGAAAACTTTTTGAAGAATTTTATTAAAATTTTTAAAAATAATTGGAATTCCTGAGAAAAATTTAAATAATAATTTATGAAAATAATTGAATTCATGCGATGAATTTTATTAAAGTTTCTTTAAATAATTGAAATTTTGACAAGAAGTTTATTAAAATTTTTGACAGTAATTTAATTCTTGAGAAGAATTTCTCTACCTATTTACAAAGATAATTTAATTATAGACGAGAATTTTAAAAAACTTTTGAAAATAATTTAATTTCTGCAGTATTTTATTACTTTTCAAAAGAATTGAATACTTGTGATAAATTTTGATATTTTATAAAAATAATTGAATTTTGGAAAAGAATTTTATTAAAATTCCTTAAAATAATTGATGTTATGGGGAGAATTTTGTTGTTTAACAAGATAATTAATTTCTTTTGCAGAACAAACTTATTATTTTATTTAATAATTGAATGTTTCTTAAATTTAAATTCTTTCGTTAAGTTTTAATAAAATTTTTAAGAATAATTGCATTTTTCAAGGAATTTATTTAAAATATTTAAAATTCTGCCGTGAAAATAATTGAATTCCAAAATAAAATTTTATTATTTATGAAAATAATTGAATATTTTCGTAGAATTATATCAAAAATTTTTTTCAATAATTAAATTTTTTGAAAATAGTAAATATTGAAAATCATTGAATTATGAAAAACTTTTGGAAATAATTGAAATTTTGCAAAGAATTTTATTTAAATTTTTGAAAATAATTGATTTTTTTGGCAAAAAATTTTGCTATTTATAAAGATAATTGAATTCTTGACGAGGTATTCGTTACAATTTATAGAAATAATTGAATTTCTTCGAAGGATTTTATTACTTTTGAAAATAATTGAATTCTTGTGATGAATATTGTTATTTATAAAAATAATTGAATTTTGCAAAGAATTTTTTTAAATTCCTAAAAATTCTACTTTCCCTGATCTGTGGCAACCTTGAATTTGCAAATATTTCAAAAATATTCTCAAAACGAAAAATTAAACATAGTTTTTAAACTAGAAAAATCCGCTTTCAAAATTCCTAAGCAGAAAATTATCTGTCTTATTAATTTTGTTTAGAAAAATATGCAAATATTCAAAAATTCTCTCAAAAGAATAAATTTAAAAATTTTTTCAATTTAAAAAATTTGTTTTCAAGTTTTCTAAACAGAAAATTATCTGTCATATTAATTTTGTTCTAAATTTTTCCTTTTAAATTTGCTAAACAGAGAATTATCTGTCTTATTAATTTTGTTTAGAAAAATAAACAAATATTTCAAAAATATTCTCAAAACGAAATATTAAAAATATTTTTTAAATTAAAAAATCCGCTTTTAAAATTCCTAAGCAAAAAATTATCTGACATATTAATTTTGTTTAGAAAAATATGGAAATATTTCAAAAATTTTCTCAAAACAAAAAATTAAAAAATTTACTATCAGTTTTGTAAACTGAAAATTATTTATGATTATTATTCATCATCAAAATCACTGTAAAAAATTTTTTTAAAAGAAAAAAAATTAACACTCACACTTTAAATTTAATTTCCACTCTTTCATTGGAATGACTTTTGAATGACGTTGGAAATTTTTCTTTTTTTCACACACACATTTATTCGACGGTTACTTCTACCAACGACTTCTTCCAAACAAAATCCTTTGAAGCTGAAAATATATTCCAAAAATATTAATCATAAAATTCAAAACAAAATTTATAAAAATATTTATTCTGAAATTAAGTAATTTCTTCCCAAAAAAAAAATTTGATTATAAATTATATTTGAAATAAAAAGCATTTATTCATTGAATTATTTATTCAATAATATTCATAGTACGATTTGCCTAAAAAAAACGTAGAATCTGAAAATAAGACAAAATTCTACCAAGTAAAATTTTATTAAAATCCCTTTGTTACGTCTCATTGAAGCTGAAAACAATCAAGAAAATATAACAAAGTTTAAAAAAAACTTACAATAAAAAATTAAATTAAAATTAAAAACCAAGAATAAAATTAGAAAAAAATTAAATTAAAATTAAAAACTAAAAATAAAATTAGATTAAAAAAATAAAAACATCAACTAAATAATATTTTTTATAATAATAAAAATTAAATAGCAGCTTCTGTAGACAAATCAGAAACCTAAGTAAACAATAAAAAAATCAAGTAAATTCTAGGAAGAACAGAAACTTTTCCTTTATTCTCAAAGTTAAAACTGTATTAAACCAAAATTACACTTTTTTTTAAATAAAACAAATTTTTAATACAGAATATTATTTTGCATAAAAAAATTTACTTTGAATTAATTTTACAAATATTGATTACAAAATTGACACTCTACCAATGAGATCAGAGAAAAAAAAATGAGAAAAATCAATAATTAGAGAATTCAGGGAAGAAATAATCTTACCTTTGTCACTAACACAATTATTTTAACCAAAATCAAGAAAAATTTGGATAAATTGATAATTATTTAATTAATATTGTGAATTTTTATTAAAGTTAACGGAAGAACGACACGCCCTTCATGAAATCGGCGGGAAATGTGAAGAAAATGGCGGCGAAAGGGAAGTGGGGGGAAAAGTTGCGCCAACTGCCAGCAAATAGATAAACCATAAAAAATTGTTAACTAAATTCAAAGAAAAAATATACTTTCTTTTCAATAAATCAAATTATTTAATCAAAGTTTCACTTTTAAATAAACAAAAAACTTTGTCCTGAAATATAATTATTTTGGCCGAACAAATTTCCTTCGAATTATATTTCCACAAGTATTGATTGTTGAATTGACTCTCGACAATGAAATCAGCGAAAGCGATCAATAATGAAAGAATTCGGGGAAAAATTACTCTTACCTTCATACTGAAGAAGAATTTTACCAAAAACGAGAAAAACTTTTATAAACTTGACAATTATTGATTTAATTTTAAGAACTTTTAACAATATTGACGGAGGATCGACACGTTACTGACGAAATCCGAGAGGAATGTAAAGAAAATGGCGGCAAAAGGAAAGTGGGGGAAAAAGTGGTGCCAACTGCTAGAAAATAGATAAACCATAGAAAATTGTAAACTAAATTAAAAAAAAATACTTTCTTTTCAATAAATCAAATTATTTAATCAAAGTTCCACTTTTAAATAAACAAAAAACTTTGTCCTGAAATATAATTATTTTGACCGAACAAATTTGCTTCGAATTATTTCCACAAGTATTGATTGTTGAATTGACCCTCGACAATGAAATCCGCGAAAGCGATCAGTAATGAAAGAATTCGGGGGAAATTACTCTTACCTCCTTTTACTGATGAAGAATTTTACCAAAAGCGAGAAAAACTTTAATAAACTTGACATTTATTGATTTAATTTTAAGAACTTTTAACTAAATTGACGGCCGATCGACACGTTACTCACGAAATCCGAGGGGAATGTAAAGAAAATGGCGGCTTTGGGCAAAAGGGAGGGGATGAATGTTGAAAAAATGATAATTACAAAAATACCTCATTTCTTCTATTGGTATTAAGAAAACAATAATATATCAACTAAATATGACGAATTTCTATAAAATACTGATAATTTTTAATGAAAACTGATATTTTGGAAAGATTTTTGCGACAGTAGATTCTAACCTACCTTTTTTTGGAGCTCATTGAAACTACAATTTTAAGTAAAGAAAAGAGCTTGTACTCATTAAATTATACTATATTTCGGCCCGGAATACATTAATTATTGTATATGAATAGTTTGGGAGTGAAATTTGTATTGATTTTATTGAATTTCTTACCTTTTTTAATGTTGTAAACACAAGTAGCATCCATCTTTGCTGACAGACGAGGAGCGGAATGAATCCGTAGCAGCGCCACTCGCGGATGTTAATGGAAACTTGTCCATTCAAAAGGCGGCAAATTCAAACATATTAAGTAATTTTTTCTAAAAAATATAATTAAATATATTAATAATTAATATTTAATTATTTTTAAATAAGAAAATAATATTTTTTTTAATTTATTATAATTTTAAATAAGAGAAAAATTTTAATTAAAGTAAAAGAGAAATCAATTTATTTAATACAGAAATTCCAAGCGGAAGCGGAAGTTAATCTCTGAAATTAGTCACTAGAGGGCAGTGTAAGTTTCCTTGTTTATGTTTATTTCCGGAAACGCTTAAATTCGTTAAAAACCGTTATAAAGACAGTATAACGTGAAATATAAAGAATATCTGCAACAATTTAATTAAAACATTTATATCAACCGCACGGAAACTAAATTAAAATTATCAACAAGTGTAAATCCAGGATTCTTTGTCATCGAAACTATTGAACAAACTGAAATTTTGTTGTAAACAGTTATAAAGTACAACCGAAAATATAAGGAATATATCTGATCAATTAGATTAATAAAACGTATATGTCAACGAATCAATCACGGAAACTAAATTAAAATTATCATCAACTGTAAATAATTCCAGGATTCTTTGTCATCGAAACTATTGAACAAACCGAAATGAATCTAAACAGTTGGATAAATATCATAAATATCTTTGGAATCTTTCTATACAATTGGAATTAATTTTGAGGTTAGAAAGGCAAAATTATTTTCTAAACATAAAAATTAGGTGAGTCTTTAAATTATAAACGATATTTTTCATTTCTACCAAAATTTTATTATTTAAGAATAATTCGCATCGATAATTATTTAATTTTTATTGGTTTACATAGCGTACATTATGAAATTTATGAAGAGTTTTATGCTTTCTTCTCTTGCATGGAAATCTATAAATTATAATTTATAATAACTATAAAGAGATTTATATTATAAAAAATAACTCGCAAACGTGATTATAAATCTTAATAAACTTTGATTTCTACGTCTCTATAATGCAATAATTGTATAGAATACAATTTTAAATGTGCAACATATTAATAATTAATTAATTTTTATAAAACACTTTTAATATTCAATTTGGTGTTGAATTTTGTGCATTTTGTAAAAATTAATGAATTTTACATATTGAAATATTTTTGGAGATTTGAATCCATACTATTTGGATCCACGTTAGGTCCGTGTCTCTCGACAACTTTTCCTTCTTTATTCACAATGAACTTTGTGAAATTCCATTTGATGAAACTGCCTAAAGTTCCTCCTTGTTCCTTTTTTAGATATTTCCACAATGGATGAGTATTATCTCCATTGACATCGATTTTGTCGAATAAATCGAATTTTACCTGTAAATTATTCAACACAATTAATTGAATATTTATTGTTTATATTTAAATTAATTAATTACAATTTTAATTAATTGATTTCATTCAATTAATTAAATGCATTTTAATTAATTAATTGAATACATTTAAATTAATTAATTTTTAGCAATTTTAAAAATAATAGACTTTGAAAATTTACTAATTTAAATTTTTGTTAAAAACACTAAAAAAATTCAATATTGGAGAAATTTCAAATAATTGCAAAAATTCAATTATTTTCAAAAAAAATAAAATTCTTTTTATTAAAATTCAACTATGTACAAAATTTGAAAAAAAAATTTCGTAAAAATCCCAATTATCTTTATAAATAACAAAATTCTTCTCCAAAGTTCAATTATTTTAATAAATGTCGAAAAAATTCTTGTATTTAATAATGTAAATTATTAAAATACAAATTCTTGTATTTTATTAAAAAAATTCTTGTCCTAATTTCTTACATTTTTAAAAATTTTCATAAAATTTATTGAAAAATGCAATTATTGAAAACAATTTTTGATAAAATTCTACGAAAATATTTAATTATTTTCATAAATAATAAAATTTCATTTAGGAATTCAATTACTTTCACGGCAGAATTTTAAATAGTTTTAATAAAATTTTAAATAAATTTCTCCAAAAATGTAATTATTCTTAAAATTTTTATTAAAACTTGACGAAAGAATTCAAATTTAAGAAACATTCAATTATTCAATAAAATAATAAGTTCGTTCTGCAAAAGAATTCAATTATCTTGTTAAAGAATAAAATTCTCCCCTTAAAATCAATTATTTTAAGGAATTTTAATAAAATTCTTTTTCAAAATTCAATTATTTTCATGAAATATCAAAATTTATCTCAGGAATTCAATTATTTTTAAAAATTTTAATAAAATTCTTCAAAAAGTTTTCAATTATTTTCAAAAATTGTTATAAAATTCTTTAATATAAGAAATTTCAGTTAAATTTTAATTAAATTCCTTAAAAGAAATTAATTATTTTCGAAAGTTGTTGATAAAATTCTTCGTGAAAATTCGTAAATCATAAAAATTAGTTGAATTGTTTCGAAGAATTTATTAAAATTTTAGGAAATAATTGAAATTTATTTTATTTAAAAATATTTGAATTCATCCGAGGAATTCAATTAAAATTGTTTTGAAAATAATTGAATTCCTGCAAAGAATTTTACTATTTATAAAGTTAATTGAATTCTTGCGAAGAATTTTACTATTTATATATATATATATATATATATATATATATATATATATATATATATATATATATATATATATAATTGAATTATTTTAAAGCATTTATTAAAATTTTAGAAAAAAATTAAATTTTTTCGAATTGTGTTAAAATTTTTTTTTAAAATTGAATTCTGCCGAGGAATTTAATTGAAATTGTTTTGATAATAATTGAATAAATTTAAAAATATAAATTTTCTGAATTTTAATTATCTTTTTGAAAATGTATGGAAATTTTTTTCATAATTACCTTTTCTCGATTAGCAAAACTGCAAATATCATCAGAAGTACCTGGTTCCTGACCATTGAATTGATTGCAAGGGAAAGCGAGTATACGCAATCCTGAAATATTACCAAAATTATAAATTATTTTCAATTATAAAATTCTCTAAAGAAATTCAAAAATATTAGAAAATTAATTCTTAGTTATTAATTTTTTAATTACCATTGGATTCTGCATATTTATCATAAAGCTCATTAAGTTCTTTGTAATTTGTTTTTGTCAGTCCACATTTGGAAGCCACGTTGACAATAATACAAACGTGTCCTTTATAGCTAAAAACAATCCTCTTATAAAATTGATGTAACTTTTGAAAAAATTAGAAAAAAAAAACAAAATACTCACTTTGATAAAGGAACATCCTCCCCTTTTATTGATTTTGCCGTGAAATCGTAAATTGATGTTGCACTTTTAAAATCATCATTCCCACTCATTGTTGCTAGGAAAAAAATTTATTAATTTAACATTCTTTTTTTAAAATTAAATAAATATCACCAGGAGTACCGTACATTTGTATAAACTCACCAAAATAGTACCAGAGCAAAATTGATAATCCTGAAACTAAAAAGAAATTTTTGGAAAAATCAAGAAAATTTGAATAAAATTGAAAAAAAAATTGAGTTAACTAATTAACGGTACTCCCAGTTTTTCTAAATAAAAAATTAAAAATAAAATTACAAATAAAAGAACAGTAAAAGTATTTCTTTAACAACGAATTGATTATAAATTAGCTTTATTATGACAACAAGAATTTGAAGTAAGTCCATGTAAATTAATTATTAATAGACTTTCTTGAGTTAGAGCAATAACAAATTAAAAATTAAACTACAAACTACAAACTTAAAAACGCATGCGTGGAATATTGTCAGCGGTTGTGTCTTTATTTTTAAATTAACATTAATATGTTAAACAGGAAATCACTATTACACAATAGAAAAATGTCTCTGTTTTTATTTAAAGGAAAAAGGAGATCAAATTTATATCGAATTCAATAGAAACCTGTTGCAAAACTTCTGATTCCAATGTTTGTGTTTATAAATATCAGAGATGTGCGGATTATAGATTTAATATTCATATTCTCACCGACTTTTTTTCTGGATCCACCGATGTTTCAATTCAACTTTGCAAATATTCTGAAATATCAAATACAAAATATATTTTTTTTTTTTTTTGTTGAAAAGATAAAATATTTGAGGTTATCTTTTTCTTTTCTACTGATAAATGAATATACACTGTAAAAAAGGATTTTTTGAGAATTTACTAATGAAATTGTAAGGTTACAAGGATTCTGTAAATTGACAACGTTAGACGTAGTTTGAAAGCAAACCATGTTTAATAATGCGACGTCTAACGTTGCAATTTTACAAAAAATTTGTAAGGTTATAACGTTGAACGTAGGACATATTTCGAGTCACGTCAGACGTTGTAAGAAAACAACGTCTGACGTGACTCGAAATATGTCCTACGTCCAACGTTGTAACCTTACAAATTTTTTGTAAAAATGCAACGTTAGACGTCGCATTATTAAACATGGTTTGCTTTCAAACTACGTCTAACGTTGTCAATTTACAGAATCCTTGTAACCTTACAATTTCATTAGTAAATTCTCAAAAAATCCTTTTTTACAGTGTAATAATTTGTTTATAAATATATTATCGAAAATTATTTACGTATTTAAATGAAAGTAGTTTACACATAAATACACGGGATTAAAAATTGTAATAAAGTTCTTACCGTTCTTTGAAAATCAAACGTAAATATTCATCCGGTTCATCCAAAAACGAAACTCACTCTGACCCATGATCCAAGTAACAAGGTCTCGCCACGCGCAGGCAAAAAAAACGTGGAACCAAGCACCAATCAGAATGCGGACGAAGTGACGACCATATTGAAAGTCTAGCCGCGTATTTTTAAATGTGTTTCAAATCCAGAAAATAAGATTGTTATTGTTATTAATATATTTTTATTTTTAATAATAAATATTATTAATTGTTATTATTAATATTAATACGTATAAAATTATTGATAATAATAATAATAAATATTACAATAAATGGTAATTAATATTAATAAATTATTATGAATGTTATTTTATTTTTAATAATAATTATTATTTTTAATTAGTATTAATATTAATAAATATAAAGTTATTAATAATAATAATAAATATTGCAATAAATAGTAATTTGATTTTCAAGATTCCAAGCAACATTCACTGGATAAATTAGATATAAAGGTATTATTGTGTCTGGTACGTACACGAACGCACATAAGATTGCGAATTTTGAATAGGAAAGTATATGAGAAAAATTCTAAAAGGAAAGCTAAAAAACGTGTAAAAAAATTCGCTAATACTAAATAGCGTGAATTTTTTTTGAAACTGATGTAGTGAAATTATACAGAAAAAATAAAAAAGAAACATGCAATTTATTTATAGGGCATTTAATACATAATGATAAATGAATGTGGAAACTTTAAACCGAATAATTGAAGCTTTCTACTAATAAGAATAGAAAAAATAATAATAATAAATATTATGACATTATTATTAAATTATAATTGTCAATAATGAATTATTAATAATAATAATAATTATTATTTTTATGTTTATTATTATTATTATTATTATTATTATTATTATTATTATTATTATAACTAATAATTCGCTTTTTGGAAAATGTTTATTTAGTATCTAATTTATCTACTAATTTACCACTAATGCCTTATTTTGCAAAAGGTCAATTCCCTGTAATGTTCGCAATCCCAATAATAGTTAATAATTAATATTAAAATTGAATGTTGTTATTAACAATTCCTAAAAAAATTCAAAATAAAAAAAGGTTGTCTTAGTTAATCTATTTTTTGAAAAAAGGACCGTAAAGTCCGTATTTTAATTGAGAAAAGACGAAAAGTTCGTAAATTGTACTATATAATTCGGAAAATTTTAGAGAAATTACAAATGATTGCAGAAATTCAATTATTTTCCAAAAGAATTCAATTATTTAAAATTTTTTTTATAAAATTCTACGCAAACCTTTAATTATTTTCATAAAATAATAAAAATTTCACAGGAATTCAATTATTTAGAAATTTTTTATAAAATTCTACGCAAACCTTTAATTATTTTCATAAAATAATAAAAATTTCACAGGAATTCAATTATTTACAAATTTTTTATAAATTTCTTCGCAATAATTCAATTATTTTCATAAATAATAAAATTTTTTACAGAGATTCAATTATTTTCGTAAATAATAAAATTCTTTTTAGGAATCTCATTATGTTTATAAATAATAAAAGTCATTGAAGAATTTCAATTATTTTTAATACAATTTTAATCGAATTCCTCGAGAAACGTTCTTAAAAATTTTATTAAAATTCGTCAAAAGAATTCAATTATTAAAAAATTTATTGTTAAAATTCTTTATGAGAATTCAATTTTTAGAAACTTGCAATTATTCATTAAATTGTTATTGATATTTAAATAATTGAATTCTACAGTAGAATTTTGGACTAAAAATTGATTTAAAAATGGATTTCAGTTAAAATTTTAGATTATAATTGAATATTAAAAGCATTAAAGCGTGAATTTTTAGAAATAATTGAATTTTGAAAGGGTTTCAAATTAAAATCTTTGAAAATCTAATTTTTTATATTTTTAACTAACAATAATTCTGTGGAATTAATTTTTTTGAAAAAGTTTAATTAGAGATTTTTTTTGAAATTATTTCAAGTTTTTATTTTCTAATACATATATATTTAATTAAAGAATTGACGAATAATTGAAATTTTGTAAAATTGAATAGTAAACAAATGAATTTGAAAATTCTTGTATAACTTTTTCAAAAATTATTAATAATAATGTTTATGTAGAAGAATTTTAGTTAATAAACACGAAAAAAAAATTTAATTTTGGAAAAGTTACAAATTATTGTAGAAATTCTATTATTTTAAAAAGTAATAATATTTTTCGCAAAAATTAAATATTGTTCAAAAATAATAAAATTCTTCTTAGGGATTAAATTATTTTTAATACAATTTTAATCGAATTTCCCGAAAAATGTAATTGATAATGATTTTATCACTCGGTCATCTTTAATTAATATAGTCATGAAAAATTTAATTTGTAGTTTAAGTTTTTAATTCTTATTCATAAGGAAAAGAACAAAAGATGATGACAGTATAAAAAGAACAATTAAATAAGTTAAGAGTATTTTTAATAATCGATAATATACAATTTGAGAATTGATTAATTTAATTATTATAATTATTACGCAGTATGACGTTTTTTGGATTAGGCACAATTTTATACCTTTTTTCAAAAAAGACACGATCAACGTGTCTCCCTATTTTCAATTCACTGTCATTCTCTATCAGTTTTCTACTGGAGTTTTTGATATAAATGGCAGAACGTGTCTGATACCATAATGCACTAATTAATTTTTATTAAATCTAATTGTACTAGCGCGACTTAATACTTATTTTGTTTTTGAGATTTGCGAGTCTTATATTAATGAGCCCTAAAATTCAATTCTACACAGAGACTGGCAATATAATCAATATCACATAATTCCATCTACATTTATAATAATTAACACAAAATAACTTATTTTTGTTCGGAAAATTAAAAACTCGTTGACAAGAGACATTTAAAAAAGAATTGCAATACAATTATTTCTTTTACACTATTCCATTTTATAAATATATTAACGTTCATTTAAGTTAATTAGTTCCCTCAATTACTTTTTTTAAGTCTTAATAATTACATTGAAAATAGATATACAACAAATAGCACTTTACTCTTTGTGCTTTTTACGTTATACAAATTTAAAAATTGGGTTTTGGAAAAATTCTTTTATTTGAAAATTATCGTAAAATTGAAATTTAACGAACTTTGAAAAGTATGAAAAATTCTAGTATCTTATACAATATTTTCCCTTTTTATAGAAAAGCATAAAAATGCTAATATTCAGACAATATTTTCTATTTATTAGAGTAAAGTTTTCCAATTTTTTTTCTGTCTTTTTTTGGAGATTCTAAATTCAAGTAAATTTACTTTGGTATTTGTAAGACTCACTCTCGAACTATCGTTTTGGAAAAATTTTCACTATCTAAAAAGTTTATTACTTTTCTTATCAACTTGGTGGAATGGCTTTTGCTGTTTGTCCGAAACCCAAATTTGGCCTTGTTCCGAACCAAGACATTTTCCATTCTAAAGTTTCTTGCAATAGTCTTTCTTCCTCGGGGGAAAAATGAAGAAGTGTCGCCACCGCTCTTGTTAAGTGGAGAGCCTAAAAAAATTTTAATTTTTCAAATTAATTTTTTTTTTTTGAAATTGGAATGAATTATTTTGATTTAAAATTGAAAAATAATTTACTTCGTATTCTCTGCTGGTTAGAAACTTAATAAGAACGTGTTTCAGATATTTGAAGTTGATATCGTCTTCCCTGGAATTAGTTTGCTTCGAGGTGACTGTTTTCGATGAACTGGGACTCAATACAGCCACTGATGACTCAACATCACTGTCTAATGACGATGATGGCACTCTTAATTCCCGTTGAAGAGTTTTTTTCATATCAGCCAATCGTTGTTGCAAAACTTTAATTGTCTGGAAAAGAAGATTTCAAAATTAATTTTCGAAATAATTAAATAATTACCAACTAATTTAATTTTTTCCAAGTTTTTCAATTTTTCTTTTTTTTTAAATAAATACCTTGGTTTTTTCTTGAAGTTGTTCCTCCATATCGGAAAGACTTGTTTTCAGCACCTTCTCATTTCCCTCCAGTCTCTCTCTGGATCGTTCAGCATCATCTAATTCTTGAATTCTTCTATTTGTTTCCTCGTGCTTTTTCAATGAATCCTCAATATCTTTTTCCTTGACTTTTAAAATATTTTCCAATTTCTCAAGTTTACTGTGAAGTTCGACATTTTCAGTTTCCTGTTGACAACTGTCTTGTTGAACAAGTTGCATTTCCTGGGAAATTCGAGCAATTCTCAATAGAGCCGAATCCTTTTCGTTCCGCTCCTTTTCTAAACACACACGAAGTGTTCCTGACGAAGTCTTCTCAGATTCTAAATTCTCCCTTAGACGAGCCATTTCTAAATGAAGTGACGAATTATTTGTCCTCTCATCTTCCAATGATAATCTCAAATGTGATAATTCAGAATTTGTCAATTCAAATTTTCCGTTCATTTCTTCAATTTGCGATTTGAGTCCCTCCACTTCCTTCGACGATGCTTCCTGTCGACAATAAACAAAGATTTTCAGTTTTTATCTTTTTTCCAAATTTATCATGATAATTAGCAATTATTGATATATTTATTATATAATAACAATAAATATATTTATTTAAAATAAATTAAATATATTTATTTAAAATAAATTAAATATATTTATTTAAAGTAAATTAAATATATTTATTTAAAATAAATTAAATTAATTAATTAAAATAGAATATTAAAAAAAATCAAATCTTTCGTTAAAGGAAAGATCGTTAAGAAACGACAAAAGTGTTAAAACTTAATTGTTAAAAATTTGAGACGATTATTCTACAAATAAGCAGAAAAAAATATTTCGTAACAAATAAAACGAATTAATAAAAAAGCAGCAAGGGGAGGAATGTTGTAAAGAAAAGGTAAAAATAAGCCAATAAGAAATAATACATATTCTGATAATTCACTTTATTATTTATTTTTTTCTCTTAATGAAAAATACATCTTCGATTGTAGATAAAAATGATAATAAAGCTTCCTAAATTAGGTTCAAAATAAGAACAAGAAATAAAAAATATAAAAACTAATCAATGCAACGGCATGCTTGAAATTAAACAGGGTTGCCACGCTTTTTGCTCTTTTCAAATTCCCTGACATTTCCAGGTTTTTAAAACAAAAATTATTCGAAAACATCAATATCTTCATTTTTAAATAAATTTTTAATCATTATTTTTTTTATAGAAAAAAAATATAAAATATTTTATAAATAAATTAAATATTATTTTATAAAAAAAAATATTATTTTATAAAACTTGCTACTTTGTTACTGTAACTTTTTCAAAAATTATTTTCATTATTTCGATTATAGATTTCTAGAATTTTCAACTAAAATTCTTCTTTAAGTCAATTTTTTAAAAATAATTTTTGAAAAAATTCATTGTGAATTATCAAATTCTTTTGTTTACAATTTAATTTTACCAAATTTCGATTATTTTGACATTCTTCAATTAAATATATTAGAAATCAAAAACTTCAAATAATTAAAAAAAATTCCATTAAACTTAATGAGAAAAATTAATTCTATAGAATTCTTAATTAAAAGTATGAAAAGTTCGAATTTTCGAAGATTTTAATTTGAAATTAATTTTTAAATCAATATTTATTAGAAAATTCTACGAGAATTCAATTATTTAACTATAAAAATAAATATTTTATTAAACAATTGAATGTTTCTTAAAATTGAATTTTCATAAAGAATTTTTTCAACAATTTTTTAAATAATTGAATTGTCTTGACAAATTTTAATAAAATTTTTAAGAATAATTGTATTTAAAATTGTATTCAAAATAATTGAATTCCTAAGAAGAATTTTATTATTTTTGAACAATATTTAATTTTTGCAAAGAATATTATTACTCTTGAAATAATTGAATTTCTGCAATAGTTTGTAACTTTTCCAAATATTAATTTTGTTTCCTTTTTTTACTAATTTAAAAAAAATGTAATAAAAATTCGTTGCAAGAATTCAATTATTTTCCTAAATAATAAAATTCTTTACAGGATTTCAATTGTTTTTAATACAATTTTTAGTAAATTCTTCGAGAAATGTAATTATTTTCAAAAATTGTATTTAAATTATTCAAAATTAGTCAATTATCAATTATTTTTAATAATTTTTACAAATGTTCCTTGAGAATTTTTTAATCCATTTGTTTACAATTTAATTATACGAGATTTTGATTATTTGAAAATTATTCAATTAATTATTTTTTATTAGAAAATAAAAACTAGAAATAATTTTTAAAAAAATCCGCAATTAAACTTTCCCAAAAAATTAATTCCACAGAAGTGTTAGTTAAAAATATGAAAAATTCAGAGTTTCAAAGATTTTAATTTAAAATCTTTTCAAAATTCAATTATTTTTCAAAATTCACGCTCTAATGCTTTTAATATTCAATTATTAAATAATTGAATGTTTCTTAAAATTGAATTTTCATAAAGAATTTTACCTACAAAATTTTAGATAATTGAATTTCGAAGAAGAATTTAATTATTTCTAAAAATAATTGAATTTATACAATCATTTGTAATTGCTTCAAAATTCAATTTGTTTTAGTGTTTTTAACAAAAATTATTCTATAAATCTATATTATTCTATAAATTTTTTCAAGGTTTATAAAATTCCCTGACATTTCTAGGTTTTCCAGGTTTCTAGGTTGCGTAGCAACCCTGTTAAAGAAAAAGCAAAATTCATAATTGTGCCATTTATAATATTTTATAAAAAAAAGTAGACGAAAAACTAAAAAATGTGCTTCAAGCCTCAAGCATTGTTTCTTTTTTTTGGTCATGCAGTAACGACAAATCGTGTCTCAGTGGTAGTTTTCTTTCGTATTTTATCACGTATGTACTTTCAAGATTTTTTTTTATCTCGAATTAGTTCGAATTTAATTTAGTAACTAAAAATGAATAATTTGTTCTACGTTAAAATAAATATCGACAAAATAAAAAATAATTTGAACTTTTTTTTGAAAGTTGAACCGAATGCAAAAAGAAAATAGACTATAAAGATAACTAACAATAATAGTTATTCAACAATTAACAATATTTTTAACGTTCGTATATTCATTTTGTTTTATAATGAAATAAATAGAATTTTTTTGGTGTATTAAAAGTGTGAATAAGAATCCTAGGATGAACAATTGATAGTGTGCCAGACAGTCTTTTTTTTTGTTCCAAAAAGATGTTCTAGCCCATGCATCATCGATTGCGAATCACGGGTAACTCACAATTTGTTGTTTAAATTCTTCGACCTCATCATCGACGTTGGCCCGGAGCTCTTTCAGTTCCGTGGCCATCTCGTCGATGTCCTCGGCCATGCGCAAAAGCTTGGCGTCTTTTGTCGCCATTACCACATTGTTCACCTCAATTTCACTCTCGAGTTGCTTTATTTTTTGCTTCAATTTCTCCTTTTCCTCTTCGACTCGCCTCCTCTCCAAACCCTCTTCACCTGCCTGTCTACTCAATCTGCCGACTTGTGTCTCAAGACTTGAAATTTTTCCCGACCAACTTGTTTTAATATCGGACAAATGTAAATGTGTCTCTTCCAATTTTCTCTCGAGAAGTGTTCTCTCCCTCATTAGGTCGGCAATTCGTTCATCAACCGTTAATTGATCATTTGAATCTAAGGCCACGCGTTGCTCTAAAACAAAAACTTTATCCTTCAAATGACGAACTTCTTCCTCGGTTTGTGCCAATTGACCCGAAAGTTGTGCCTTCTCTCTTTGCGTTGAATGCCGCAATGTTTCCATTTCGTCCTGAAAACAAATTATTCAGTATTGCAAATTTTTTGACAAAATATTTCTGAAATTAATGAAAATGATGCGAAAGTACAGACCAATGGATCAATTCCCTATAATTTTTATTTTATTTCAATATTTTTCTTTTAATTTCTTTAATTCGAATTAAAATATTAAATTTGAATAATGAAAATATTTACTGACTGTAAAGTCGATAATCGAAAATAAAAATTTCAAAAGGTTTTTATCAATAAAAATGTGTCGAAAGCTAAAGTGGTTAAATGAAAAAAAAAGAAAGCAATGAATGTGAATGAAGTTTGAAATTCCCAAGCGAAATTACTGTCTTGTTCCCTTCGCTTAATTTTTTATTTCGTAAGCACCTTAAAGTTTTAGAATCACCAGAATTTAATTTCTCAAAATTTGAAATAGATGTATAGCAGAGTGCATCAAAGCTTGAAAGACGTACCTCTAGCATCAGCGGTAGCAGCAGAATTTTGCGATCATAGCCGCAAATTTTTGTTTTGTTCTCCAATAATCTTGTGCTTCAAACTTTTCAACTCTCCGATCCCTTTCTCTCACTCTATTTTGTTTTTCTTTTTTTAAATTTTTTTCTACTAGAATTTTCATTTCTGTTTACATTATATCCGAATAATGTAAACAGAATCATTTAGAATTAACACAAAAATTTTATTTTCGTAGTCGTGTTTTCCAAGCGGCAGAAAAATTACCTACACTTTTTCTTTTCCGAAAGAATATATGCGATAATATTTTCTTTTGCCATGTATCGCGAAAATATTCGTAGTTTATGAAAGTGCAGGAAATAAGGACAAAACACAAAGCGAAAATCTCAAAATGCCCACAAAAAAACAGTCCTTTAAGAAGAATTTCCCGATTATTAAAATAATTGTTAATATTCCAGAAAAAATATTTCCTTAGATTAAAAATGCAAAATTTTGATAAAAAAAATTCATAAAAATATCTTTGATCCGAATTTCTTTCAATGAAAAAACAATTTTCAAGATCAAAAATATTAATTAATATTTAAATTGAAGATTTAAGCAAATTAGAAACATAAAGAAATAATCTTTAAAAGAAAGATTTTTATGCTTATCCCCAACTGAAATTGCAAATTAAATTAAAAGAGGGTTTTGAAAAAAAACAAATAGAAAAAAAATTTAAATTGAGCCACTCAAAAAAAGCGAAAATTGATACAAACAAAAATTCAAAGGATCATGCTTGTGTGATAAAGTGCAAAATTAAAAAAAAAAAAAAATCACGCAGAAAAAATTGTGTGTCTCTGTTCTTGGCTTCAATTTTGGGTTTCACTATAGAGAGAATTATTTGCATATTCATAATATGTAAATTTTCATTATTGTCAATGTGATAAGAAGCTTCGAAATATGTTACGAAACAATTTAATCTCTTTCAAGCGATACTCACTTGAACATTATTTAACTCGTCTTCGTATCTTCGTAGACGGGAAACTTCTGTTTTTAAATTATCCACTTCGGTCATTGCGAATTTTAAATGGTGTGACTTCTCCTCCACTTCTTGTTCTTTGGCTAAAAGCTTTATAGAGAATTGAGAAAATTTATAACACAAATGCAAATTAAATTGTAATTTACAAATTTAGTAGAATTTAATTGATCATTTTGTAAATGTAACGAAAAATTAAATTAAATTTATGTAAATATAAATTTAATTTTAATAAAAATTGAAATTTAATAAATAAAAGTAGAAAATATTTTAATTATGCAAAACTTACAAGGTGCTTGATTTTGGCCATTTCTTGAGTTTGAAAACCTTCTAATTGTTCAGCATCTTCTTGAAAAGAGTACAATTTCTTTTTGTATTCTATAGAAAAAATTAATTTTGAGTTAATGTCGAAATTGAAAATAAAAAATAGTTTTTCATAGATCTTATTAATTTTTTCTAATTTAAAAAATATTTAAATACTTTACAAAATTAGAAAACAAATTGAAATTGAAAATACCTTCTGCTTCATTTAAAGACAATTCCAATGAACGCCTCGCATTTTCTGCTCTCAATTTTTCCTCTTCAATTTTCGCCTTTTCTTTTTCTTGTTTTTCAACTATTTTCTTCCATTCTTTTTCCTTCTCTTGTATCTTTATTCTCCATTCCTCATCTCGTTTTTCCATTCGTTTGAGCAATTCAGTTTCCTTTTTCTGAAGTCTCCGTCGCCATTCGTCTTCTCTATTCTCAAATTTTTTAACATCTTTGGAAGAAAGTTGTGTGCCATCGGTCAATTTAAAATCAAAACTGTTCTCACGTTTTAACGATATCGGCGGCGAAGACGAAATAGGATTTTCATCTCGAGAATCGTCTAGAGATATCTGAGATCCACTGACACTACTGGTTGATCCTGTCTGTAAATTAAAAAAAATTATTATAATTATAAATTATTATAAATTCTCTAAAATAATTATTTTATTAAAAATGATGCAATATTAAAAAGATAATGTAAAATATAAATTGAATCTTTATAAAGACAACAAAGGCTTCTATTCGTGAACTTGAATGCAACTAATAAACTAAAGAATATTAATTGAAAGTGACGAATATAACACTGTTGACAATGACCTGAAAACTCAAATACAAAAACAATTATCTAAGAATAACAAAAAACGATTCGGAGGCTTTTTATTGAACCAAATGAAAACAATTTAAGTAACAAAAAATAAAATACTTTAAAATGTAATCGAAAAATAGAAAAATTGTCAAACGTATTAAAAGCGTTAAGTTTTTTAACAATAAAATAAATTATAAAATTATTTTATGAATATGATTATCATAATTATGAATCGATTTATCTATTGAATGAATTTAAATCAATTTCGAATTATTCTCTGTGACGATAGTGAAATAAAAAACAAGATCTAATAAAAAGTATTGACGCCGCGTAAGGAAAACATAATTAAATCTTATCAAGGTCGTAAATGTAGGAAATATAGGAAAATCTAATAATTGTAAAACAATTTACCTGGGACAAAAGTTTGGAATTAATTCCTCTGACACTTCCTGCATTTCTGACAACTGTAGAAACGTCACTTCCAATTTCTTCTCTTATTTTGTTCTTCAAACTAGCGAACATAGTGCAGCTTTTTTTTCTTTATTGATAAGGATTAAAGGTGGATGTCAGTAACCACCTGTCAAATGTCAACGTCACAATTGATAACGAAATATGGGTCAATTTCTAGTACCTTCAAATCGTTATATCCTCGTAGATAAAATTATGAAACTTCATTTTATATTAATTTCTGTTTTATACACTCTACTAATAATTGTTGATCCGGTAATTGTTGCATTTTAACTGACAACAACAAAAATCATCATCCACCACACGACTGCCATTATCACTTTTATAAGTGACGTAACTAACCTAAAAATTTCGTACACAAAATTCTAGGAAATTGAAACGATCGAAAGTAACTAGTTTATCGCGGGAAATTTGAATACACTTTTTCTATATCTAAAAGGGGAAATAAGTCGAGAATACAAAAATTCCAAAAGCAGTCAGAAAAAGCCAGAATATTGTGTAAATAATATTAAGTACAAAAATATTACACGAATTAAGAATTGCAGTGCCAAGAGCAATTTTTAACACTACTTCAACTATTTCATTCATTTTCGCACTAAACCGGGATTATAATATTAACTTTGGAAATTTTAAAATTAGCATGATTTATAATACAATAATAAACTGAAGACTGTCTGATACTGTCAAAATTAGGATCAAATTAAAATAAAAAAACAACGCATTAGGGTTTTTTTGTTAAAAAATTGCATGAGGGAAGTGGAGGGAAGTTTTAAAAGACGAAGTTGGCAACACTTGTCGAACATCCAATCAGAACTAATGGAACTAGTGTGAAACAAAATGGCGTCAAATGGAGTTTGTAAACCAATCAACAATCAAACGTTTGTTTTGAAAATGACGGTTTGCTGATGATTTTATTCTTATTGTTGTTGTGAGAGTGTAAAAACAATTTTTTAATGGATAAATAGTGTTTAATTGTGCGTTAATTTGAACAAATATCACGAGAAAAATGGAGGACGACACTATAGCGTCTATAAACTGCTTTGAAATGTGAGTAACCATTCAGTTTTGACTTGCGTCTTTGTGTTATTTTTATCCTATACACACGGGGGTTTTTCTCTATAATAAAGTTAATAAAGCTAAAACAATAATCGGAATATTTTTAGTGTTCTTCTTTCTTAAAGGGGAACATGATTGATGCATAAATTGTGTGCAGTTTTTGTCATAATTTCACATTTCTCACATAACCTCTATTTTCATATTTCATCTCGCATAATATTTTTAAGGTTATCTCCACAGAATCTTTCAAGCTTTGAATGCACAAAAACGGCAATAAGGGAATTTATTTTTGTATCACTTTCTATATTTGAATCATAATACTATTAATCATAATTGTTTACAGTGTAGCCACATGTCAGTAAAGTCAGGGAAATGTCGGGGAAAACAATTTTTTGTCAGGAAAATTAAGAAAATTGAGACTTTTTTCGATTTATTTTCAAAAATTGCGACCTTTTCGACTCTTTTTCCAATTATTCCAACAAAATACCACAATTTTTATTAAAAAAGTGCAACATATTTCGATTTTTATAGTGCGAAAATAATCATGTTTTAAATTTTTAATTAAAAATTCCTCAAGAAATTAATTAGTTTTTTTAAATTATACAAAAATTCTTTTAAGAAATTTAATTATTTTTGAAAAATTACATTAAAATATTTTTAAAAACTAATTCTTAGAATTTTTTTAAAAGTATTTTTAAAAAGTTAATTGTAAGAATTTCTTTATTATAATTTCTATTATTATTATTTTTATTACTAATTTTTATTAATTAAAAAACATGGACAATTACTATTATTATAAAAAATTGATTTTTTGTATTCAAATAATTAAATTCTAATCGAACATTCGGAAAATTATTTAAAATGAATATAGATAATTGATTTAGAGACGAAGTTTAGCTGTAAAATGTAGAAAATAATTTATTTCAGGAAGGATTTTATTTTATTTATTTATTTGAAATTACTTTTTTTTTGGTGAAAAAGAAAAGAATTATCTTTTTGTGGTATACTTGAAAATATTTTTTTTCTTGGTTAATAATTTAGGAATTTATAGGACACTTATTATAATTTTTGGCAAGTGTTTTATTAATTTATTGTTTTTTCTCCTTTTCTAAATATCCTCTTATCGATCCATTGAATGCTCCAGATTCGCTTAAGTGTCACAGATCCTTTTTCAAGCCAAAAGCACAAGTTATAAATATTATCTTATTTAAATTGTTCAGGTTACTTCGAAACTTTCCATTAATTTATTTTCTTCTCGCTCTATCATATCAACAATTCTTGAGGTCAAAAGCCACTCACTGTAGAAATTTTATATCATTTATTGAATAAATGTCGATTACTATTATTAAATTTACAGTTGCAGTGATTTATAATTAATACAAGAGTTTTAAAATTAATTTCTAAAATTAATTTCTACAATTAGTTCTTACAGAAATTAATACGTATTTTTATTGTTTAGGTCAGTTTTTTGGAGTGGAAATTACGCAGAAGTAAACTTTTCGTTTACTTGAGTTGAAAATTTTAGAAAAGATTTAATGATGTAAACAAAATTAGGAGGATCAACTTTACTGCATTATTTTCCATCGATTCGCATCTTAAGACACCTTGACCTTTTGCGAACTACTTAAGGAGCTTAGATTGCTTGACTTCGATAATAATTTCAAGATTCGTGACACGAAAATTGTGTTAAAAAAAATATATTGTTTCTAGATTTTTTATCTAAAAGGTTTTGATTTTTTTGATCAAAATTTGTGTCGTTATTCATTGATTTTGGAGCTTGAGACTTGAGAATATTGGAAATTCGAAAGAGAGATTTATTGTGAATTTCAGATCGATCATCACATGTGTGAACTCCCACTTTCAGTGGAGCTTTCTGCCCCTCTTTCGTTGCATTTCTCACCCCCTCTTCATCATTCCAGCGCATCCACGCTGCCGTCTTCTTCAGTCGACTCTAGTCCGTCGAATAGTCGTTTGTGTGTATATGTGATAAAATTTATCGTCAATTTCTATTTACACCCGCAGTAGAGAACAAATATTGCATTAATATATTTTTAATGACACAAGTTTCTTATTTTTAAAAGTGCGATATTTTTGACATCACTTTTTTAGTGGGAGACAAAAAGGACAATTGAAAAAAGAAATTAAAACAATGGGTCATAATAGACCATCGGCGAAAAAGAGATTATTTTTTGCAAAGAGAATGGTGAAAAAAGGAAAATTACCACAAAAGTGAAGTTTTCTTTCGAATGACATTTTCAACTCTTTAATTAACTGTTAAACTTTGTTTATTTAGTTCGTCTCGTTCTGTGCCATAAACGGATTTTCTGGGATTTTTTGACTGAAAAAGTTGGTGACAGTATTTTTTAACGAATGGACCCAATGTGATTTAACTCTGGACATTTGATTTAAGTGATAATTTCTTTTTTTTCGTTGTTTGTTTAGAATCGGTTAACATTGTGTTTTTTGTGTTCAGTGTTATTTATCTAGAAATCATCTTGAATTATCACGAATTGATTCTGATACATTTGAGGCGAATGTGCGCCGTAAGGGATGGACAATAATAATTCAGGCAACGTGCTCATCTCGCCTTGAGTTTCATTTTGGCACAGCATCCGGACTGAAAATTATTGTCAAGTGATTTTTTCGAAAACAGTTTTCATTACAAAGGACATTTTACAAAAGCTAGATTTATTTCCTCTCCCCCTCATCGCTTTTCATCATTGAAAGAAAGAAATTTTTCCAAATTTTGAAATTTTACTCACTTAATCTTTAAATTTTCTGCTCTTACATAAGACTGATTTTTCGCGCCAAAAATTGTGCCAAAGGGTGAAAGTACAAAGAAATCAGTATTTAATAGAAATTGGATTGTTATCGTTAATAGAATTGTAATATATATATATATTTTTATTGCATTTTTCCAAAGTAAGGAAGGGGGAAAAAATCAAAATGTTTCTCGGAGGTTTAGGATATTCGAATACAAATCAAAACAACCTTCAATCGCCAACGAGAACTAGTATTTGGGGAAGTGCTTTAAGTCCATTCAGAAAGTAAGTTGAAATTGCCGGTACTTAGAAATAATTTTCTTTCATGTCTTCAGGTAGTAAAATTTCTCTGTAGTATAATTTTATAGCTTTTGAACAATTTCTAAAGTTATTGAGTATTGAAATTGGCTCATGAAGGGTCCCAATTTACCTAAGTATTCTATTCTCTTTATAGGGTCTATTTTTTCTGCAGAGGAAATTAACAAATTTTTCCGAGAAAGTAATGGAGACTGTAATAATTTTTTTATT
The DNA here is from genome assembly GCF_015476425.1 of Leptopilina heterotoma. Taxonomy (NCBI): domain Eukaryota; kingdom Metazoa; phylum Arthropoda; class Insecta; order Hymenoptera; family Figitidae; genus Leptopilina; species Leptopilina heterotoma. Next base: position 1,988,332 of record NW_025111114.1, read on the forward strand.
TATAAATTTTATTACAAAATGTCTCTATCTCTCTATTACTAAATCAAGGTTGCCACAGGTTAGGGAAATCAGGGAAGTCAGGGAAAGTAAAATAGGTCAGGAAAATGAGGGAAAAGTCAGGGATTTTTATTAAAGTACTGGAAAAAATTGAATTTTAGAGAAGTTACAAATGATTGCAAAAATTCAATTATTTTCAAAAGTAATACAATTCTTCGCAAAAATTCAATTATTTTCAAAAGTAATACAATTCTTCGCAAAAATTCAATTATGTTCAAAAATTAAAAAAAATTCTCGTCAAAATTCAATTATTTTTAATAATAATAAAATTCTTTGCAAAAATTTCAATTATTTTCAAAAAATTTTCCTCAATTCAATAATTTTCAATTTCTACTATAATAATAAAATTTTTCAAAAAAATTCAATTATTTAAAAAAAAACATTTATTTTAAAAAATTTCTTCGCAATAATTCAGTTATTTTCATGAATAATAAAACTCATCATAGAATTTCAATTATTTTTAATACAATTTTCATTAAATTTCTCGACAAATGAAATTGTTCTTAAAAGTTGGATTAAAATTTATCAAAGAAATTCAATTATTTTAAAAACTTTTGCCTATATTTTCAATACATTTTTAATTAAATTTTTTCAAAGACTTAAATTATTTTCAAAAATTTTAATGAAATTCTTTGTAACAATTCAATTTCTTTCAAAATAATTTTAATAAATTTTGTCGAAATTCAATTATTTTCAATGTCTACCTACTATTTCAATAAAATTTCACAAAAGAATTCAATTATTTAAAAAGAAATTTTAATAAAATTCGTCTAAAGAATTCAATTATATTTTCAAAAGTAATATAATATCCGAATAATTAAAAATTTCGTAAAACTGAATTGTAAACAAATGAATTTTAAAATTCTCCAGGAAGTTTTGTAAAAATTATTAAAAATAATTGATAATTGACTTCTTTTGAAGAATTTTAATAAAATTATTGAAAATAATGACATTTATCAAAAGAATTTACTTAAAATTGTATTAAAAATAATTGAAATCCTGTGAAAAATTTTATTATTTAGGAAAATAATTGAATTCTTACAATGAATTTTTATTACAATTTTTTTTAAATTAGTTAAAAACACGAAAAAAGATGTAATTTTGGTAAAGTTACAAATTATTGCAGAAATTTAATTATTTTCAAGATTAATAATATTCTTCTCAAAAATTAAATATTGTTGAAAAATAATAAAATTCTTCTTAGGGCTTCAATTATTTTCACAAATTGATAAAAAAATGAATATTAGTTAAAATTTTAGATTATAATTGAATATTAAAAGCATTATAGCACGAATTTTTAAAAATAATTGATAATCAAATTCTTTCGAAGAATTTAAAAAAAATTTTTGAAAATAATTACATTTTTCGAAGAATTTACTTAAAATTGTATTAAAAATAATTGAAACTCTGCGAATAATTTTATTATTCATGAAAATAATTGAATTCTTGCAACGAATTTTGTTATAATTTGTGTAAATAATTTAATTTTTTTTTTAAATTTTATGGAAATTAAAATTTTTATAAAACATGAAGATATCAATTACTCCCAGTCGAAGACTCGGAGTAATTGATATCTTCATGTTTTATATTAATATTCTTATAAGTTGTTAAATTTTAAAAATGTTTTATTTTGAATGTTTTGAAGAATTTTAATTCCTAAGTATGGAAAAATAATAATAAAATACTTATTTATAAATTTACTTATTGATGTTTGCGAATTTTTTCTTCATTCGAATCGAAAATCAATTGATTGATTTTTGAACTATATTGATTTCGATACGATTATTTATTGCTCCAGAAATTGATTGTATGGGAATATTGATTTATTTCTTCATTATAAAGAAAAGATGCAACGCAATTGCATCAATTAACATAAATTCAATATTTCCGGACATCATAAATGGAGTTTTTGTGAAGAATGGAATATCGAGTTGTATATATTTACTACGCCTACGAAATATACTCCTACATGAAATGCAAAAGAGAGTCAAAATAAATTAGTGCCGCGTATAAACAAAAGCGTTAATTTGAACCAATTATTTAATCCCCGGTTATTAATTTAACGAATTCATTTAACGAATTTAAAAAAAAATAATTTCCCATAAAATTGGAATTATATTTTTATTCGCTTTTTTCGCAATAAGAAATTTATTTTATTTATTTATTTCCCGTCTAAATTTTTGAACGTTCAATGAAGAGAGATTTTTTCGTCACTTTGTTCAATTTGAATTTTTTTTTCTATTTATTTATTTGATAGAAACGGATTTACTAAAGAAAAGCACAAAATTATTAAAAAAAAGAGCTTTTTGTACTTTAAAAAATTAATTTTTAGCTATGAAAATATTTTATTTATTCTATTTTCATTTTAGTTTTGTAATTTTTGGGAAATACTTGAATGGAAAAAAATTTCGTCCATTTTAACGTTCGAAACTTTAGAATATATATTTTTTTCGAAGAAAACTTAAATATTTCTGTAAAATTATTCGATACCGATTTTGAAAAATTTTAGTTTTAATTCAAGTTTTCTAAATTTGTATCTGGGATAATGGGAAAATTTCTAAATAATCTTGTACCAAATATTGTTTCCTGGAGAGTTTATGTTTCGAAATTTGTTATCACAAAAAGATTCCTTTGTTAAATTTTTTTCGACTGTTGTTCTAATTCCGATAATTGCTTTGTACAAATATTTTTATTTTCCTGAAACAAAATTAGTTAAATATTAGAATCTATAAATTAGATTTATTTATTTTTAACTTATTTGATTTATTTTACGTTAACTTTGCTCCCGATATGTAATTATTTGTATTACGATTAATATAGAGAAAACGAACGAACTACTGATAATTTAAATCATAATTTTCTTTTTCTGATAAAAGTAATATTAATTGAAAGGAAAGCATTGATGAAAAAAAATATATAATTTTATTGAGTAACATAAAAAATAATATATCTTGTCATGTCGTAAGTAGTCTTAATTCATCATTAATTGAAACATTTATCAATTTGTAAAATTGAAACGTATTTAAAGTAATTGTTTTCTTATAAACTTGTTGGTAAAATTTAGTTTCATCAATAACTTCCTTTTTAATTTCAAAAAATAATAAATAGCAATAAAAATAACAATCCTGGCTTTCCATCTCCAGCAGAGTTAGTCCCCCATTTTTTCAGTTTTAATTTTAAAAAATAATAAATTAAAAAATTCAGACTCACATGATTTGATTGTTAATTTTCAAGTGCTCTTCAGTTTTTGAATTCTTTACTTTTTGTTATGTTTGAAATTGTTGTTAATTTCGACATTGTTGACATTGTTTGAATATTGTTGACTATAAATTAGCAACTGACAATTGCCAATTGACTATTTAAAATTGACAAATTGGAAATGATTTAAAATTGCATAATAATGTTTTAATAAATACGTATTCTTCACAATTAGATTCAATTAATTGCTATTGTTTCCTTTTTAGTTTTTGCGGGTCTATTGACAAAATTTCCTGGCCTGCTGATAATCTCTGCAAAAATTGGAATCCAGAAATAATTTGGTGGGAAATACGCATGCGCATTTGAAAGGATGTCGACATCGTCGACCCTCCTCGAGTAAAGGTCGCTTCACATCCCAGTCACTGATACCCCACTCATTTTAAAAATCAACTGGAAATAATTTAATCCCTTAAATTATTCTGGAAAAAATAGTCATTGAGGATATAAAATGATTTCCAGTTTCGTTAGAAAGAAATCTCTTCTTCTTCTTCAATTGGATTTTCTGTTGCTCTTCATCAGCAAAAATAGAACAAAAAGGAGAAAAAAAGGAAATTTCCTATTTTACATCCTTGTTTATATTTTTCCGAATTTAAAAACAAATCCGACATTATATGGAAAATAGAATTTTTTTTCCTGTATTTCGTCCAATTGTGCAACAAGCAGCATCACACGTTGGTCCATAATACGCTCTTGTTACGTATTGATTATTCTTTCAAGCTTAATGACGTCATTCTTAGCTTACACATCAAAACATTCTGTTATATTCTTTCGCAAAAAAAAAAAAAATAGAGCGGAAATAAATTTTCCAAAATAATAATAAACATTTCGTTCTGTTGAGATTGACGTGTTAATTGTCTGCAAATATTTCTTAACGGTAATAATATACTATCAGTCAAATGAGACGATACCTGGTGTAATAGTTCTTCTTCGAATACACTCTCAATTTGAGATTAAATTTCGCTTCATTTTTTCCAGAATTAATAGATTAATTATTTAATAATAATCTTAATTTGAGAAGATTAAATTTCTCTTTATTTTTTCTTGGAATTGATAAGTTAGAGAGGTTCAATAAAAAATTATAGAGAAAGGAATTAAAATCTTTTTTTATTAAGATATACAATTTTTATGAATAAATTATTGTCCCTGGGTACATTGATTTCGCTCTCCCTTTGCAAAGTATAACTTTAATCAGCAGATTTATTGAGAGATGAAAAGTCTAGTTAACTCCAATTTTAAACTTCCATTCAAGATGTTTTGCCACTGTATTAAACTATATATTGCTTTCATGATAGGTATATAGTTAAAAATAAATAAAAAATTGCTCGTGAAAAATTTGTGAAATTTCGTTTGCTTTTAAAAATTCTATTTTCACTATAAAACTTTAACTATAGAGAGAATTTTTAATCTTGATAAATTAGTTTCTATCTATTTCAACTTTTTTCATATTTATAGTTTATTATTCTATTAGTCTCGCAAATAAACGAAATTTCAAATCAAGGACGAAAAAATTGAAAGTAATTTTTTGGGCGTTTATCTTTTTTATTCACCCACACGACTCATTCGAATCTCTCAAAGGGTCAGAAACCCACGAAATTAAATTTTATACACTTCTGAAGAGTTTCGTTTAGAAATACATTATTATTATATTTATTTTCCATTGTGATTGTGATGATCATTATTATTATTATTTTTATTATTATTACTATTATTACTATATTAATATTTATATTTCGGAATATATTTATTATCACTCTCTAAATTAGTAAATTTTAATTATAGTAAATTTTTTTTACTAATTTGAATTAGTGACTTATTTAGTACATAATTAATTGTTAATGTTTATATTTTTAAAAATTTAAATATAATTCTTCGCAAGAATTCAATGATTTGCATAAATAATAACATTTTTGCCAAAATTCTATTTTTTTTAAACTTTCAATAAAATTTCACGAAACAATTCAATTATTTTCTATAATTTTAATAAATCCTTCGAAACAATTTAATTATTTTTTTAAATAGTAAGATCTTTGCGAAAATTCAATTAGGCAATTTCAATAAAATTTCATGAAAGAATTCACTTTTTTCTTAATTCGTTATAAAATTTTTCAAAACAATTTAATTATTTTCTAAAATTTTAATAAATTCTTCGATAAAATTCAATTATATTTGTAAATAGTAAAATTCTTTGCAAAAATTCAGTTATTTTTAATACAATTTTAAAAATATTTCAAAAAAGAATTAAATTTTTAAAAAATGTATAACAAAATTTCACGAAAAAAATCAATTATTTTTTAAAATTTTGATAAATCTTTCACAATTCAATTATTGTTTAAACTAATAGAATCATTACAAAAATTCAATTATTCACAATAAAATTTCACGAAAGAATTCAATTTTTTTCTTAAATCATTATAAAATTTTTCTAAAGAATTCAATTATTTTCTAAAATTTTTTAAAATCCTTCGAAACAATTCAATTTTTTTAAAAATTTTTAATAAAATTTTTCTAAAAAATTCAATTATTTTCTATATATTTTGATAAAATTTCTAAAAAGAATAAAATTATTTTAGAAAATTGTAATAAAATTCTGAGAAGAATTTTTTATATTTTCTAAAAATTTTATTAAAATTCAATAATTTAATTGTTTGATTTCATTTATTAAGAAACACGATTATTTTAAAAGCATGAAAGAAATTGTTCATTAAATTCTGTCAAAATTTTTAATTAAAATTATTAAAGAAATTCCATTATTAAAAAAAAAAATTCAAAGAAATTCTTCAAAAGAATTTAATTTGGATTTTCAAAAATTTTAATAAAATTTTTGTCAAGAATTCAATTATTTTCATAAATAATAAAATTCTTTGGAAAAATTCAATTATTCTCAAATTTTTTGATAATATTAGTGTCAAGAATTCAATTATTTTCATAAATAATAAAATTCTTCGAAGAAATTCAATTATTCTCAAATTTCTTGATAAAATTCTTTGCAAGAATTCAATTATTATTTTCATAAATAATAAAATTCTTTGAAAAAATTCAATTACAAAATTTTTTGTTAAATTTCTTGGCACGAATTCAATTATTTTTGTAAATAATACAATTCTTTGAAGAAATTCAATTATTCTTAAATTTTTTGATAAAATTCTTTGCAAGAATTCAATGATTTTTAAACAAAAAAGCAAACAACAACTGACTTTAAACTGCGAACAGATTACCGGAATACAACGATCATTAATATAGATTTTAATTTATTAATTATTATTTTATTCCAAAAAAATAATAATTTTCATTATTGAAGTGGAAAAAATTTATTTGATTCAAATAATCGATTTTGTATGCATTTTGTTCTACTGAAAGAAATAGAATACATATTTATTTATATTGATTGAATTTTTTTAAATTGACGGATTTAATTACAAGTCTGGTTTTTAAACAAAATATAAGTATATGTGAATTATTACGTAAAAACAGGTAATCGAAACCTAGACATTGAATAGGGAAACTTGTTTTTAAAAAATGAAATCGCAGTACACAGTATTTTATATTTTATCAAAAAAAAAAATATAAAGTTGCTTACTTCGAAAGTTTAAAAGGTTGAGATGATAGAGTCGTTAGCTTGGGACGTAATTACAATGCTATTTTTATTCAAGCTCTTCTTTCATTCTTAAGGGCTCGACGCGTGTTTTTTTATTCACTTTTACCGAACAGGAAAAAAAAGTATACAGAAAAATACTTCTTTGAAAAATATTTCCTGACATTAAGTAATGTCTTTTGAAGTGTAGTTATGCGGTACTTGTTAATTTACTTCAATGCGAGCTAAATAATTTAATTACTAAAAATTTATATTATTGAAAATAATATATTAAAAAAAATAAATTAATATTACGAATTAAAATTACGGAAAATTAATATTATGAATTAATATTAGGAATTAATATTGCCGGGATTTAATATTATTAATTACTTAATTCAAATGCAACATCTGCTGTTTGTTTCTATTTCCGTTTTTTGTAGAGGAAAAGCCGCACAGAATGTCAAAGAAGATGGCTGAAAGGGAGAAATATATTTTTTTTGCGTCATTTTAAATGAACCCTTCTAGAGATTCTTGGAAGTCTACATCGGGACGAGTTAGAACTAACTTAATCGTATATATGCAGGTATTACGGAGAAATGACAAAATTTCCAACCGAGAAGCATTCCTTTCGTTTTTCATCTTCTGCACGAGAATTTACTCCGGAAAATTGAATTAAGTGTTTAATTTCGTAATGGTTGGATTAGCGTTTCTATTACTGCTAATTAGATCCTCATAATTATTCATAATAAGAATTTTTAATGTTTTCATTAGAACTAATTTTTTACTTTTTTATTTTTGCGCTACATTTACTTTTTGTTATCCAAAAAGTCTACTTTTATTGTCAAAAATTTTAATTTTTAATTTTTAATTATATCTTTCAATTTTTAAATTAAATTTAAAGGAATAAATTTCTTTGACATTCTGTGGCGGGGAAAAAATGTTAATTTGCTCTTTAAAGGTATTTAAAACATTCTATTTAAATTTCGTGACATCGGTAACTATTTTAATGTTTGGACTTTTTCCAAAATCTCACTAATATCGATTTTCGTGTTATTTTCGAATTTTTAACTATACAATTTAGAGTAAAAAATTTGTCACATGTTTTTTTATTTGTTTTTTTAACTTAGTGTGTAACAAATAGCTTTCAAATTAATTTTCTTTTCTTATTTTATTCACAAAATGGCTTTTAAATTACTTTATAGTAAATAAGATATAAAATCTCCTCATGCGAGCCAGATGTGTACATTTTAATTTGAAATTTAAGTGCAGACTATGTGCATTAATTTGCATATGAAAAATAAATAGGCACCATATGGTTAAGTCTGTTTTTTCGTTTTTTTATCTCTAAATGATTCATTACTCATATTAATTTCTATTATAATTAATTGATACAAATTAAATATTAGATTGCAGTAAACAAATATTACGTTTTTATTACTGCTTAATATTTTTTTATTACTGCTTAATATTTTTTTATTACTGCTCAGTAGTTTTTTTTATTACTACTCAATAAAGTTTTTTTTATTACCGCTTTCAATTTAAAATAAATATTTAAAAAAAATACCCAAGAGAAAAATGTCGACAGGAAAATTTGTTTTTTTGGATAAAAATAACTGGAAAAAATTAAATTATAGTAACAATTGTGTATTTTCAAAAATGGCTAACAAGCAATAAAGTGATAGAAATGATTTGAAATGATGATTGAGAATTTTCTCTCTCTCTCTCTCTCTCTCTCTCTCAATAATGATGATGTATTCCATTACTATTGTGGACAATGGGATGAAAACCGTATTTATCCACATGATATTTCACAGTTCGAATATTACCGCCAGGTTCGTGAACAGTATACTCTCCATGCACGTGATGTCCTGAATAATTTTTCAAAAATTTACCATTCAGTTTTTTTAATTTGATTGAGAGAAAAATAAGACAACCGTAAATTGGAATTTTCGTTACATTTTTTAGATTTTAAAAAATTTGGATGGAAATTTTTAATTCTGGTAAAAGTCTATCTTGGGAATGAAAAAATATTACGGGAATAATTAAAAATAAAGTAGGAGTAAATAGAAAAAATTAAATATTATAAATTCAAATAATTTAATAGAAAGAATTAAATATTAAGTTCAAATAATTGAAAAGAAAGAATTAAATATTAAGTTCAAATAATTGAAAAGAAAGAATTAAATATTAAGTTCAAATAATTGAAAAGAAAGAATTAAATATTAAATTCAAATAATTGAACAGAAATAATTAAATATTAAATTCAAATTCAATAAATAAAGTATAACTTTATTGAAATAATTTTTTGAATTAAAAAAAAAAAAATTAGTAAGTAACAAAATTTTAATTAAAATTATAAATTCTAATTTTTTGCTTAAAAAATTATTTCAATAAAGTTATACTTTATTTATTGAATTTGAATTTAATATTCAATTGTTTAAATTAAATATTCAATTATTTGAGTTTAATATTCAATTATTTGAATAAAATATTCAATTATTTGAATTTAATTAAATTAGAATAATTAGAATTTCCAGTAAATAATTTTTTTTAATACTGACCGTCATGATGTTCTTTATGACCGTGAAAATCTTTGGTATGATAATCTTTGACACCATAAGAGAACTTATAATGAGGCGATGCAACATAATCGTGATGATGATGTCCATGCTTATCTACCCAAGAGACTTTTTGGTGATGGCCATGGACAGGTCCATTGTAATGTGCAAACGAATAGGCTTTGTGGTGATGATGGTCATGTCCAAATGATCCCAAACTTCTTCCAAACAATAGAAATATTAAAATTGATAATGGAAGAATCTGTGAAAAAATTTCGTCTTTAAATTCTGTAAATTACTAATCAAGAAAAATAATAATATGCAATTATTCATAAATTATAAATTTTTAAGTAGTTATTAAATTAATTAATTTTTAAATAATTAATTAATTTAATTTAATTAATTAATAATTAATTTTTAAATAAATTCAAAAAAATTCAATTGCAATTTTCATTCAATTTCTTTAATTCAACAAAATTCTGTTCAATTCCAAATATTTTCTAATTATTATTATTTATTAAATTAATTATTGAGTTTATTATAATTATTAATTAATTATTCTCTTTGCGTAAATTATTAATTTTTTTATTCGTGTTAATTAATAATTATTCTATTCTTATTAATTATTACATTCGAGTTAATTATTAATTATTATATTTGAGTTAATTATTAATTATTCTGATTCGAGTTAATTATTAATTACTCTATTCGAGTTAATTATTAATTATTCTATTCGTGTTAATTATTAATTTTTCTATTCGTATTAATTATTTTTAAATAATTAATTAAATTAAATTAATTAAATTTTTTTGTGATTGACAAAAAAACCAATAAAATTACCTAAAAAAATAAATTTATTAAATTAAATAAAAAAAAAATTTAAGTAAACACTTACAAATTGAAACACTGACATTTCGATGAGAAATTTTCCAATGAAAACTGTCAGGATCTCAGGGAGTCGATAGACTAAATTATTTTTCAGTCTTATCTCAATTTATATCAATGAAAAATATTGACAAACTTTAGTTTATTAACAAAACAAAAAAAAGTGGGTCGATTCATGAGTTTTTTTTCGGTCCCTTGACTCTAATTTCCATTTTGTTGCAAAAGAAAAAATAATTTCTTCGCAAATAATATTCATTGGTGCGGAACATTATATATTCAAAAGAGGAAAGAGACAATAAAGAACCGAAAAAATTAGATTGAAAATTTCTCAATATTCGTCATTACAATTATTAAATTATGAGAAATTCATTTTTTACGCGCGCCTGTCGGAATTTCTTTCAACATTTTTTTTTTCGTTTTTCCGGTCATTTATTAATTTTACAAATTTTCTTTTATGTTTATATTTTTATTTCTTTATTTTTATCCTTTTCTTAAAATTTCTTTATTTGCTTTTATTAATTTTTTGAATTATTTTTATTTATTTCTTTTATTTTATTTATTTATTTTATTTTCTCTTTAATTATTTTTACTTTTCTATTATTTACAATAAAATATATTTTAATTTAATTATTCCTTAAAAAAAAATATTGTTTATGCAATTAAATTATTATTCCCGTTTATAAATATATTAATAAATTATTCCCCTTAAAAATATATAAATTTATTATTAAACTGGGTCAAAAACTACATAGAAAATATGTTTAACAAAGATTGACAAAAATCGACTATCCTACGGGGGTCGATTTTCAAAAAAACAAAGAAAAGCACCGATTTCCTGTTAGATTTTCTCTTGTATTCAGAAATTCGATCAGCATCTGTTAGGGACAATATCCGCCCGTATGAATAAGACACTTTTAGGTAAAGATTTCCGGTCACATAAAGTGTGCTTAGTTTTGTAAAAAAGAATTTCTAAAAGTGTTTTAAAGTTACAAAAAAGAATTCAGTGATTTAAATTCAAAATTTAAAAAAAAAAAAAATTCAATAATTGATTATAAAAATAGTTGAATAAATATTTAGTATTGAAGATATTTTCGAAACGTTTTTTTGTTGATAACAAAAAAAAGAAGGTAAAAATGGTTCTTTTCTACACAGATGGATTGCTATTTTTAAAACTCCGTTTATTATCTCATCAATTTATTTTAATGGACCATAATTCGTTCAATAACTCTTCGATAGTGTATATTTTTGGGTGTTCCTTAAAGACTTTGCAGAAAAAAAAGTTGTTATCGATTAATTAATTTTGTTATTTAATTATAAATTTTTATTTTAGTTTCATTTATTTTTATTTCGTTATTTATTATTTTATTGTTATTTATTTATTTGTTAAATGATAAATAAATTTATTTAGTTATTTTTTATTCAATTATTTATTATTAAAAGAAATTAGAAAGTTAGAAGATTAAATTAATTAAAAATTAGAAAAAAACATAAAAGAAATAAATTAGACAGATTTTATTCTACAATGAAATTTTAAAACAGTAGAATTTAGTTTTTGAATTAATGAAAATAGCAGAATTCAGAATAGGAAAAAGGGACATTAATTATGTGTATTTAATTTTCACGTGTGGGTCATGAATTTAAACGTGTGGCAAGAGTAGTAGACAAATAACTTCACATCCCTCTTTTTTTCCCAATGTTTAAATCCCCTAACATCTTTCTAATATTAGGACTTTCTCAAGTTTAAGAACCAGTATAGTTTTTACTCTTATATTTATTCTTAGCTCAAAGGAAGATCAACTCTCTTCTCTTGAAATCGTCTTCTATTTACCTTTTCGAATTCTTTAAAAATCAAATCTGAATCGTAAAAATTCGACATTATGCAATTTAAGAAAAAAATTTTTACTCGATTTGAAAATCTCATCAATTGTCAGAAAATAATTATGCGAAAAGAATTTACAAAATTCTTTTCTTGAAATTTAGTTTATTTTTATATATTTATTTATTTATAAATATGTATTATTTATTTAATACTTTATTAATTTATTTGGCCAATTTATCAATTTACAAATTTACTCATTGTGGAATTTTGTTTTCTGTTTCAGTACAAATATGCCGCTGCAGGACATAACTATGAATCAAACACTTCCTCTAGTCAATGGTGAATAATTTTTTATTCTAAATTATTTGCATTCGCTTTTCGAAAATTGTAGTTGTAATATTTTTATTTTTGTCTAAATTGTCACAACTTCACAATAACTTGAGAAATATTTGAGATTTAATTTAAACGATATTAATAATGTGAAATAATTTTCGTCTGGGGTCATTAATCGATCAGACATCAAAATGAATTGGTTCATTGTTCGAAGGTCTTCTCACTGTACTTTTGATATGATAGACAATGAGACTATATTTCTTTGCTTTTCTCGATCGTCACTACCGCACCCAACGTTTTATTGTTAATTTCCGAGACAAATTGGTTCCCAAGTGAAGCGTATCATTTTGCCACAGTTAACGGAAATGATTATCGAAAATGTCGAAAAAAAAGTCATTTGCATTTTGGATATTTTCGATTGGCTCTTATCACTCGAAATGATAGTCTTTTTATTGACAGTATTTTTTTTCATTTCAATTTGTAAATTGACAATTTACTTTTTATACATTTCGAGGAAGCTCGATAGATTAGAGACAGGATTCGTTTCGATTAATCGTAATTTTAATTAAACAGTAATTGTGTTTAATTTATTATTTTTTATTTGAAACAATTGTAAATGTTCAGATTTTTTGATTAAGTACAAAAAATTTTAATTTTCTGTATAATTTTTTTTTCATTTATTTAATAAATAAGTAGTTCTACACTTAATAAGTATCAAAGCTTTCCTGAAATATTGTCAAAATTCTAAATTTGAGTGACAGTGTAGGACTGCGACAAAATTGTCGACACAAAAGTTTCTGAGAATTGTTTTAAGTACTCTCGACCACCAAAGGAGGACGTGGAAAATTTCAAATTAGTCCTTTTTTTGACTATTATTAGACGATTGTTTTCTAGAAGCGAATACAAATAATTGACAAAATATTAAAATTTGGTAAAATTGATTTTTTTCGAATATAAGTATCAATAATATTTTTTTAGTTTTACAGAATAATGTTTATCTTCGATTTTCTTTCTCGATTCTTCGGACTTACGAATTGAATATTTTTTAGGGAATTTGGCGTTCGCTAATTTGGAATTTTTTTTAATGAACAAAGAATGCGGTGTAGTTAGAATTAAATCCAAAGTTACTCGATCTTGAAAGTGATGGATGAAGCATAAGAAAAGGTAACGACCGGAACACAAGAGGGAGAATATTTCAACTGGATACTGAGAATTGAATTGACAATATTTATCATTTGGCAATATTTGACAACGTTTATCATTTTAGCGAAGAAAAAAATAACTTAAAAGGAGAATTGCAAATTTGGAACAAAAATTTTTCCCAAATTTCTTTTTAGAGAAATGGATCTTTTTAGAGAGGAGAAAAAGGAGATTTTTTACAGCAGTTAAAATAAAATAATTCGAATTTCTATAATTTTGGCGGAAAAAAGTACCAAAATTCTCCCCAAATTTCTTTTTGGAAAAGAAGAATTTTTACAGCAGTTAAAATAATATTCGAATCTTTATCATTTTGCCGAAAAAAAATGTAAAAAGAAAAGTTTTATTTTGGATAAACGAAAGTTTTTATGAGAAAAAATTGAAAAAAGACGAATTTTCACAGCAGTTGAAACAAAATTATTTGAATTTCAGCAAACAGACATTGTATATTTTCGTATAGACGCATTTATAGACATGTGATCTCTCGCATTTGTGCATGAAACTTATCATTGTGGCTGTGTTGAAAATAATTGCAATCATCAAGACTGGACAGAAGGGCAATGAACTGTATCAGAATAAGCTGGTAAACGCTTTGAGAAAGTACAACAAGATGTTGTAAATTTTGGATTTTACCATAGCAAATTCATGTCAGACGTGTCGGACATTTACACTTTAGCGAATGATTCTGCACTTCCGCGATCTTGACAATTAATCTTCAGATAAGAATTCCTCTTGTATTTCTCTATTCTCAATTATGTAACTTCTCTTTGTCTCCGAATTTATCAACAATCTTTCAATTTCCGAAAATTCCGATTTTTTACTCATCAGAAATTATCATCGTTATGCTTCAATTCTAATGATTAAATGATAAAAATTCTAATTGAACGAATTTAGTATTGAATAATTATTTCAATTCAATTATCAAAAGATATTTTTCTAAATTTCTCAAAATTTCTCGCTAAAAAGAGAATTCTGTAATTCGTTTTGATTTTTCTATTTTTCTGGAAATTCGAATTGCAAATTAAAATTTCAATGGAACAATCGGCGTAATTCGTTTGATGTTTCAGTGACATAAATAAAATTTGAATGATCCGCTGACCAACTATGAATGGATCTCGGCTAATCAGAGGCGCCACTCGTGAAATGTAGATCAGCCGAGCAATTTCCTTTTACCTTTTCTTTCGCTCGTTTACTTTTCTTTTTGTTTCTCTGAATTCCGAATTTTTCTTTTTTCTCTCCTTTTAATCGGGAACGAAGCGAATCGCCAGACCCAAAGAATGAAGACCTCTTTGAATAAAAGATTCAAAGTGAAACATCTTCTTGGAAGAGCTTTCAAGTCCCCTTTTTTTGGTTTTCTCCTTGTTTTTCATTATGTACCCGGGAATAGGAATTATAAAAATCTAACTGGAGACTAATGAACTCTATTTGAGTTATGTAAAAAGGAAAATAGTTTTTTTCGACAAAAATGTTTTTTCTTTTTGACAAGAACAGGGCTCCAACTAGGTCCGTAAATTTGCTTGAAGCCCGTAAAAGTCCGCTTTTTTTTTAAAAAGGTCCGTAAAGTCCGTAATTTGATTGAGAAAAGACGAAAAGTTCGTAAATTGCACGATATAATTTGGAGAATTTTGGAGAAATTACAATTGATTGCAGAAATTCAATTCTTTTCAAAATTAATAAGATTCTTCGCAGAAATTCAATTATGTTAAAAATTTTTTTAAAATTCTCGTCGAAATTTCTATTACTTTTAGAAATAATTAAATTCTTCTCCGAAATTCAATTATTTTAAACAATTTTAATAAAATTCTTGGCAAAATTTAAATTATTTTCAAAAATTTTCCTCCATAAATGATTTTTAATATTTACTATTTTGATAACAGTATCCAAAAGAATTCAATTATTTAAAAAAAATTTAATAAAATTCTACGCAAACTTTTAATTATTTTCATAAAATAATAAAAATTCTATAGGAATTTAATTATTTACAAATTTTTTATATATTTCTTCGCAATAATAATTGAATTATTTTCATAAATAATAAAATTTTTACAGGGATTCTAATATTTTCGTAAATAATAAAATTCTTTTTAGGAATTCAATTATTTTTATAAATAATAAAACTCATCGTGGAAATTTCAATTATTTTTAATACAATTTTAGTCAAATTTCTTGAAAAATATATTTACTCTTAAAAATTCTATTAAAATTCGTCAAAAAAAATCAATTATTTACATATTTATTGATAAAATTCTTTATGAGTTTATGAATTTTTAGAAATAATTGAATTTTGAAAAGGTTTCAAATTAAAATCTTTGAAAATCTGAATTTTTATATTTTTAACTAACAATTCTGTGGAATCAATTTTTTTCAGAAAGTTCAATTGCGGATTTATTTAAAAAATTATTTGAAGTTTTTATTTTCTAGTATGTATTTAATTGAACAATTTACAAATAATTGAAATTTTATAAAAATGAATTGTAAACAAATGGATTTGAAAATTATCCAGAAACTTTTGCAAAAATTATTAAAAATAATTGATAATTGTTTATTAATTTCTTTCAATGAATTTTAATAAAATTTTTGAAATTAATTATGTTTTTCTAAGAATTTACTTTAAATTGTATTAAAAATAACTGAAATCCTGTGAAGAATTTTACTATTTAAGAAAATAATAGAAGTCTTGCAACGAATTTTTATTACATTTTAGTTAAAAACAAAAAAAAAATTTAATTTCGGAAAAGTTACAAATTATTGCAGAAATTCAATTATTTTCTTTGCAAAAATTAAATATTGTTCAAAAATAATAAAATTCTTTTTAGGGATTCAATTATTTTTAATTCAATTTTAATCGAATTTCTCGAAAAATGTAATTATTCTTAAAAATTTTATTAAAATTCGTCAAAAGTGTTCAACTATTTAAAAATTTGTTGATAAAATTCTTTATATGGGAATTGAATTCTAAGAAATATTCAATTATTCAATAAATTATTTATTTTTGTATTTAAATAATTGAGAATTTTAGTAGAGTTTTCTGACAAAAATTGATTTGAAAGTAAAATTCAGTTAAAATTTTATATAATAATTGAATATTAAAAGCAATATAGCGCGTGAATTTTTAGAAATAATTTAATTTTGAAATTAATTTTTTTGAAAAAGTTTAATTGAATTTTCTTTTATATTATTTGAAGTTTTTATTTTCTAATATATATTTAATTGAAGAATTTACGAATAATTGAAATTTTACAAAATTGAATATTGTAAAGAAGTGCATTTGAAAATTGCCAAAGAACTTTTTTGAAAATAAAAAATCGATAACTCCGAGTCTTCGACTCGGATTGATCGATTTCTTTATGTTTTATAGTTTTGAGAATTCTAATTTGTAGTTTTAAGTAAAATGTTCTCTTATTTTACTCGGACTGGTTATATTTTTGTCCAAAATTGGTCCGTAAATTTTCATTTTTGGTCCTTAATCTCCGTATTTTTAAATACTTTCACTGGTTCGAGCCCTGCAAGAAAATTATTCGTAACTAAACCATTCGAAATCATTTTTGGTCAGTTTTATTTGCGTATTTCAAAGAAATTAGAAATTTTAGATCTCGAGGAAAGTGTAATTTATTTCTGGAAATAGAAATTTTACATTTTAGACGACAGAAAGTTTGGCGACATTTTCCGATTACATTTTACCAAGAATTGTTCCAAGAATGGCCTAGTGTTCTAGATTTGTCATGCCTTCTTGGCAGATTTCATGTTTCTTGATAATTAAATTTGATGAATCTTGCGAAACCAGAATTTCTCTAAATCCATCTCTTTTTTGACATTCTGTAATTTTGAGAATTGAAAATTAAAAATCGAAAAATTGAAAATTATTTTCAGTACCAAGTTAGGAATTTTTGAAGTCACATAGTAGCTTCTTTGTATGGTTTATCGTCATCTTCCTTTTTATCTTATCACACATTCGTTGTCAATATAAATTTATCTCAATGTGTTTGCCATTTGTCACAGGCGAATTGAAAGAAAATTTTGTCTGAAAAGAATCGGATTTTCTAAGTTGAAATAAAAGACACTTCGACCAGTTCTGGCCTAAATGTGTCATCTATAAATACAGGGAGCTCAGATGAACTCGAACATTCAGCGCCTCTTGGTGTAGACTGCACGTAGTAGCACAACGTATTGCAACTGAAAAACTATGACTCATTTCATTATTGACTTTGATCTTACACTATGATTTAGTCGAAGAAATCATTCACTGCTTCCCAGAAAGTGGAATCTCTCCTTTCAATTTAGAAATTTAAAGGGAACTTTGATTCTATTGTTAAAATAATCTTCCTCTGATGAATGAAATTTTCCAACCCATCCCATCGTCTAATGGACTTTCAACCAAAGTGCTTTAAATTTTTTTCATTTTATTTTTACATTTTCTAGTCAAACGAGGTTTTCTTTTTTCCTCGATTTCATAATTTCATAATTATTTTTTCATAACTTTTTCAATACGGAAAAGAAGTTGCGAGTAGAGGAACATTGCTCTTGGCAAGTAAACTCGTTCTATAAGTGTTTCCAGAACTGTTTGCATATTTGCCAGGAGAAGAAAACATTAGGTATCAATAAA
This sequence comes from Leptopilina heterotoma, assembly GCF_015476425.1. Taxonomy (NCBI): domain Eukaryota; kingdom Metazoa; phylum Arthropoda; class Insecta; order Hymenoptera; family Figitidae; genus Leptopilina; species Leptopilina heterotoma. The sequence continues at coordinate 2,006,616 of NW_025111114.1, forward strand.
CAAATCACTTTGTGACATTTTCGCCTCTTTCCTACTGTAATAAAATATTAAAATTTCTTCTTTGCTTTCGAATTTATTTGCTTACAAATGAAATTTTACAAAAGTACAAAAATTGAAAAAATTTTAAAAATTCTAAAAATTTGAATACGAATATTAATCAGGGTTGCCACAGGTCAGGGAATTCAGGGAAAAGTCAGGGAAAGTAAAATTGTTCAGGGAAATCAGGAAAAAGTCAGGGATTTTTAGTAAAAGTAATGGAAAAAATTGAATTTTTAAAATTCATGACAAAACTCTGAATTTTGATGTTTTCTATGTTTGCCTCGTAAACTATGAAATTACCACGAATTTTAATACAAAACTTTCAATTTTTTCTATTTCTGACAATAATTTCTTCTTAAATAACTTAATTTTTCAAAAAGTTTCATAAAATTATGACTTATAAATAATTATTTCATGAATAACTTTTACAATTTTCATAAATAGTAGATTAAAAGAAGAATTTTAGTTAAAAATACTAAAAAAAAATTGAATTTTGAAAAAGTTACAAATGATTCCAGAAATTCAAATTATTTTCAAAAATTATAAAAATTCTTCGCAGAATTTCAATTATGTTCAAAAATTTAATAAATAATTCTCGTCAAAATTTCAAGTATCTTTATAAATAATAAAATTCTTCATCAAAATTCAATTATTTTTATAAATTTTAATAAAATTCTTGTCAAAATTTCACAGGAATTCAATTATTTACAAATTTTTTAATAATTTTTTTCGAAATAATTCAATTATTTTCATAAATAATAAAATTTTTGACAGGAATTAAATTATTTAAAATACAAAATTTCATAAAAATTTTCGAAAAATATCAATTATTTAAAAAGATTTTTATAAAATTCCTCGCAAGAATTCAATTATTTAAAAAAATTTAACACAGTTCTTTTCAAGAATTCAATTATTTTTATAAATAATAAAATTCTTCAGCGATATTCAATAATTTTTATAAACTTGAATAAAATTCGTAGAAGAGGAATTAAATTATTTTCAAAAGATAATAAAATTAAATTATATTTAAAAAAAATTCTTGTCAAAATTTCAAGTATCTTTATAAATAATAAAATTCTTTTCCGAAATCCAATTATTTTAGAAAAATTTTAATAAAATTCTTGGGAAAATTTTAATTAATTTCTTAAAAATTTAATTAAAATTTGTCAAAAGAATACAATTATTTAAAAATTTGTTGGTAAAATGAATGAGAATTCAATTTTAACAAACATTCAATTTAATAAATTATTTCTTTTTAATTTAAATAATTGAATTCTTCTAGACTTTTCTAATAAAAATTTATTTAAAAATGAATTACCGAATAATCGATTTATTATTTATGAAAATAATTGAATTTTTTTGAGAAATTTTACTACTTGTAAAAATAATTAAATTCTTGCGAAGTATTTTATTAGAATTTTTGTAAATAATTAACTTTTTTTGAAAAATTTTACGGTACTCGTAGAAATTGTCACATTGTCAAATTGTCAAATTGTCAAATTGTCAGAAATTGTCATATCGCCTTCTTCATGTTTTGTAATAATATTCTTATAAGTTGTTGAATTTCAAAAGGGTTTGAATTTGAATGTTTTGAAAAATTTGAATTCCTACAGAAGAATAATAATAATTAAATATTTATTTAAAAAAGAAGTTATTGATTTTTTTTTAATAATTTTACAATTAAAGAAATTTCTAAATGAATGTAATAGAACATTTTTTTGGATATCTAATAATTTTTATAGTGAATCAGAATATTCTTTAGGGTCAGGGGAAAAGTCAAAATCAGTCAGGAAAAAGTCTGGAAATCAGGGAAAAGTCAGGGAAAAATAAAATTAAATATTTGTGGCAACCCTGATTAATTCTCTTCCATAGAAGAAGAAAAGCGTGGGTATTTGAATATTTTAATTTCTCGTGTTTAGTCTGTTAGGATCGCGATTTTCGATATGTTGATCAAGCATTAAAGTACCTTCATGCACACGTTTATCTAGAACGCGTGTGTGGAACGTCATATAGCATCAGGACATAATTTTAACCGAGCTTTATTGCGATGTAACCTCTGTCTGCAGTTGTATTCTGCAACAGTTTGATCTGCTCGCTAGTGAGAGAGTTCTCTTTCATGTTCGTCGAATTTATTTTTCTCGAAAAACAAAAAAATGTCAAAATTGAAAAAAGTTTGTCAACCATTGTGGTATGGGATGTGTTAATTCAAAATTCGCTTCTTCAGCACAATCTGAAAATCTCGAGGAAGACAGACCCATTAGAGTCGAAGTTATGTTCGGTAGGTTTTTTTTTTTTAGTGACAATTTCTTTATTTTTGTAAAATTTACTCAAGTTAAGAAAAAGAGGATAAATTATATATTTTTCGTACTTTTTTTGGTGTATGTGACATTATAAAAGGTGAGAAGAGAAATGGTGAAGGATTATAGTTAAAAACGAAACACGACAATGAGCAGAAAGTTCTAAAGCCCTTGGAAATATGCCAGATGTGTTACGGAGAACTCTAAGTCTAATGAGAGCTCTTGTATTTATGCATTTTGCCAAGTTGGCACGTGTCGCCTCTTCTAAATGAAGAAAAACAGGTGAACTGATAATATAAAAAATTCGTAAATGCCGTCACATCAATTGACCCAATGACCTTTGACTAGCTTCTCTCTCGTCAATATATAATTTTCTTCTCTCGTCAATATCTCCAACGAAAAAAAAGAACTTTTAAAAATCTTCTAAAATATTTTCGCGAGTGTCAGCGAGTGTCATAAAAACAAAGGAAGTTCATCGTTACGTCAACGTATTTTTTCAATTTTTTATTTAAAAATATATACAAAACATTAAAAATCTAAATTAAAAAAATATAAATCTCAAAGTGAAATTAAGAAGAAAAAAACATTTAATAATTTTACGTTTTAATTGTTAGTAATTCTTGGAAAAATACACGTTGAGATATGTGGTAAAAAAGTGACTGGGATATTCAGTTTTTCTTCATTGTACCAAATGTGATTTAATATTTTCACAAAAGTTCTCACTGATCATGAGTTGTAAGATTAAATATGTGTTGAATTAATTAAATTGATTGTAGTTCCAATTTGTTTAGTTTTTAAATATTTTCAGGTTTTTTGTTGTTGGTTATAATTTCCTTTTTCTTCATTTGTTTATAGGGACAAGTGTAAAATCGCCCGGGAAAGGCTCGTGGAATTCGGGAAGTGGCGCCGCTGGTCCAGGAAGAACGATGAAGGAATATGAGGACAAACTTTGTACCTTACAAAAGGAGAATTTTAATCTGAAGATAAGAATTTATTTTCTGGAGGAGAGAATGGGCATCACGTCTGCCGATGAGGACGCGATAAAAAAGAATATAGAATTAAAAGTTAGTATGCAATCTTCTGAATGTTTATTTATTTTAATATTTTTATTATTTTTACTATTTTTATTTTATTTAATTTATTTAATTTATTTCATAAATATGAATTTTTCATTCGGCGACCTGACTCGGATAGTTCGATATTTTTATATTTTATATTTTATTTTATTATTTATTATTATTATTTTAATTTTAATTTTTTCTCGAAAAATGAAATAGTTCTTAAAAAATTGAAAATTGTATTAAAATTTACCAAAGAAATTCAATTATTTTAAAAACCTTTGCCTATATTTTCAATAGATTTTTAATTAAATTTTTTTAACGAATTAAATTATTTTGAAAAATTTTAATGAAATTCTTTGTAACAATTCAATTTCTTTCAAAATAATTTTAATAAATTTTGTCAAAATTCAATTATTTTCAAAATTAATATAATATCCTTCGCAGAAATTCAATTATGTTAAAAAATTTACCAAAATTCTCGTCAAAATTTCAATTATCTTTATAAATAATAAAATTTTTCTCTAAAATTCAATTATTTTCAAAAATTTTAATAAAATTCTTGGCAGAATTTCAATTATGCTTAATACAATTTTAATCGAATTTCTCGAAAAGTGAAATTATTCTTAAAAATTTTATTAAAATTTGTCAAGAGAATTCAATTATTTAAAAATTTGTTGATTAAATTCTTTATGAAATTTGAATTTTAAGAAACATTCAATTATTTAATAATTGAATATTAAAAGCATTAGTGCGTGAATTTTTAAAAATAATTGAATTTTGAAAAGGTTTCAAATTAAAATCTTTGAAAATCTGAATTTTTTATATTTTTAACTAACAATTCTGTGAAATTAATTTTGTTGGGAAAGTTTAATTGCGGGTTTTTTTAAAAATTATTTCTAATTTTTATTTTCTAAATAATTAATTGATGAATTTTCGAATAATCGAAATTTCGTATAATTGAATTGTAAACAAATGAATTTAAAAATTCTCAAGGAACTTTTGTAAAAATTATTTAAAATAATTGATAATTGTCTTCTTTCGAAGAATTTTAATAAAATTTTTGAAATTAATTATGTTTTTCGAAAAATTTACTTTAAATTGTATTAAAAATAATTGAAATTCTGTGAAGAATTTTACTATTTAGGAAAATAATTGAATTCTTGCAACGTATTTTTATTACATTTTTTTTTAAATTAGTTAAAAACACGAAACAAAATTTATGTTTGGAAAAGTTACAAATTATTGCAGAAATTCAATAATTTCAAGAGTAATAATATTTTTCGCAAAAATGAAATATTGTTCAAAAATAATAAAATTCTTCTTAGGAATTCAATATTATTTTCACTAATAATAGAAATCATCGCAGAATTTCATTTTTTTAAATACAATTTTAATCAAATTTCTCGAAAAATGTAATTATTCTTCAAAATTTTATTAAAATTCGTCGAAAGAATTCATTTTTTTAAAAATTTGTTTATAAAATTCTTTATGGGAATTGAATTTTAAGAAATAATCAATTATTCAATAAATTATTTATTTTTGTATAATCTTAATTTCTATGAATAATAATGATTAAATATTTATTTAAAAATAAAGTTCTTTTGAGTCAGGGAAACAGTCAAAGTTTTGTCTCGAAATCAGGGAATTATTTAATTTTGTAAAATATAAATATATATTTTAAAAACCTGAAAATTTTGTTTTTTGACCTGGAAAACCTGGAAAATTCAGCGAATTTGAAAAGAGCAAAAGCGTGACAACCCTGATAATAATAATTAACAAAAAAATGTACGATTTTAGGTTGAAATCGAGTCGCTGAAGAAAGAATTGGTTGAGAAACAAGAACTTCTCAGTCAGGCGGCGACAGCTTTTGCAGTTATTGAGGAACAAAAAGAAGCGTCTTCCAGAAATCAAGTTCAATATCAAATGTCTTTGGAGCAAGAAAGAGGGAGAATAGGCGAACTTGAAAAAGGTGATTTCTTTTCTGCAGAATGGAATTTATTTCTATTTAATTAATTATTGTCTGAAAATATTTCTATATAGACTCTTTTAAAATTAAAATATATTTTTTTTGTTTTCAGAACTGAAAGAGTATAGAGAGAGGTTGTCTGATGGCTCAATGTATTATAAAGAATCCTTTGGAATATCTCCGGAAATGGCGATAGACAATGCAGAAAAATTACAACAAATGGAAGAACTTGTTTCATCCTTAGAAGCAGAGGTATTTTTTTTTCCTTTATCTCCCTTTTTTGTAGAGTCTCTCTTTTCTACAGTATAATTTTTTTGTTTTCTAATCAGATATTTTGCAAAAGAAATTAAATATTTGTTTTACTTAGTAGTCTTTTTTAAGTATTTATTTTATTTTTATTATTTATTTATTATACATATCCTTTCGGCTTTGAGAGAGTTATTTATTTTATTTATTATCTTTAAGTGTTTATTTATTTATTTATTTATTCAAGTAACTAATAAATGGATTTTTCAACAGGTAAAACAATTGTCGAGTAGTTTAGAGGAAGAACGAAACTGGGCGCAGGAGTTGGAAATCGAGAGGGATCAATTGAAGGGTCGTTTAGAATCAGAAGTCAAATTGAGGGAGAAATTAACATTGGAAAAGGATGAGGATATCGATCTTCTCAGGGATAAAATCAAAGAATTGGAGGAGCAGGCATTTATGAAGGACAGTGTCGCGCAACAATATAAAAGTGAATTAGTTGAGAAAGAAAGACTAATTAAGGAGAAAATCGCTATTTTAGAAGACAAATGTAAAGCGTACGAGGAATTGAGTTTAGTTTCCGAGAAGAGAAAAAAGCAAATTGATCAATTAAGGCTTTCGGTCAAATCAAGAGACGACGCTCTCACTGATCTTAACAATAAACATCGAGCACTTCTCTCACAGGTGAATTAAAAATTTTTAATACTTATATTCTTAAAGAAAATATTTAAGAAAACAAATATTCTTAAAGAAAATATTAAAAAAAACAAATATTCTTAAAGAAAATATTAAAAAAAAACAAATATTTAAAAAAAAATATTTTATCTTGAAAAATATATTTTATTTAGATAAATAATATTAACGAACGAAATTTTCTCTTTAAAGTTTGAAAACGGATACATGAAACGAAGCTCCCCTCCGCTCAGTCCGTCGGTAATAAATTCATTCGAAGATCGGTTTTCTCCGAAAAACAGAAGTCCTTGCCTCCAAAGTCCAACGAGAAGTACAAATAGTTCATTTGATTGGGAATCGAGTTCAGATCGTTGTTCAAGATTGAAAAGTCCGATTCAGTCTTCGAGTTTCGGAAATAGTGATATTGATATTTTAACAAAAGTTTGTATTCCTCTAATCCTTCTGTTTTCTAAACTTAAAATTTTCAACCTTGTAAAGATTTTGCAAACTCAAAAATTTAATTTATGTAATAGTTTAATTTTAATTCGTATTTCTACTTTTTCTTATACGAAATTAATTTATATTATTTTTTATAGGAAGTAAAGGACAGAGACAGGGAACTTCAAAGGCAAGACACGGCGAAAAAGCAATTAATCCTAAAATTGTGTAATGTACAGCAATCCGCCGAGATGACAGATTTGAAGTTAAAAAAATTGGAAATCGAACATGAAAAGGCATTGAAGATGATTCAAGGATTCATGGAGAGACAACAACAATTGGAGAGCAAACATGTTAAAAAAGATCGAAAAATCATGGATCTTGAAGTGGAATTATCAAGGCTACGTGGTCCTGACAAATATGGAAAAACCGAATCATTCCGAAGAAATCTTAGCAATGAAATGTCGGATAATCCCGAAAGAGACCACAGTAATCAGGTGAATATTTCAAGTTTTAATCTACTGCCTAATTTTTCACTATAGTTCATCGTTTGTCAAGTTTATGACAAAATAAATTTTAAAAAAATTGAAGAATCTGATCAACGATCGGAGAAAGAAGATGCAATTTAGAAAAATAGGTGATGGAGGATATTTTCAAATTAATAGAAATTATAGCATTTATTATTTATTAGGGAATGAAAGATCTGAAAATTTTTTTAAAGGCGATGTTTTATTGTTTCTTGTTTTGATTATTATTCTCAAGGGATGCATGAATAGAGAGAAGGAATTTTTTAGAGTTAGAAAAAATAGAAGAAAAGCGTGAATTTGCCACCATAGAATACATTACGCTTTTCCTTCTTTATTTCAGAGTGACTGAATTTTACTTCTACTTCTTCTCTACTTTATCATCATCACTGCATGAGTTTTTCTTTGGATATCGCTTAGGGCGTTGTCTCGATTTTAAAAAAGCCAAAGAGAAATTAATCTCGAAATTTACGCTTATTGATAATAGAGATAAGAAAGTTGTTCTTAGAGTGAGAGGCACCGCTTTGCATGGCGCTTTTTTTTAAATTGAAAACGAAATTTGTAGAACTGCTTTTTTGGGTCCAGTTTCGGTTTTTCGCTTAAATCATATTTTTTCAGTTCGGATTAACTTAAAAATTTTAGATACGATTAAATTAGAATAATCATTTTAATTTAAGGAAGAGTAATTTAAATTTAAGATAATTCTGTCGAAATTATACTAAAATAATAATTTATTCAGAAAAAAGTGGAAAATAAGACAGAAGAGATTTAATAGTAGATTGGAGACATAATCGTTTGAGGTTCAACTATTTTTTCGAAATTCGTCAATATTAGCGTGAAATGGTGCACAAATTCCGGGATATAGGGGCGCGAAACGACTTTTTCTAATAATAGAAGAGTTAAGACGTCTTACAGTTGCTAGCCTCGCCACGAAAATTCATTTCGACCAGTAACCGAACACTGTGTGGTTCTCTGACGATTTATAAATAAAAAATACGACGGTTAAATACCGAAAAAATTTTACTTTTTTGCAATGAAAATTTGACAGTTCGGTGAGAAAAAAAAAATAAACGCGATCACTCTGGCATATTATTCTAATTTAATATGTATTTGAGTTTTTAAGCGCGGTGAATATTTTTTTTTTTTAGCTTCTCGGGCGCTTTTAATTTTTCGCATTTTTATCGATATAAAGAAAAGACGAGCAATTATGTTCTCCTGCTGGTGTGCGCCCTTGCGAATGGAGGTAGGTACTTGAGTGTGAAAAGTTTTTCGCCTTCGTGTATTTTTTTCCTTTTTTTTTTTGTAATTTTTGATTGTTTTTAAATTATTCCTGCGAATGTAGATTTATTAAACTTTTTTTTCGATTGAAAAACTTTTTTTTTTATTTTGACACACACACATGATCCTTAATCTAAATATTTGATTGTAATTGTTTTTTTGGGAAATAAAAAAAATATTTCTAATCGTTAGTTTTAAAGTTTACTTTTCATTGGAATTTTCTTTTTCTCTTTTCTCAATTTACGATTTACGAGAAAGTGAAATTTAAAGTTAATGCAATTGACATTTAAAAGCAAAAATTGGTTTTTAAGAGACTAATTTTTTAGTTTTGATTTCAAGGAACATGATAGTGTTAAATACTGAAAAATTCTTTTTAGGGACCGCGTATTGTTACGCTCGTGGCTCCGAGATGTTGGCCTAAGAAAACAAAAAATGATACCCAATTCTAATCGTCAGTCTTCAAGCCCTCTTTTATTAATTAATTAATTAACTCTTTCATGATCAAATTTTTATTTTGCCTTTAAAGCACCATATTTTTATAACATTATAGTTTTATCTTTTTAATTAATTGAAAAGAAAAGTTTTTTTAGTTTTTTTTTCTTTTGGTAAAAAAATTTTAACCATGTATTTTAATAATCGTGCTCTGAATAAAAATCTTTTCGTTGAAATACAATGAGTTTCATTGACGGGGAATACGTTTTGTTTGTGTCTGCAGCAACGTTTTGATGAAATGGAAATCAAGATTAATGATCTTCGGGACCAAATTGAAACTATCAAGGCTGAGAAAATTCGACTGGAAAAGCAAATTCAAGTTGAGTCCGAGGTAAAATATTTTTAATACTCTGAATTATTATTTTTTTAAAGATTTTCTTTTAATTATCAAAATTTTGAATATTTTTTAATCTATTAAATTTTATAAATTAATAAATTAATAGAATAAAGAATATTTTAATTTTTCTTTTCTGCACTTGTTGCCTTGTACAATTTCACGTTGCTTTGAGTGTAAATGATTATAAATAGCTTGACGTAAAGTTTACGCGCGAGAGAACGTTGACTCGACTCACAGACACGCTTCTTTGAAAAGGAAATAACATTTTCTTTTATTTACAATCTGGAAATATTATCCCTTTTAATCTGCTTTAAAAAACATTGTGAGCGTGAGATGATAATTAAACTCTACTCTGTATTTTCAAACTACTTTTTAATAAAATACTAACTTAAAAATTTGTTTCTTCAGATTATTTATAAAAATTTCACTTTAAAAAATTATGTATTTGTAATTTAAAAAACCATATCTAATGTTAAATTTTTTTTCGCAGGAACTTCAGGAACAACTACAGACCAAGGAACAAAAGATTGAATACCTCGAGTGCGAGAAGAATTCTATAAAAGAAGAGCTAGAGGACAAAATGCTTGAACTAAATCAATTGAAAGAAGCCTTTCAACAAGCTAGTGTTGAATTTTGTAATACCGATTCGAATGAAGATAAGGAAAAATTGCGTCGTGAATTATTTTCAAAAAGTACTGAATTAAGAGAGAAAAATGAAAGAATTGATCATTTAGAAAAGGAATTACAAGTGAAGACACAAAATTTACAGAAACTTGTTAACACTGAACTTTGGAGTAAAAATAAAGAAATTGCCAAGCTGCATAATCATATGACGAGTTTTCAAATTCAGGATAAATCACGAAGAAGAAGTCTTGATTTTTCAATAGAAAGTGCAACATCACAATTGAGCGCATTAATCAAGGAGCTCAGCGATATTGGAATTTGTGTTAAATTCACCGACGATGTGATACAATTGAATTATGTTAATGGTAGTGAGCCCATCGATGTAAAAATTATGACTGAATATATACAAAAGCTCGTGACGCAAAAGAATGAATTGGAGAAGGAAGTCGATTATTTGAAGTGGCTAAAATTAATTTCCAAGCCCGATATTGCAGCTGAAATTGATGTTTCCGGTTCTGAGACTGAACGAGTTAAGAAATATTGTGATGTTTTGCGTATGCATCTCAAGGTGATTTTCTATTTATTTTTTAATTTATTTTAATTATTTTAATCTCTTTTTTGCTTTCTTTTTCAATTTCAATTTGATTTTTAATTGAATTAAACTAAAATTGAATTGACTAAAAAAAAGTATACATTTTTTTTCAGGAACTTGTGAATTTTATGAAAGAGACACTGAAGTGTACCGATCACACGGCAGCGATTGATGATGAGCACAAAAAACTTGTCCTAGACGTCCTGCTAAGTTCGAAAATTCTCTCGGATAATTTTGCTCTAGCTCTAGAAGAGAATTTAGTGAGGGGAACAATTGACAAATATGATACTCAAAGAGAAAAAATTGATTGTGTTGTGAGAAAAAGTAAATCGGAGAATATTTTGAATCTTTTAAAAAATCAAGGTTCGACGCCCTCGGATTCGGAAGCATTTTCAGAACCAGATCGAGCCGTTTCTTTGGCGAGGATTGGACTACAAGAAACACAACAGAAATCATCGTCGAGACCAAAATTTTCAAAGTACACAAAAACCTTCAGCGACTCGGAGGATTCTTTAGATTATGTCCCGTACCATAAGACTTATCAAAACGATCTCAATGATTTGGATACCGGTAATCATATCCAGGAGTTGAAAGAAACTAATAATTTACTATTCACTGAACTCAGTGCATTGAGGAGCGATTTAATCGCTAAAATTTCGTTTGATAGTGTGAGTATTATTTTTTTAAATAAAAAAACTACTTCTACTACGCTAAAGTAAAAATAAACTCTAGGTAAATATTTTGATCAGCTAATTAATTTCTATTTTGTTCCATTTTCTTTAGACGATCGATGAAAAGTTAGCGCCTTTAATAACAAAATTAGAAAAATCGCAGAAATTCTGTGAAAATTTACAAGGATCTCTCGAGAAAAGAATAAGCGAATGTCAAACGTTGAAGAGAGAAAACAAACAAAACAGTTTACGTAAATCGCAATTAGAGAAGAAACTCACTGAAATTGAAAATATGGCGTTGGAATTGAAAAAGCAGAAAGCTGAATTATTACAAAATAAGGAGAATTCAGAAAGAAAATCGTCAGACATGATTGTGACACTAAACAGGGAAAATGATACGGTATTTAGATAAAATTATTTACATATTAATTTAATTATAATTTAACTAGCAAATGTTACGCGTGCGAAAACTGATATTCAATGTATTATTATGCAAATTACAAAACTTTTTATTTTTAATTATGAAGTTTTGAATAATTTCACACTCAAACTTTAAGAAAAATTCAATTATTTTAATAATTTTAATTAAAATTTAAAAAAAAATCTCCATTATTTTAGAAAAAAATTCAAAGAAATTCTTCAAAAAGAGTTTAATTAGAATTATCAAAAATTTTAACATATTTCTTTGCGAGAATTCAATTATTTTTCTAAATAATAAAATTCTTCGAAGGAATTCTATTATTATCAAATTTTTTGATAAAATTCTTTGCAACAATTCGATGATTTTCAATAAGTTAATTTTAAAAATGGAAATTATTTAAAAAGAAAAATTATTAAAAAAGTTAGGAAACAAAAAAGCAAACAACAAATTAACTTCAAACTGCGAACAGATTACCGGAATACAACGATTATTAATATAGAAGAAGAATATAATTATTTTTTGTAAAAAAATAATTCTGCTTAAAAATGATAATTTTCAACATTTTTCTTTTCGTTTCAGTTGAGAATGAAGATAAAGAGACTAGAGGAAGAGAATGAAGGGGCAAAAGTGACAATTTCGAATCTCACAAAAGAATTGGATCATCTCACACTATTGCACAGTCAAATTCTCGTGGAGAATACAAAATTATCAAATGAAAAACTTCGTCTCGAGCAGGAGGTGCGAAAATCAGAGTGCAGGTACGAGACGACTGTTCGTAATCTCCAGGATAAATTTAATAAGGAAGCAATTGATTTGAATCAAATCAATGAATCACACAGAATGAGAATGCAGGAACTTGAAGCGGCTAATAAAGAACTTAGGCGACATGTTGTTGTCTGTGAAACAAGTGATTCCGCGCCAAGTTCCAGTGGTGTATCATCAGTCCCTACTGAAGCTGCTTTGAAGCAAACCTGTGACGATATTATTCAGGAATATCATTCATACAACGTAAAATCAATACCATTTTATTATTTATCCATTATGTTTTTCATTTTTTACAAAAAATTTCATTTAAATTTTAGTTAATGCTTTCAAAATAATCTTTTGAAGACTGAAAACAAACAAATATTCAATTCCAAAGAATGCTTTCAAAAAATAGGGTAAAATTATTTTAAATTAAATTGCAAAAGGAATTTTGTATTTGAATTTTTGAGTAACAATTTTGAACTATTTTTGTATTCTATATTTTATATTTTTGTATATTTAATTAAAGTGGAATTTTTCAGGGCTCTCAGTATTGGTTACCATTAAGTTATCCCACGTCGATTGGCCGCAGTAAATCGAGTTGCTCGCCGGATCTTGGGATCGAGAGTGACGCGGCAATGACGACGATGAGGCCGTTGAAAGATACACTAAAAATTACAGAGTCCATGACCAATCTTCTTAGCGATGATGAAAACTGCAACAACAATCAGAGGTTACGAGACACAAGAATTGAGAGCCCGCTAGAAATAGAAGGTAACTCAAAAAAGTCCTTGCAAGATACTTAATTCTCTTTCCTTATTTCGTTTCTATTAAATTTCGTTATATTTATAACTTATTGTTGTTATTATTATTATTTAATTTTTCTATTGAAATTCGTTTCATAAATTTAACTCTTAAACAAAATATTTACTTTCTTTTAATTTTTGTTAAAATTCGTTTTCATTATTTAACTAATTCGAATTTTTTTATTCATTTTTAATCAAATATTAAAATTTTTATTTAAATTTGCAATTAATTTATTTTTAAAATTAATTAATTAATTATTTTTACTTAAATTGTTTAAATTCAAAAACTTGTAATTTTAAAAATTCTTATTTTCTAAATTCTAAATTCGGATTCGTTGATTAATAAATTTTATTTTATTCGTTTTTTATAGGTGGGCATAACTATAGTATGTATTACAAATAATTAAATTCGATTAAAAGCTTTTGGCACGCTCTCATTAATTTTCTATATATAATCGCACGTATTCGATGTTAACAGTGCGAATAATTTATTCTAGACATTTAAAATTACAAAATTCATTAGAAGGTGTTTACAAATATTTTAAATTTGAATAATTTTTTAAGAATAAATAAATTCATTGAAATTCAATAATTTCTTTTTATAATTCTAATATTTGTAAACATTCTTGATCATCAAAATTCATATTGAAAATAATAATTCATCGTTCCTAACGCATGTGAATTAGTTAATGAATACAAAATTATAATTTGACACTTATTAACAAACTTCTTTTTTACTTGAAATTCTATCATCATCATTATCATTCTTTTTTTCCTAAACAAATCTCGTTTGGAACGTTGTAATTAATATTCTCTTATTCGTAAACAAGCTTCGCGAAAAATAACCAATAGTTATTCAAAAGAAAAAAATACTGCCAATCGGAAAGTTTTATCAGTATAAAAAAATTATACTAAATAACATTCAAGTTTTGCTCAGGAAATTCATTTTCTTCTATGTCTGCAAATTTCAAACTATTTTAATTAGTTTTTTCGAAATCGCGAATTTCTTTCCATTTGGTAATAATAATAAAAAAAAACAACAAGCAGTATATTAATTTGTCATTGTTTCTATTCAGGTTTGGATGAAATGGAAACGTTGAAGCAGGAAAACGAGGCCTTGAAGAGAAGATTGATGAAAACTCGCAAAGTTTTAGAAGATACTTTCGAGCGTCTCTCAGCATCGAATAAGAGTAAGAAGAATGTCGAAAAAGCAATAACGAAACAATTATTGATGACTAAAAGTATTCTAAAGAAAACCAGAAATTATGAAGAACCTTTTGAAAACTAAGAAACAAAAAGCTCAAAATTTGCCTTAGAAGGTACGTGGTTTTTATTTTTTTGTTTTTCTATTTTTTACCAATAATGTCGTTTTTTGAATTCTCATTTCTTTGAAATATTTATTTTTCAATTTTTAACAAAAAACAATTACTACGTATACAATATTTATTATTGTAGACGTCAATTGTTTACCTGTACAATATTTATTATATATATATATATTGTAATGACTTTATACTCAATAAGAAAGTACTTTTTACTATAAAAAAAATCGTCGACAAAAGTGTTTTTAATGAAAAATTAGAGATTTTTTTCGTTTATGATCTCGAAAATAGTGAGGTAAACTTTGTATTCTACGGTACTTGTACATAATCTACGGTACAGAGTAAATTTACAAGAGTAGTTTTAAACTTTTTTTTACCAAATTTTACGACAATAGTTTTAGTTTTTAATTATTTTAAGAACAAAGATCGGAATCGTATTTTCCGATTTTTGACAGATTTGCATACTTTTTCTGTATATAATTACTATATATCAACGAAATGCATCTGTAAATAGTCCACAAAATAAAAACGCCATCGATTGCCATTTGAAATTTTGCAAACTTTTCTTCAGAAATATGTTTTTCCATTTTCAATTTTCTTTCAATGTTCATAATTCATTTTCATTTCTTTGTTTTATTTTAGTTTTTTATAAAAAAAAATTTTTTTAATTTAGTTTCATTTTTATTTTCTGTTTTTATTTTTTGTTTCTTATTATTCACTCTCATTATAATATAGTCGATGAATAAAAGTATGAATGAATAATGAATGAATAATAGTAAATAAATTAAAAATAACTTTTTAGATTAAAGGCATCGATAGTTTTTTTTTAGGGTTAGGGATTTAATGAGCGGAAAACTCTGATTATGATAAATCTTTATTATCACTTGATGACTAGATAATAACATAAAGATCCGTAATAACTGATTTTTGTCACGTGTGACTTTGTTCCACTTACAATTTATAATATTATACAACCTTAACATTCTCGTTCGATCTATCGCTTTATTCCTCGTTGCTGAGGAAGTTGTTTTAAATAATATTTCTCAATTGCAGTACGCTCTTTATTCTTTACTAGCTAATAATTGAATTTTGAAAGAGTCGAACATTTTTTTACAAGGGAGAATAGTTTTTTACAAATTATCCACGAATTACAATAGAAAATTATTGACGAATGAAAATTGCAAGTAGAAAATTGTTTAGAAAATGAAAAGTTACGAATTTAAATTTAAATTTAAAAATTTAAATTCGAATCTATTTACGATAATAAAAAAAGATTTTTCGAAAAAATTGTGCGTAAATTAAAATTGTGAGGGAAAAATGATTTTCAAACGAAAAATTATTAGAAGGCAAAAAAAAAATGTTTAACGATAATAATTATTTTTTTGCGGTGAAAAGAAAAGGAAAAATATGATTAGAAAACAATTTCTTGTGCGCTGTATTGTAGCGAGACGAAAATTCATTTTTTCATAGTAAACAATTGCTCTTAATTAATATTAATTAACAGTAAACGTTTTTGATTATTCACAAATTTTATGCACTTTTAAAACGATTGTTTTTGAAAAATTTACGGAAGAAGACAGATTATCAAAACGCTCCAGTTTGCAATTTTTTTAAAATTCATTTGATTATTTTCAAATAGTTTTCAGAGATTAAAAATTTGCGTTGTAATGAACGAAGTATGCTGCGATCTTTAAGAGCCACGTGTTAGAATGATAGAATTATTTACAATATGAGAATTTAATTCCTACCTGTTGAAAAAAAAGCATGGTAGATAATTGAGCCTCAATCGAAACAAGATTGAAATAATAATGTCAAATCTTTGAAAAATTTAAAGAAATAAAATAGAAAATAAAATAGATTAAAAATTGGTAAAAAAAAAAGTTTTCTTGATTTTGATCGAGGCTCGAGAACGAAACTACAAGTCTAGGGAGTTTACGTCGATTTTTTTTTCTTGAAGTTTATCGGAAACGAGGAACTTGTACATAAATATATCTATATTACTCGTAATATCAATTATGTGTATCTACGGTAATGAGTGGCGCGTGATTATTAATTAGTTTAAGACAATCGGAGCCGTTTTAATCCGGTGGCATTTTTTTCTCATTTGCATTTTTAAGAGTAAACGGAAGGGACGGCGTCAAATACAGCTTAGAATAACGCCGAAAATAAAAAAAAATCTTTTATACACGATTCCCGCGAAGATTTCATCTATCGATCGGGAGGGAGGTCAATCACTTTTTTTTCACTAAAATAAAAATATATTATATATATTTACTATTCGTAATATAACAAAAAAAAACGAACTTAAAAAAATTATAAATTTTTTTTTTAAGAGACAATTTCTCATTAATATCCAACAGCGATAATATTAAAAAAAATATTAATAGAAAGAAAAAATATATATTTTTTTTAATCTTGAATTTCTCAATTTATTGGAAATTCGAGAATTTCGTAATTTATATTAATTATAAATCGCGTTTTTCATTTGTAAAGAAAAATGCGTTATTCTATACGGTATTCGTGGATTGAGTTTTGGAGGGTTATGTGGCGTAATGAGTATGGTGATGATGAGGATGAGATGGTGGTTCACTGAGCCAAGAGTCCGGCGAGGGTGGAAAATCGGGATAACCAGGGCCTCCGCCTCCACCGCCTCCTCCACCTCCGCTTGATTCATTGCTCAAGTCAGAAGCTGGACCCGGTACCATTCCACCTGGTCCTCCTGAAAAATAATTTTTTTATTAATTAATTCCTCCAATTTGGAGTTTTATTAAAATTCTAATTTTCAATTCGATTTTTTTTCTATTCGTTGAAATCAAATACCAAATTTTGGATAAATTTTAATTTATCTACGAGTATCAATTACAGTGATTTGAATTTAATTAAAATTATTTAGTTAAATATAATTATTCAATTATTATTTAGTTAATTGTAATTATTTAATTATTATTATATAATTATATATAATTATATATATAATTATTATTATATAATTATTCAATTATTATTTAGTTAATTGTAATTATTTAATTGTAATTATTTAATTATTATTATTTAATTCTAATTATTTAACTCTAATTATTTAATTATTATTACCTAATTTTAATTAATTCACTTTCAATTTTTGAAAATTAACTTTTAAAGAATTTTAATTGAAAATTTTGGAAATAATTTAATTCTCAAAAAATTCTAATGAAAAATCTTCAATTGTAAATTTAATAAATATGAATATTATCCGAGGCCTGAATAATAATTATTCAGTCAACTGTAATTAAAATAATGATATAAATTTGAATTGTTTAATTAAAAAATATAAAGTTAATTAAAAAATAATTTGAAGACAAATATTTTTGTTTTCAATTTTGTAAAAGTTTTCTAAATAGAGGCAGTAATTGAAAAATGAAGATTTACCGAGAGTGGTGTAAACAGAAAGCCCAGCATCATGGGGATATTGAAATTGGGGTGGCAAGGACGGCGATC
This sequence comes from Leptopilina heterotoma, assembly GCF_015476425.1. Lineage (NCBI taxonomy): Eukaryota > Metazoa > Arthropoda > Insecta > Hymenoptera > Figitidae > Leptopilina > Leptopilina heterotoma. The sequence continues at coordinate 2,024,623 of NW_025111114.1, forward strand.
TGGACGTTGAAAGATGATAAGGGGGCGTTGTGGCACCCAGGTAACCACGTGGTGGTCCACTATTACCACCGCTTCCTCCTCCTCCAGGACTCGCACCATCTCCATCCAATCCCATATTCACCACAGTTCCATAACTATCATTGCTCAAGTCTACAATAAAAATATTTTATATTTCCAATTAGAAATTTACTCCAATTTACTGATAATTGTTGATTAATGAGTTTATATTTCAATTTACAGCAAATAAATAATAATAATTATATTAATAATAATATTTTTAATAATTTATTGAATTTTATCTATTTAAATTTATTTTATTGTGATTTAATAATTTTTCTATTATATTTTCTACTATTAAATGATTAAATAATTAAATAATATACTTTCATTAAGTAATTAAATAATTAAAATATTTGCTAATATTAAATAATTTAATTATTAAATTATTTAATATTTATTTACTTAAATATTTACTTAAATATTTTTTATTTTATTTTTATTATTATTTTATATTATTATTATTATTGTCATTACTATCAATAGTTAATAATATTATTATTAATTATTAATTTAATTAATGAAAATAATAATTTATTTAATTAATAATAATATTAATAATTAGTTTTCCTCGTCTCAAAAAGATTGACAAGAATAATTTCTCTTTTCATTATTTAATTATTATCAGTATCATTTAATTTTTATTATTATTACTATTAATATTACTATTTTATTACTATTATTATTATTTTATTATTATTAATATTATTATTATTATTATTTTATTACATTTAATATTATTTTACTATTTTAATTATTATTACTCTCATCTGAAATTTGTTTAAATTATTATTATAACATATTTTTATTTCATGCATTTCCAGGTTAATAATATTTTTCTTACAGATATTTATCATGATTAAAATTTTTATTTATCATAAAGTTTCCCCTTTTTATAGTAAAAAATAATTTATTTTTTGAGAAAAGTTTGAATCAATAATTTAAATTTTGCCGCCATTCAAATATCGATTGCCCCCAACCTTATATCGATTTAGCAGCGCTAACTTCACATTCTTTCCCCCCGGACCGGACTCTCATGGCGAGGGTCGTTTCTTCCGTAATAAAAAGTTGTTAAAATTAATAGAATCGTTGCATTTTTAATGATTAAACTGTAAAAAAAGATTAATTAACTAATTCCGGGCCGATATTGCATATTTTTTTGGAAGAGTAAGTTATTTTTTTTCTATGATTATTCATTAATGACAAATGGCGAAAAGTTAGGTTAGGTCATAATTTGCTCCAAAATTGATGAAAATAAATTGTTTTCAAGTCACTAATTCATGTATTAATTGATTATTTTTGTTCAAAGTAATTGATTTCATGTGAATTAGACGCGGATTTACTAATTAAAGATTAAAATTTGTTTGGAAATATGATTATCGATTTCTTGCTGAGTTGCGACAATTTGCCGCTAGTGGCGCTATTCCCGTCGTGGATTTCATGCGTCAATGGCGTCGATTGTGCAATCAATGGTAGGAAAAAAGTAATCTTAATGAATCCTATTAAAAAGTCACCTAAATACATTAAATTTGTGTCGAAAATTATATTTATACTATTCCGGGGCAATATATCGGATTATTTCGGAAGATTTCGTCACTTTTAAAAGGTAAAATTGACTTTTCGTACATTTGCAAAAAAGTTAGGTTCGAATCAATTTTCGTGACATTTATCGAACAAAATGATTAATTATTTCAAAATAAAAAGTAAATTCGAGTAAAATTATTATTAGGAAGGCAAATTATTAAAAAATTTTTAACTTTTAAGAAAAATTTTGTTGAAAAAATTTGCCATTGTAGTATACAGGTAGTACAGTAGATTATTGATTTTGACAGCAATCTCATTCATCCTTGCAACTATAGTACAGAAAAGGTTTAGTGTTGTTTTAGAAATTTGTTTTATTGTTGAATATTTCAGTTCAAATGTGAAATTTAATAAAAAATTAAAATTTCACTTTCTTGATGAGTCAGAAAAAATTGCTTTGATCTAAAATAGTTTAAATTAAAGTTTTTATTAAAACTTTCGCATTTTTGGTAAAATATTAATAATTTGATTATATTTTTGAGTTTCCTTTTTTTAAATTTATTTTCACAACAATGAATTAAGTAGAATTGAAAAAAAATTCTAATCGATATTTAAATTTGCCACCCTTGTTATCGAAATATCGATCGTTTCGACTTTTCTATCGATCGAAAAGCGCCACCTTCACACTAGGCGCACTTCACTCTGTTCCCGTCTTTCCTAACTAGTGTCGTCGTTGCTCCGAAAAAGTTCATAAAAAGTAATAAAATAAGTTCATTTACAATGCTCAAACTGCAAAAACAGTATAATTATCTAATTCCGGGCCGATATTTTCTACTTTTTTGGATGAGTAAGTTATTTTTTTTATCCGATTGTTCATTAATGGACGATTGCGTAAAGTTAGGTTAGGTCCCAATTTTCTCCAAATTTTCGCTTTAAAGTATCAAATTCCAGTAATAATCAATTATTTTTGTTAAAAATAATTGATTTCGCAATAATTAGAAACGGATTTGAAAAATTTAAGATTAAAATTTTTGCCAATATAATTATCGATTGTTGCTGAGTTTCGCCAATCTGACGCTAGTTGGCGCTTCTCTTGTCCTGACACAGTCTGTACATCGATTTTGCAATCAATAGCAGAAAAAAAGTAATCTTTATGAATCCTATTATAAAAGTTAAATATATAAAAGTTGTGCCAAAAATTATATTTATACTATTCCGGGGCAATATTTACAGTTATTTAGTAAGATTTCGTCATTTTTGAAAGGTAAATGTGACTTTATTGACATTTCGAAAAAAGTTAGGTTAGAATCGACTTTCGTAATATTTGTCAAATGTAAACAATAATTACTTTGAAATAAAAAGTATTTTCGACTAAAATATCATTAGGAAGGCAATTTATTGAAACTTTTTTTGCTGTTAATAAAAAATTATTTTTCAATTGTATTTGTTTGTCAATTGTTTATCAATTATCAAAGTAATTTTTTCGATTATCTATTGTTTTGAAGACTACAATCGTAAAGTATTTTTCTCCTAAAAAGTAATGAAAAATATTCCATAAATTAATATTTTTCATTTTATGAATAATGTCTCAATAAATATTATTTTATATTTATTATTATTGATGTGTAAATACTTTGAAAAAAATTGGAGAAATGTTATAAAAATTTGTATGTTTTTTTTTATTTCGAAAAATAATTTTTTTTCAAGAATTAATTCTTTTTGAATAGAGAAAATAACATTGTTTTTATTTGCCGTGCTTGTTTAGTAAGTTAATTAATCTAATTAAAAGGCAGATAGTAATTTTACAAGGGATGATGAGATAAACATACGGCGAGAGACACGCAAATGGTCGGTAAAAAGAATGGCGTGACTTTCGTCTCGTCCCGGGATCATCTGTTCTGATTTACAGTGTAGATAAGGACACCCCCTAAATATTATATACAGTTTTGTGCCCCTCTTTCATAATATTTACAGGGAGGAGTCAAAATACGATCTCGTAATCTAATTAACTTTAAACAGAAATTAGAATAATTCAATCTTCATTTATATGCATTTTTCTGTTTTTGTTATTTTTTGACACGTTTTAATTTATTTTGAATTATTTTCCATGTATTTTCATTATATTGTTTAAATTTTTTCATTATTGTATTATAATTATCCAATTTTAATTTATTTTATATTTATATGTTTATTTATTTATATTTTTAATTTTTTTCTAAATAAATACATATTTTTTCTAAAAAATATATTATTTTACTATAAAAAATTAAAATATGTTTACAATATATTTTTTAATTTAATATAAATTTTGAATTAAATATATTAGGATTTATTTAGTTATTTATTTATGTTTATACTTGAAAATTGAATATTTTTTGCACCGTTTTTTAAATTTTATTTAGTAATTTATTTATGTTTATACTTGAAAATTGAATTTTTTTTGCAAAGTTTTTAAAATTTTAACTTGTTTTTTATTTAAATTTAAAATTGAATACGTTTTTTTGCCAATTTAAAAATTTTTTTTAAGCAGTTATTTATTTATGTTTATATTTGAAAATTGAATATTTTTTGCAACGTTTTTTAAATTTTGATTTGTTATTTATTTATTTACATTAAAATTAAATATTCTTTTGACAATTTAAAAATTTTATTTAGTTATTTTACTATTAATGTTTATACTTGAAAATTAAATATTTTTTGCAATGTTTTACTATAAAATTGAATATTTTTTCTGAAATTTTAATTTTATTTTGTTGTTATTTATTCACTTTAAAATTGAATATTTCTATCAATTTAAAAATTTTATTTAGTAATTTATTTATGTGTAAACTTGAAAATTGAATTTTTTTGCATAGTTTTTTAAATTTTAACTTGTTTTTTATTTATTTAAAATTGAATACTTTTTTTTGACAATTTTTGAATGTTATTTAAGCAGTTATTTATTTATGTTTACATTTGAAAATTGAATATTTTTTGCAACGTTTTTTAAATTTAAATTTTTATTTATTTATTTACATTAAAATAGAATACTTTTTTTGACAATTTAAAAATTTTATTTAGTTATTTATTTATGTTTATACTTGGAAATTGAATATTTTTTGCAACGTTTTACTTTAAAATTGTATATTTTTTTCAACAATTTAAAATTTTTATTTTGTTCTTTATTTGTTTATTTTAAAATTGAATATTATTTGAACAATTGCAACATTTTATTTTGTTCCTATTTATTTATTTATTTTGTAATTGAAAATTTTTTTTGGCAATTTTTAATTTTCTTTTTTTTGAATATGATTTTTCAGATTATATATGAAGGAGGTTGTATAGTCAGTCTGTAAAATCGAAAGATTTTTTCAGTAGTTCCGGATGTTTTTGGTCAGACGAGAAGCAACCAGACGATTTGGAATACAGATTGTAAGTACCTTTTTCCCCTCAACATTATATGAGTAAGTAATTTCATCAATTGAACACTATTTGGTTATTTTAATTTATTAATTTATATTTTTGCTAATTTAGTCAATTTTTTTCGACTAAATTCAAATTTAATTGAGAATTTAAACAAAATCGAAATTTTTTTACGCTGATTTTAGGAAATTTTTATAGTGATGATTAGTGAAAGAAAAAAAATTGAATATAGAAAATTAGGTGAATTATGATCGTGATTAACTATAATTTTTGAAGACGATGGCCATTTTTAGAGGGTGAAAATTAATGCGACCGCGTTCGTTGCTTTCAATCGGGAGACAGAAAAGTATAATGGCAGTGGTAAATTCGAGCGGTCCGCAATCTTCCTGAAATCTCGGACGCCGGTGCTGGCAGTTAGCCGAGCCATCTCTTGAATATTTGAAGAGATCTTCCTTCCACTACGGCTCCGACTTTAGTGAAACGAATGCGCCATTGTGCCATCGAATTTACCAGCCAAGGAAAAAATTATTTCTCTCCCCAAAAAAAAAGATAAAAAAAAATACGAAAAGAAAGGAAAAACATTTAAAAATTTTCTCAAATGTTTTTCTAATCAGAAAGTTGTCAATTTCTTCTTCTTTCTTTTTTCAAAATTGTATTTAAATATTTTTTTCAACCGTAAGGTTTAAAAAAACTTCTAAATACAATTTTGCTAAAAGATGTAATAGATTTTCGTTTATTAGAAAGATAAACAATATTATAGACAATTTTTCTAAAAAAATAATAATAGAAAAGAAAATATCCAAAAATTGTTTTTTCTAGATAATTAGATTAGGTATCACAAAAAATAGGATTTCGAAAAATTTTTCTTTTTGAAATATTAAAGTTCCTAAAGGGAAAAAAGAATAGAAAATGATTATTGAACTCTGGAAAAGATTAATATATAGAAAAATGTAAATATAGTAAAGTATTGTTACCATGGTGACCGTAGGAAGAATCAAGATCGACTTTGAGTTCATCCTTATCAAGGAGCTTATCGTGCCTTGGAGAATGACCTCCAATTCCGTTTCCTTTTATGCCAGCCCCTCGGAAATAATGCGACCATTTTGTCCTTCCGGCGTCTTTTTTCAGCCGTTTTTCTTTCGCCCTCCTGTAAATAAAAGTAGAAAAATTAATTTTTTTATTGAAAAAGAAAAATTTCTATTGGTTAAATTAATTTTATTATTAGTTAAATTAGTATTATTGTTAGTTTAATTATTTTTATTATATAAATATTAAAAAAATTCAATTATTTTCAAAAGTGGTGGTTTTTTTCTCATAAATTCAATTATGTTCAAAAATTTTTAAAAATTCTCGTCAAAATTTCAATTCTCTTTATAAATAATAAAATTCTTCTCCGAAATTCAATTATTTTCAAAAAATGTAATAAAATTCTTAGGAACATTTCAATTATTTTCAAAAATTATTATTTTATTTCAATTATTTTTAATATGTATCTACTATTTTAATAAAATTTTCCAAACGAATTTTATTGTTTAAACAAAATTTGAATGAAAATTTCACAGGAATTTAATTAATTACTAATTTTTTTATAAATTTTTTCACACCAATCCAATTATTTTAAATATTTTAATGAAGTTTTTCCAAAGAATTCAAACAAATATACACGGAAAAAAAAATCAGCCTAATAATGCATGGAGTCTATTGGTTCGATTTTTACATGAGCCCATTTTGCAAATATCACACAGGAGTTTACTAAAAATGCATGGCTTTTGTGACTTTTGCCACAGCACCATGCGAAAATAGGATGGATTCCAAGCTAATCACGCATGGTAGTGTGCGTGCAATATACACAACAGACGCTCATGTGTTTTTAGCCTAGTATTTTTTTCCGTGTAGAGAATTGAAAAAAAAAGTTCTGAGAAATTCAATTATTTCGAAAAATTTTAATAAAATTCTTTTAAAAATTCTTTACAAGATTTAGATAATAAAATTGCAATTTTAATAAAATTTTCCAATACAATTCAATTATTTTCAATACAATTCTTCTTAAGAATTTAATTATTTTCACAAATAATACATTTTTTCGATGGGAATTCAATTATTTAAAAAAATTTGAATAAAATTCTTCTCTAGAAATCAAGTATTTTCATAAATAATAATATTTTTCTACGGAATTCAATTAGTTTTACAAATAAAATTCTTCACAGGAATTCAATTCTGTAAAAAATTTTTGAATAAAATTCGTAGCAAGAATTCAATTATTTTTATAAATAACAAAACTTATCGCAGAATTTAAATTATGTTTTATACAATTTTAATTAAAATGATGGAAAATTGCATTTATAATTACAATTTTTTTTAAATTCGCCGAAAGAATTCAATTATTTTTAAAAATTTTGATCAAATTCTTTATAAAAATTTAATTTTAAGAAACATTTAATTATTCAATAAATTATTCATTTTTGTATTTGAATAATTGAATTCTCAAAAAATTTTCTAATAAAAATTGATAAAAAAATAAATTTCACTTAAAATTTTTAATTATAATTGAATATTAAATTCAAAAAGTATTTCATAAGGAAATGATTTGCATCAATTCTATTTCTTAATTGCAATTGCTTTAATAAAATTTTAAGTTTTTTAAAAATAATGGAAAAAATTGTTTATAAATTCTATTTGTCAATTACAAATTTTAATTGAAATTAAAATTAAAACTTTCAAAATTTTTAGAAAATAAAGGAATAAATTTTACTCAAAAAAAAAGTTCTGTTACATTATTATTTACGAATTTCTTTTAAATTATTCGAAAACATCGATAACTTCTTTTTTAAATAAATATTTTATTATTATTATTTTTCCATTGGGGTTAAGATTTTTAAAAATTTCAAATTCAAACATTTTTTAAATTAAAAAACTTATAAAAAATTGTTATAAAACATGAATTTTTATATTATAAGAAAATTGTTACTGTAGGTAACTTTTTCAAAATTATTTTCATCATTTTAATTCAATTATTATTTTCTAGAATTTTTAATTATTTTTTTATGAAAATAATGGAATTATTGCGAAGAAATTTATAATAAATTTGTAAATAATTTTAAAAATAATATTTTTTTTAAATAGGTAATTGAATTCTTTTGAAAAATTTTATTAAAATAGTAGATATTAAAACTCATTCAATTGAGGAAAATGTTTAAAAATAATTGAAGTTTTGTAAAGAATTTTATTAAAATGCCTCTAAATAATTGAATTTTCGGGAATAATTTTGTTATTTATTTTTAATAATTGAATTCTTTTGAAGAATTATAAATGTAATTAATTGAATTCTTGGGAAGAATTTTATTAAAATCTAAAAGAATAATTTCATTAAAATTGTTTAAAAAATAATTGATTTCTTTCAAACAATTTTATTAAAATATTTCAAAATAATTGAATTCCTGTGAAAAATTCTAATATTTTTGAAAATAATTGAATTCTTCAAAAGAATTAAAAAAAAACATTTTTTTAAATAATTGATTTTTTCGAATAATTGAAATTAAATTTTTTGAGTAATTTTTGTAAAATTTTATTAAAAATAATTGAAATCCTGCGATGAATTTTATTATTTATGAAAATAATTGAATAGTTGCCAAGAATTTTATTAAAATTTTTAAAAATATTTGAATTCCTGAGAAGAATTTTATTATTTATGAAAATAATTGAATTATTGCGAAAAATTTGATTAAAATGTTTAAAAAAAATTGAATTTCTGTAAAAATTTTGTTATTTTTGAAAATAATTGAATTCTTCATAAGAATTTTTATAAACATTGTTTTAAATAATTAATGTTTTTGAAATATAATAAATATTATTAAAATTTTATTTTAAATAATTGAATTCTTCTGATAAACTTTATTTGTGAAAATAATTGAATTTTTCGATTAATTATAATTTAAAATAGTATTAAAAATAATTGAAATTCTTCGATGAGTTTTATTATATTTTGAAAATAATGGAATTATTGCGAAGAAATTTATAAAGAATTTGTAAATAATTGAATTCATGTGAAATTTTTATTATTTATGAAAATAATTAAATGTTTGCCCTACCATTATCAAAACCAAGAGTTAAAAAGAATGTTTTGAATTTACTGTTTTACATTTTAAATATTTATTTCCTGTTTTTATTTTCCGTCAAAGCAGATTTTTAGAAACGAGAAAAATTACCCGATATGACAAAAAAAAAATTAAAATAAAAATAGTTTTCGTTTTTCTTGGAGTGATAAAAATGAATTATGAAACGTTGTTTATGAATTTCACGAAATAGAGGAATGAGAGAGAGAGCGTGAAAAATTTCATTTTTTTTCTTCCATGAGGATGGTTTTCCACGGCTGGAAATAAATATGAAGTTTTGTTGGATGGAGGATCAAATGTTCTGTTGCATATATATAATATTGATTCTCTTCCTAGTGATAACAGAAAACCCTGTTCATTGGATACCACCCGCCATCTTGTTTGTTTTACAGGATAGATATTATTCGTTCTTTTGTAAAATATACCCACAAAATATATCTTGAAAAAAAGTCGAACGTATGGTTAAAAAAAATCTAAACTTGAAACGTGAAAAATACACACCAAGAAAATTTTATTTAAATCAAATATAAATATAAATATAAATCAAATTTCCTAACTGGAAAAAATTAAATTTTTAGAATTCATAAGAAAATTCTGAATTTTTGTGTCTTTTGAAAATATTAACAAAAGTAAATTCTTTAATTTATTTTTGATTCATAAGCTTTGAAATAACCTCAAATTTTAATACGAAACCTTAAATTTTTTTCTATTTCTGACAATAATTGCACTGAAGAAATGTATTTGATTCCAATAACCAATAAAAAGTAAATATTTAATTGATAATAGTTAAGTTAAAAAAAAAATGAAAAGAATAAAAAAATAATTGATTTAAAGAAGACGTAATGATTATATTTTTATACGTGATTCATTTTGTAAGAAGAAATAAAGTCTTATAAATGCGCTTTCGAATCAAGAATATCATTGTTTGTGCAGAGAAGCCAAAAAAAATATAATTATTGATTTTTGCGCGTGATCGGAATTTTACAATTTTTCTCCAGAGGATTGTTTAGAAATTATTTTTCCTATCTCTTGAATATTCCTAAATTTAGAAAAATGGCGGCAGTCTTGTTTGTTTGGAATATGAAAAATACACTTGTATTTTTAACAAGTTTCTTCTTAAAATTTTCATCTTTGGAAAATAATTTCTTCTCATTGTAATGGGATATTATTTTCTTTACCTATTTTGGAACCAGACTTGAACGACCCGCATGTCGAGTCCTGTGTCTGTTGAAAGTTGTTCACGAACATGCCTTGCTGGTTTTGGACTTTGGTTGTACGCCAATTTTAGGGTTTCCAATTGTTTTGCAGTGATCGTTGTTCGTGGTCTTTTATTCGGTTGATCACCATCGATACTTCCTCCATCGGCCAATTCTGTAATTGAAACAAAAACTTTGTTTTTTTGCTATTTTCTTTTTTTGTAAAAATTGATTTAACAAATGGGTTTCTTGATTTTTGTATTTTTTTAAGGAGAATATTGAAGATGAAAATTGCAAACCTTTGGCCTTGGCTTGTTCGTAATCAGCTTTGCAGACAAGTTTTCTGTCCTCCATGAGGTAAAATTCGTCTCCAGTACCTAGTTGCCTCGAGCACATGGCACAGGAGAAACAGGGAAGGTGATAGACTAATTCTTGGGGCACCTGGCCTTCTTTGGCAACCACGGCTTTGCGTACCATCTGCGAAGGGGCCACACCCGAGCCACATCCAGCGCATTTTGTCCCGAAACGCCTGCCACACCAACAGCACGCAACATCTTCACATTACATTCACACATAATTTCTGATTTAAAGGCAATTTCGATTCTAAGGTGAAGCTTTCATTTTTTTTTCTCAAAAAAACATCCGCTATATACTTTATTTAGATATAGTCAATTTTTCCATTAGTTTCACAAGATAACTTCATCTGCCCAACAAAACTGAAATGTCGCATAACTTTAGAATTTTTACTTGGGTTTGGTTGACAATCATGTTTCTACTTTTAGAAAAATGTAACATGAAAGGAAAATTATATTTTAAGAGAAGAAAAAATTCTTGTTTTAAGTTGAAACATTTTTAATATTTTCAGACTTTACTCATTTTGAGAATAAATTTATAATGATGATTTTTATTAAATTTAGTGAATTTGATGGGGAATTTAAGACGAATTTAATTTAATTATGAATTTAATTTATGTACTGAAATCATTAGCTTTGTTCTGAATTTAAGACAGTGCCATGTTAAATTAAGAACGAACTAAATTCCATGCGTAATTTTTATAATCTGATATTAATAATTCAGGGCTCGAACTAGGTCCTTAAAGTCCGTTTTTTGAAAAAAGGTCTGTAAAGTCTGTAATTTGATTGAGAAAAGACAAAAAGTTCGTAAATTGTCGGATATAATTTGGAGACTTTTAGAGAAATTATAAATGATTGCAGAAATTTAGTTATTTTCAAAAATAATAAAATTCTTCTCCAAAATTCAATTATTATCAAAAATTTTAATAAAATTCTTGGCAAAATTTCAATTATCTTTAGAAATATACTTTATTTACTCTCCCTGCTTATCTTTAGAAATAAATAAATTCTTCTCCGAAATTCAATTATTATAAAACAGTTTAATAAAATTTTTGGCGAAATTTCAATTATCTTTAGAAATAATTAAATTCTTCTCCGAAATTCAATTATTATCAAAAATTTTAATAAAATTCTTGGCGGAATTTCAATTATCTTTATAGAAATAATTAAATTCTTCTCCGAAATTCAATTATTATCAAAAATTTTAATAAAATTCTTGGCGGAATTTCAATTATCTTTATAGAAATAATTAAATTCTTCTCCGAAATTTAATTATTATCAAAAATTTTAATAAAATTCTTGGCAAAATTTCAATTATCTTTATAGCAATAATTAAATTCTTCTCCGAAATTCAATTATCAAAAATTTCAATAAAATTCTTGGCAAAATTTTTAATATTTTCAAAAATTTTTTTGAATTCAATGATTTTTAATATCTACTATTTTAATAAAATTGTCCAAAAGAATTAAATTATTTTTAAAAAATTTAATAAAATTCTACGCAAAATTTTAATTATTTTCATAAAATAATAAAAATTTCACAGGAATTCAATTATTTACAAATTTTTTATAAATTAATTCGCAATTATTCAATTATTTTCATAAATAATAGAATTTTTACACGGATTTAATTATTTTCGTAAATAATAAAATTCTTTTTAGGAATTCAATTATTATTTTCATCAATAATAAAGCTCATTGCAAAATTTCAATTATTTTTAATACAATTTTAATCGAAATCTTCTCAATTTGTAATCATTTTTAAAAATTCTATTAAAAATTGTCAAAAAAAAAAATTGTCAATTGTCAAATTATTTCAAAATATATATATTGATAAAATTCTTTATGAGAATTGAATTTTAAGAAACATTCTATTGTTCAATAAATTATTTATTTTTGTAATTAAATAATTGAATTCTAGTAGAATTTTTGAATAAAAATTGATTTAAAAATGGATTTCAGTTAAAATTTTATATTATAATTGAATATTGAAAGCATTAGAGCGTGGATTTTTAGAAATAATTGAATTTTGAAAGGGTTTCAAAATTAAAATCTTTGAAAATTGTAATTTTTTATATTTGAAACTAACAATTCTGTGGAAATAATTTTTTTTTTAAAAGTTTAATTACCACAGATTTTTTTTTGAAATTATTTCAGGTTTTTATCTTCTAAATATATTTAATACTGAAGAATTTACGAATAATTGAAATTTTGTAAAATTGAATTGTAAACAAATGAATTACAATATTCTCAAAGAACTTTTTCAAAAATTATTAAAAATGATGTATTTATAGAAGAATTTTAATTAAAAACACGAAAAAAAAATTTGATGTTGGAGTAGTTATAAATTATTGCAGAAATTCAATTATTATTTTCAAGAGTAATAATATTCTTCGCAAAAATTAAATATTGTTTAAAAATAATAAAATTCTTCTTAGGGATTCAATTATTTTCACTAATAATAGAACTCATCGCAGAATTTCAATTATTTAAAAATGATTTGATAAAATTCTTTATGGGAAATGAACTTTAAGGCGGTGTCAAAGTGGTTTGTATTTTTGCATTGAGCTTCAATGGGAAAATCGCATCGACTTTGACATCCCCTTAAGAGAAATTCAATTGTTCAATAAATTATTTATTTTTGTATTTAAATAATTGAATTCTAGTAGAATTTTCTAATAAAAATTGATTTAAAAATGAATTTCTGTTAAAATTTTAGTTAATAATTGAATATTTAGAGCAATATAGCGTGAATTTTTCGAAATAATTGAATTTTGAAATTAATTTTTTTTTGTAAAAGTTTAATTGAATTTTTTAAATATTATTTAAAGTTTTCATTTTCTAATATATATTTAATCATAATAATTAAATAATTAAATAAAATCATAATAATAATTGAAATTTTGTAAAATTGAATATTGTTAACAAATGGATTTGAAAGTATTCAAAGAACTTTTACGAAAATTATTAAAAATATTTGATTTAAAGAAGAATTTTAGTTAAAAATTCTTGAAAATAATAATTGAATTGATTGACAATGATTTTATCACTTGGTCATCTTTAATCATTATAAAACACGAAGAAATAATTGTCAACATAAATGAGTAAAAAAAATTTACCGAATTTCAGTTTTGCAAGACAATATATTCATATTTAATTAACAAAAACAAGCCTTATTCTTCGATAGAATATTATTCCAAAAAGATTTAACATTTTGACTAGAATTATATTTTTATTTACGAATGAAGAGAGAATTTTTATTGAAAGTAATAAAAAAATCGATTCGCGAATTAAATAATTACGATAAATACGTAACTGAAGTTTTTCAAAGTGGCTAGTGCGAAAAGAAGATTACTATTGAATATTTTACTTTCTTTCTAATATGTATATTCTTATTTATTATCAATATATTTTTAATATTTTTGTGAAGGAAAAAGAATGTATTCTTTTATATTTAGCAACTTTTGTAAACGTCAGTTACGTAGAAATTGATACTTACTTGAAAAAGTCTTCCTTGCAAAATACGTGACCATTTCGGGCATAACATTTTTCCGAAAGTCTGCTTCCACAATCTCGACACGTGAGGCATCTCGCATGCCAACATCGTTCTAAAACTCTCAGGATAAACCTATCCAAAATTACCTTCTGACAACCACCACATTTTGGTATCGTAGCTGTAACATAAAAATTGAAGAAATTTCTTTAAAAAATAGGCTCGAATTTATTTTTTTAGGAGGTTTTTATTTATTTGTTTTTTTATGTGTTCGTTAAGTTCTGAATGTTTGATTGAAGTGAATTTATTATAAAATTATTTTATAATCGTTTAAATTAGTATGAAGTAGATATTAGTTCTGTTGTAAGTGCTTTTAAACTTTGTTGATTTTATATTTTGTTTAGAAACAATTAAATAGTATGGTTAGAGAGGACAACATTTAAAAATGTTTTTTCAATAAAAAACGATTTATTTGAAGCATTAAATATTAAAAATATGAGGATAGAAATTAGAAAGTTAATTTTTATTATTGAATCAAATTATCGTACGCTCGAAATTTAAATTAGTTAAAAATAACTATTTTGATAGTAAAAATACAAAAAAATAAAAATAAAAACTGAGTAAAATAATTAGTTATTTTTTACTAACTGCTGATGCAGAAAGTCAGATAATTCTTTTTTTTTTTACTAACAATTATAGTTCTTTTTAACTAATTCAGATTTACTCTCTTAATTTGAATCGCAGTTAAAAATCATGATTTTAACTGACAATCAGTGACTAACTTTTTGTTTATGAATCAGTTTAGGAAAGAATCCGATAATTAATTACAATTGCTTTAATAAAATTTAAAGTTTTTTAAAAATAAAGGAAAAAATTGTTTATAAATTCTATTTGTCAATTACAAATTTTAATTGAAATTGAAATTGAAAATTTCAAAATTTCTAGAAAATAAAGGAATACATTTTACTCAAAAAAAAGTTCTGTTACATTTATTTACGAATTTCTTTTAAATTATTCGAAAACATCAATAACTTCTTTTTTAAATAAAAATTTCATTATTATTATATTTCCATAGGAATTAAGATTTTAAAAAATTTCAAATTCAAACATTTTTGAAATTAAACAACTTTAAAAAAATTGTTATAAAACACGAAAAAATCGATCACTCCGAGTCCTCGACTCAGAGCAATCGATATCTTCATGTTTTATAATAATTAAAGATGACCGAGTGATAAAATCATTATTTTCTATTATAAAAAAATTGTTACTGTACGTAACTTCTTCAAAATTATTTTCATCATTTGAATTCAATTTTTATTTTCTAGAATTTTTAATTATATTTTATGAAAATAATTCAATTCCTTAAGAAAAATTTTATTATTTATGAAAATAATGGAATTATTGCGAAGAAATTAATAA
The DNA here is from genome assembly GCF_015476425.1 of Leptopilina heterotoma. Taxonomy (NCBI): domain Eukaryota; kingdom Metazoa; phylum Arthropoda; class Insecta; order Hymenoptera; family Figitidae; genus Leptopilina; species Leptopilina heterotoma. The sequence goes on from NW_025111114.1 coordinate 2,040,175, forward strand.
AAAATTTGTGAATAATTGAATTCCTGCGAAATTTATATTATTTATAAAAATAATTACATTTTTGCGTAGAATTTTATAAAATTTTGTTTAAATAGGTAATTGAATTCTTTTGAAAAATTTTATTAAAATAGTAGATATTAAAAATCATTCAATTGAGGAAATTTTTTAAAAATAATGGAAATTTTGCAAAGAATTATATTAAAATGCCTCAAAATAATTGAATTTTCGGGAATAATTTTGTTATTTATCGACATAATTGAATTCTTTAGAAGAATTACATATTTATGTAAATAATTGAATTCTTGGGAAGAATTTGATTAAAATCAAAAAGAATAATTGAATTATTTCAAAATAATTTAATTAAAATTGTATTTAAAATAATTGATTTCTTTCAAACAATTTTATTAAAATATTTGAAAATAATTGAATTCCTGTGAAATATTTTAATATTTTTGTAAATAATTGAATTCTTCCAAAGAATTTAAAAAAAACATTTATTTAAATACTTGATTTTATTGAGAAATTGAAATTAAATTTTTAGAATAATTACATTTTTTGAGTAATTCCTGTAAAATTGTATTAAAGATAATTAAAATCCTGCGATGAATTTTATTATTTATGAAACTAATTGAATAGTTGGTAAGAATTTTATTAAAATTTTCAAAAATAATTGAATTCCTGAGAAGAATTTTATTATTTTTGAAAATAATTAAATGTTTGCGTACAATTTTATTAAATTTTTTATTAAATAATAAAAAAATAAAATAATAATAGAAATAATAAATTTTTCAATAAATAATAATCAAACCGATTATTCGATTTATTCGAGTATTTTTTTGCTTTAAAAAATAATTATTACGATTAAAAATTATTTTTGTGTCTCATTGCAAATAAGAAAAACTACAAATAAAATATTTGTCGAAACGTTAAAATTGTGTTTTTATTATTTTAATATTTGACTTGGAGGATTGATAATTTTCTCTATATTTTATGCAAATAAAATAATTTTCATAAAAATATTTTGTTACATTCGACTTTTTTGGAAATTTCATGCGAACTTTTCTTGTGAATTTATGCGACTAAAGCAACTTTTTTTGGGTCTTAAAGTCGATCCGAGCTCTACCATGTCATAATTTCGTATTTTAAAAGAAAAGGCCACATTAAATTTTAAATTCCTTTCGGTAGAAGCGTAAGAAATTTAATTTTCTACATTTTGAATAATTTAAAGTTATATTTGAATACAAATTATACTTTTTTGTCAATAATAAATGATTTAAGTAACATAACCTTAAAATTTATCAAATGTTTCTTATTGACAGAAAATTGTAATTTTTATTTAAATGCAACTGTCAATCGTTTTAAATGTTCAAAATTAATTTCTTCGCCTTTCCACCAAAACGAATTTAAAATCTTAGGGACTGTCCATAAATTACGTAAGACATTTTTTTGGAAAATTTGACCCCCCCTCCCCCTCGTAAGATTTTTTACATACATTAGCGCCATTTTTTCTATTGTTCGTAAGATCTCGCTGACCCCCCCTCCCCCCTAAATGTCTTACGTAATTTATGGACGGCCCCTTAATTTGTCTTTTTCTTTTAAATTACGAAATTATGACATTGGACTAACTTTTGTTTTGACTGTACATCAGATTCTTCCTTAAAAATAACTGATTTTCAGTAAAATCCTATAACTTAAAAAATTAGTTAAACTTGACTAATTGAATCAGTCAAGAAAAATTTACTGAAACATCAATTATTTTTAAGTAATCAGTAGAAATAGTACTATTTGAATTAGTGACTGATTTTTTGCTTCTTAGTTATTTTTAACTGATTGAAATTTTAGAGAGTAGAGAGAGAATAAGTAAATAATAAATTAATTTTTCGAAACTTACAATACAAAATATCGGGAATATTAGGTGGAAGAGTGACTTCGAGAGATGAATGTTCTAGGGGTTGCATCTTGAGATGCGAATCGTGAATATTATTACTAATAATATGCGATTCTGGACTGCTTTGAGGTGGTGTTAAGACATCACCACGACTACGAAACATTCCCTGTAGAGGTAGAACTTCACAGCCAATCATCTTATATAATATTCTATATTCAAAACAAGGCAAAAAATTGAAAACAAAATAATAATCGAATTTCTATATATAACTAATTTTCACTGGGTCCTATTTCACTATTTTTCTATTTACGCAAATCACATTAATCCTCAAATTGACACATCTTTCTTTATTGTCACTTATATCTGTTATCACACAGTGACCTAAAGTTCAAGGAGACAATTTTCTCCACAAGTCCATATTTTCATTATATAAATAACGCACGTTTTCTAATCCATAGACTTGAAAATGTCAGATATAATTTCACTGTTTGTTTTCCGCACGTGTAAAAAAAGTGTTTTCACTTTAGAAAAGAATTTACAATATTTAGACGTGGTTTTTTTTTTCTTGATAATAAGGTGGAAATTTTCATTCGTGAAAATTGAAGTAAAGAAAATAAACAACGGGAAAGAAAGAAAGGAAAAATGATTGTTTATGTTTATAAAGTTGACAGCGTAAAAGCACGCGTGCGACTGATAGATTTTTTGGAGGGGTGATCGTGCGCACGTGACTCTTGGAATAAACGAAGGGTGCGGGTGGGGTAAAGTGATTCACCATTGGTTGGTAAATCCACCCCCGCGTGGGTGCGGATTGGTGGAGGGCTTTTCCGCCCTCACAGTATGGCGTGTGCGTTATCAGGGGGTTGAAAGGGCGAGAGAGTTTCAACCCTCCATAAAGAGAGGAGAGAGAGAGGGGGGGGGGATGTGCAGGTTTCAATGTGAAGAGAGAAAATACTAGGGTGAGAGATGGAGGTAGGCATGAGCAATAGAGAATGAGAGAGATAAAAGAATACCGAAATATCCGTTTTGACGCTTCTGCACCCTTGACTTCGACGCAAAAGTGGGCGCCAGGGGTGACGAAATACTATCCTTTGAAAACGCCAACGCGAAGATCCGAACCCGTTAATATTTTATGGCAGCCTTTGAACAAAACAAGAGAATAAGAGATCCAAGATTTTATCTGTCATCTGGGATTATTTATTTTAGCTTTTTATTTTTTTTTTCCTTTTATTATTATATACATAATTACGCTCGTCAGTTATGAATTTGTTTTTATGTGTGTTGATCTTTCGTTATGTTCTTTTTCATTTGCTAGGCGAGTTTCATAAATAGAAATCGTAATTTTTTCATATTTTATAGAAAAAATAATGTAAAATTGTCTAAAAAGTATTTTTGAAAATGAAAGTAATGGGAAAAATTAACAGGGTTAATTATTTTCAAAAACTTTTTTCAATTCACACGCAGAGAAATGGTTTTTGAAAACCAAGTTAAAAACGCTATTTCACATAGTAAAATATCGAATCATTATGAGATATAATTAAAAAAACTACCAGTTCTAATATTAAGTACTATTTCATGATTAATAGTGCTATTTGTACATCTAATTTCTCGAAAAATGAAATTATTCTTAAAAATTTTATTTAAATTCACCAAAAGAATTTTAATTATAACCTATTTAAAAATTTGTTGATAAAATTCTTTAAATGAGAGTTCAATTTTAAAAAACATTCAATTGTTCAATAAATTATTTATTTTTGTGTTTAAATAATAGAATACTAGTATTCTCGTCAAATTTTCAATTATCTTTAGAAATAATTCAACTCTTCTCCGAAATTCAATTATTTTCAAAAGTTGTAATAAAATTCTTAGCAAAATTTCAATTATTTTCCAAAATTTTCCTTAATCAATGATATTCAATTATTATTATTTTAAATATTTTAATAAAATTGGCCAAAGAAATTCAATTATTGAAAAAGAAATTAATAAAATTCTACGCAATCCTTTAATATTATTTTCATAAAATAATAAAAATTTCACAGGAATTCAATTTCATTTACAAATTATTTATAAATTTCTTTACAATCATTCAATTATATTCGTAAATAATAAAATTTTTGCAAGGATTCAATTATTTTCGTAAATAATAAAATTCTTTTTAGGAATTCAATTATTTTTTAAAATAATAAAACTCATTGCAGAATTTCAATTATTTTCAATACAATTTTAATCGAATTCTTCTAAAAATGTAATTATTCCTAAAAATTTTATTAAAATTTGTCAAAAGAATAATTGAATTATTTAAAAATTTATTGATAAAATTCATTATGATAATTCAATTTCAAAAAACATGCAATTATTCAATAAATTGTTTTTTTATGTTTTAATTTTTAAATAATTGAATTCTAGTAGTATTTTGTAATAAAATTGATTTAGAAATAGATTTCAGTTATGATTTTCGAATATAATTGAATATTAAAAGCATAAGAGCGTGAATTTTTAGAAATAATTAAATTTTAAAAAGGTTTCAAATTAAAATCTTTGAAAATTTGAATTTTTCATATTTTTAACTAACAATTCTGTGGAATTAATTTTTTTGAGAAAGTTTAATTGAGGACTTTGTTTTGAAATTATTTTGTTAAATTGAATTGTAAACAAATGAATTTAAAAATTCTCAAAGAACTTTTTCAGAAAATATTAGAAATAATGCATTTATAGAAGAATTTTAGTTAAAAACACAACAAAAAAATTTAATTTTGGAAAAGTTACAAATTATTGCAGAAATTCAATTATTATCAAGAGTAATAATATTCTTCGCAAAAATTAAATATTGTTAAAAATAATAAAATTCTTTTTAGTTGTTTAATTATTTTCATAAATAATAAAACTCATTGTCGAATTTCAAATATTTTTAACACAATTTTAATCGAATTTATCGAAAAATGTAATTATTCTTGAAAATTTTATTAAAATTCGTGGAAAGAATTCTATTATTTAAAAATTTGTTGATAAAATTCTTTATGGGAATTGAATTTCAAGAAACATTCATTTGTTCAATAAATTATTTAATTTTGTATTTGAATAATTGAATTCTAGAAGAATTTTCTAATAAAAATTTATTTAAATATGAATTTCAGTTAAAAATTTTCAAAAGTTATTTAAAATAATTAATTTAAAGAAGAATTTTAGTTCAATATTTTGGATAACAATAATTAATTTGAAGTGATGAAAGTAATTTTGAATAACTTACAGTAACAATATTCATGAAACTGAAGTTACCAACGTTTGTTCGACGAAAAATATAATACGTAATAATTTCCATTTCCCCGCCTCAGATCCAATTTTTTTCCACTTTTATTATAAATACTAATGTTAGAAGCCATTAGAAATTATTTTCAAGTGGAACCAGGTCGGGGAGGGCAACGATTTTGACATTTTCTTGTTACCGATTTTTCGAAAATTCATAAATTTCGAAACAATGTCTATTTCCCCGCCTCAGTTCCAATTTTTTTTCTACATTTATTAAACATACTAATGTCAGGAATCATAAGAAATTATTTTCAACTGGAACCAGGTCGGGGAGGGTAATAATTTTGATTTTTTGTCGCGGATTTTTTAAAAAATCCGAAAAATCCGTGCCAAAAAATCAAAATCGTTGCCTTCCCCGACCTGGTTCCACTTGAAAATAATTTCTAATGGCTTCTAATATTAGTATCTATAATAAATGTGGAAAAAAAATTGGATCTGAGGCGGGGAAATTGTTACGTTTTATAATTTTCGACGAACAAACGTTGGTAACTTCAGTTTCATCAATATTCTTATAATATAAAATAATGATTTTATCAGTCGGTCATTTTTAATTATTTATAAAACTTGAAGATATCGATTGCTCCGAGTCGAAGACTCCGAGTGATCAATTTCTTCATGTTTTATAACAATTTTTTATAAGTTGTTTAATTTCAAAAAGGTTTGAATTTAAAATTAAAAATTTATTGAAATTATTTAATTTTGTAAAATATAAATGTAGTTTTAAAAACCTGGAAAAATTCTGTTTTTTAACCTGGAAAACCTGGAAAAATTAGGGAATTTGAAAAGAGCAAAAGCGTGGCAACCCTGATTGAATCAAAGAAATATTTTTTATTGTATTAAATTAACCAACAAAATTAAAAAAAATCTTGATCGATTTTGGTGCAGGCGAATTTAGAAACAGTCTTAAATTAAAATTTTTTTTCTACTTTGCTTATACATAGATTATAATGTGTGATGAGATGACTGAAAATTGGACATGATGGCTTGAAATTTGAAAAAAATATATATTTAAATATTCAGTAAAATTGAGAATAAAGTATTGATGTCCTATTTTTCTGTCTTTTACACTTACACATTGAGACTGAGAGAAAGAGGGGGATCGGTAAGAGGGTAATAAAACATTGGGTTTACGAGAGTCTGCTTGCAACGAAAGGAGCTCAAGACTGTAAAATAGTTGGTGCATCGCCATCTACTCGTTACACCACTGTTTTACTTCAGAACCAATGACACTTCCGATCGTGGTCCTGCAGTGCTCAAGTACTTGGTATTAAACTACAAGATTTCAACGCTTTCAAATCTCTCCTAAAACCTACATTTTACATATAAAATTCACCTACAAAAAACTATATGTGAGGCATCTTATTTTTTATGCGCTTTCCTTTTACTTTCTTTTTGTTTAGAATATCCCTTAACTTTAGTAAATTCAGGGTATCTATATACTAACCGGGAACTCCGGGAATTTAATTTGACCGGGAAAAACCGGGAATAAGCCAGGAATTTTATACCAAACCGGGATTTTTTTCACAAAATTAAAAAAAGTTTTATTATTTTAATTTGTTTTTAAAAAATCGCTTTTTATTTCAATTTTTATAGATATTTATACTGTTCTCTAAATTTGAATTAGTTAAAAATAATTTATTTGATAGTAAAAAATCAGTCACTGATTCAAATATAGTATGTAAATAAATTAAAAAAAATTATCGAATTAATAGAAATTTTGTGAAATTCAACTAAAAATAATTAAATTTGTTAAAGAATTTCATTAAAAACTTTTTAACAAATAGAATTTTCAAAGAATTTTATTTAATAATTGATAAATAATTGAATTTTATAAAAAGTCACATTCTAATGTATTCATGTTTCTTAATAAATAAGATTTTTGAAAATTTTCAATTCTATTGTTTCAAGATAATTGAATTTTGATAAACAACTAATTGAAAATTTTTGAAATAATTGAAATTTCTTTACATTCTATTAAAAATAATTAAATTCTTTTAAAGAATTTTATTTAAATTTTTCGAAAATAATCAAGGGAAGTTAGTCACCGTAATTATAATTATATTTTTAAAAATTTCTTTGCAATATATTCAATTATTTTCATAAATAGTAAAACTCTTTGCGAAATTTCAATTATTTTTAATACAATTTTAATCGAATTCCTCGAAAAATGTAATTATTCTTAAAAATTTTATTAAAATTCGTCAAAAGGATTCAATTATTCCTAAAAACTTTGAAAAAAATTCTTCTCAAGAATTCAATTATTTCCATAAATAGCAAAATTCTTCAGATTTACTGAACATTTACCACAATTCAATTAATTTATTTTCAAAAATTTGTAATAAAATTCTACGCAAACATTTAATTATTTTCATAAAAAAATAAAAATTTCACAAGGATTCAATTATTGACAAATTTTTTTATAAATTTCTTTGCAATCATTCAATTATTTTCATAAATAATTAAATTTTTTCAGGGATTAGATTATTTTCGAAAATAATAAAATTCTTTTTAGGAATTCAATTATTTTCATAAATAATAAAACTCATTGCAGAATTTCAATTATTTTTAAATCAATTTTAATTGAATTCATTGAAAAATGTAATATTATTTCTAAAAATTTTATTAAGATTCGTCAAAAGAATTCAATTATTTCCATAAATAGCAAAATTCTTGAAATTTGCTAAATTCTTTTGAATATTATTTTGAAACAAATTTTTTCACAAGAATACAATTACTTTTATAAATTTCCATAAAATTTTGAAAAATAATTCAATTAAAAATGTTTACAAATTTTTTTAAATTCTCAAATTTTCAATTATCTTTATATAAATAATTAAATTGTTCTGCACAATTCAATTATTTTCAGAAATTTTAATAAAATTCTACGCAAACCTTTAATTATTTTCATAAAATAATAAAAATTTCACATGTATTCAATTATTTACAAATTTTTTATAAATTTCTTCGTAATCATTCAATTATTTTCATAAATAATTAAATTTTTTCAGGGATTCAAATATTTTTGTTAATAATAAAATTCTTTTTAGGTAATCAATTATTTTCATGAAAAATAAAGCTCATTGCAGAATTTCAATTATTTTTAATACAATTTTAATCGAATTCTTCTTCATTTTTTGTAATTATTCTTACAAATTTTATTAAAATTCGTCAAAAGAATTCAATTATTTCTAGAAACTGTAAAAAAATTCTTCTCAAGAATTCAATTATTTTCATAAATAGCAAAATTCTTGAGATTTGCTAAATTCTTTTGAATATTATTTAGAAAAAAATTCTTTACAAGAATTAAATTATTTTTATAAATTTCCATAAAATTTTAAAAAACAATTCAATTAAAAAAAATTAAAAATTTTTTTAAATTCTCAGAATTTCAATTATTTTTATAAATAATTAAATTGTTCTCGACAATTCAATTATTTTCAAAAATTTTAATAAAATTCTAGGGAAACATTTAATTATTTTCATAAATAATAACATTCTTTGGATGGATTCAATTACTTTTAAAAATTGTAAAATTCTTTGCAGAAATGCATTTAGTATCAATACATTTTAATAAAATTGAATTAATCAAAATTTCAATTATAATTATGAACAGACAAGATTATTTGAAAAAAAAAAAAAAAAAAAAAAAAAAAAAAATTTCTTTGTTTAATTCACTTTTTTTCCAAATTTTCAATTAAAATTATTAAAAAAAACATTATTTTCAAAAAATTTAAAGAAACTCGTCAAAAGAATTGAATTATTCATAAAAACTCTAATAAAAATTTTAGAAGCCATTTGTAGATTTATTTATGTTCGAAATCAAATAAATTTTAATTTGATGTAAAAAAAAACTGTGAAAAATTATGACAAAGCGGGGAAAAAACTGGGAATTTTGTTGAACGAAAATACCCAAGTAGAAATGTCCGGAGTTAGGACGGAGTTAAACACCGACATGGTACTAACTCAGTACTGACCGTCGGTACTGACTTTCGGAACCCGATCAGTACTGGGAGTATACTGACTCCAAAACCGAATCAGTACTATGTCGGAGTTAGAAAAGTTCTAAAATCAGTACTGGCAGAAAACTGGCTTAACACTAAATCAGTACTGCGAAGGAGTTAAAAAAACAATCAAAATTTGTTATAATGTAATTAAACATTAAACATCGTTTGATTTATTAACAATTAAAATATTTGCAAAGATTTGTAAAAACATTATTCATCAACAATAATATCAAACATTTTATTTTTTAAAGCTGTATATATTTTTATTTATTTATTTAACAAAAATTTTTCTTAAATAAATTTTTTTTTATTATTATTTTAATAAATAATTAGATTATAAATAATAAATAAATAATTATATTAATAATTTTTACCATATTATTATGATGTATCTATTAATTACTACATAATGACTTGATAAAATGTATATAAAGATATATGTATAATAATTTTTCTTGAAATAAATATAATATGCAATGGATTTATTATTAAAGCACTGTATATATCGGTCCCACAATTCAAAAGGAAGTTTATGCGAGATAACTCCCGAGCTTGCGTGGCTATGCGGTATGTCTATTCGACTTGCGTTCTCGAGGTCTAGGGTTCGGTCCCCCGTGCGTGCGATATTTTTCCGTCTTAGTTTTAAGTGTTTTGTGTATAATTCTTAACAGTGTTACATAAAGTATAAGTTTAAATAATTAATAACCAGTAATAATAATAATTTAGTCATTAATTTAAATAAATAAGATTTAAATAAATAATGAAAAAATAAGAAAAATATTTTTTTAAAACTTATTTTAATAAAAGGAATTCTAATAATTAATTAATAATAATTAATACTAATAATAATTATTAGTATTCAATAAATTACTCCCCATGCTTTAATAATTAAATAAGGAGCGCTTATACTGACCGCCGGTAAAAATCAGTACTGGACAGCGTTACCAGCCAGGGTTTTCCCAGTACTGACTTAGTACTGGAGTCAGTACTGCAATACTGGCAGTCAGTACAAGATGAGTACTATGCCAGTATTACATTTCTACTTGGGTAGGAGACACCCTGAAATTATTATTATTTCTTTCTCCGTTCGTTATAATTATTGAAAATATAATAAATTGAAAACTGAGAAAAATAAATGCGTTTTCGTTGAAAATAAGGGAAAAAGTATTTAGTTGATCGTTTGTAATGTTGAGAATTTTTCTTCTTCTTTTTGCGTGATGCGTGGGATGAGAATTCTTCAAGATCCCTTAAACTAAAGTCGCCTCTTTTTCTTTTGCCAAGAGAATGAAATGGATCGAATGGAAAGGGGATAGAAAAAGAAAGAGGTAGTGAGCAAAATTAAGAATGGATATATACAGGAGGATTTTAGAAAGAGAGGAAGAGAGAGAGAAGGAGAGACGCCATTTTATAATTCCACCTCGCTTCTATTCTTGTCTGCATGTTCGCAACCCCCAATCTTGATATATACGTATAAGCAAAACGTTTTTACCCTTCAGCAACTTTCTTTAGCAATTTTATACTTTCTGTTTCTTTCATTTTCAAAAGGAATGCGAACCTCGGATTAAAAATGAAGGGGGAGATCCAACCGCAATGTTATGGGTCACTGAGAGAGAAGAAAATTGAAATTTTCTCATGTAAAAAGTATTCCCTCTTTGACTCACAAATGTTGCGGTGCTGGTATAAAATTAAAAACAAACTTCGTTTGAATTTTTGAATTTTGCACATTATTTATTTATCTATTCATATACAATGGGCTTTAGTTGTTATGGAAGAAATTTCATGATTTATACAACTTTGTATATAATTGAATAAATAATTCAGTCAAATTTGCCGTGTCTGATGGAAAGAATAATATGCGTCTATACCATATTGAGCGACAGATTTTTATGGGGATCCACGTATATATGCAAAATGCTGTACCATCTGTCGTGTATATTCGGTCGACTGTTTTCGATATCAGGTGGAAAATTTTTATGTGCTCTTCATGGTACATTAGCTGAAAATTGAAATCGTTGCCTTGAAAAATGTAATTTTTGTTGAATCGTAGAAAGTTATTGATTTGCATTCAGTTACTCCCTCTTTTATTCTTGTTTTTGAAATTTATTTTTGTCGAATACTCTTGGTACACCAGAAGGTACACTAGTCTAGAAATTTCATCCACCACTTATATTATAAGTCAGGGAAGAAATTAGAAATTTTTTTCTCTAAATTTTAACGAAAAATTGTTATAAAATCGTTTAGAGATCGAGTTCCGCAGCATTAATTTTTTTGGCGTCCAGATGATTCTAAAAATGTCTAAAAATTTTGCTGACAACTTACTTCTAGTCAAGGTATAGAAGTTAAAAATCTTTTTCTCTAATTTTTAACAAAAAATCGTTATGAAATGGCTTGGTGTTCGAGTCCCGCGACACAATAAAATTTAAAAAATATTAACGCCAATCTTTAAAAAATTTCAATTATCTTAATAAATATCAAAATTCTTTCCAGAAATTCAATTATTTTTAAAAATTAAAAAAATATTCTCGTCAACATTTCAATTATTTTAAAAAATAGCAAAATTCTTCACCGAAATTCAATTAAAATTCATTGCAAAATTCAATTATTTTCATAAATAACAATATTCATCACAAGTATTCAATTATCTTAATAAATATCAAAATTCCTTCCAGGAATTCAATTATTTTCAAAAGTTAAAAACAAATTCTTGTCAACATTTCAAATATATTTAAAAATAGCAATAAGATTCTTCACCGAAAGAATTCAATTATTTTCATGAATAACAATGTTCATCACAAGAATTCAATTATTTTTAAAATTAATAAAATTTTTCGCAGAAATTCAATTATTTTCAAAAAATCTAAATAGAATTGTCGTCAAAATTTTAATTATTTTTATAAGTGAATAGCAAAATTCTTCGACAAAATTCAATTATGTTCATAAATAATAGTATTCATCACAAGGAATTCAATTATTTTCAAAAGTAATAAGATTGAATTATTTTCAAAAATGTTAATAAAAATTCATGGCAAAATTACGATTATTTTCAAAAAATTTTCTTAATTTAATGATTTATAATATTCTACTATTTCAATAAAATTTCCCAAAAGAATTCAATTATTAAACAAAAATTTTGATAAAATTTTACACGAACATTCAATTATTTTCCAAGAAAAAATGTCACAGGGATTTCAATTATTTAAAATAGAATTTGTATAAACTTTTTTGGAAAAAATTAAACGTTTTAAAATTTGGCATTAAATTATTTGCAGTAATTCAATTATTTTCGCAAATTTTAAATTTTCTTTCAGGAATTTAATTATTTTCATACATAAATAATAAAATAATTTGGAGGAAGTCAATTATTTACATAAATAATAATATTTATCACAGTACTTCAATTATTTTCAAAAGTATAATTAAAATTCTTTTATTTTCAAAAATTTTAATAAAATTCATTTCAAAATTTCAATTATTTTCACAAAATTTTCTTAATTCAATATAATTTTTAAATATCAATTATATTTTAATAAAACTTCCTAAAAGAATTCAATTATTTAAAAACAATTTTGACAAAGTTCTACACGAATATTTAATTATTTTCTAAAATAATGAAAATGTCACAGGAATTCAATTATTAAAGATACAATTTGCATAAATTTTCTCGAAAAATTGTTTGCAAATTTTTTTATTTTTTTTTACTCAATTATTCTTCGAAATAATTCAATTATTTAAAAAAATGTAATAAATTGGAAGCAAACCTTTAATTATTTTCATAAAATAATAAAACTTTCACAGGAATTCAATTATTTACAAATTATTTGTAAATTTCTTCGCAATCATTCGATTATTTTCATAAATAATAAAATTTTTACAGGGATTCAATTATTATTTTTGTAAATAATAAAATTATTTTTAGAAATTCAATTACCTATTTTCATAAATAATAAAACTCATTGCAGAATTTCAATTATTCTAAAAACAATTTTAATTGAATTCCTTGAAAAATGTAATTATTCTCAAAAATTTTATTAAAATTCGTTGAAAAAATTCAATTATTTAAAAATTTGTTGTTAAAATTATGTATAAGAATTCAATTTTAAGAAATATTCAATTATTCAATAAATTATCGATGTTTATATTTAAATAATTGAATTCTCGTAGAATTTTGTAATAAAAGTTGATTTAAAAATTAATTTCACTTAAAGTTTTGGATAATAAATGAATTTTGAAGAAGCTACTAATAATATTGCAATTTTAAGAAATAATTGAATTTTATAAAGGTTTTAAATTAAAATCTTTAAAAATCTGAATTTTTTATACTTTTAATTAAAAATTCTATGGATCTAATTTTTTCAAAATGCTTAATCGAAATTTTTTAAAATTTTTTTAAAGTTTTTATTTTTTAATGTGTATATATTCAATTGACCACGAAAAAAAATGTTCACCTGGAAAAGCTACAAATTTCACTAGATTAGTCAAGTTTTTAGTTGTTTCAGTTAAGACTTTCGCTATTTTAGAAAAACTTATCGCTGTTTCAGATAAAAATTTTGTTACGTGAAGAATTTCCGAAATTTCGTAAAATTGAATTGTAAACAAATGAATTTGAAAATTCTCAAAAGAACTTTATCAAAAATTGTTAAAAATAATAATTATTATAAGTTATTAAATTTGAAATTTTGAAAGTCTGCGGCCCAAATTTTTCATGGCTTCCAAGTAACTCTAAAAATGTTTAGAAATTTTGTTTTTAGTAAAAAAAGAGGTTAGGAATCTTTTTCTCTAGTTCTTTATGAAAAATCGTTATAAAATCGTTTGGAGTTCGAGTCCTGCGGCCCCAATTTTTTTTTGGCTTCCAAGCGAGAAGAGAAGAGAAAAAAAGCTTCACCTGGAACTGCGATAAGTTTCTCTGGAGCGGCGAAAGTTTTGACTGAAAAAAATTGAAGATTTCTCTAATACATTGAAGTTACTCTAAGAGAAGTTTTTTTTCCTTAAGTTTCAAAAATGAACATTGTTATTTTTTATGTGTGTAGAGTCATTGGTTAGGCGTGTCACGTGTACCTACGAGTTGTATATATAAAAAACACATATCAGGTGCTAAAGACCCTTTGAAACCGGTTTAATCTACATCAAAGGCTTTAAAATCCCGTGTCGTTGAATTAATGGTCGAAATGTATCCCTTTTGGGTCCCCCCTTTTATTCGCATTCTATCAGCTCTGCTTTATATTTGTATGTGTGTGCGCAATTACTTAAGAACCGTTCCGGTCCAACTGATGGAGCATACTAAATACTTAAGTACTTAATCTGCACTACTTATGTCACAACCAGTGTCCTATCTGTCTTTTTAAACCTGAATTCCACTTTTTACAAAGTTTCCTTCCTGCTCATTTCGTTTAAATGCTCCGACAAAAACATACATAAGTACTCTATTAAGCAAATTTCTAAAAATTTAAGTACATAAATTTCACTCATGGAAAAAATTTTTATTTTTTTCTTCTTGAAAACAAAAGTATTTTTAGTATATTCTTTTTGGGGGAAATTTGTCACGAGAGTATAAATCGAGATAGAAATTGTGGCTTGGATATTATAGTGCGGCGAAAAATTGTCTAGTACTAAAAAATTTATGAAATAGAAATTCGGAAAAAAATGTTTATGGAATGGGGAAAAAACTTGAAGTCGTTTATCTTATGAGGGGGTTGGTAGGCGTGGTGAAAGGGTACTTGATTATTATGTTCTGGCAACATATATATATGTATGAATATACATTCTCGTGTAATCCAGTGTCAAGTCTCACCCACATGGATATAAACTCGAACGTGTTTGCGGATAATACAGTGGTAATGTACCTATATTTTCTCTGATGTTTTCTTTTACGAGGGCAAAACTGTAAACGAAGAAAACGGAGATGAGAAACTAGAAAAATGAAAGAAAAAATATCAACACTATTTCAAATATTCGAGATTAAAATACGTTTTTCTTTAAAAGAATAATATCAAGTAGAAAGAATTGAATTAGATAAATATATAAATGCAAATCGAATTAGATAACAAAACAAAATTGTACATAATTAAAATATAATGGGCAGGGCTCGAACGAGGTCCGTAAATTTGCTTTAAGTCCGTCAAAGTCAGTTTTCCTGAAAAAAGGTCCGTAAAGTCCATAATTTGATTGAGAAAAAACGAAAAGTTCCTAAAGTGTACGATATAATTTAGAGAATTTTAGAGAAATTACAAATGATTGCAGAAATTCCATTATTTTCAAAAGTAATGAAATACTTTACAGAAATTCAATTATATTCAAACATTTTAAAACATTCTTGTCAAAATTTCAATTATTTTTAGAGATATTTAAATTCTTCTCCAAAATTCAATTAATTTCAAAAATTTTAATAATATTCTTGTCAAAATTTCAATTATTTTTAGAGATATTTAAATTCTTCTCCGAAATTCAATTAATTTCAAAAACTTGAATAAAATTCTCGACAAAATTTCTATTATTTTCAAAAAATTTCGTCAATTCAATAATTTTTAATATCTAATACTATTTTAATAAAATTTTCCAAAAGAATTCAATTATTTACAAAATTTTTAAAAATTTCTTCTCAATCATTCAATTAATTTTATAAACAGTAAAATATTTACAGGAATTTAATTATTTTCGTATAAATAAAAAAATTATTTATTTATAAAATTCTTTATGAGAATTCAATTTTAAGAAACATGTAGTTATTTAACAAATTATTTTTTTGTGTTTAAATTTTTAAATAATTGAATTCTATTGATTTAAAGATGGATTTCAGTTAAAATTTTAGAACATAATTGAATATTAAAAGCACTAGAGTGTGAATTTTTAGAAATAATAATTTATAGAAGAATTTAGAAATTTTAAAATTTCACAGGAATTCAATTATTTACAAATTAAAATGTTTGAAAATTTGAATTTTTCATTTTTTTTAACTAACAATTCTGTGGATTTAATTTCTTTGAGAAAGTTTAATAATGGATTTTTTTAAAAATTATTTCAAGTTTTTACTTTTCTAATTCATATTTAATTGAAGAATTTACGAATATAATTGAAATTTTGTAAAATTGAATTGTAAACAAATGAATTTGAAAATTCCCAAAGAACTTTGTCAAAAATTATTAAAAATAATGCATTTATCGAAGAATTTTATTTAAAAACCACGAAAAAAAATTTGATTTTGGAAAAGTTATAAATTATTGCAGAAATTCAATTATTTTCAAGAGTAATAATATTTTTCTTAGGGAATAAATTATTTTTACAAATTATAAAACTCATCACAGAATTTCAATTATTTTTAATAAAATTTTATTGGAATTGCTCGAAAAATGTAATTATGCTTAAAAATTTTATTAAAATTCGCCGAAAGAATTCAATTATTCAAAAATTTGTTAATAAAATTCTTTATGGGAATTGAATTTTAAGAAACATTCAATTGTTCAGTAAATTATTTATTTTGTATTTAAATTATTGAATTCGCGTAGTATTATGGTTTATTTATTTCTTTTGAAGAGTTTTAATAAAATTATTGAAATTGTTTTTCGAAGAATTTACTTGAAATTTTATTAAAAATAATTGAATTCCTGTGAAGAATTTTACTATTTATGAAAATAATAGAAGTCTTGCAACGAATTTTTATTACATTTTTTTTAAATAATTAAAATCCTTTGAAGAATATTATTATATATGAAAATAATATTGAATTCTTGCAACGAATTTTATTACATTTCTTTTAAATAATTGAAATCCAGTGAAGAATTTTATTGTTTATGAAAATAATTGAATTCTTACAACGAATAGGGTAAATGCACTAGTAGTCGGACACTTAAGGATACAATCTTAAATTATGGTTTTTTTCTTGAAATAGCAAATATATCTTCTGTGTTTATAAGCACATTATTAATTAAAGGAGTTCTTCAGGATTAAAAATCATATAAATTTGTTACAAATACTTGAGTATTTAATAAAATATAAACATTTTAATAAAAAATTACGACTGCTTTAGTAGTCGGACACTTTTTCCCCTTGTTTCTATAGTCGGACATCTGTCAGATATTTTGAATTTATAAAGTGAAAAAGATAATTTTTTAATTGCTATCTACTGGAAAATGGAATTAAAGCATATTAGAAGTTATTAATATAATATTTAAACCCTATAAGTTTTAATATTTATGATTAATTACCAACAAAACTTTGTGCCACTCATCGCGCTACTCGAAAATGGCTGTATCTATAGTCGGACACCATGATTTTTAAAACATTAAATAAAATATTTCTTGTTTAATTATTTTCGAAAATAACACTATTTTAATAAAATATAAACTTCACACATTCGTCTAGTATACTTTTTAAAGTAATTATCACAATGCATTATTATTTATTTGCCAAAAAACACGAAAGTGTCCGACTACTAGTACTGTCCGACTATACCCGCACTTACCCTATCATTAGATTTTTTAAAAATAATTGAATATTCTTTTAAGAATTTTTTTATTATAATAGTAGATTTTGAAAATATTTAAATTTCATTTTTTGTGAAATATTATTAAATTCTTGCAAAAAATGGTAGAAAATAATTACATTTTAACAGGAATTCATTTCAAATTGTATTCAAAATAATTTAAATCGTAGAAAAGATTTTATTATTTTTGATAATAATTAAATTCTTACAATTAATTTTATTACTTTTTTGTAAATAATTGAATTGATGTGCAAAATTGAAGTTTTTATTTTCTAATATAAAGTTAATTGAAGAATTTACGGACAATTGAAATTTCATAAAATTGAATATTGTAAACAATTGTAAGCAATTTGTAAACAATTTTCAAATTGTCAAAGAACTTTTTCGAAAATTATGATAAATAATCGTTTTAGAGAAGTATTTTAGTTAAAAATTCTTGTAAGTAATAATTGAATTGATAATAATTTTATCTCTCGCTTATCTTCATGTTTTATATTATTATGAAAAATTTAATTTTTTAGTTTTAAGTAAAATGTTCTCTTATTTGACTCGGACTGGTTATATTTTTGTCAGCATTGGTCTTTAATTTTTCATTTTTGGTTCGTAAAGTCAGTATTTTTAAATACTGTCACTGGTTCAAGTCCTGAATGTAGTGAAGAAGTAGTGAAGAAAGTAAAAAACCTTAAAAAAAATTCTTTTGGTATAAAAAACGGAGATATTTAATTAAGAATCTATATTGAAGAAATTTATTTAATTCTCGTGGAAAAAAAAATTTCTTTTCAAGTTGGAAAAGTGAAGTTTAAAATGTTGCACTATATTCTTGGGTACCGTGAAAAGTTCTGTAAGTTGAGTAAAGAGCAAAGAACGTAAGAGTAAAGAATATATCTATAGAAGAGAAAAGGAGAAAAAAAATTCGTGGAACCCTTGAAGTTTTTCTTTGTCGCGGCTTGTCTTCGAGGCGAAGTGAAAAAGAAAAATAAAATAGTAGAAAGAGAGTGAGAGAAAAAAGAAAGCGAAGGAAAAAGGAGAATTTCTTTTCTCTTTGCGACTGCGCAAAAGACGTCTACTCATTTCCGTAGGCGTCTTCAGATCTCTCACCCTTCGAGTTTCGACGTACCCACCCTCTGTACGGGGGTTGGGGTGGGATTCGGGGGTTGCTTGTAAGTTCTGCATGTCGGCACGCCTCCAGGAGACTCTTTCTCTCTCTCTCTCTCTTTCTCTCTGGTTGCAATCGTAAAAAGCATCGCCACGGGGTTCCTTTTCCTAGGCCTCCCGAGGACTAATGTTTGAAAATAAAATAAATGGATAGACGCGTAAAAACAAATGAAAATAAATTTCTTTCAATTTGACAAAATAAAATTAATCATCTTTTATATTGCGGGAGCATTTTTCTTTTTTTGGCTCTCTTATCAGAGAGGGTTTTATTTTTGTATTCATGTTGAGAATGTAGATTTTATATGATAAAGGGACGATCTTGTTGCACGCCCTCTGACCTTATATACAAATTATGACATTTATTTTTTATTCCCTGTTACCCCTCTGAGAATTAATGGGAGCCGTGTAAAAAATCGTTGTGAGAGGCGAGAAACCGAGCGAAATTCATATTTATTCCCCTTGTCAAATCGAATTAGATAGAATTTTTTTTTTGAAGATGTTAAACAAATTATCGACTTTGGAGATATTTTCGTTATTCGTAAGTTCTGAATATTCAAATGAAGGAAATTTTTTGTCAATGTAAATATTTTCCGCAAAAATAGAATAGGATTAAACACTTAGAGATATGACTTCTTTTTTCATACCATACGAAATTTTCCAAGAACAAAGGAAAAATAAATAAATTTTGTTCATTTAAATATTCAGAACTTAGATATAAAAAATTTATTTCAATGATGTTTTTCCTAATGCAAAACAAAGCAAGAAGAAAGAAAAGTCTTTCAAAAGCATTTAAACAAATGTTACTTTCTAAATTTTAATTAGTAAAAATGATTACTAATTTAATAAAAACTGAACATTATTTTACTTTCACAAAATTGAAGAATTAAGAATAATTTTTTCTTACATAGTTTTTAATTATATTTACTTTATGAATTTTTATTCAAAAAATATTTATTCATCTAATGAAACCAAATGCCAATAAAAATGAGACTACAATTCCATATCTCTCTGACATAAATGTTGCATCAATGAAATAAGTATAGAAATAGAAATTTTTTATGGCTCATAAATTAACCCCATCTATAGACGATTATGAATTTTGCGGGTAAAACCTTTATTCCATTTACGCATATGGTTATTGGGGGGTATTTTTCATTGTATTGAAAATATAACACAAAAAAGATGTGTCAAAGAACTATTAATATTCCTTATTATGGTATTTTAGAAAGAAAAAGGGGGGTCAGGAATCCATATAGATATATATTTAATCAATAAATAAATATACGCAGATATTGTAGAAAACTAGTGCGCCCGCTATGAATGTCAAAGATTATTTAGTACCAATGCACATCAGAGCAAAAGTAGACTCCCCGTTGATCATAAAGTATGCATATTCCCTATATGTGAATGGGTTATGCATGCCTTATGGGACACATAATCATTATTTTTTTCTCCAGCACCTTGCGCTCAGTCAAAGTTCATTCAAATATTTACTTTTCATAACTAAATTCTATTAGAAATTGAGAATATGTTCATTCATCATTTTAGGGATAAAATTTAAATGGTATTAAAAAGTAGTCAAATACTTTCAAAGCTGGAAATTTAATAGGAGTCAAAATAGGAATCAAAATTGGGATTCAAATTTGAAGCCCAATTTTGTTTCCAAATTAGGATTCAAAATAATATTGAGACTTGAAAAAAGTTGCAAGTTAATATAAACGAATTTTTTTTTATTTGCAGGTGTCTGTATCTTAAAGAGAGGATGTTTTTGGTCTGTGGCCTTTCATGTGGTCACAGAAGTGCAATCAAGAGTCAAGAATCTTTGGAAGTGGATCAAAAGGGCGGTGATGATGTGGTAGGATCCCATCGCCACAACGTGGGACGCCTCAACTGAATTATGAGTCAAATTTAATTTCTGGTATTTATCCTTCCCTGTTTAATTTGGTTTTTTAATTGATTTTCTTTAACCCTCCGTCTGACAATTGGGCCCTGTCAGATCCATAAGATTCGAAAAATTTATTTACATAGGAATAACAGTCTAAAACAAGGTCTGCAACCGTTAGGATATAAAAACTAAAATTATTTGTGGAAAGTAACCGATTTTTAAACTTAAGACCATATTTAGTCAATTTCAGAACTTAAAATCATACTTTAGTGGCTTAAACTTATAGTGAACATACTTTAATCAATTAAAAGTGAGCTATTTAGTTTGTTTTGAATATTATTATTTAGTTTTGAAGGTTTTACTCGCAAAAGTTGGCTGAGAGTAAAATTTATGTTTTGCAGTGTTAGATTAGCTATAGGAATTTGTGTTTTCGGGTAGTTTAGCAAACTTTTCGTACAGAGCGATCTACGAAAAAAGGAATAGTCGAAAAAGTGTTTACCTAGAAGGGTAAAAAGATTAGAGAAATACATCTTTCGATTAATGTTCGAACACGTGTCCAACGGAGGTTTAATTTGAATAAAAATCGCCAGTACAGTATGAATTATTTTGGATGAAATTTAATTTTTTTTGTCACTATGTTGTTTTGAATTCTATTGTATATTTGTTTTGCACTGACTGTTTCTGCGGTTTATTTTAAAATTATGATGAGGGTGTTTTTAAGTTTGGTATGTCTTATAATGTTTGGTAGCAAGGCTAAAATCCGCAACGTTTGCAAAAACGTTGCGGATTTTAGCCTTCTTACCAAACATTATACGAAGAACCAAAATTTATGATTGGTTTGTTAAAATTTGTAATGGTGCTTAAGATTTAAATTTATGGAAAAATAATTATTGAGAATAGTAACAAATGTTGCATAATAGTTGCAATTAGTGTAGTTATTACAATCGGTGGTAGATACGATATATAAAAAGTTATAACAGATGGTAGTTTTATTTTTAGATTGTAACAGTTGATGCAAATCCATAAAGCTGGTAGTTTAAATTGTTTTGTAGTTTCCAGATATTTCAACAGCAGGTTTAAATAATAATTACGATTTTCGAGATGAGAATTAATTGTCCTGTGTATTAGAAAATAAGTGAAAAATCTTTGCCAGATGTGCGATTGTTGAAAATGAGGTTTGAAAAGGAGGGGGGCAAATAGGAAGGCTTTATGGTGGTTTTCGAAGAGATGTCTCAACGTATATATAGAGTGAAGGAGAAATGGCAAAAAGGGAGAATGAAAAGGGGCGCCAGCGTGGGTGTACACCGCGTCACGCTACGATAAACTACCTTTCCTTGAGTTCCCCTGGCAGAATTCTGTGTTCTCTCCGATCCCCCATGAAACCCCATGGACCCATTCCCTGCAAGCTCTCACAAAGCATGATGACAGGTTCCCTCTCATTGTTGTACACCGTGTGCATACATTTCATCCACATATTGAAATAAAGAGATGTCAGACTTTTTTTTGCAAAATGATGGTGTACCTTTAAAGAGTAAATATTGGGTAACTTACCCCTCTTTTATTGAGATGAAAGGGTCGCGCATTAATCACTCAGTGATTCCATTAAAAAGTAGATTCTTTTATTTTGTTTGTATTGCGAAAGGTTGCCAAAGAAGTCAGAGTTTAGGTGTTGTGATTTTCAATCTATTTGGTTATTAGGTTTATTAGACTTATAATCGAGAAACGGTTTCAAAGGAGTCACAGTTCAGGTTTGTGATTTTTAATCGTTATTATTAGGTTATTAGGTTTATTAGACTCATTAGATTTGTTAGATTTATTAGATTTGTTATGTTATTAGACTCAGTAGATTTATTAGACTTCTTAGATTTATTAGATTTCTTAGATTTATTAGGTTATTAGATTCGGTTGATTTATTAGATTTGTTAGGTTTATCAGATTTGTTAGGTTTATTAGGTTCGTTTGGTTCGTTAGGTTCGTCAAGTTTCGTAAGTAGAACTTGTGTTCTGCTATAAGCTTGAACAGCGAAAAAAAAATAGTTGACTCTTGTTCTGGAGTTTATCCATGAGAACGAGAAGTTGGTACGAGACACACCCCATGACCCTTGGGTGCCATTACGGTGTCAAGTGTACAATAAGGCCAGAGACAACGATCACCATAAATGCAATGGTTCCAGAAACACTTGCACTCATCTTTCCATTTCTCCTTCTCGTTTCTGGTACTTTTCTTCCTTTTCTGTCCTCCAACTTCTCACACTAACGAAACATCCCTTGGGATTTTTAAACAATATGCTACAATGCACATTGGATATACCTTCGAGTTGATACTTGCCACACTGTTCCCATAATTCCCCTGCGATTTTCCGGGGCTTGTACATTGAAATTCTCGCGGGACATTGGTGATATACTGGTGAGAATTAAATTCGAACCCGGTTACACGCTATTTAGAACAAGTCATACAATGTTCTGAAACAATGTAACGTTTTGAGTTCGGTAGTTTTTTCTTCTCATACTGTAATTGTTGATTTTGATATTTAATTTGTTAATAATGATAGTAAAATGATTGTGGTTAATAATTCTTAGGATCAATATTGTTGAAAACGAAAGTCGTAGCATATCGACAAGTTGTTTTTAAGTTATAGTTTTGTAAACTAATCAAAAAAAATAGTTTTGACTTTAAAGGTAAAATTTTGTTTGTGTTGAATTGATTAAATCGACGTGAATCGTAAAAAGTAATACTCGAAAATAAATCCTTTTCACCGTTATCTTGAGTGATACTGAATACTTGCTTTTAATATCCGAGAGTATAGCAAATGTGTGAGAGTATTTAGAGTTTATAGTTGACCTGTTCTAAACGAGGAAATAACAAGGACCCACTTGAAGTGCTGTTCGTTATAATAGATTAAAGCCATCTTCTCCCCTGACTGTGGAACATATATTGTCCCCTTAACACCCCCAACCAGTAGTTCGCTTTAGTTCACTTGACCCTACTTGTCCCGCTAGGGTCTCATATAAACGCATCCCTCTGCTTAACTGAACGCATCGGCTTTCTCTCTATTTTATCCCTCTCTCTCTCTCTCTTTTTCCCTTCCCCTTTCATTTTCTCCTTCATCCTTTTCATGGACCACTGTGTGAGTCCTCTCAGATTGTCTAATGGCTTTCTTCACATGCATCACCATATACGCAATTTTCTTAATGTACTTGCTAAACGCTCCCGCATCGACACTATCATTTCATGAAACTTTCAAGTCTCCCACACAATCGAAATTTTTTATACTTTTTTTGTTTCTAGGATTTCCCTTTAAGTAAAATATGTCCGACTCGATATCATTTTAGACTATTTTCTTGTTGTAGAATATAAATTAGTGTTTATCAACAAAAATAGTTCTTGATCGATCACAAATTTACCCGAATTGTATGTAATTCATTATTCATTTCATAAAAACGTAGGTAAAAAAAAATAGAATTTGTGATGGATACACCTGAAAATATGGTTATGTATTTTATACTCTATCCAAGCAGAAAAATGTTGGATCGAAGGGCATTTATTATTTATTGTCGTGACACGTTCCTGAAGGTAACACCGAGGCCTCATGAATGACAGATATAAAAGTGAGCGCACGAATGAATAATATGGGTAATGGGGTAGCTAATGTCCCCATATGCGTGAGTGCGTATATATAAACCCACTAGAATTCTTATTCGTGTAAGTGCAACACGTAATGGGCGGCGCGCATATATAATGTTACCCAAAAACCATCATCTATCCTTGAATTTAGCTCATTTAGTTTATGGCACTAGAATATATCTACCATGTGGGGTTCTATGGCGCGATGCTGACTTTAATCTAATGTCACATTAACGATCGATAAATTATTAAGTCGTTTCTATTCCTTATCATCTTTATTCACTTAAATTAAATATACTTACTTTATATATACTTATCTGTAATATCATTTCAATAGTTGTGTCATCATTAGTATAGTATTAGTATCTATTATTATTTATCAATAGTTTATCATTGGAAGTATTTTATTATATGTAATGGAAAATTGAAGAAAATTATGTTGATTTAAAGTGGAAGTCGCTCTCTTCATGTATTCGTTTTAAATTTCGCGCCATTTTTGTTCTGTAAATTCCCGCCTAAGGGGCATGAAAATTCTCTCGCAAACGAGATGAAGTATAAGTGTCAGTTCTTTATATCTAATTAGGGGCCGTCCATATATTATGTAACGCTAATTTCTGAAAATTTTGACCCCCCATGTTACACACTGTTACATACGTTAGCGCCATTTACCGGATTAAACTTTTGTCAAATAGATTTTTTTCTTTCGTTTACTAATAATTACTTAGTATCAATGCATTTGTTGGAATTAATATTATTTTGCAACAAATAGCAAATACATATATGTATATTAAAAATGAACAAATAATGGGAAGAACGAGGAGAAGTAAAAATTTTTCATGATTCTATGCATTTTTCAGTATGCAGTGATATAGAAAGCCGCACCCTATACATATGCGTATATAGAAGAGAGATGGAGAGAGAGAGAGAGAGAGAGAAAGAGAAGCAAAGTCAGACATTTTTAGTGTGTGGAGTCCCTTTTTTTCACCCTTGTGTACACATATATGGATCCATTCGCGTATTACCCAGTTCCGCGGACACATTGTGCGCATTTTATACTTGTTTGCACAATTCCCTACGCGTTTTTCGTATGACCGAGGCTGTATCTGGCCAAATGTTTTTTTGGAGATGGGGACTTGCAGTGAACGTTGTCATTTTATCGGTCGGAAGAGCACTGAATTTATTAATGGAATTGGTTAGGCATGATGGATTTATTTTTATGGTTATTACCAAAAACCTGATCTCAAATGCCCGTTTATGGTGCCTACTATAAAGATCGACTCTTTTTTTTAAGATTGCACGCTTTCTGGGTGATAATTTGAAACCCTCTCTTTGACGATTTTTGGAAGTGTTGTATTTATTCTGGAACAATACTTATGATGACAATACTTTTTATGATATTGTGCTTATTAGGGAATATTTATACTTAAAGTCAAGTTATTCTTAATTGTTTCTTTTTCTTCTTTCTCTTTCTTTAATGTTATTTTTAATCGGTTTCTATTTCTTGTTTTCTCTCTCTTTTGCATTGATCTCTCTGCTTTTAGTTTCCGTTTGCCTTTTTTATTAACACTCTTGAGAATTATTTCGCTACTTTTGATAAAGGAGTAATTTAAAGGAGTACAATTTTAACTCTCTAAATTTTACTCCGAACTTCTTTACAATTTAGAGAGTAAAATAACATAGGCTATTTTACTCTCTAAATTTTTTGCAGTCTAGGAAATGATTTTTAAGTGTTTCGATAAAAGCAAGACATTTTAGAAAAGAAGGGTGAATAGGAGCTTTTAAGAAAGGGTCGAGAGGTGGTTAGTATACTTTTTTTCTTTTTTGTAAAGTGTAAAGAGTCAAGCTGTAATTCTATACGGATCGTGTAACTTAGAACCGCAGGGAATCCTCGCATGCGATAGGTTTTCCTATATCACTTGTAACAACATCTTTCGAGTCTTTTAAAGAAAACTTTAAGATGACCACGCGAGGGCGACAGATAGAATAGCAGAGGGGGTGAACGTTTGAAGGATATTCCATGACTGGATAGGTTTCATCCATCTGTTCATTGACACGTGTCTCAATTCTTAACTTTACTCCCCACATCACTTTTGTAAAAAAAAGTGAAGGTTGATTTTTCAACCTTTAACGAATCCATATCTTGACCGATACGAACAGATGTCTTATAATATTAAAATTGAACTGAATAAATAATTTTTTTTCTATTGTAAAAATAGAATATTTTAAGAAACTTCTTCTTTTCTGAAGACGAAACTTCAGTTCCTAATCGTAATTATTAAAATAATAGAATTACAGTATAATTACTTTTCTTGAAATAGTATCAAATTGATACTAAAGTGAATCAAATTGGTGCCAAAAATTTGAATCAGTTTTTGATTTGACCCGCTTTTTTGGTATCAATTCTTTGTAATTCGATACTTTTAAGCTAACAGTGATATAATATAAAGCATTAAGATTAAATTTATATAAAAATTTAGAAGGGATTTAAGCAAATTTTTTTAAAGCTTTTAAGTTTCTTTTTTTTTGCTTTAATTATTACACCTGGACTGGAGGTGATAGGCAGTGGTCCGTGGAGTAAAAATATGATTAGACCAATCCGAAAAATTTTTCTACCTTGTGACCCATTGTTTCCGGCGTGTCGACCTCTTGTCCGGAAACAATGGTAAGAACCATGACTACTGAGAAATCACAGAGCATGATTTGTCAATTTAAGAATTTCACTGACCACCAAAAAGGGGAAACTTTTATTTATAGAACATCTGCCATTCAGGAAATTAATTTAAAAAAAAAATTGTTTCGATAAATCACGTATAGAACAATACTACAACTGTCGGTAAATAGTTTTATTATCAAGGGAGAAATGTTTCACCTGGAGTGGTAATAAGTTTCTCCAGATTAGCTAAAGTTTTCAATATTGTAAACAAAAAATTTCGTTAATGTAGTGAAAGTTTTAATTGAAACAAACAAAAATTTCTGGTTTTCGCTAATTCCGCTAATGTGAACCAAACAAAGATTTCGTAGCGAAATTTTTGGTTGTTTCCATTAAAACCTGTGACTATTCCAGAAGGTGGAGGTTTTATTTTTGTGTAATAAGTAATCTTTTAGAGAGAATTGAAAATCAAGTGGGGTAATTATGAAAATTATGGATTTTTGAATCGCTTGTTCGAGTCTCTTGGTATTAAATAGAAGAAAGGAATTGGTGAATACAAAGAGGGTGGGGTGTGGAGGTAGAGAGAGAGTGAGAGAGAGAGAGTGAGTGAGAGAGGGATAAGTGTTTCGTCTCAGGGAGTACATAGGCGAAGCGAACCACCGCCGGGTTACCCTTGGGAAATCAGAGAGACACGGGACTTACCCTGTGCAGTGCTACACCACTACCAATAGTAAATCTTATACGTCTGTATACGTCTCTGTTTGAGCGCATTTAGTTTTTGAGATATTTTTTAAGTCCTAAACAATTTTCAGTTTCAAATCATTTATAAATTAATTTTCACCACATTTGAATATAAAACATATTTTGTTCTAAGTAGTCCTTCTTTCTATTGTAACTTCTTTGACATTAATTTCCATACAATTCGAAAAATTTGTTATTGTATATCAATACCAGTATTGTTTTCTTAAAGATATCAAATTGGATCAAATTGATACCAAATAGGATCAAATTGATACCAAATTGGATCAAATTGATACCACAATGATGCCAAATTGGGTCAAATTAATACCAAATTGATGCCAAATGGGATCAAATTGTTGCCAAATTGAGTCAACTTGATACCAAATTGTATTAATAATTGGAAGATGCCAAATTAGATCAAATTGTTGCCAAATTGGGTTAAATTGATACCAAATTGTATTAAATTGATAGCAAAGTGATGCCAAATTAGACCAAATTGATGCTAAATTGGATCAAATTGATGCCAAATAGGATAAAATTTATACCAAATTGATGCCATATTGAATCAAATTGATTCCAAATTGGGTTAAATTGAAACCAAATTGGATCAAGTTGGTACCAAATTCGGTCTATTTGATACGAAATTGGGTCAAATTAGTACAAAAGTTTTGTTTTCAAGCAAAAGGAGTAAAATTTAGAGAGTAAATGTTTCGTCTTTAATATATTTTTCTGTTTTCTTTATCATCTTTTGAATTGATACATTTTCAGAGATTTTTATTCTTGACTATAATGTTGTTTTATTTATGGTATACCAGAGGGGGGTTACAAGAATAAAAGCACATTTTTTTTCCTGTAGGCGTGTTTATTTAATGCAATTGGGAAAAATGAAATTTGTCCACTTATCTCGTGAATTATTGAAAAGTCACGAAATACGCACGCGTGCTTATATATGTATATATGGAGAGCAATATATGTAATCGGCGGGCATTGATTTTGTCGTCGATAAAATGAAAGCTTTAGTATTTGTTTGATTCGATATAATCTCGATGTTTGTAACAAGACGCGTGCCAAATAAACACGCAAACTTTGTGTACTCTGGGCGCATAATTTGTTAGCTCGTTCGTATAATATATATATATCGGCTTTGATTTTCGTCATTCATTGATGTATCAAATTAGGAATAGGATTTTATGCTTTTGGGAAAGAATGCATTTTTTTGTGCTTTTATGGTATTCTTAAATATTTTATGATTTTACACTTAGAAAAAAATTTGTTTGAAATAAGCAAAAATTTGATTGAATCAAGCAAAATTTTTTTGAAATAAGCTAATTTTGATTGAGCCAAACAAAATTTGTTTAAATCAAGCAAATTTTTGTTGAGCCAAACACAAAATTAATAGAAATTACTATTAAAGGTAGACAGTATTACTATTGATTAGTAAAATTGACTAATTCAAAAAATATTTATTAATTTAAATTAGTGACTGATTACTTGCTTTGGAATTAGTAAAATTTACTAATTTAGAAATTACTATAAATTAGTGAAAATAATAATTTAGTAATGTAAAATTTACTAATTCAAAAGCAAAAGGTCAGTCAAATTAGTAAACGTTTTTTCTTATTCAAATTTAGAAAGTACTATTCTTAGAAAAAAAAAATAATGGTATGCGATTGGTAGTTGCAAATAGAAGGTAAAATTAGATATTCATAAATTAAAAATATAATTTTGTCGTTAAAGATAGAAATTGGAAATAAGTTTTTTTTTGTTGATAAATATAGGACCACCTGTTTTGTAGTTTGTGAACCTGCGAAAAAGTTGATGGTGAATATAGTGGCCACTAGAATCAATCGGTAATAATTTTCTAGTCACGTGCCCAACAAAATGGGGAATTCCAAAGAGACACAGAGAAAGCAGGTCCTTTCGTTCTTTTGGTACTTAGAAACTGTCAGAGCTTGATAGATGCTGCGCACGTGACCCATCCGCAGAACATTTGGTTCGATTCTTTCGAAATTTCTGTATCGTGACACGAAATACAATCGCCCCGAATTTTACATTGATTTCACCGACGGAAAAATTAGAATGAGTTATTTTACTTTTGAAAAATTATTATTCACGTCAATTTATATTCGAGATTATTATTAACATTCATATGATAATGGAATTTTAACTTTTGAATTGATTGAACACTGAAAAAAAATTGATTTAATTCAAATAACTGATTAATTGACTATTATCAATTAAATATTTAATTGAATCAAATAATATTTATTGGAGTCAATTAAACGGAATTTGAATCAATAATTTCAGTATTTGAAGCAAATATAAATTGAACCATTTAATTGACTCCAATAAATATTATTTGATTCAAGTAAATATTCAATTGATAATAGTTAATTAATCGGTTATTTGAATCCAGGGTTGCCACATTATTTCAAAAGTTTTGACGCAATTATCTTGATAAATAACAAAATTCTTCATAAAAATTCAATTATTTCTAGTAATTTTAATCAAATTCTTTGCAAAATTCAATTATTTTCAAAAGTAATAAAATTCTTCGAAGAAATTCAATTATTTAAAAAAATTTTAACGAATATCTCGTCAAGAATTCAATTATCTTTACAAATAGTAAAATTTTTCGCCGAAAATTCAATTATTTTCGTCAAAATTTAAATAAAATTCTTTGCAAAATTTCAATTATTTTCAAAAGTTTCTCGCAGTTCAATAATTTTCAATGTTTACTATTTTCATAAAATTTATCAAAAGATTTAATTATTGAAAAAATTTTTTTATACAATTCTGCGAAAACATTCAATTATTTTCATAAATAATAAAATTTCTTTTAGAAATTCAATTAATTTCATCGCAGAATTTTAAATATTTTTAATAAAAATTTAAATAAATTCTTTGAAAAATGCAATTAATCTTAAAAATTTTATTAAAACTTGAGAAAAGAATTCAATTTTGAGAAACATTCGATTATTCAATAAAATTATAAAATTCTTTGCAATAATTCAAATATTTAATATTTTCATAAATAACATTAAATTCGTTGCAGAAATTCAATTATTTTCAAAAAATTTTAACTAATTCTGCAATGGAATTTAATTATCTTGCTAAACAACAAAATTCTTCCCATAAAATCAATTATTCTAAGGAATTTTAATAAGATTCTTTTCTAAAATTCAATTATTTTGCTAAATATCAAAATTCATTACAAAAATTCAATTCTTTTAAAAAATTATTAAAATACTTTACAGAAATTCAATTAGTTTTAACATTTTTTTAAAATTTTCGTTAAGAATTAAATTATCTTTATAAATAAATAGCGAAATTCTTTTCGAGAATTAAATTATTGTCGAAAATTTTAATAAAATTCTTGGCAAAATTTCAATTATTTAATCAAAATTCAATAAAATTCTTCGCGTGCATGCAATTATTTTCATAAATTATTATTTAAATTCTTCTCATAAATTCAATTTGTATTTTTAAAAATTTTAATAAAATTCTTGAAAAGTTTTCAATTAGTTTCAAAAATGGTTATAAAATTCTTTAATATAATAAATTAAAATTAAAATTTTAAATAAACTCCTTAAAAGAAATTAAATATTTCAAAAGTTGTTAATACAATTATTCTTGATCAAAATTAAATTTTCAGAAACATTCATTTATTGAATAAATTATTTATTTTTGTATTTAAAAAAAAATAATTGAATTCTCATGTAATTCAATTATTATTTTTCGTACTTTTAACTAACAATTCTGTAGAATTAATTTTTTTTTGAAAAAGTTTAATTGAATAATAATTGAATAAGTAATTGATTTAAAGAAGAATTTTATTTGAGAACTCAGAAAATTGTAGGAAAGAATAATTGAATTGAAATGATGAAAATAATTTTAAAGAAGTTACAGTAACAATATTCTTAAAATAATAAAATAATTTTGTTAATAAAGTTAAATTTTTGTGGCAAACCTGTGAATAAAATAAATTTTTTTTTCAGTGAAAAATTGGAAAAAGTTCCTAAAATTTAGATAAAATAGGTATTTTGATGAATTATTTTGATAGAAAATTTAGATAAAAATATCTTTTGTGAAATGAAAATTGGCATAATTTGAAATTACATTTTTTGCCTAGTATTATAAGTAAAAGCTTTTAACATTTTTCTTCCGTCTCTCATCGCTTTTTTTTCACGTATATTCTTTAATGTTTGATTTTTCTTCTCTACGACTTCTTTCTTTTTTTCCTCCATGAGCGAGAGAAAAGCTTTTCTTGCAAATCTTTTTTCTTTTTTTCCTTTTTTTTTTTTTTTGTTTTATCAAAGAAGAAATGAACCGAAGACTATCCTTTGGTGATAAATCTGCAATAATTAAAGCCAGAAACCATGGCAAGCATCGAGAAGACTGTAAAGGATAAAAATCCGGATCGTTCTCCCTGTTTTTCCCGAGGGATCTGAAATCCCACGGCCGACCTGGATAGAGAAAGAGAATATATATATAGGCGTGTGTTGATTTTTCTCTCGTAAAAATCAAGATTATTATCAATAGTGAAATTCTGCGATTTTCATATTCTCATTTAGGGTAGATTGTTATCAAAGATCCTCGTGGAAATTCTGAAATCCAATTATTATAATATCAATCTCTTAATTCTATATAATTTGGTACTAATTATTTTTTTTTTTTGAAGAATTCTATATTCGAATTGATTCTTTTGGAAAAAAAATTGCAAGTGGTAGGAGAAAAAAAATGTTGAATTATGGTAGTGGCAATTTTTCTAGTAGTACAAGTGCGATATAGGTCAGACACGCATATAAGTAACAATTGCTTCAGTAGTTAAAATTATATTATGTCAGACGAAAATTTTCTGTGTTGGACAGATCCAAATTTTATTCTGATTTGTACTGTGAAATATTTATTATTGTTCTTGGTATTATTCAGCAATTAGTAGAAAATAACTAATTATTACTGTTTGAATTTGAAATAGTTAAAAAGGTTTACTAATTTATTAAATTTACTAATAGTTGCTGACTTTTTGTTCTTGAATTAGTAAATTTTACTTTTAAATTAGTAGAAATTACTATTTAATATTTATTAGTAAAATTTACTAATTCTATAAATTTACTTAATTTACTAATAATTAGTCATTAATTTACTAATACTAATTTACTAATTAGTAAATTAGTTACGAATTATTAATAAATAACTAAAAAAAAATTTGGCTATAATTACATTGGTTATCAAAATTAGTAGTTTTTGACTAAAAGTGAGTCAAAAAACTTGTTAATTCAATATTAAAACAATATAATTGAATCAAACATAATTATATCTTTGTTATACAGTCAACTAAAAATTATTTTTGAATTAAAAAAAAAATTTTCTTAGTCTTCTAAGTTCTTTTTCTGTCCCATTAGTCAAAGGTGACTAATTCAGATTTAGCGAGTACTAATTTAGATTTAGAGAGTAGTAAAATTTAGATTCAGAGAGTAAGCATACTTTACATTTTCATTGTGTAGATATAAAATTATGAATTATGAAGAATTTTGTTAGTATTTTTTTTATTACCTACTGTAATAAAGTAAATGTAAATAAAAAAGAAAAGTCGAGGAATTCTATTAAGAAAATACTATGTTTCTGTGAACACTATTTTTTTTAATACACTTTTCGAAGGATGAAATAAAAAAAAAATGTTGATATGTCTTTCTGACTTGTAAAATGTGTGTAGTAGCAGGTAGATAATGGACGTCGATCGTCCTTCACGTTGAGTAATCAACTATAATGCTTTCGTGTGTCAAGCATGCTCTATTTGTGCCACGCATGATAGGTACGCTAATAATGTCCCGAGGGAACCTAATGTCGGGACGTAATCCAGAATCAGGCGTGTATTTTCACTTCGCGACTCTCATATATATACATCGGAAAATGATGATGATTATGATGATGACGAAATTGATACCCGTGCAGAAATTTTGACCGGGGCCATGGCACTTTGCCCGATCTGTCCGCCCTGTCGGGACCCGGTCGGGGCCATGGGATTTCCCCCGATCTTTTCGCTACCCAGGTAGAAATCCAATACTGACTGCATTTTATTATATTAAAGCTCGTTATTTGATTATTAAAGCATGGGGAGTATTTACTTCAATATTAATAATTATTATTAATATTTTTGTTGTAAATAAACTTTTATGAGTGTCATTAAAAATGTAAATAATTATTAGAATTGCTTTTATTGAACTAAGTTTTAAAAAAAAATATTTTTCTTATTTTCTTTCATTAATTTAGACAGACTATCTTATTTAAATTAATGCCTAATTTATTATTATTATTGTTAATAATTATTTAAACCTATACTTTATGTAACATTATTAAGAATTATACACAAAACACTTAAAACTAAGACGGAAAAATATCGCACGCACGGGGGATCGAACCCTAGACCTCGAGGACGCAAGTCGAATACACATACCGCATAGCCACGCAAGCTTGGAAGCGACCTCGCTTAAACTTCCTTTTGAATCATGGGACCGTTATATACAGTGCTATCATAATAAATTGACTGTATCATATTTATTTATAGAAAAATTATTAAAAATGTATGTTATATATATAAATTAATATGTTTATCATAATAATATGGTAAAAATTATTAATTTAATTATTCATTCTATATTATTTATAATTTAACTATTTTTTAAAATAATAAAAAAATTTTTATTATTAATAATTCACAATAATACTAAAAATCATTAATTAATAATAATTTCTTTTTTTGCCTTAAACATGGAATTTCAATTTAAGTGTGAAAAATAATTTAGAGTTTTTAAGAGTTATAAATGTCAAAAATAATATGTTAATATTATAACCACAAATAAATTTAACATTTTATGCAATATTTTTGGTTATTACCATGATAACATCGACAAATGGTTCACCCTCGACAATTGGTGCGTTTGTCCTATTGTTTTAAATTAAAGGAGAATAAATTCTTAAGACATCCCTCGAGGTCAATTTTTGAGTTTTTGATTGTTTATAATTTTTATTTTCAAATTTCAATCAAAGTTAACAAATTAACACAATTTTTTTAAAAACGGACGTTCATTTTCTTATTCCGTTACTGCACATGCTCTAAATCAGTTCAAATTAATCCAATATTACCAGCAGACAATTAAAAACCCATAAAGTAATATATTTCAATTGTCATAAACAACATTAATTAACAAATAGTTAACTTTGATTCCTCTCCAATAAAAAATATTTTTTCCACATTTTCTTTTTAATTTTAGTTCATTTGAAGATTATTTTTCCTTTATGATTAAAAAATAACTTATTTAAATTGTTATAAACAATATTAATTAACAAATAGTTAACTTATGATTCTGCCCAAAAAAAAATTTTTGTTACAAATTTTCTTTTTTACTTAGGTTCTTTTAAAGAATATATGTCTTTTTTGCTTAGAATATAACTTATTTAAATATTTAATATTATATATCCGTGGTCTTTTAACATTATCTAAAGAAAAAAGTAAACGTGAAAAAAAAATTTTTGGTGGAAAGGAACAAAAATTAACTATTTGTTAATTAATATTATTTGTAACCATTTAAATAAGTTATTTTTTAAACAAAAAGTACACATATTTTTAAAATGAACTTAAATTAAAAAGTAGACGTGAAAAAAAATTTTTTTGGTGGACAGGAACATAAGTTACATAACTATTTGTTATTTAATATATTGTTTATAACAATTTAAATAAGTTATTTTTTAATCAAAAAGGACAAATATTCTTTAAATAGACTTAAATTAAAAAGAAAATGTGAAAAAAAAATTTTTAATGGAATAGGAATCAATGTTAACTATTTGTTAATTAATATTGTTTATAACAATTGATATAAATTACTTTCTGTTTTATTAATTGTGTGGTGGTCATATTGTATTAATTTGAACTGATTCAGATCATATGCAGCAACGGAATAAGAAAATAAGCCTCCTTTTTTGAAAAATTGTATTAATTTGTTAACTTTGATTGAAAATAAAAATTATAAACAATTAAGAACTAAAAAATTGACCTTAAGGGATGTCTTAAGAATTTATTCGCCTTTAATTTAAAATAAAGAATACTGAAACCGGTTAAGAATTGTAGGCTGTAGACAGTTTTGAACAGTAAATTGTAAAAAAAAATCCCATTGTGCGCTGTTTGTAGATCCTTGGGCAAACCCGGCCTGGTCCTGGTCGGGGCCACGAAGTCGGGGCCAGATCATGAAAACCCGACCGGGGCCAGGGCGGTAATCGGGAACAAAAGTGGCGATTTCTGCACGGGTATAAATGTCAGGATCAAAAAAATATTCTCATTTATCTGATTATTATAATAATTATTATTATTTTATTTGTCACTATTTTTTCATTTCCAAATTTGATAAATATAATTACGTAGTTTTCCAAAAGTTCATCTAGAATTCAATTATTTAAATACATAAACTCAATTTTTTATAATAATTGTGACTCTCCATAGTTTTTTCTTAAGTTATTAAGGTATAATATTATCAAAAAATTATAATAAAGAAATTCTTACAATTAATTTTTTTTAAATATTCTAAAATAATTTTTAAACGATAATAGATTTTAAATTTTGAAAAATTTCGAAACAATTAAAATTTAATAAAATCTTTTAAAAATAGTTGAATTTTTGAAAAGTATAAATAAAAAAGGTTACATTTTTAAAGAATTTTAATTACAAGCAGGACCATGATTTCTCAAAAATTTTAATAAGTCCAAAAAGTAAATTATGATTCTTAAAAAATTATTACAAAGCAATTCTAATAATTAGTTTTTAAAAATATTTTATAAATGTAATTTTTCGAAAATAATTGTATTTCTGAAAATAATTTTTGTATAGTTTTAAAAAAAATAATGAATTTTCTAATGAATTTTGAACACTAAATAATTCTAAAATGTTATTATTTTTGAAAATATTAAAAATATTGAATTTAAAAAAATTAGAAGCTTATTTTTATTTTTAAATTTACCGTTGAAGATTTTCCTCTTTTGCATATTAACATTTTTTTATGTACAACTTTCAAAAACGTTAAGTTTCGAAATATTTGTCTTTCTAAAACTCTTCGCAGAAATTTAATTATGTTCAAAAATTTTTTTAAATTCTTGTCAAAATTTCAATTATCTTTAGAAATAATTAAATTCTGCTCCGAAATTCAATTATTTTTAAAAATTTTGGTAAAATTCTTTGCAAAATTTTAATTATTTTCAAAAATTTTACTCAATTAAAGAATTTTTAATATTTACTATTTTTTTAAAATTTTCCAAAGAAAATCAATTATTTAAAAAAATATAATAATATTTAAGGCAAACCTTTAATTATATTCATAAAATAATAAAAATTTCACATTAATTCAATTATTTACAAATTTTTTTATAAATTTCTTGGCAATTATTCAATTATATTCATAAATAATAAAATTTTTACGCAGGCATTCAATTATATTTTCATAAATAATAAAATTCTTTTCAGGAATTCAATTATTTTCATAAATAATAAAACTCATTGCAGAATTTAATTATTATTAATACAATTCTAATCGAATTTCACTACAAATGTCATTATTCTTAAAATTCGTCGAAAGAATTCAATTATTTAAAAATTTTTTGATAAAATTCTTTCTGGGAATTGAATTTTAAGAAACATTCAAATGCTCATTATTTTAAAATAATTTTTGAACGATAATAGTTTTTCAATTTTAAAAAGTTTCCAAACAATTAAAATTTGGTAAAAACTTTTAAAAATAATTGAATTTTTGAAAAGTATAAATAAAAATGAGCAAATTTTTGAAGAATGTTAATTATAAACAGAACCATTATTTCTCAAAAATTTTAATAAGTCCAAATGGTAAATTTTGAATCTTAAAAAATTATTAAAAAAAAATCCTAATAATTAGTATTCAAAAATATTTTATTACTGTAATTTTTCGAAAATAATTGTATTTTTTAAAAGAATTTTTGTATAAATTAAAAAAACTAATGAATTTTTTGATGAATTTTAATTAAAAATTGTGTACATTATTGTTTTCTCCGAAATGTTAAAAATAAATTTAAAATGTTATCATTTTTGGAAATATGTAATTGAAAATATTAAAAATATTGGATTTTCAAAAATTAGAAGCTAATTTTCATTTTTAAATATACCTTTAAAGACTTACCATTAAAATTTTTAATAATTCAATTATTTTCAAAATTTGCCATTAAAATTCTTCAAAAGTTGATTTTCAAAAATTGTAACAAAATACTTGAAATAAATAAATTATTTTCAATTAAATTTTACAAAATTTTAAGTCTTCAAAGACAATTTTTGAAAGATTTGTTTTATATTTTTTGCATTATAAAAATCAAAATAAGTTGCACTTTTTTACTAAAAATTGTGGCATTTTGTTGTAATGTTTGAAAGAAAAGTCGAAAAAGTCGCAATTTTTGAAAATAAATCGAAAAAGTCTCGATTTTTTTAATTTCCCTGACAAAAAATTTTTTTCCTGACATTTACCTGACTTGACTGACAAAAATTTGTTTTACTGTGTCATGGAAATTTTATCATTTATATCATCATGGAAAAATTATGGAATTTTATAAGGAGAAATTTGTAGAAACCCTGACTATTGTATTTTGCAGAAAAGTGTATAGAAAGAAATGTTTAAAAATAATTTTCTTAATTTTCGAACAGTGTTCTTTCTATTTCATTTTGCCTTTAGGGCGCGATAGAAAGCAGGGCTTAATTACGGGAATCGTAAAATTTGCATAATCAAGAAATTGCCGCCAAGTGACCCTTGTAAGGAGTAAAAGCATGCCTCGTTTCGTGGAAAGTGCATCATTAAAGTAAATCAACTGGTAGCTTCGTTATTACAACTTACCATGCTCATCTAATTATTTCTTTATATCCACAGTAATCCCACTGTGAAGTTTAATTTCGTAGGTCTCGGGAAAATGCAAAAAATTCACATTGTTGTACTTGTTTTTGCAAAATGGTAAAAGCGTGAACGAATTGGTCGTATTTCGATTAGTAAAAAAAGTAGGTAATTATTAGTGGAAAACAACTAATTCAGTAGTTAGTTTAAGTTTGAATTTAGTGACTGACTTTTTGCTTTGGAATTAGTAAATTTTACTGATAAATTAATAGAAATTTAATTCATTAGTAAAAATTTATTTATTAGTAAAATTGACTAATTCTAAAGCAAAAAGATTTAGCAAAAATTAGTGATTGACTTTTTGGTTTTGAATTAGCAAATTTTACTAATTTGTTAGCTAGTTATTTTTGTTAGTTAGTTAGTTAATTTGTTTGTTAGTTATTTTTGTTAGTTAGTTAATTTGTTAGTTAGTTAGGCAGTTAGTTAGTTAGTTAGCTAGTTAATTAGTTAATTAGTTAGTTAACTGGTCAGTGAGTGAATTTTTGATTAGAAACTAAAAACAAAAAAAAATTATTAATCCGCGTGTATATTTGATAAGCAAAAAAATTTTGTCAGTCAATGACAATTTGTCAAGCGCTCTTTTGAAAGGCCCAGGGGGCAAAAGAAAGAAAGACGAGTGGATTTTGAAGTGTTTAAATTTAACGAAATGAAATAATGAGATCATATATCCCCGACAAAAAGCTGTGGCTCTGAGCAAACAAGAATCAGTTGGGGATGCAGACCTCAACAAATCGCGATTCTATAACTAGCCTTATCCTCATGGGAGTTTTGTACGTCAATAAATTATTATTTGCTGTAGAATTTTTATTTTTTTAAGGAGCAATCAAAACAAAAGTTAAATCAATTCGAAAATTTAAATACAAAAAAGAAAAATTACTGCTCTCTAAATTTGAATTAGTAGTTTTGTACTAATTAAAAAGTACTGATAGCAATTTGATTCTACTCTCTAAATCTGAATTGGTTAGTTTTTTGATTAATAAAACAGGAAATGAAGATTCGTTTATTAATTGAATTAGTAAGAGTTTTGACTAATTGTTAGTTAAAAACTACTAATTAGTATTAGAATATTATTATTAGTAATTATTAGTAATATTAGTATTAGTATTATTAGTAATTAATATTAGATGAAGTTACTATTTCAATTAGTAACATTTACTAAATTAATTATTAGCCTTAAAAAATGAATTAGTTGGTTTTTTCAATACCAACTAATAGTTTTTAATTAAAAATTAGTCATAACTTTTACTAATTTATTTAAGAAACGAATTTTCTTTTTCTATTTCTTTAGTAAATTTTACTAATAAATAGTTACTACTACTAATTTATTAGTAAAATTTACTAATTCAAAAACAAAAAGTCGGTCACTAATTCAAATTAGTAAACATGTTTACTAATTTAAATCTAGAGAATAATTTGAATTAGTGACTGACTTTTTGCTTTTGAATTAGTAAATTTTACTAATATATTTTACTAATAAATTAGTAGTAGTAACTATTTATTAAAAAAAAATTTACTAATTTCTTAGTAAACTTTTTATTTGTTGGAATAGTGAAACTATTTTTACTATTTCAATAAAAGATATTTTACTATAAAATTAATAAAAAAAAAATTAGGAAAATAGTAAAATTTAGTAAAATCCCTTTGGTTATTTTAAAAAAGTGAAACGCTACCTACGATTAATTCCCGATCAGGGGAATACATTAACTTTTAGTTTGGAGCTAGTTATGGGGTTTCGTAAACGTAAAAAGCTAAATGCCAGCGAGTTATCTTCTAGATCACGCATCTGCCGGGTATTTGGGTGAATCACTCGTGCATTTAGATCCGCTCTATATTATGGTTTCCATAGACGATGGGTGTTCCGGAATATTGCGCTCCCATTAAGTCTGTCACGATCTTTCCATTGAATAGAAGTAGAAATTTTGAAAAGTAGGGAAAATAAATTGCAGATTAAGTAATTTTGGTTTTTAATTAATCAAAACGTGGTTTTAAAAAATGTCAAAATTTATTATTTGACTTTATAAAAAAAGAACTCTCTAAACTTGAATTAGTAATAACTAAAAATGTTTAATAATTTGAATTATAGTGATTGACTTTTTGCTTTTGAATTAGTAAATTTTGCTAATAGTAATTTCCACTAATTTATTAGTAAAATTTACTAAATTAATTTACTATTCTTATTTATTTTAATTTATACTATCAATTTACTAATTTACTATAAATTTATTAAAATTTACTCTCTAAATTTGAATTAGTAAAAATGTTTACTAAAACATTTTTTTTAGTAAAAAAATGTTTACTAAAACATTTTTTTTAGTAAAAAAATGTTTACTAATTTCAATTAGTGACTTACTTTTTGCTTTTGAATTAGTAAATTTTACTAATAAATAGTTACTACTACTAATTTATTAGTAAAATTTACTAATTTAAAAGCAAAAAGTCAGTCACTAATTCCAATTAGTAAACATTTTTACTAATTGAGATTTAGAGAGTACTATCAATTTACTATAATTTTACTACAATTTACTACAATTTACTACAATTTACTAAAATTTACTAAAATTTACTAAAATTCAAAAACAAAAGGACAGTCACTGATTCAAATTAGTTTTTACTTAGTTTCAAATTAGTTATTCAAATTTATAGAGAAAATATAAATATTGAAATATTGAAAATATAAAAAAAATTTGAACTTTTATTGTATCTGAAAAAAGGTGACATTTTTTTATTTAAACATTTCTATTACATTATATTTCACATTTTAACGTTTATTACAAAATAGATGTTTCCTTTTTTCTAAAATATTTCTTTATGTATTTAATATCATTTTCTTCTCGACTATTTTTTTTTTTATAATGATCAATATTTATGGCATTTTCGCGTGACAAGTTTTCACATGAAAGTGAAATTGTGTAAAAATAAAAGGTGTAGAAATTGCTGGTAATTATAATTATTATGAAAATTAGGAATTATGAACTTATGATTATTATTTGTCTTGTTAAGTCACGTGAAGTTAATATGATGGTACTAATTAATCCGCTCACTTTATGTTGACGTGTAAAAAAAAATTATGTCTGGAAATGTTTGATAAACGTATGGTGATTATAACTCTCTTTATATAATTAATGTGTGAGTTACATAAAATTGAATTGTTTATCATTCTCACTTTCGCTACTTTTTGCTCTTTTTCATGAAACTATCATTATTCGAATAAAATTTTTATTTGTGCTGAAAAAAATGTTGCTTGATTTAAAAGAAAGTAATACTTGTCTATTAGCAAGTGAGTATTATTATTTGTATTAAATAAATTTCATTTAAATTAATAATAAATAATAAAAATGGAAAATAGTAAAATAAGTAATAAATAACTGGTTTTGATAAACAAATGAATTAGTTAAAATATTAGTTGTAATATTATTACAAAGTGTCCTTTTAAAAACCGTAGATTTATGGTTTAGCTCTCATTTATTATGAATTTTCAATATCGGGAAAATGCTTCTTCAGAAGGGTAAAAATGTGCCCAGAAAAGTGAGCAGCTAGATTTTGAAACATGCCCCGCGGTCTATTAGCTTCAATCTTGTTTACTCTGGTCCCCTTGATCGATTCAACGTAAAACTTCTTTAAAAAAAAAAAATTCCCATTGGATTTACTCTATCAAGTTTTGAAAAATTCACACGGAAAAAGTGAATCATCCCTTTTTTAATTCATTTATTTACGCAAATTCAATATTTTTTTTTGTATATTATATAAGCGACCTTGAGAAAAATAGTTATTAACTTTTACTACTTTTTGAGTAGTTTTCTTTATTGGGAATTTTTTATAAACAAATTACTGTCAAAAAATTTCTGAAAACTGTCAGGTATTTTGATATAACAATTTTCGCTATTTTCGAATGAATAAATTTTTATATTCCTGAATTAGGGATTTTTAATCAAAATTAATCAAATTTACTATTCGAACCACTGCACTCTTAACAGTTCCTTATGAAAACTTTCACTCTTTTCTTTCACTCTCAATTTCATCTAAAAATTTTCACTTTCACTCAAAAATTTCTCACATTCACTTTCACTTAAAATATTTTCGCTTTCAATTTCACCTAAAAATTTTCACTTTCACTCAAAAATTTCCACTTTTAAATTTCCTTAAAATTTCTCACATTCACTTTCACTTAAAATATTTTTAAAAAATTTTTAGTGTAAGTCAAAGAATTTTTGAATGTGAATGTGAGAATTTGGGTGTTTAATAAGTGTTAAAACTCTTTGAGTGAAAGTGACAATTTATTGTTTGAAAGTTAACATTTTTTAGTGAATGTGACAATTTTGTGAGTGAAAGTGAGAATTTTTTAGGGAAAGTGGAAATTTTTTGAATGAAAACAAAAGTTTTTTTAATGTAGGTTACAAATTTTTTAGTGAATGTGAGAATTTTTTAATAAATGTGAAAATGTTTTAAGAGAAAGTGAAAGTAATTTCAGTCAAAGTAAATATTCTTTGAGTAATAGTGAGAAATTGTTGAGTGAAAATGAAAATATTTGAGTCAAAGTTGAAGTGAAAATTTTGTTAGTAAAAGTGAGATTTTTTTAGTGAAAGTGGAAATTTTTTGAGTGAAGTCAGAATTTTTTTTAGAATAGCTCAAAGGTTTTTTTTAGTGAATTGTGAGAATTTTGGTGTTTAGTAAATGTTAACACTTTTTTAGTGAAAGTGAAAGTGAGAATTTTTTAGGGAAAGTGGAAATTTTTTAAATGAAGACAAAAGTTTTTCTAATGTGAGTTAAATCTTTTTTAGTGAATGTGAGAATTTTTTAATAAATGTAAAAATGTTTTAAGAGAAAGTGAAAGTGACAAGTTTTCGAGTGGAAATGAAAGTAAAATTGAAAATTTTTTGAGTAAAAGTGAGAATTTTTTTTAGGAAAAGTGGAAATTTTTTGAGTGAAGTCAGAATTTTTTAGTGTAGGTCAAAGATTTTTTTAATGTGACTGTGAGAATTTGTGTGTTTAATAAATGTTAAAACTTTTTGAGTAAAAGTGAAAATTTATTGTTTGAAAGTTAACATTTTTTAGTGAATGTGACAATTTTGTGAGTGAAAGTGAGAATTTTTTAATAAATGTGAAAATGTTTTGAGAGAAAGTGAAAGTGACAATTTTTCGAGTGAAAATGAAAGTAAAAGTGACAATTTTTTATTAAATGTGAAAATTTTTTGAGTGAAAGTAATAATTTTTGAATGAAAGTAAAAATTTGTTTAGTAAAGGTGAGAATTTTTATAATGAATGTGAAATTTTTTTGAGTGATAGTAAAAGTTACGTGAATGCACCCCAGTTTTAAAGTCAGGACTGCGTACAGTTTACATGTAAAATTCTGATATTTATATTGTTGCATCTTAATTGAAGACTGTCTTTCTGCCTTAAAATAAGATTTTTTTACTGTGCTGTGAGAATAGTTATTGAAAAGCAGTAAATTTCTATTGTCTAGGATTTAGAGTATAAATTGCAGGTGAAATTTCTCCTGTAGTACAAAATATGTGTATTGGCAGAAAATATATTGAGACAATATATACACATATCGATGTTAATCGATATGAATAAAGTTGTAGTTGAAAAAATAATCTTTGCTCGTAATATGGATATATTTATTGAAGAGGTACATCATCATTGTTAATTGTATGCGCAGGAAGTTTTATGGTTTTGAAAAGGTAAACCCGCAAAATAAACGGATTCGTTAACC
The DNA here is from genome assembly GCF_015476425.1 of Leptopilina heterotoma. Lineage (NCBI taxonomy): Eukaryota > Metazoa > Arthropoda > Insecta > Hymenoptera > Figitidae > Leptopilina > Leptopilina heterotoma. Next base: position 2,084,566 of record NW_025111114.1, read on the forward strand.
ACGTAACACGTATGCGAGTATGAGCCTAACCAAACATTGACATGTTCAATCATTTCGATCCCTTTCCGCCACCAGTCCATACCCCGCGCGCTCGTTCGCCATCTGGCTAGAATTGGGGGACTCCAGGGGGGTAGAGAGAGAAATTGAAATGAAAACAGAACTCGTAAGGGCTACCCTAAAACCGTGGTGGATGGAAAGGGTGACAATGAGGGCTATTAGGGGACGATATATGTTTTTCTTTTCTCTCCATTTCCGACGTCACTGACTCCAGGAAGTCAGTCGTTGACGTGCCGAGATTTCAGGATTTGGAAATTGGGGAATTAAATATTTTCTTGCTATTCAAGTTTGATTGTTAGATTATTATTATTGTTATTAATCGAGTTGACTAGATTTTACTTTTCTTAATTTTACCATACTCCCTGATTTCCAGACAAAACGACATTTTTCCTGTTCTATTACATTTATTTATGAATTTCTCGAATTGTAAATTCGAGAAATTTTTTTTTTTACTCAAAAACATCAATAACTTCATTTTTAAATGAATATTTAATCATTATTATTTTTTTACAGAAATTAAAATTTTCAAAAATTTTAAATTCAAATAGAAATATTATTATAAAACATGAAGAAAGCGATCATTCCGAGTCATTCCGAGTCTTGATACTATCATTATTTTATATTATAAAGATATTGTTACTGTAATTTCATCAAAATTATTTTCAATTCAATTCTTCATTTCTAGAATTTTAAACTAAAATTCTTTTTTAAAACAATTTTTTTTAATAATTTTTGAAAAAGTTCTTCTTTGAGAATTTTTAAATTCATTTGTTTACAATTCAATTTTACCTAAACTTTTGATTATTCTGACATTCTTCAATTAAATAAATTAGAAATTAAAAACTTTAAATAATTAAAAAAAATTTCATTAAACTTTTTGAGAAAAATTAATTCTTAATTTCCTTAAAAATCTTGTCAAAAATTTAATTATTTTTATAGATAATAAAATTATTCGCAGGAATTCAATTATTCTCAAAAAATTTAAAGAAAATTCTTCGAAATAATTCAATTATTTTTAAAATTTACAAAATTCTTCGCAAGAATTCAATTATTTTCAAAATTGATAAAATTCACCGTAAGAATTCAATTATTTTCAAAAATGATAAAATTCTTCGTAAATATTCAATTATTTTCAATATTAATTTTTACGTAATTTTGATTATTCTGACATTTTTCAATTAAATAGTATTATCTTAGAAAATAAAAACTTGAAGAATTAAAGAAAAATTCAATTAAACTTTTTTAAAAAATAAATTTTATACAGAATTGTTAATTAAATTTAAAAGTATGAAAAGTTCAAATTTTCTAAAAGATTTTAATTTGAAACATTTTCAAAATTCAATTATTTCTAAAAATTTACGCTATATTGCTTTCAATATTCAATAATAATCTAAAATTTTAACTGAAATTTATTTTTAAATCAATATTTACTAGAAAAATACACGAGAATTCAATTATTTAAATACAAAAGTAAATATTTTATTAAATAATTGAATGTTTCTTAAAATTGAACTTTTATCAAGAATTTTGTCAACAAATTTTTAAATAATTGAATTCTCTTGATAAATTTTAATAAAATTTTTAAGAATAAGTTTATTTTTCGGAAATTTGATTAAAATTTGATTAAAAATAATTGAATTTCTCCAAAGAGAAAAGAGTTTTTAAAACTTTTTTTTTATAAGAGTTTTTGAAAATAATTGAAATTTTGCCAAGAATTTTATTAAAATTTTTGAAAATATTTGAATTTCGGAGAAAAATTTATAAAGATTATTGAAATTTTGACGAGAATTTTTATAAATTTATAAATTAAATTTCTGCGAAGAATTATATTTACTTTTGAAAATAATTGAATTCTTGAGACGAATTTTATTAAAATGTCTTTTTAAATAATTGAATTTCTTTGATGAATTTTAATAAATTTTTTAAGAATAATTTCATTTTTCGAGGAATTTCATTAAAATTGTATTAAAAATAATTGAAAGTCTGAGATGAGTTTTATTATTTATGAAAATAATGAAATGTTGCGTAGAATTAAAAATTTTTTTTTAAATAATTGAATTCATTTGAAGAATTTTATTAAAATAGTAGATTTATTAAATATTATTTAATTGAGAAAAGTTTTTGGAAAATAATTGGAATTTTGCCATGAATTTTATTAAACTTGTTGGAAATAATTGAATTTCTAAGAAGAATTTTACTAATTTGAAAAATAATTGAATTTATGCAATCATTTGTAATTGCTTGAAAATTCAATTTCTTTTAGTGTTTTTAATTAAAATTCTTCTATAAATCCATTATTTTTAATAATCTATTAAAAATATATATTAAAACATTTAACTAATTTCAGAAGAATTGGAATAATTAAAATTTCTCAAAAATTTACGTTCTTTAAGACGATTTCTAGTTAATTTCATTCAAAATTGAAATTTTACAAAATTTCCAATTAAAATTTTTTGAAATTCATCTGTACTTATGAAAATTGTAAACGCAACTTTTTTAAAATTTAATTAATTTTGAAATGTTTATGTAAAATTAGATTTCAAGAATAAACTTTAGAAAATAATAATTTTCCAGGATTTCGATCAAAATTCCCCGACTTTTCCAGGTTTTTCTAAGGTTTATAAAATTTCCTGACATTTCCAGGTTTTCAGGTTACGTGGCAACCCTGGTTAAGAATGTTTTTAGGAATAGTTGACTAGATTTGAATTTTTCCAAAAATTGAATATTCGTTTAGTGGTTCTTTTGGAAGATAATATTTTCAATTGCTGCTACAACCAACAGAAGAAAAGGGTAAAAATTTCCAAAAAAGGGCTACTTAGTTTATCAACAACCTCTTAATAATTAATAACCCCTTATTTTAAGGACTTGGATATCAGATTCGTAAAAATCACAAATTAAAATTCTCCAAATTTCCTTTGTTTGAATGATTTTAATAGAATGAGTAATCTCCTTTCGATTATTACGATGATAATGGTAGGAAGCCGAACAACATTTTCTATATAGAATTAATCGAGTTTCTGTTCGGCTTCAATTCATCCATTTTTTGTTCTGAAACGAAGGGATTTGATGATGATATAGTAGTGACGAGTTGAATTTTGAAATTTAGAAAAAGGGAAACAATTTTTTTCTATAAATATAATGTTTGTCTTTTCGACCGGTAGTAATTTCTAATTTTTCTGTAAGAAGGAAAACTTTTATTTAATAGTAGAAGGGAATTTTAATTTTAGTTGTAACATTTTTAAGAGTTTATGGATTTTTGAACCAGATATTGTTTGTTAAAATCTAATTTATCAGATTTAAATAAAATTTATTTGACTAAAGTAAATATTTATTTGATTCTAGTAAATATTTATTTGATTCAAGTAAATATTGTGACGTAGAGATTAACTGATGAATCGAATTAATATATTTAAATATTCAACCCGAAACATTTGCATCGAATCCCGTCCAAGAACACACTCTGCTACTCGCAACTCCACAGCTTCCGCAAAACACAAAATCTCATCGGGGAATTCTTCCAAGACGATGCCGTGATGCAAACCGGTCAACTGAACAACGAACAACCAACGAATTATTCAAACTCGACCGTTGAGACGCTACCAATTTTCTCTACTCTTTGGCACTCTCCTCCGGTCCACAATGAACACAAAACACATTAAAACACAGAATTAACAAACAATAACTATTTATTAATAAAACTCGAAATAATTAACAACTACAAAATTAATAAATCATATTTTCAACTATAACTCTCGACTCTGACACTCGTCAAAACCACGTCACGACTTCTCGGAAACCCGCAAGTAAGTGTCGAACCATCTGATTGTCCCCAAAGGCTTTTCCGCTATCGAAATCGTTTCCTTGTTTTTCCTTCGCAATTTTCGGAAGAACCCTTCTTCTTATCCCCACGGAACGGCACCTGAAAGAAACCTGGAAAGGGTCGCTGACCATGTGACGTACGCTGACAGTTAATCATGCGCAAAATCATTTAAATTCTGATTTCACGAAAACCACAGCTCCTCACACGCTGACACGAAAGGAATATACAAGAGACTTGACAACAAACGAGACAGACCTCTGATAAGAAAGAGACAAACAAACGATTCTCTAAACTCTGAAAATACCTTTTCTACACATTGTAAATTAGGCCGAGTAAGTAACGAAACACTTCGTTACAATACCCCTCCCTAGGCCAATATTACTCTCAGTAATATTGCCGATAAAATAAAAAACAAAAACGGAAATATTACTTAAGAAAAATATCATCTAACCAAAATTAACACAACTCTGTTTTCACTACAGGTTTGACAACTTGACATGTTACACAACATTTCTGTCAACTCAAAATATTTTATACACATTCCAAAATACAAAATAATCTCAACACAAAAATTCTAAACCCTCAATTCGAAATACTCAATTTTTAAATCGAGATTCAGTTGCCTCAATGCAACTTACTTTACTTCGAAATAAACCTAATCTCTTCACAACACTAAACACAATAATTAAGTCTCTTCTCTTAATCAATTTCCGAAACTACAAAAACAACTTAGTCTCTTTCTCGATCTCCTCTCTTCTCTAACCCTCTCTCTCTCTCTTCTCTCTTTAACCCCCTCGTCTCTCTCTCCTCTCTCCTTCCCTTTAAACAATCTCGTCCCTCTTTCAAACACAAAAAACACCCACAAACGCTGATAACTCTCCCAGGGATCTGATTACCCGGACGCTGATCGTAACACAAATTGAAAGACAGGAATGGATCCTTCACACTGATTTCCCTCACAAAATCAAGTAATGACTCTTTAGATTTACGCCACATTAATTTAGAGTTGGTAACGTCACTCGAATTTTCTCACTATACTCATAATGATATTAGAGTGAGTACCCACAACTCAAAATTTTCTCGAAAATTCACCTCAACAAAAACAAATATAGTTTGGTCATCACCCACACTGAGTTCTCCTCATGGTGATTGGAACACTCCATAAAGACCAAACTACACAAATTCTCCCTCCCTCATAGTTGAAACAGCTGATAGTTAACACACATTAACCATTTCACTTCAACCGCTGAACTTCGAAAAAGGGGGGGGGGGTATCAATTATCCAATTCTTTATAAGTTCTCACAGAACCGCTGATCGAAAACCTCATTTTCTACTAAGCAAAAGAAATGGAAATTGATATTAACACACTCTCTTATCTCCCACATAGAATCGTCAACACAATAATGACTTCTCCAAAGAGTCATACTCGAACACATGAGAATCCAATTATATTAAAGATTAGACTCTCCTCAAAGACCAAATAACCCTTAACACACTCAGTACAACAAAACTGTCTTTCTCTTGTGAACCACGACCGAGCCAGTTTACTCAAAACTCTTCACTACCCCTGACAGAACTCTCTCAACAAGACGCTGACCGTGATTGCTTTGTAAAGATACACTTCCCTAATAGATAATATTCCTTCTGTTCCCGGTGATCGCTCTTGAGTGGAACATTTACTGAAAAACCAGTAACAAACAGGAAAATAAAAGAAATAATTTCTGTTTGGGTTTCACCAAACTCAGGAACGTTGCCATTCTATTCAGATATGTAACTCTTTTAACCACAAATCGGTATTGCGGAGCAACTCTCCCCACCGATAAAATATTAATACGAGCCACAAACGATCTAATCGTTTACAATGTGAATCTATGACAAAGAACGACAAACTCTTCACATTGCAACGTCAGGCCTCAAAAATTCACGAACACAATAACTCAACTCAAGACAACTCAACACATCTTAGGATTAGTTATTTTTCCCGGAACACGAACAAATCAGGGAAAATAATTATAATCCGAAATAAACTCACAATTTCCAAAACACGAATAATTATCGGAATAATCATTCCCTTCCCGCAACACACATTTCTGAGGGAAAATAATTATAATCCGATCTACACAATTTACTCTTTCCCCAGAACACAAAAAATTTGAATTAATCATTTTTCCCGAAACACATTAATCAGGGAAAAACTATCTTAATCCGTTGAAAACTCAATCTCAATTTTCCCAACTCAACTCTCTCACATGACGCTTTATATTTAGTGGCTTGACCCAGGCGGATAATTTCCTGCGCCAAATTTTTCCCTCCAATCTCCAAGGGGGGACGCGTAAACAATTACGTCACGCGGGAAAATCCGGCAACACACCCTCTTACCGCGCTGATCAAAAATTGATAATTAACGACAAAAGAAATTCAAATCTCCATTCTCATTCCTAAACGCTGATAGCAAGATGAGAATAATAGAAAACTTCAAACTCCCAACTCTTCACTCTGGACGCTGATCGCAAAAATAAAATTTATCGAAGTCGCTAATAATCACTCACTAATCAAGCACCAAATTTTAAAACCGCGCTTTTCAATACCGCGTCTCCAGTTGACGAACACAGGGGGGGGGGGGGGAAACTAGCGTCGCTTCACTATCCTCGCACTTCCATGTACAAAGGTAAAATTTCTCCAAATTAAAATCATGAATTCTATCCAGTCGCTGATAACAAAAAAATAATGTATGCAAAATGCAAAACCATTGATTGTAGACGATCTTTTCGAAATTTATGATCTTGACTATTCCTACACTACTAGTCAGAATAGTCAATTTAAAAATCAATTAAAATTCGTAAATTTCTCCTGAGAATTCACTCTCGAAATATTATTTCGCTTGGAAACTATATACACTGGAAAATTGACGTGCGAGATCAAGACGGCAGTCAGCTGCACAAGTGACTCACTTTGCCGCCAAAATCCTCCCGCCTGATGACGCCGCGTCCAAGTACGCTTCCACAAAAAACCGTTGGAAACATACTCTATCTCCTAATTCAACAAAGAATACACAAAATAGATCACGTTCGAAATCAAGAATTTGTAGGACGCTGAAATTCACTATTCTTGATTATACGGACGCTGATCGACACGAACGAAAAATACACTATCTTCTTGCTCAGCACACACATTCACTATAAGTTCGTTGGCTTGGAAATCCTGGCGTGGCCCGTTGTAACGCTGACATTGCCAAGATCGTTTTTGATTAAATCTTAGCTTGGCCCAATTGTAACAATGCCACCGCAGATCGAAGTTGTCAGAAGAACTTGGAGCAGCCCCACGTTGGGCGCCATTTGTGACGTAGAGATTAACTGATGAATCGAATTAATATATTTAAATATTCAACCCGAAACATTTGCATCGAATCCCGTCCAAGAACACACTCTGCTACTCGCAACTCCACAGCTTCCGCAAAACACAAAATCTCATCGGGGAATTCTTCCAAGACGATGCCGTGATGCAAACCGGTCAACTGAACAACGAACAACCAACGAATTATTCAAACTCGACCGTTGAGACGCTACCAATTTTCTCTACTCTTTGGCACTCTCCTCCGGTCCACAATGAACACAAAACACATTAAAACACAGAATTAACAAACAATAACTATTTATTAATAAAACTCGAAATAATTAACAACTACAAAATTAATAAATCATATTTTCAACTATAACTCTCGACTCTGACACTCGTCAAAACCACGTCACGACTTCTCGGAAACCCGCAAGTAAGTGTCGAACCATCTGATTGTCCCCAAAGGCTTTTCCGCTATCGAAATCGTTTCCTTGTTTTTCCTTCGCAATTTTCGGAAGAACCCTTCTTCTTATCCCCACGGAACGGCACCTGAAAGAAACCTGGAAAGGGTCGCTGACCATGTGACGTACGCTGACAGTTAATCATGCGCAAAATCATTTAAATTCTGATTTCACGAAAACCACAGCTCCTCACACGCTGACACGAAAGGAATATACAAGAGACTTGACAACAAACGAGACAGACCTCTGATAAGAAAGAGACAAACAAACGATTCTCTAAACTCTGAAAATACCTTTTCTACACATTGTAAATTAGGCCGAGTAAGTAACGAAACACTTCGTTACAATATTTATTTGACAACAGTCAAATAATGGGTTAGTTGAATGAAATAAATTTTTCTTTCAGTGCAATAGTGATATACAAATGTGCATAAAATAAAGACTGTAATTTAAATAGAGAATATTGGGGAATAATTTTTTGAAGTGAACGAGGTGAAGATAAGTGTTTTATTCGAGTATTGTTATAAAGTTTTGCGGTGCAGGTATTAAGCAGGTCACGTGGCGACCCGTGTCACGCAGGATGTCACAGTTTTGTCGCATTTAGCGCCTTTTCTATGAGCTATTCTCTTCGTGGTAAAAGCATGGGCGTTTCCTTTTTCGTTTAAGCACTTCTCTTGTATAACCCGGGGAGAACTCGTACCATGAGAAATAAATTTAGGTCATTCACAGAAACGAAAAAAAATAGAAAAAATAAGAAGCTTTTTCTCTTATAAAAAATTATTTATTCTATACACTATTCTATTGCTTCCATATTTCAAAATTGTTTCCCTAATTTCAAATCTTTGTTTCTAAAAAATTAAAAATATAGAAATTGAGTAAAAAAAAATTTTGTTTTCATTTTTAAAAATGATAATTCTTCTTCTCGATCGTAAATTAATGTTTCGAAAGCAGAATTGAAACAACAAAATTCTACAGGCACTTTATTGGTGAAAAGTTTCCGAACGATTTGTCAGAAAGTTTTTTTTTGTTGTTCTTTTTTCTTTTTGATTTGAAACGGAAAAGTAAAATTTACAGATGTTGTCAACTTTTGTTAACGGAATGAATAAATCTCTATGAGTGATTAGCAGTTCCGGCTAGTGTATATATGAGAAGTGGAGAATAGTTCTAGGACAAAACATCGACACCATAAATTTTCAAATCAACAAGAGTGAGACACCATAGGGACTCATTGGAAACGCCTGTTTCATTTCGATGCTTTTTGCAGGAGCGGCCTTTACCAATTTTATTGTTGACAATCTGAACTATTTTTGCCTACAATAGAGTCATATTTGACAAAAGATGAGAGGCAGTGGCCGTGATTGCATTTACAATAGTAAATTGTTTCTAAATTCTTCTCGAAACAAAAGTTCGTTTTGCAAACAATAAACAAATAAATATAAAAGTGAAAAGTCATCAAAGTTTGGAAGATAAAATTCATGCTGAATTTTGATGATAATGCGGTTGTTTAAAATCATTTAAAATCAAAATTACCAAAAATTACAAACCTTAGTTTTTGATCTTGTTTATCTTTTTAAGAAATTTATAAAATATATCAGTATCAGGGTTTCTACAAGTCATGGATAAACCTGGAAATTATGGAATTGTCATGGGATTTTATTTTGATTCATGGAATGATGGAAATCTCATGGAATTTCTAATCGGATCATGGAATTTTTTTAGTTTTTGTTGTAAACCCGTGTGATTGAAATTCGCACTTCTTTATTACTCAGGGTGGTCAAAAGTTTCAGTTTATCAATTTCCCTGACAATTTACTGACATTAAATATTAAAATTACTTTCCCTAACAAAATTCTTTTTACAAGAAAATATTAATGTTTACGGAAAATGAGAAAAATTTATAAATTTTAATAATTTCTAAAAATTACAATTAGAACCCTTCCTGAATTTAATTATTTTCTACAATTTTCAACTAAACTTCATCTCTTAATTAATTTAAATAATTTTCCAAAAGTTCATCTAGAATTCAATTATTTAAATACATAAACTCAATTTTTTATAATAATTGTGACTCTCCATAGTTTTTTGTCTTAAGTTATTAAGATACAATATATTTAAAAAAATTATAATAAAGAAATTCTTACAATTAATTGTTTAAAAATATTTTTAAATAATTTTTGAACAACTATAGTTTTTCAATTTTGAAAAATTTCCAAACAATTAAAATTTGGTAAAACCTTTTAAAAATAATTCAATTTTTGAAAGGAATAAATAAAAATGATCAAATTTTTGAAGAATTTTAATTTTAAACAGGACCATGATTTCTCAAAAATTTTAATAAGTCCAAAAATTAAATTTTGAATCTTAAAAAATTATTACAAAACAATTCTAATAATTAGTTTTTAAAAATATTTTATTAATTTAATTTTTCGAAAACAATTGTATTTCTTAAAAGAATTTTTGTATAATTTAAAAAATGAATTTATGAATAACTAATGAATTTTTTGATGAATTTTAATGAAAAATTTAGAACATTATTGTTTTCTCCAAAATGTTAAAAATAATTCCAACATATTATTTTTTGGAATATTTAATTAAAAATATTAAAAATATTGAATTTTAAAAAATTAGAAGCATATTTTTATTTTTAAATTTACTATTAAAGATCTTTCATTAATATTTTTGATAATTCAATTTTTTTAAAAATTTGCATTTAAAATTCTTCAAAAGTTGATTTTCCAAAATTGTAACAACATACTTGAAATAAATGGATTATTTTCAATTAAATTTTACAAAATTTTAACTATTCAAAAACAATTTTTTAAAGATAAATATTTTAAATATTTAATTTTAAATATTTTTGAACAATAATAGTTTTTTAATTTTGAAAAATTTCCAAACAATTAAAATTTGGTGAAATCTTTTAAAAATAATTGAATTTTTGAAAAGTATAAATAAAAATGATCAAAATTTTGAAGAATTTTAATTATAAACAGGACCATGATTTCTTAAAAATTTTAATAAGTCCAAAAAGTAAATTTTGAATTTTAAAAAATTATTACCAAACAATTCTAATAATTAGTTTTTAAAAATATTTTTAAATAACTTTTGAACGATAATATTTTTTCAATTTTGAAAAATTTCCAAATAATTAAAATTTGGTAAAACTTTTTAAAAATAATTCAATTTTTGAAAGGAATAAATAAAAATGATCAAATTTTTGAAGAATTTTAATTCAAAAATTGGCAACTGCTAGCACTAGTTACGAACGATATTTTTCATAACAAGGTGCAAAAAAGTGCCCTTTTTTGCACCGCGTTATGAAAAGTAAATTTTGAATCTTAAAAAATTATTACAAAACAATTCTAATAATTAGTTTTTAAAAATATTTTATTAATGTAATTTTTCGAAAATAATTGAGAATTTTTGTATACTTTAAAAAAAGTAATGAATTTTTTGATGAATTTTAATTTAAAATTTAGAATATTATTATTTTCTCAAAAATGTTAAAAATAATTCTAAAATGTTATTTTTTTGGAAATATATAATTAAAAATACTGAATGTTAAAAAATTAGAAGCTAATTTTCATTTTTAAATTTATCTTTAAAGATTTTTTATTAAAATTTTTGATAATTAAAATATTTTCAAAATTTGCAATTAAAATTCTTCAAAAGTTGATTTTCAAAGATTGTAACAAAATAGTTGAAATAAATTATTATTTTCAATTAAATTTTACAAAATTTTAACTTTTCCAAATTAATTTTTGGAAGATTTGTTTATAGTTAATTTTTCCATTATAAAAATCAAAATAAGTTGAATTTTCTTACTAAAAATTGTGGTATTTTGTTGCAATGTTTTTGGAAGAAAAGTCGGAAAAGTTGCAATTTTTTATAATAAGTCGAGAAAGTCTCAATTTTCTTAATTTCCCTGACAAGAAATTTTTTCCATGACATTTACCTAACTTAATTGACAAAAATTTTGTTTTAGTGTCATGAAAATTTTTTTCATTTATCATATGGTAATCATGGAAAAATCATGACATTTTATAAGGAGAAATTTGTAGAAACCGTGCGTATATAGTGGTGGATAAAATAAAGATTTTTGTTTTTCGAGAATAATTTATAATATCATTGGAAAGAGAAAGAGTCGTATAAAATTTTTCTGGCTATTGGAGAAGATTAAAAAAGTTCATTGTGATGAATGTGGTGTCATCTTTTTTTTCTCTAGTGAATGTTGCGGAAAATTTGCGAGAGAACGAATCGAAATAGTAAATCAAATAATTTCCAGTGAAAGATGTGAGGCAAAGGTCGGTAACGTATGCATCTAGGTTAGAAACTCGACCACCAATGGTCCTGGAACGATAAAGTGCTTCGTTGTCGGTGAATTTGGTATAACAGGGGTTCGGGAGATTCACGGAAGTAACTTAGGAACTTGATTCAAATACGGAAAGGTGGAATGAGAGAAAGAGAGAGAGAGAGAATGGGGTTGAGAAGGTGGAGAGAGAAGAGAGGGATGGATGGAGAGAAAGAAGAAAAGAGAGTAACAGAAATGATCCGATGAGATATAGAGAGAGAATTGAAGAATTCAGATGAGGAGAGAACTTTTTCCATAGGCGTAGCTTATGATATTCGTTATTCTTACTATTATTACCTATTTTTATAAAAAATCCTTTTTTTCAAGAAAGTTATTTAGTAATTAGTAGTACACGGAGAAAAATATAAAGTAACTTTTATTATTTTTATAGTAAAACATTTCTGGTAACTTTTACTACTTATTGAGTAAATTTTGCTACGTTCAAAGAACATATTTGTAAAAAATTAGTAAAATTTACTTCGAACGTAGCAAAATTTACTCCGAAAGTAGTAAAAGTTTCCAGAAATGTTCAACTATAAAAGTAGTAAAAGTTACTTTATATTTTTCTCGGTGTAGAAATTCCCTTAGTAATTGTTTAATGACAAACAAATAAGTAATAAATAATGTCAGAAAGTTGAAAATTTTTTTGTTTATAATTTTTTTTTGTTCACAATTGAAAAGGCATGTTTCAAGAATGCTTCCGGATTTTTTTCCCCGACAATTTCAAGTTGCACCCTTGTGATAAATACGCCACTATAGCACTCCTATGGTTGAGGGATGACACTAAGGGAGGAACAGGGAAAGAGAACCGGAGCAATTATCTTAATGGAGTTGTGGACACCACTATCGATTTACGTAGAAAATAAACTTTCCATGAATGTGTCGAAAGCACGGCTAATCCTCTCGTTGTCCTCTGCCTCATTTTTATTTCAAAAATACTTGGGCGACTTTTTTTTTCTACAAAATTGATCACAATTGTAACTTAATTTTCCCATTCTAAAATTTAGAAAAAAATTTCTTGTGGATAACGTGTTTTTAAAGAATTAATCTGGTATGATCACAGGGTTGCCACAGGTCAGGGAATTCAGGGAAAAGTCTGGGATTTTTGGTAAAAGTACTGGAAAAAATTGAATTTTTAAAATTCATGAGAAAACTCTGAATTTTGATGTTTTCTATGTTTGCCTCGTAAACTATGAAATTACCACGAATTTTAATATAAAACCTACAATTTTTTCTATTTCTGACAATAATTTCTTTTTAAATAACTGATTTCAAAAAGTATCATAAAATTATGTCTTATAAATTATTTTATGAATAACTTTTACAATTTTCATAAATACTAGATTAAAAGAAGAATTTTATTAAAAAATACTAAAAAAAAATTGAATTTTGAAAAAGTTTCAAATGATTCCAGAAATATAAATTTTTTAAAAAAATTATAAAAATTCATCGCAGAATTTCAATTATGTTAAAAAATTTAATAAAAAATTCTCGTTAAAATTTCAAGTATCTTTATAAATAATAAATTTCTTCATCAAAATTCAATTATTTTTATAAATTTTAATAAAATTCTTGTCAAAATTTCACAGAAATTTAATTATTTAAAAAATTTTTAATAAATTTCTTCGAAAATATTCAATTATTTTCATAAGCAATAAAATTTTCACAGGAATTCAATTATTTAAAATACAAAATTTCATAAAATTTTACGAAAAATATCAATAATTTACAAAAAAGAATTCAATTATTTTTATAAATAATAAAATTCTTCACCGAAATTAAATAATTTTTATAAACTTGAATAAAACTCGTAGAAGGAATTCAATTATTTATAAAATTTTTAATAATTTTTTTCGAAATAATTCAATTATTTTCATAAATAATAAAGTTTTCACAGGAATTCAATTATTAAAAATAAAAATATTTCATTAAATTTTTAGAAAAATATGAATTATTTAAAAAGATTTTTATAAAATTTCTCGCAAGAATTCAATTATTTAAAAAAATTTAACACAGTTCTTTTTACGAATTCAATTATTTTTATAAATAATAAAATTTTTCGCAGAAATTCAATTATGATAAAAAAATATTCTTGTCAAAATTTCAAGTATCTTTATAAATAATAAAATTCTTTTCCGAAATACAGTTATTTTAGAAAAATTTTAATAAAATTCTTGGGAAAATTTTAATTAATTTCATGAATAATAAAACTCATCGCAGGATTTTAATTACTTTTGATACAATATTTTAATCGAATTTCTCGAAAAATGTAATTCTTCTTAAAATTTTTTTTTAAATTTGTCAAAAGAATTCAATTATTTAAAAATTTGTTGGTAAAATTCTTTATGAGAATTCAATTTTAACAAACATTTAATTATTTAATAAATTATTTATTTTTTAATTCAAATAATTGAATTCTTCTAGAATTTTCTAATAAAAATTTATTTAAAAATGAATTTCCGAATAATTGATTTATTATTTATGAAAATAATTGAATTATTGCAACGAATTTTATTACATTTTCTTTAAATAATTGATTTTTTTTGAGAAATTTTACTACTTGGAAAAATAATTAAATTCTTGCGAAGGATATTATTAGGATTTTTGTAAATAATTAACTTTTTTTTGAAAAATTTTTTGGTAATTTAAATTATTATAAAACATGAAGAAGGCGTTCACTTCGAGTCGAAGACTCGGAGTGATCGCCTTCTTCATGTTTTGTAATAATAATCTTATAAGTTGTTGAATTTCAAAAAGGTTTGAATTTGAATGTTTTGAAAAATTTGAATTCCTACAGAAGAATAATAACGATTAAATATTTATTTAAAAAAGAAGTTATTTTTTTTTTTTTGAATAATTTTACAATTAAAGAATTTTCTAAATGAATGTAATAGAACATTTTTTTGAGTATCTAATAATTTTTAGAGTGAATCAGAATATTCTTTAGGGTCAGGGGAAAAGTCAAAATCAGTCAGGAAAAAGTCTGTAAATCAGGGAAAAATAAAATTAAATATTTGTGGCAACCCTGGATCGAAGAGAACTACAAAGAAATGATTTTTGTTTTTGATTTAAATATACCGATTGAAAAAAAATTATTTTTAAAATAGAGTTTTTTTTAAATATTGTTTGAGATTATTGTTTTTGAAAAAAAGGCGTAGAAAATGAATTGCAAATGAAGCAAAAAAAAAAAAAAAAAAAAAAAAAAAATAGTCGATTTTGTTGTCCTGGGCCAGACGAAGTTTTAGTGGAACGGTGGAATGAACAATCCACTCATCAGTATCCACGTGTTTGACACGTGTCAGAGCGTGCCTGAACAACTGGTGCTTTTCTGAAGTGTACGGTGTCTGGGAGTCTCCTGACACCATGTGCCTTGGAAAAAAAATACATCATTCTCTAATAATTTTAACTTATGCACATACGCGCCTTTTCCACACAGATTACATCGTATATGACATGCGCCCATCGACATTGTTCGGGATTATAAATAAAAGAGCATTTTGACAGAGAGGCCGGGTCCTTTAAGTCACCCGCTGCGATTGCGAATCTCCTTTTACTTTCAATTTCATCCATATAAAATACTCTTTACGATGATTAGTGATTAGTTTTCTAAAATTGTTTTTTAATTCTCAATCTTGATTTCATTATTAAAATATAAGGATGTGGTATGGATGATTAAACCATGGTTTGTGCATTGAGAAAACGATTTATTTGATTCAAAGATCCAGAGATTTTATAAGGGTATCAAATTGAGAGAAAAAACGTATTAAAACGTTGCTTCGCAACTATTTTGATACGTCTTTTTGTCTCAATTTGATATCCTTAGAAAAACTGTGTAGACATACTTTTTGCCATTTGAATTAGTAAATTTTACTAGTAATATTATTAGAAAGTAGGGGAATGTAGTCAAGGTTGGCCTACTGTCTAGGTAGGCCACTCGCGTTTTTTTGTCAAGTTCACTAGCGCCACCTACGCGCATTTTTGTCGAAGCTTGTCTTAGTGAAACCTAACTTTTTGTTCAATTACATTTTCGGAAAATCGAAAATTGTGTTTTCTGTGACGTCGGTACAAAAAAAGCTCAAAAAAAGTTTTGTGCATAATGTGAAAAACCATTAATAAAAGATAAAAAACAAATTGAATCGTCAAGGCAAGTATGCAGAAAATTTGTGGGACTCATGGTTGAAAGGAAAACAAAGTAAAAAATCGAATCCCGAAACGTATTTCTTTATGGTTACAACAATTCGGTAATGTTACTTACTGTCAAGGTCGGCCGCTATGTGTTTAAAATGCGCAAAGTTGAGGACGAGCTACTTCATTTGCAAAAACTGCAATTCTGTATAACTCATAATATAATTGATCATCTTATTAATATTTTTATTTAATTTTATTAATATTTTAGTGCAAAACTTTTTTTTATTTATATTTATTTTTTTATATTGTTTATTGTTATTATTTTGTTATTTCATTAAGTTACAAACTGTAAACAATAAAGAATCAATTTTCCGTAACTCCAAACATGTTATTTTAGTTTTTAACGATTAATGCCCTTTGAATTTTAAACATGGCCGACCTTGACTGTAATGGCTAACCTGGACTACAAATTTTTTTTTTTTTAAATCTTTATAACTTTTTCATTTTTAAACCTGTCAATTTACTTTGTACAGAAAAAATGTTCCTATTAAACAGGACTTTCCAACCATATACTTCAATTGTCCAAATTCATTTTTAAAAAAAAGTTATAAACAAAAGTCAAAAAGGTGGCCGACCTAGACTATGTTCCCCTACTATTTATAATTAGTAAAATTTACTAATATTCTCTCTAAATTTGAATTAGTAAAAATGCTTACTAATTAGAATTAGTGACTATAGCTTTTTTGAATTAGTAAGTTTCACTAATAAATTAGTAAAAATGACTATTTATTTGTAAAATGTACTAATTCAAAAACAAAAAAATCAATCACGGATTCTAATTAGTAAATTAGTAGAAATGACTATTTATTAGTAAAATAAATGTTTACTTTTGAATTAGTGAATTTTACTAATAAATTAATAGAAATTACTATACATATTTATTAGTCAAATTTACTAATTCAAAAACAAAAAATCAACCACTAATTCTAATTAGTAAATTAGTAGAAATGACTATTAATTAGTAAAATAAATGTTTACTTTTGAATTAGTAAATTTTACTAATAAATTAATAGAAATTACTATTTATTGTAGTAAAATTTACTAATTCAGAAGCAAAAATTCAATCATTAATTCAAATTAGTAAATTAGTAGAAATGAGTGTTTATTAGTTGAATAAATTTTTACTTTTGAATTAGTAAATTTTATTAATAAATTATTAGAAATTACTATTTATTAATAAAATTTATTATTCAGAAGCAAAAAGTCATCATTAATAACTTTAACTACTTTAGCTAATAATAAATTAGTAGAAATTACTATTTATTAGTATAATTTACTAATTGATTGAATTTTTGCTAATTCATTGATAAAACTTACTAATTCAAAAGCAAAAAATCAGTCAATTAGTAAATTTTACTAATAAATAATAATTTCTACTAATTTATTATTAGTTAAAGTAGTTACAGTAGTTAAAGTTATTTGTGTCTGACATTTTGCTTCTGAATAATAAATTTTATTAATAAATAGTATTTTCTACTAATAAATAGTATTTTCTACTAATAAATAGTATTTTCTACTAATAAATACTAATTTCTACTAATTCATTAGTAAAATTTACTAAATCAAAAACAAAAAGTCAGTCAATTAGTAAATTTTACTAATAAATAGTAATTTCAACTAATTTATTATTAGTTAAAATAGTTAAAGTTATTAGTGTCTGACTTCTTGCTTCTGAATAATAAATTTTATTAATAAATAAAAATTTTATTAATAAAAAGTTGTTTACTTTACTTAGATTGTAAGAAGTACTTATTGTACGAAAGGGCATGTCTTGTTTATTATGAATAAATAAAAAATAAATAAATAAATAGTAATTTATACTAATTTATTAGTAAAATTTACTAATTGAATAGCGAGAATTTATTTTACATAGAGAGAGAAAATATATATTAAATTTTGTAAAAGTATTTTACAATTTGAGGAAAAAGTGCAACAAATCGAAATTTTGACATAGAAAATACTAAACAGTGAAAGAAATAATATGAAATTTAGTAAATTTATATTAAAATTTAACTAAAATTCTTATATTAGATATAATTATACTAAATTTCACATAAGTTTTTTCAAAGTTTAGAATTTTTTATATCAAAATTTTGCTTTGTAGCATTTTTTTCCCCAAATTCAGAAATAATTTAAAAAATTTAATATAATTTTTTCTCCGTGTACTAATAAATAGTATTTTTTTTACTAATTTACTAATTTGAATTAATGATTGACTTTTTTCTTTTGAATTAGTACCTAAATTTTACTGATAAATAGTAATTTCTATTAATTTATTAGTAAAATTTACTAATTCGAGAGCAAAAAGCCATCAGTCACTAATTCTAATTAGTAAGCATTCTTACTAATTCAAATTTAGAGAGAATATTAGTAAATTTTATTAATAAATAGTACTTTCTACCAATTTACTCTCTAAATTCGAATTAGTAAATTTTTTTTACTAATTTGAATCAGTGACATACTTTTTGCTTTTGAATTACTAAATTTCACTAATAATTAGCAATTTTTACTAATTTTTTAGTAAAATTTACTAATTTAGAAGCAGAAAGTCAGTCACTAATTTAAATTAGTAAAAATTTTTACTGATTTAAATTTAGAGAGTACTAGTAAGATTTACTAATTCAAAAGTAAAAAGTGAGTCACTAATTTTAATTAGTAAGCACTTTTGCTTATTCAAATTTAGAGAGAATATTTAGTAAATTTTAATAATAAATAGTAATTATAAATAGTAATTCTACTAATTTATTAGTAAAATTTATTAAATTCATAATAAGCAAAAAGTGAGTCACTAATTCAAATTAGTAAACATTGTTACTAATTTTAGAGTTTATTAATTTATTTATTCTCCTTTATCATTCAATAAAATTTGTTTGTCTAATTCAGAATTCCTTTGTTTGTTTCAGGATCCTTTGAGGGAAGAAGATCGTGATGGCTTTGTTTGGGATCATCAATAAAATATGTGAGTTTTTCTTATTTTGCAGTAATATTTTTTTAATTTATTGTGTTATTTTTTAATTAATTTATTATATTAAAAAAAAATTTTTGGTGAAATTTTCCCAATTTTTTTTTTTGTTATTGTAATAGTATATTAGTAAAATAATAATTTTACTGTTATTATTTTTTTATAATAGTAAAATTTGGATTATTTTTTATTATTATTAAATAAAGTCAGACACTTGAAAGTGTGTATATATATATATATATATATATATATATATATATATATATATATATATATATATATATATATATATATATATATATATATATTTGATGAAAATATGAAATAGCCCGCATCCTTGGGATATATTTCTATGATTCTGAGGGTACTCTTTCCTGGTCACGGTATTAAAAAATAAGTTGACGTGTAACTTGTAATCGCATGTAACAAAAGCATTTTGTCAGTCAAGAGTGCGTGACCAACTGGCGAATAGGTATCACGCTTTTGGAACATATGGGTGTAGTCCTGCAGGACATATAGATGGTTCAAGTGCCTTTATATATATATATCCTTAAAAATGCTTCTATCAACGATATATACGCTCTTCAAAACACTAATGATCATGATGGCTAGCATGATATGATCGTCATGATAGCGACATGAAAGAAGAACGTGAATATCTAAAGGGGCGAATCTCGAAAGGAAATTTAAAAGGAAATTTTGGTTTTAGCTCAATTTTTTATTAAAAAAATTTTTTTTTATTATTATTATTATTATTATTATTATTATTACTAGTTCAGGGTGTCTACTAACAGGGAAATGCGGAAAAACCGGGAAATAGCCGGGAATTTAATTTGACCGGGAAAACCGGGAATAAGCCAGGAATTTTATGCGAAACCGGAAATTTTTTCACCAAATTAAAAAAAGTTTTATTATTTTAATTTGTTTTTAAAAAATCGCTTTTTGTTTCAATTTTTATAGATATTTATAATGTTCTCTAAATTTGAATTAGTTAAAAATAATTAATTTGATAGAAAAAATCAGTCACTGATTCAAATATAGTATGTAAATAAATTCAAAAAAAAAATTATCGAATTAATAGAAATTTTGTGAAATTCAACTGAAAATAATTAAATTTGTTAAAGAACTTCATTAAAAACTTTTTAACAAATCGAATTTTCAAAGTATTTTAATTTAATAATTGATAAATAATTGAATTTTATAAAGAGTCACATTCTAATGTATTCATGTTCCTTAGTGCGAAGATTAATAATTAAAATTTTTATTAGTTAACTTTGAAAAGAAACACACTTAACATTTTTTAACAAAATTGAATTTTCGCAAAGTTTTTTTGAAATTTCTGAAAAATAAGATTTTTGAAATTTTTCAATTCTATTGTTTCAAGATAATTGAATTTTTATAAACAAATAATTGAAAATTTTTAAAATAATTGAAATTTCTTTACATTCTATTAAAAATAATTAAATTCTTTTAAAGAATTATATTTAAATTTTTCGAAAATAATCAAGGGAAATTAGTCACCGTAATTATAATTTTATTTTTTAAAATTTCTTCTCAATATATTCAATTATTTTCATAAATATAGTAAAACTCATTTTCGAATTTTAATTATTTTTAATACAATTTTAATCGGATTTCTCGAAAAATTTACTTTTATTAACTTTCTATTTTTTTATTGTTTATTAAAAGGAGAAATATGTTTTTCTCAGTGTTATATAAAAAAAAGTTAGGAGATAAAGGTAAAGAGGAATTAAATAAATAAAACTATTTGCAATGAAAAAAAAAAAATCGGTAAGGGAAACTAAAAATAAAACTCACGTTCTTCCTTGATCACAAAAGGGCTTTTGGTTTCTTGCTCACGTTCTAAAACAAGAGAAAAAACGAAAAATTTACGAAATGAAAGAAAAAAATTAAAAATTAACTAAACTGAAGAAAGTAAATTTAAAAATGAGAAAATTAAATTATATTCTACTAAAATATATAGAAATTAAATTTTAACAAAACCATGTATAGGAAAATTCACTGAAAATAAGTGATTCGAAAATTTCGTAATATTTCCTTGACGTAAAAATTTGTAATTCAAATTTTTTTTTATAAAAATAAAATATGAATTAGAATATATAGTTTTAATTTTAATATTATTATAATTATAATAATCATATATTCTAACATAGAGAATTCAGGGAGAAGTTAAGAATTTCTATTAAAAGTACTGAAAAAACTTAAATTTTTAGAATTCAGAAGAAAATTCTGAATTTTTGTCTTTTTTGTTTTACTCATAAACTATAAAATTACCACGAATTCTAATACAAAACCTATTTTTTTAATTTCTGACAAAAATTTCTTTTTAAATAACTTAAATCTTGAACAACTATAATAATTTAAATAAATTATTTAATGAATAATTTTATTTAAATATTTTAAAATTAATTCAATTTTAAAGAATTGCGTTTATAATTTTCATAAAAATAAATTAACTTCAAACGGTTTCAATTTGAAATTTTATAAAATTTCAATGTTGAATGAATTTAATTAGAAATTTTTAATGAATTTAGATTTTAGAAAAATTTTAATAATTCAAAATTTTCTAAAATTAGTTGTATTTGTCAATATATATTTAGTTAATTATTAAAAATAATGGATTTATAGAAAAATTTTAGTTAAAAACACTAAAAGGAAATTGAATTTTGAAGAAGTTACAAATCATTGCAGAAATTCAATTATTTTCAAAAGTAATAAAATTCGTATCAAAAAATTCAATTATGTTCAAAATTTACATAAAAATCTCGACAAAATTCCAATTATTATCTTTATAAATAAAAAAATTCTTCAAAATTCAATTATTTTTAAAAATTTTAATAAAATTCTTGTCAAAATTTCAATTATTTTCCTAATTTCAATGATTTTCAATATCTACTATTTTAATCAAATTACCCAAAAGAATTCAGTTATTTAAAAATACTTTTAATAAAATTGTACGCAAAAATTTAATTATTATCATAATTAATTAAAATTTCACAGGAATATTCAAATATTTACAAATTTTTTTATAATTTTAAGAAGTATTCAATTATTCAATAAATTATTTATTTTTGTATTTAAATAATTGAATTCTCGTTTAATTTTTTTTAATAAAAATTTATTTAAAATGAATTTCAGGTAAAATTTTAGATAATTGAATATTAAAAGCATTCTAGCGTGAAATTTTAGAAACAATTGAATTTTGAAAAGGTTTCAAATTAAAATCTTTGAAAATCTGAATTTTTTATATTTTTAACTAACAAATGAATTTTTTTTTTAAAAGTTTAACTGAATTTTTTTTTTATTTGAAATTTTTATTTTCTAATATACAATTATTGAAGAATTTCCGAATAATCGAAAAATTAGAATTTGAAATTTTTGAAAATCTTAATTTCCTGTGGAAAAATAATAATAATTAAATATTTAAAATATTTAATAAAGAAATTATTGTTTTCGAATAATTTTACAATTAAAGATATTCGTAAATAAATTTAACAGAACTTTTTTTTCAATACATTTTTTTCTTTATTTTCTAAAAATTCAAAAATTTACAGTTTCATTCTTAAATTTTCTAGTTGACAAATATAATTTATAGACATCTTTTTTTTCTTTATTTTTAAAAAAAACTTTGAATTTTATTAAAACAATTGAAATCAATTAGTTTTATTATGAATCATGATAAAATACCTGCATATTTTCGATTTGTCAAACAATATTTTTTAAAGAAAAAAAAGCATTCACAGAAACTAACTTTAAACTGTGAACAGAATGAATGAAAGAATACGGAGATTAATATAGTTAATTGTTATAAATATTAATATAAAAATAAAAAAATTTTTTTTTTGGCGTAAACTTGCGATAATCTTACCACAATATTGTAGCAAGCAATAATATAGTAATTAGATAGTAATTTTTCTATATAGCTATATTTATAAAATAGTAAATCAAAGGAACAAATTTTTTCCCACATGTATATATATTATGATCGTTTGCAAACTTGATCCTTGTCATTTAAGTGCAATAATTATATGTAACATGTAATCTGAATCGTCGACAAAACATAGTAGTAGTAGTAAAGCTCTCTCTTTCTCTGTATGTATATTTTATTTCTGATGTTACTTTTTTTTTTTTTGTTCGGTGAAATTTACGTGGGAACTGACTGTGTAGGGTTACTCTGTCTCTCTTTGAAAATAGAGAGGAGAGGTGAGGGAGGGAGGGGGGGTTTGGTTGTTTTTGGGGTTGATTTGAGATGAGAGTTGTGCGAGGGCGTGCTCGTGGTTTAACATCAAAACCGGTGCTCACTTTGACGGCACGTGACTAACAAGCGATGACTGTTTGTGTAACATAATCATACACCACATTTATATACATAGAGATATTATAAGGCAAACCACTTTTTTCCGCCTACATTTGTCTACTATTGTTACATATGTTGTTGCAAAGTATTTTCGAATTGGGGACTTGAGTGGCTATTGATGGGAACTAAACTGTTTTTCTCTCTCGAGATTATCGGCCTTATATATACGATTATGATATGATCAAATGTCAAAATTGACGGGGTTCGAAAATCTTGTTTGCAGAATGAGAAATTTTACCTTTAAGTTACAGATTTTATTTTTGGTTTTTGAATTTCTTTTTCTGTCTATTTGTCAGTAAGACAAACAGAGAGAAAAGGAAATTCAAAAACCAAAAATAAAATTTGGTTTTTCTCTTATTGACAAACAGAGAGAAAAAGAAATTCAAAAACCAAAAATAAAATTTGTAACTAAAAAGGTAAAGTAAAACTCGTTAACTTTTCCTCTCTTTTGCCTTTTTGAATCCATTTTTGATTTTTTTATCAATTTTCATAAATAAGAAGTAAATTTCTATTGTATTTATTTTTGTGTTTGGAATTTTTTTCTCTCTTTTCGTTTTTTGAATCCATTTTGAAATTCTTTTCGTTCAGTTTTATAACTAAGGAGTAAATTTTTTTAATTTGGTTTAAATGAGAAGTAAACTTTTTTATTTTGATTTCAATGAGAAGTAAATTTTTTTTTATGTAAATGAGAATTAATTTCAGCGCAGTGGTTTTTTTTAAAAAATAATTTGCTTGAATCTTGAAAAATTCTCTCTTTAAGAATTGGATTCTATTTTGTAAAAATAACAGTCAATGATACGGTCCATATTCTCGATTTGTAACTATGTTGATAAGGTAAATATCGGTCACTGCAAATGTTACACAGCATTCTAATCTTATCGCGGTCTCAACTACTTGACACTGCCAATCACGAGATGCCAACTCTCTTAAATGGAAAATTGATCACATTCTATAAGGTGACAGGACAAAACCAGTTTTATCTTTTCTTTTTTAAAGTGCATTACATTGGGAGAAAAAATTTATTTAAATCAAATAAAGGATTATTTGTCTATTATCAAATAAGCAATTTTTTTTATTGAATGATTTTTTATTTATGTTAATTAAATTGTATTTGCTTCAAATACTGAAATTATTGGTTCAAGTACAATTTATTTTCTTCAAACACAATTTATTTAATTCAAAAACAATTTATTTGATTTATTTGATTTAAATACAATTTATTTGATTCAAGTAAATATTTATTTGATAATAAGAGGCTTGAAGAATTCTTTTAATTGATGAAATATTTATAGTAGCAATAATATTTAATAATAATAAAAAAAAATAGTAAGAATAAAAATGATACTAATAATAATAAAAATAATAGTAAGAATAAAAATGATACTAATAATAATATAAATAATAGTAAGAATAATAAAAATAATAGTAAAAATAAAAATAGTAATAAATAACAACAATGATAATTACCAATAATAAAAATAATAATACTAATACAATAATTATAATAATAAAATAATTTAAGATAATAATAAATAATAGTAAGAATAATAATAAATAAAATATAATAGATATAAATGAATATTATTTATAGTAAGAGTAAAGTTGTCAATAAATATTCGGCTCTTTCTCACGATTATTATTGGAAAGGTCAATCGACTATTTTTTTAAACGAAGTTTATTTGAAGAAATAAAAAAAAACCCATCGATCAAAATATGTGAGATCGACTGGTTACATTTGAAATAAAATTCGAAGATAAAAAAGCTTTTTCTGCGGGTTACTTAGTAACTCAATAGGGGTTGTGAATGAAGAAACAGTAGGTTTCCCATAATTTCGAATTATTTTAACATTTTAACAATAGGAATGGGTTTTATTAGAATGTTAACAAAATATTTTTATGAAAATTATTTTATTTGTATAAAATATCAAGAAAATTATAAATCCTTCAAGTCAAATATTAAAATAATAAAAACACAATTTTAACGTTTCGACAAATATTTTATTTGTAGTTTTTTTATTTGCAATGAGACACAAAAATAATTTTTAATCGTAATAATTATTTTTTAAAGCAAAAAAATACTTAAATGAATCGAATAATCGGTTTTGATTATTATTTATTGAAAAATTTATTTTTTCTATTATTTTTTTATTATTTAAAAAAAATTTATTAAAATTGTACGTATACATTTAATTATTATTATAAATAATAAAAATTTCACAGGAATTCAATTATTTACAAATTTTTTAATAAATTTCTTCGCAATAATTCCATTGTTTTCATGAATAAAATAATTTTCACAGGAATTCAATTCTTTAAAACAGAATTTTTAAAATATTTTTCGCATGAATTCAATTATTTTTAATAATAATAAAATTCTTCTCAGGAATTGAATTATTTTTTGAAAATTTTAATAATAATCATTGCAAGAATTCAATTATTTTTATAAATATGAGAAATCATCGCAGGATTTCAATTATTTTTAATAAGTATCTTTAAAAATAATCAAATTCTTCTCCAAAATTATATTATTTCATTGAAATTTTTGGCAAAATTTCAATTATTTTCAAAAATTTTTCTCAATTCAATGATTTTCAATATCTACTATTTTAATAAAATCTTTCAAAAGAATTCAATTATTTAAAAAAAAATGTTGATTTTCATAAATAATAATAATTTCACAGGAATTCAACTATTTACAAATTTTTTATAAATTTCTTCGCAATAATATCAATTATTTTCATAAATAATAAAATTTTCACAAGAATTTAATTATTTAAAACAAAATTTTCTTAATACTTTTCGGAAAAAGATTAATTATTTAAATAGATTTTTATAAAATTCTTCGTAAGAATTCTTTTTTTTTATAAATAATAAAATTCTCCTTAGGAATTCAATTTAAAATTATAATAATAATCGTTGCGAGAATTAAATTATTTTTATAAATATGAAAAAACTCATCGCATGATTTCAATTATTTTTAATACAATTTTAAAAAAATTCCGCGAAAAATGCAACTATTCTTAAAAATTTTATTAAATTCTTTGAAAGAATTCAATTATTTAATAAAATTTTAATTAAATTCTTTATAATAATTGAATAATTTGCAAAAAAAAATATTTCTGCTATTTAATATTTAAGTCAATTTTTTGGAAATTAAACCTTTGAATAAAAAATAAACCTTGGAAAATTTCAGATGTAAAAATTTACTGAAAAAATTATATTCTACTTTTAAAAATACTGGGGTGTAATTTTGTAATTTTAACTTTGACTTTCCATTCACTTTTGACTTTTACATCCATTATAACTATCAAAGTCAGAGTCAGAGTGAAAATGAAAATGAAAGTTAAAACTAAAATGAAAGTCAAAGTAAAATTATAAAATCATTTTTTTACCGTATTTGTAAATGTCAAAATTGTTCATTCAAATTCGTAAAATTTAATAAATTGAAAGTATTGTTTTTTTAAATTATGAAATGATTATAATTTAAATAGTAATAGTTTACTTATGAAATAGTTGTTAATAACTAATTATTAGTTCAATTCACTTTTAGTAAAAGCAACTGAAATTTGTTGGTAACTAAGTAAATTAGTAAACAATTAGTTATTTTTTATAATAATTAATACTCCTCTAAATTTGAATTAGTAAAAATGTTTACTACCTATAATTTGACCTAGTGATTGACTTTTTGCTTTTGAATTAGTAAATTTTACTAATAAATTAGTGGAAATGAGTATTTATTAGCAAAATTTACTAATTTAAGAGCTAAAAGACAGTTACTAATCCAAATTAGTAAACATTTTTATTAATTACAATTTAGAGAGTGAAGCAAAAATTCAGCCATGATTTTAATTAGTTATTTTTAACTAAATAGTTTTTTTTAACTACTTCAGATTTAAAGAGTAACAAATATTTCTTATTGACAAAAAATTGTAACTTTTATATTCAAATGCAACTCTTTAAATTTTAATTAATAAAAGTGTTTACTAATTTGAATTATAGCAACTGTTTTTTAGCTCTTAAATTAGTAAATTTTAATAATAAATATTCATTTCTACTAATTTATTAGTAAAATTTACTAATTGAAAAGCAAAAAGTCAATCACTAGGTCAAATTAGTAAACATTTTTACTAATTCAAATTTAGAGAGAGCATTTAATTGTTTAAAATGTAGAAAATTGAACTTTCTACCCTTCTAAAAAAACGAATAAAAAATTCCTCTTTTTCTAATATTAAAATACGAAATAATGACATTGGACTAACTTTTGTTTCGACTGTCCGTCAGATTTTTCCTTAATATCAATTAATTCGAAAGAAATGTCGAATAAGGGTGAAAATTTGTCGATAACCGATAGCAAATGACATTAGTTTTTCAATGTATCAATGCGAGTGGTCACGTGGGATATATATGGGAGTAGAGAAAAGATGAGCTTGGTTTCGAGAGGAAGGAGGAAATTGGTACAGGAAGGGGAATGAATGACCGTAAGCATTTCCCGAGGAAAAATATACTCGTCTATTTAAACTCTATACTTGGAAAAGTTCTTCCTTTGGGAAAGTATATTCTCTATCTCTCTCGCTCTATATATATATAGTTGAATCTTCCAAGTTTTCTAGCCAAGAAAACCTTCGACGATCTTAGGTCCTCGTGAAATCAAAAGAGGTGGTGGGAGTTTGGGTCGAAGATGAAGTTTGTTGGGTGGAGAAGATCCTCATTCGAGCAAACGAGCTATTTACTGCCAGCATCCCCGAATGCTTTTACGAGTTACTCTCAAATACTATCTCCCGCTTATTGAAGGAGACACATTTTTTTTCTTCTTATATTCCTCTCATTTTTTTTCCTCTTTTCAAATCTTTCGTCTTTTTTTAATTTTGCATTTTTCGAAACTGCAGGAGGCAAATTATTACTCTTTTTTTTCAGATTATTTTGCTGGAAATTTATTTTTATTAAATTAAAATTTGTTAAAATTTTGTTAAAATTATTTTTTGTTATTTCAATAATTGTTCTTAATTTTGTTTAAACATTATTCAAGAAAAAAGAAGTTATCGACATCTTTGTTTTAAGGTTTCAGGTAAATCAGGAAAAATTTAGGGAATTTTATTAAAAATACTAGAAAAATTAAAATTTTTAGAAGTTACCACGAATTCTAATACTAATATTTCAATTTTTTTCGACTTCTGAAAAGAATGAATTTTTTAAATATTTTTTTTCTTTTATTATTTCACAAGTTTTAGAACAATTATCTTCATAAATAACAAAATTCTTCACTGACATTAAATTATTTTTAGAAATTTTCATAAATTTCTTTGTAAAATTCAATTATTTTCATAAATAATAACATTCATCGCAAGAATTCAATTATTTTTCAAAAATAATAAAATTCTTTGTAGAAATTCAATTATTTTCAAAATAATTGAAGCAAAATTTTTCACCAAAAAATCAATTATTTTCATAAATAATGATAAAATTTCTTTTAGGAATTCAATTATTTTCATCGCAGCATTTCGAATATTTTTAATTCAATTTTAAATAAATTTCTGGAAAAATTTAATTATTCTTAAAAATTTTATTAAAACTCGACGAAAGAATTCAATTTTATGAAACATTCAATTATTCAATAAAATAATAAAATTCGTTGCAAAAATTCAATTACTTTAAGGAATTTTAATAAAATTCTTTTCCAAAATTCAATTATTTTGATAAATATCAAAAATTTATCACAAGAATTCAATTCTTTTGAAAATTAATAAAAAACTTTGCAAAATTTAAATTATTTTCAAAATAAAAATTTGGAATTCAATTATTTTCAAAAAATAATAAAACTCATCGCTGAATTTCAATTATTTTGAATACAGTTTTAATTGAATTTCTCAACAAATGTAATTATTCTTAAAAATTTTATTAAAACTCGTCGAAAGAATTTGATTTTAAGAAATATTGAATTATTCAATAAATTATTTATTTTTGTATTTAAATAATTGAATTGTCGTTGAATTTTTTCTAATAAAAATTTATTTAAAATGAATTTCAGTTAAAATTTCACAGGAATTAAATTATTTACGATTTTTTTTATAAATTTCCTCGCAATAATTCCATTATTTTTATAAATAATAAAAATTTCACAGGAATTCAATTATTTACCAATTATTTTCATAAATAATAAAATGATTCCGAGAAATTGAATTATTTTTAATACAATTTTAATGGAATTCATCGAAAAATGTAATTATTCTTCAAAATTTTATTAAAATTTATCAAAGAAATTCAATTATTTTCAAAAATTTTAATAAAATTCTTGGCCGAATTTTAATTATTTTTAATACAATTTTCATCAAATTTCTCTAAAAATGAAATTATTTTTAAAAATGTTATTAAAATTTGTCAAGAGATTTCAATTATTTAAAATTTTGTTGATAAAATTTTTTATAAAAATTCAATTTTAAGAATTATTTAGTTAATTCAATAAATTATTTATTTTTGTATTAAAATAATTGAATTTTCGTATAATTTTCTAATAAATATTAATTTAAAAATGAATTCCAGTTAAAATTTAAGATTATAATTAAATATTGAAAGCATTGTAAGCATGGATTTTTAGAAATAATTGAATTTTGTAAATGTTTCAAATTAAAATCTTTGAAAATTTAAACTTTTCATACTTTTAATTAAGAATTCTGTAGAATTAATTTTTTTCAAAAAGAAGAATTTTAGTTAAAAATTCTAGAAAATAAGAATTGAATCGAAATGATGAAAATAATTATTGTTGAAGAAGTTACAGTAACAAAGTAGCAAGTTTCAAATATTTTTGAAAATTTTAATAAAATTCTTAGCAACTATTCAATTATTTTTATAAATAATAAAATTCAACGCTGGATTTTAATTATTTTTAATACAATTTTCCAGGAATTACTCAAAAAAATGTAATTATTCTTAAAAATTTAATTTCAATTCCTCGAAAAAATTAATTATTTAAAAAAATGTTTTTTTTTAAATTCTTTGGAAGAATTCAATTATTTACAAAAATGTTAGAATTTTTCACAGGAATTCAATTATTTTCAAATATTTTAATAAAATTGTTTGAAAGAAATCAATTATGAAGCTATCGATTGAAACTCAAAATTTTGTAATTGTTTAATATGTTTTATAATTTAATAACTGTTTTCAATTTTTTGGATTTTAGTTATATAACACAGAGATATTTTTTTTTTTGTAAAACAAGTGGGAATTTTTATTTGAGATATTTTATATATGTGTTTCTTTTTTTTTGTGAGGAAAAGTGAATCGATTTTCTTTTGAAATCTAAAGTATAAAGAATAAAAAAAAGAAGGAAAGAAAAAAAGAAACTTTCATCGGAGGCTTGAAGCTAACAAAAGGTACCAATCTTCCGATTCTTTCATTTTTCTCGAGTCTTCCTCTCGACTTGTATACGAATATCGGTGACCATCCGCCATTTTCCTTTTACCCTCGAGCAGTCACCCCTTATCCATCCACCCGTTTGCTTCTCCACCCTCATCGCCATTGCGTCTCCTATGGTAACCATTTATCAAGAAAGTCTCTTAGATATTTTCACTTTTTCTACTATATCCCGTCTATTGTTTTAGAAAAAAAGGAGAAAGATCTTTCTTTATGTATTTTACAGAATTCAAGTAGAAGCTTTGTTTTCATGTTCAACAATGGTTTCACTTTATTAGAAAACTATTGTTTTTGAAAATATTATTCACATTGTCCGGAATGATTGCTTTATTTTGAATTAAAAGAAAAGAGAAATCGTTTGGTTTGAGACAATCTTGCGAAAGGGTTTTTTTTTTTTGTTTGAATTTGCGGTCCAAGATTGGACAAATTTTGGCAATAAGAGTAGGTGCTCACTTTTTCTCACTATTTTTGGAGTTATTTTTTACGTTTTTTGATATCCTTGGAATTTTTACTAAACTAAATTTTTATTAGTAATTTTATTAGCAATTTTATTAGTAATTTTATTAGCAATTTTATTAGCAATTTTATTAGTAATTTTATTAGTAATTTTATTAGTAATTTATTATTAGCAATTGTTTATTTGAATCAAACAAATTTTCTCTTAGCCTAATATTTAACACTAAACACTTAATATTAACTTTCCCCTTTCAAAAAAAAAAAAATCTCTACGAAGAAAAAATTTAATTAAAAATTAATAAATGCGAATTTCATCCCAAAAAAAAATTTACAATCTTTATTTGAACATAATTTTTGTGTGTTCTGAATTTGTAATCGAATTTATATTCCGTGAGACACTTTTCTTTTTACTATCAGAAAAAACAAAAAAAACTGGCAAATATTTTTGAATGAATAAAAGGAAACTAAACGACTGCATCCTTCATTTTAATATATAAATTTATATGAATAAATAATTTGATCGAGTCACGATTTCTATATACTCCAGTACAAGTCTTTAAAATTCTCAATACGAAAAATACTTCTTCATTTGTATCATAAAAAAAATTAAATTCATCTCTTTCTTCAAGTTCGCTTTGGAATAAATTATTTTATTGCGAAAAGATATCGTCGTTTAGTTTCGTTTTACTCATTCCATTGACTTTAATATTCTTTCGATATTCGCAATTTTTTTTTAATAAAAAAAAAGTCTCACACAATACAATTTGATAAAAATTCATAAATTCTAACCAATTTCTATTAATTGCGATAAATAAATTTTATGATTTAAAAATTAAACAAAAAGAAATAATACGAGAAAAGAAGTTTAAAAAAAAATTTTTCCACTTTCTTTTTCAAAGAATTTAATTCTATGCCGAAAACTCGAGTTCTACGCAAATATTATGAAATAGTAAAAAAAGAATTATTTCGCAAAAATAGTTGTTAGATAAAATTCAATTGTATTTAAAGCATATTTATTTTCAGCGTCATAGATAATGAATCTCTTTTATCAATCAATTTATTTATTATCATTTTTTATAATCACAAAAAATTCTATCTTTAAATTTTTATCTATTCCGACAAATTATATTTTGGCAAACTTTAATATATTAAACGCTTCTATTTTTAGTTTATAGAATTTTTATTAAAATTATTCTTCGTGTTTTTGACGAAATTTTAAAATTAAACGAAAAATAATAAAAAAAATACTCTTTAAATCTGAATTGTTTAAATAAAAATAATTATTTAAAATAAAATTAAATGGCGTTTACTTCAAATAAAATTGAACAGCGTTTAGTTTAAATAAAATTAAACGGCGTTTATTTCAAATAAAATTGAAGAGCGTTTAGTTTAAGTAAAATTGAACGGCGTTTATTTCAAATAAAATTGAAGAGCGTTTAGTTTAAGTAAAATTGAACGGCGTTTATTTCAAAGAAAATTGAAGAGCGTTTAATTTAAGTGAAATTGAACATCCTTTATTTAAAATAAAATTGAAAAAAAGTAAAATGAAAAATAATTTGAAGAAATGAAAAAAAAAAACAGAAGCGTATTCTAATGCGTAAAAGAAGAAATAAGCGTTGTACTTGAGACTAAAATGACACGTGAAAATTGACCGGAAAAGGACATTTTCTAAAAGGAGGTCTCGTGAAAGGGCTTTATGTTTGTACATAGGGTGAAAGTGGGTGGTGGATATTTTAATAAGGTAAGTGCTACAAGGCCGTCGGTTTCTCTGCTGTTGGAGCGGTTTAATCATGTAATGTGTTCGGAGGCCCGGCCGCCTAGCAATCAATACGATATTGCTTCGCGTGCAATAGCGGATGTACTTAAACGTAAACCCAACCTCGATCTGATCGGTATGATGCGTGAAGGAAACTTATGTCTTGCACTCTTTTTCAACATGTATATATAAGACAACAACAAACACGTCTTATTTTTATGGCGCACTTCAAAATTAACTCACCCGAAAATTTCTTTTTTACAAAATAATTCTTTTTTTTTTGTTTATCGAATTTATTTCTAATTTTATTTTATCTCTATTTTTTATCAAACGTCACTGACTCTATATCACAGTTTTTTTAAGTTTAGAAAATTGAGACAAAAAACTTATCAAAATTGTTGAGAAGCAAACATTTAAATATGTTAAAATTTTACACATTTTCTAAGGACATCAAATTGAGACGAAAAACGTATAAAAATTGTTAACAATTTTAAAATGTTTTTTGTCTCAAAAATATTGTTCACAAACTCATTCTTTTCTTTTGGAAAAGAAACATTACATATTCCCGTTTCTTAATATTTTTGTAGAAAATTTTCAATTTTCATAAAGAAATTATTTGCATCATTTCTATTTCTTAATTACGATTGCTTTAATAATAAGATTTTTTTAAAATAAAGGAAAAAATTGTTATAAATTCTGTTTGTCAATTACAAATTTTAATTGAAATTTAAATTGAAATTAAAACTTTTTAAATTTTTAGAAAATAAAGGAAAAAATTTTACTCAAAAAAAAGTTCTGTTACATTTATTTACAAATTTCTTTTAAATTATTCGAAAAGATCAATAACTTTATATTATTATATTATTATAAGAAAATTGTCACTGTAGATATCTTCAAAATTATTTTCATCATTTTAATTCAATTATTATTTTTTAGAATTTTTAATTATTTTTTATAAAAATAATTCAATTCCTTAAAAAAAAATTTTATTATTTATGAAAATAATGAAAATAATAAAAAAAAATATCGATCACTCCGAGTTGAAAACTCGGAGTCATCTCTTTCTTCATGTTTTGTAATAATTAAAACTTGCTACATTGTTACTGTAACTTCTTCAAAACTTATTTTCATCATTTCGATTCAATTCTTATTTTCTAGAATTTCGAACTAAAATTCTTCTTTCAGTCAATTTTTTAAAAATAATTTTTGAAAAAGTTCTTTGAAAATTTTCAAATCTTTTTTTTACAATTTAATTTTACGAAATTTTGAATATTCTTACATTCTTCAATTAAAAATATTAGAAATTTAAAGATTCAAATAATTGAAAAAAAATTCCATTAAACTTTTTAAAAAAAAATTAATTCTACAGAATTCTTAATTAAAAGTATGAAAAGTTTAAATTTTCAAAGATTTCAATTTGAAATTTTTATAAAATTCAATTATTTTCAAAAATGCATGCTATAATGCTTTCAATATTCAATTGTAATCTAAAATTTTTAACTCGAATTCATTTTGAAATCAATATTTATTAAAAAATTCTACGACAATTCAATTATTTAAATACAAAAATAAATAATATATTGAATAACTAAATAATTCTTAAAATTAAATTTTTATAAAAAATTTTATCAACAAAATTTTAAATAATTGAATTCTCTTGACAAATTTTAATAACATTTTTAAGAATAATTTCATTTTTAGAGAAATTTAATGAAAATTTTATTAAAAATAATTGAAATTCAGCTAAGAATTTTATTAAAATTTTTGAAAATAATTGAATTTCACAAAAACATTTTTTTATTTATAAAGATAATTGAAATTTTGACTAGAATTTTTGTAAATTTTTGAACATAATTGAATTTTTGCGGAGAATTATATTACTTTTGAAATAATTGAATTCTTGAGTCTGATTTTATTAAAATTTCTTTTTAAATAATTGAATTCTTTTGTGAAATTTTATTAAAATAATAGACATTAAAATGAATTTTGACAAATTTTTTAAATTAATTAAATTTTTACGAAGAATTTTATTAAAATTATTTGGAAAAAAATTGAATATTCTTACAAAGAATGTCGTTAAAATTTTTAGAAATAATTTAATTCTTTGAAAAATTTAATAAAAAATGTATGGAAAATAATACATAAATTCTAATAAATTAATTGTAGTAAAGGTTTTTTTTTAAAAAAAATTCAATTTCTTTAATGAATTTTAATAAAATATTTGAAATTAATTGAATTACTGTGTAAAATTCTAATATTTTTTAAATAATTGAATTCTTCTCAAGAATTAAAAAAAACATTTATTTTAATAATTGATTTTTTTGAAGAATTGAAATTATATTTTTAAGAATAATTACATTTTTTGAGTAAGTCCTGTAAAATTATGAATTAAAAATAATTAAAATTCTGCGATGAATTTTATTATTTATGTAAATAATTGAATAGTTGCTAAGAATTTTATTACAATTTTCTAAAATAATTGAATTCCCGAGAAGAATTTTATTATTTATGAAAATAATTGAATTTTTCTATTAATTAATTTTAAAATCATAATAAAAATAATTGAAATAATTGAAATAATTGAATTTTTGTGCAAAACTTTATTTGTGAAAATAATTGAATTTTTCGATTAATTAATTTAAAATAGTATTAAAAATAATTGAAATTCTTTTATTTTGAGTTTTATTATTTCTAAAAATAATGGAAATATTTCAAAGAAATTTATAAAAAATTTGTAAATAATAATTGAATTCTTGTAAAATTTTTATTATTTTTGAAAATAATTGATAATTTTCTTGATATTTTATACAAATAAATTATTTTGTTACATTCTACACTCAATTTTAATAAAACCCCATTGACATTTGGACATTTTTTCACAATTTTATGCCTCTTTTTTATCTTTTTTTTTTCTAAAATTTCATGCGACTTTTTGTGACTTTTGTTGTGAATTTATGAGACTAAAACAACTATTTTGGGTCTTAAAATCGATCTGAGCCCTGAATAAGTAATTATTATATAGTAGAAGCTGTTTACTTAATAATTTAGTAATAATTCAAGTAAATATTTATTTACCAAAAGACGCAACTAATAGCCTATATTTGAACGAAATAAAGTTTTCTTCCTCCAGTTATAAAAGATTTCCAGTACATATACATAATCACGGTTTATAATTCGCGAAAGTGAATTTGATTATAAAGAGGGTTGGAGATTGTTAATAACTTGGTTAGGAGTCGCGCCTCTTCAATATCCTCTCGCGTGCATAATTAAGGTACTCGTACGACCTTGCTCCACTCACCGAGATTGAGGGGATGAATAACTTAAAGGGCAGGTGAGCACTACGACAAGAATGCAGGAAGTAAGACTCAGATCTCGAGTCGCGTTTTCACAT
The DNA here is from genome assembly GCF_015476425.1 of Leptopilina heterotoma. Taxonomy (NCBI): domain Eukaryota; kingdom Metazoa; phylum Arthropoda; class Insecta; order Hymenoptera; family Figitidae; genus Leptopilina; species Leptopilina heterotoma. Next base: position 2,121,128 of record NW_025111114.1, read on the forward strand.
CAAGAAAAGATTCTCACATGCATCACTCTCACACACACACTGTATATAATACATGAAACTATTTTCTTTTTTTGCCTCGTAAATGTGTGCGAGATAATATAATTTATTCACACTCATGTGTTGTTTTCTCAGTGAATATGCTGCACACATGCAAATTAAAATATTCACATATTACTGTGAAAAATGTGAGTACAATATGTTTACGTGAGAGTAGCAAGTTCTAAGATTGCCCGGTATACTGCCCGCGTGTATTATGCAGGCACGATTTTAGCAATCTGTTGCGCATGCAAGTCGATTTTGATTTTTATTTTTTCTATCCAGACAATTGGATATTTTTTTCAACTTCTGATAATTAGATTATTAGTGAAATTTACTAATTGGAAAGCAAAAGTTTATTTAACTAATAAATAATAATTTCTACTATAATACATTAGTAAAATTTACTGATTCGAAAGCAAAAAGTTATTTTTTTATTTTCTAAATATTTAATTGAATTTCCGTATAAAGATATTTTTAACTAAAATTAATAAAGAAGTAGTTGAGGATTTTGTTGAACATTCTTGACAAGGAATCCTTAAGTGGGCTACTGTGTTACTTAAAATGTTGTACACTTATCTTATCAATTTTTTAAATCTAGAAAGCTTATCTCAAAAGTTAACCTGCTGTAGGTGCAAAAAAAAACTTAGTTCTTATCTTAACGATAATAATTAGATTTTCCATTAATGTGAAAGTGTTATGTATACATATATGTTTTAAATATATTGCATAGTTAATTATTTTCATTATTTAATTCAAATAATTGTTAAATATTCTTTTAACTTAAAAAAGGTATCAAATTGCAACGAATTAATACAAAAAAGTAAATCAAAAATAAAATTGTAAAAAAATGTAAAAAAAAATAACAAAATGTTAATGGGATTTTATTAGAATTGAGTGTAGAATGTAACAAAATATTTTTATGAAAATTATTTTATTTGTATAAAATATCAAGAAAATTATCAATCATCCAAGTCAAATGTACTAAAATAATAAAAACACAATTTTATAATGTTTCGAAAAATATTTTATTTGTAGTTTTTTTTATTTGCAATGAGACACAAAAATAATTTTAAATCTTAATAATTATTTTTGATAGGAAAAAAATATACTTAAATGAATCGAATAATCGGTTAGATTATTTATTTATTGAAAAATATATTTTTTTTATTATTTTTTTATTATTTAAAAAAACATTTAATAAAATTGTACGTAAACATTTAATTATTTTCATAGATAATAAAAATTTCACAGGAATTCAATTATTATTTACAAATTTTTTTATAAATTTCTTCGCAATAATTTCATTATTTCTGTAAATAATAAAACTTATCGAAGAATTTCAATTATTTTTAATACTATTTTAAATTAATTAATCGAAAAATTCAATTATTTTCAAAAATAACAAATTTTTTCACAGAAATTCAATTTTTTTTATACATTTTAATCAAATTTTTCGCAATAATTCAATTATTTTCATAAATAATAAAATTCTTCTCAGGAATTCAAATATTTTTGAAAATTTTAATAAAATTCTTAGCAACTATTCAATTATTTTCGTAAATAATAAAAATCATCACAGGATTTTAATTATTTATAATACAGTTTTACAGAAATTACTCAAAAAAATGTAATTATTCTTAAAAATTTAATTTCAATTCCTCGATAAAATCAATTATTTAAATAAATGTTTTTTTTAAATTCTTTGAAAGGATTAAATGAATCGAATAATTGGTTTGATTATTATTTATTGAAAAATATATTTTTTCTATTATTTTTTTATTATTTAAAAAGCATTTAATAAAATTTTACGCAAACATTTAATTATTTTCATAGATAATAAAAATTTCACAGGAATGGAATTATTATTTACAAATTTTTTATAAATTTCTTCGCAATAATTTCATTATTTCTGTAAATAATAAAACTTATCGAAGAATTTCAATTATTTTTAATACTATTTTAAATTAATTAATCGAAAAATTCAATTATTTTCAAAAATAACAAATTTTTTCATAGAAATTCAATTTTTTTAAAAACATTTTATTTAAATTTTTCGCAATAATTCAATTATTTTCATGAATAATAAAATTCTTCTCAGGAATTTCATTATTTTTGAAAATTTTAATAAAATTCTTAGCAACTATTCAATTATTTTCGTAAATAATAAAATTCATCTCAGGATTTTAATTATTTTTAATACAATTTTACAGGGAATTACTCAAAAAAATGTAATATTTCTTAAAAATTTAATTTCAATTCCTCGATAAAATCAATTGTTTAAAAAAAGGATTTTTTAAAATTCTTTGGAAGAATGCAATTATTTACAAAAATATTAGAATTTTTTACAGGATTTCAATTATTATGAAATAATTTAATAAAATTTGTTTGAAAGAAATCAATTATTTTAAACACAATTTTAATTAAATTATTTGGAAGTAATCCAATTATTCTTTTAGATTTTAATAAAATTCTTTCCAAGAATACAATTATTTACATATATAATTCTAAAGAATTCCTAAAGAATTAAATTATTAAAGATAAATAACAAAATTATTCCCGAAAATTCAATTATTTTGAGGCATTTTAATAAAATTCTTTGCAAAATTTCAATTATTTTTAAAAATTTTCCTCAATTGAATGATTTTTAATATCTATTTTAATAAAAATTTTTAAAAGAATTCAATTGCCTATTTTAAAAAAAAATTAATAAAATTCTACGCAAAACTTTAATTATTTTCATGAATATTAAAATTTTTACAGGAATTCAATTATTTACAAATTTTTTATAAATTTCTTCGCAATAATTCTATTATTTTCATAAATAATAAAATTTTTTTTAAGAAATTGAATTATTTCCATAAAAAATAATTGAAAATTCAAGAAAATAATAATTGAATTAAAATGATGAAAATAATTTTGAAGAAGTTACGTACAGTGACAATTTTTTATAATATAAAATAATTATTTTACCACTCGGTCGTCTTTAATTATTATAAAACATGAAGATATTGATTGCTTCGAGTCGAAGACTCGGAGTGATCGATTTCTTCATGTTTTATTAAAATTTTTAAAAGTTATTTAATTTCAAAATGGTTTGAATTTCAAATTTTTGAAAATCTTAATTCCTATGGAAAAATAATAATGATTAAACATTTATTTAAAAATGAAGTTATTGATGTTCTCGAATAATTTAAAAGAAATTCGTAAATAAATGTAACAGAACATTTTTTAGTAAAATTTTTTCCTTTATTTTCTAAAAATGTGAATATTGGGAGAAACATTTTTTTTTTTTTCACTTTTTCGGAAAGAAAAGACAAAAAAAAAATTTCGAAATAAATTGTTACGTAAGTTGGTAGTCAAAAAACAAAAGGTTACTTCAAGTGTGGAGATTTAAACAGCACTGGGGACGCCAAACGGGAATGATAAGAAAATCGTCTTTTAAACTCGACATAATATAAACATCGTGTGTGAGCAATTGTTCATTATTTTCAAGCAAAACAAATGATAATCTTATTGCAATTCGTATGTAAAAATCATTCAAGTTCGACTTTTTAGTGTGATTTATTTTTTTTCCATGTACAATAAACGTGCACTTTGATTCTATTTTTGAAAGAGTTGAAAAAGAGATTAAATAATGTGGTTTAATTTTAGTTTAATTTTTAGAGTCGATTTGGATTAAAAACTATGAGGAAAAATTCTAATTTATGCTTTAGAGTTATTTAAATAACTTCAGAAGTTCTTTAAATAAGTTTAGAAGTTCTTTAAATTAGAGTTATTGAAATAACTCTAAATATGAAATTGCAGACATTAATTTCTAAATTTGTAGAATTTGTAACATTATAATAGAGGAGAATAAAAGAATAAAATGAGGAAGTTTTTGTATCGGTTGATAAATATTCGGTTGCATAATTTTGATAAGATAAAGCTTATTCTTAAACATATATATTTTATCAAAAAAGAAATTTTTTTTTATTACGAGATAAATTTCGTATTATTTAAAGTATTGACTGTCAGGAAAAAGGGCAGGAAATATTTTTGTTTTGAGGAACAAAATAAAGAAAAAAGAAAGAAGGAAGGAAGAAAGGAAAGAAGTTTCTTGAGGAACAAGTAAAAATTTTATTTGAAGTGAATGGTTTTTTTTATATAAATTTAAATATTTAATTATAATAATTAATAATGAGCAATTTTTTAAATAAATCTTTAAAGATTTATTTAAAGATTAAATTTAATTTGCATAATTTTATTTAATTTTATTTATCTTTTAAATTTTATTATTCTTTAAAAAGTAATAATTATTATTAATAATAATCATAATTTGCATTAATTATATACTGAAAAGTAAGTTCACAAAAGTTAATCTAATTTAGATGAAAATAAGAGTGCTGCATATTTCAGTGTAACCATTTTCTGTGATAAATGCTAAAAATTCTTTTTTAAAATATTAGGGAAATTTATTTCAAGGAAAAATTGTCGCGCGAGAGAAGCATTTTTTACGAAGCGTAGAAATTTTTCTTCTATGAAAATGCTGGAAATTTTGTTAGGAAATGAAATTTGATGCAAAAAAGAGTAATTATTCGAATAAGTATTTTGACTCTTTTATATGAGAAATTAAAACCGAAAAAAGCAATTTGTTTTTAAAAAGTCAACAATTTTGTCGAAAGTCAAGAAATAAAGTGTTTTTTTCTGAAAAAGAAGAAACTTTTCCATAAAAGGATTTTTTTTACTTATGTTTTTATTACTTAAATTTTTTTAAATTCATTTAAATAATTATTAAAAATAATGGATTTCTAGAAGAATTTTAGTTAAAAACACTAGAAAAAATTGAATTTTGGAGAAGTTACAAATGATTGAAGAAATTCAATTATTTTCAAAAGTAATAAAATTCTTCGCAGAAATTCAATTATGTTTAAAAATTTTTTAAAATTCTCGTCAAGATTTCAATTATCTTTAGAAATAATTACATTCTTCTCCGAAATTCAATTATTTTCAAAAATTTGAATAAAATTCTTGTCAAAATTTCAATTATTTTCAAAAAATTTCCTCAATTTAATGATTTTTAATATCTACTATTTTAATAAAATTTTCCAAAAGAATTCAATTATTTAAAAAAAAATTTTGTTTAATTCTACGCAAACATTTAATAATTTTAATAAATAATAAAAATTTCACAGGAATTCAATTATTTACAAATTTTTTTATAATTTTCTTCGCAATAAATAAATTATTTTTATAAATAATAAAATTTTTTCCAGAGAATAAATTATTTTCATAAATAATAAAATTCTTTTTAGGAATTCAATTATTTTCATAAATATTAAAACTCATCGTAAAATTTCAATTACATATTTTTAATAATACAATTTCAATCGAATTTCTCGACAATTGTAATTATTCTTAAAAATTTTATTAAAATTCGTAAAAAGAATTCAATTATTCAAAAAATTTGTTTTAAATAAATATTTAATTATTATTATTTTTCCATAGGAATTAAAAATTTTTTAAAAGATTCAAATTCAAACCATTTTGAAATTAAACAACTTTTAAAAATTTTTATAAAACATGAAGAAATCGATCACTCCGAGTCTTTGAGTCGGAGTCATCGCTTTCTTTATGTTTTATAATAATTAAAACTTGCTACTTTGTTACTGTAACTTCTTAAAAAATTATTTTCATCATTTTAATTCAATTATTATTTTCTAGTATTTTTAATTATTTTTAATGAAAATATTTTAATTCCTGAAAATAATGGAATTATTGCGAAGAAATTTATAAAAAATTTGTAAATAATTGAATTCCTGTGAAATTTTTAATATTTATGAAAATAATTAAAGTTTTGTGTAGAATTTTATTAAACTTTTTTAAGTAAGTATTTGAATTCTTTTGAAACATTTTATTGAAATAGTAGATATTAAAAATCATGCAATTGAGGGAAATTTTTTAAAATAATTGAAATGTTCCAAAGAATTTTATTAAAATGCCTCAAAATAATTGAATTTTCGGAAATAATTCTGTTATTTATCGACATATGTAAATAATTTAATTCTTGGGAAGAATTTTTAAAAAATTTAAACGAATAATTAAATTATTTCAAAATAATTTAATTAAAATTGTATTTAAAATAATTGATTTCTATCAATACAATTTTATTAAAGTATTTGAAAATAATTGAATTCCTTTAAAAAATTCTAATATTTTTGTAAATAATTGAACTCTTCCAAAGAATTTAAAAAAAACATTTATTTAAATACTTGATTTTATTGAGAAATTGAAATTAAATTTTTAAGAATAATTACATGTTTTGAGTAATTCCTGTAAAATTGTATTAAAAATAATTAAAATCCTGCGATGAATTTTATTATTTATAAAAATAATTGAATAGTTGGTAAGAATTCTATTAAAATTTTCAAAAATAATTGAATTCCTGAGAAGAATTTTAATATTTATGAAAATAATTGAATTATTGCGAAAAATTTTATTAAAATGTTTTAAAAAAATTGAATTTCTGTGAAAAATTTTGTTATTTTTGAAAATAATTGAATTCTTCCTAAGAATTTTTATAAACATTGCTTTAGATAATTAATGTTTTTGAAATATAATAAATATAATGAAAATTTTATTTTAAATAATTGAATCTTGTGTAAAACTTTATTTGTAAAAATAATAATTGAATTTTTCGATTAATTAATTTAAAATAGTAGGGGAATGTAGTCAAGGTTGGTCTACTGTCTAGGTAGGCCATCGCGATTTTTTGGACAAGTTCACTAGCGCCACCTACACGCATGCTTGTCGAAGCTTGTCTTAGTGTAACCTAACTTTTTGTTCAATTACATTTTCGGAGGATCGAAAATTGTGTTTTCTGTGACGTCGGTACAAAAAAAGCTCAAAAAAAGTTTTGTGCATAATGTGAAAAACCATTAATAAAAGATAAAAAACAAATTGAATCGTCAAGGCAAGTATGCAGAAAATTTGTGGGACTCATGGTTGAAAGGAAAACAAAGTAAAAAATCGAATCCCGAAACGTATTTCTTTATGGTTACAACAATTCGGTAATGTTACTTACTGTCAAGGTCGGCCACTATGTGTTTAAAATGCGCAAAGTTGAGGACGAGCTACTTCATTTGCAAAAACTGCAATTCTGTATAACTCATAATATAATTGATCATCTTATTAATATTTTTATTTAATTTTATTAATATTTTAGTGCAAAACTTTTTTTTATTTATATTTATTTTTTTATATTGTTTATTGTTATTATTTTGTTATTTCATTAAGTTACAAACTGTAAACAATAAAGAATCAATTTTCCGTAACTCCAAACATGTTATTTTATTTTTTAACGATTAATGCCCTTTGAATTTTAAACATGGCCGACCTTGACTGTAATGGCCAACCTGGACTACAAATTTTTTTTTTTTTAAATCTTTATAACTTTTTCATTTTTAAACCTGTCAATTTACTTTGTACAGAAAAAATGTTCCTATTAAACAGGACTTTCCAACCATATACTTCAATTGTCCAAATTCATTTTTAAAAAAAAGTTATAAACAAAAGTCAAAAAGGTGGCCGACCTAGACTATGTTCCCCTATTAAAAACAATTGAAATTCTTCGATGAGTTTTACTATTTATGAAAATAATGGAATTTTTGCGAAGAAATTTATAAAAAATTTGTAAATAATTGAATTCCTGTGAAATTTTTATTATTTATGAAAATAATTAAATGTTTGCGACGATTGCGTACAATTTTATTAAATGTTTTTTTAAATAATAAAAGAATAATAGAAAAATAAATTTTTCAATAAATAATAAGCAAACCGATTATTCAATTCATTTAAGTATTTTTTTGCTTTAAAAATTAATTATTACGATTAAAAATTATTTTTGGGTCTCATTGCAAATAAAAAAAACTACAAATAAAATATTTGTCTAATCGTTAAAATTGCGTTTTTATTATTTTAATATTTGACTTGGAGGATTGATAATTTTCTTGATATTTTAGGCAAATAAAATAATTTTTATAAAAATATTTTAATTGTTATATTCTACACTCAATTCTTATAAAACCCAATAACATTTTGCCATTTTTTTTTACATTATTTTACAATTTCATGTCTCTTTTTTATCGTTTTTTCCAAAATTTCATGCGACTTTTGGCGACTTTTGGCGACTTTTGTTGTGAATTTATGCGACTAAAGCGTCCTTTTTTGTGTCCTAAAGTCGATCCGAGCTCTGAATTTTCTTTAGAGAAAAAGTGTAAATTTTGCCTTGAAATTAGGGGAAAGTCAGGAAAAATCAAAATTAAATTTTCGTGTCAATCCTTTTTATATTTCATTTGTGGAAAGATTTCCGAAAATTAAGATTCTAAATGTGGAATGAAGTGGAATTAAAAAAAGCAATAAAAAAAAAAGAAAGTGAGGAAAAAAAATGTTACCTTCGAGATTTTTATTCCTCGCGAGTAGAGCAAGGAGAACGTCAGAATTTGGCGATGCGTCGGCGAGATCAGCGGCATCGTGATGCGACGGAGGATGAGCTGGACCAAGAGAGGGAACTGAACCGAGAGGTGGACGGGGCATCATCACCGTGCCAGAGCCAAGTAGAGGAAGTGATGAGAGCCCACCAGACGGATGTAGAGAATTGTGGGACTGCGGCCCATTTTGCGCCGATTGTACGGCAGCCGACATGGAAAGATCGACACCACCGAGTAAAACTGGTCGACAACTTCCGGCTCCAATTGCAACCCCGGATGTCACCGCCGGGAGGATTCCTCCACCCCCCGGCAGTGGTGCGTACGGCAAATACAGCTCCAGTCTAAAATCGTTTTCTCCCCCGCGATTAAAAAAAAATTAAACAACAAGAGTCACCACCTCACTATTTTTAATACTTTAAAGAAACAGAAAATCCACACTTCACTTTTGTTAAAAATCCAATTTTCGCATTTTTCAAATGTTCAGCATTGGCGAATATTCGAAGTAACGAAAATGGTAAAGGTTTCGAGTCATTTTTTTTTTTATAGGTGTCAAATTTAGCTTTGGGGAAATTATTTTTAAATGAGAAGATGGTGAATTGTGATTGACCGACGGAATTGGTCGAAATTATAATAAATGTTTATTTTCTTTTTAATTTTTTCTTTCTTGGAAAGTTTCTTGAAAAGTTTCATGGAAAGCTTCTTCGAATTTTTCCTTTGGTTCGTCTTTCATCTTCATTGGCGAGATTTTTTTCTTCCTCTTCAGATTTTCACCTCTTAATTTTATTCACTTCTCGCAGCACTTCTAATTGAACGTAAACAATCATCGATTTTAAAAAATGTTTTATCAAAATGAGGTTTTAGATAAATTTTAAATATCAAATACTGGAAAATTATTCCTTTAAGAAAGGATTTTTTTTTATTTTAGTTTTCTTAAAATTTTCATTGTGGAAAATTCTTTCTGCCTTTAGGAGTGAAAAAATCCTTTTTGGTGGAGAATTTTCTTTTTCTTTTTGAAGAACTTTTTTTTTCTTTGAGAACTAAAACATTCGACGAAAATTGTTGATGAATTGCATTTTTAAGAAACAGTGGTTCTTTCCTTTTGGAAAAATTATTTTCTTTCGATTCTTTCGGTTTTATTGGAAAAAAATTGTTTATTGTAGCGTTTGTTTTGAGAATTTAACTGTTTAATATTGTAGCGTTTTTTGGGAATTTAACTGTTTTGTTTTTTCATTGAAACTTGGTTTTTCTTTTTGTGGAATTTCGATTTTCTTTTTGGTTTTAATTTCAATTAGAATTGTATATTTATAGTTGATGTTTAGGAGTTGGAAATAAAATTAACACTCGTTTTTATGGAGAGATGAATGATTTTTGATGAATGAGATTTGGAAACGAGAGGAAAAGTGATGCTTTGAGAGTAAAGACAGTCCGAGCGGGCCTGAAGGCAACCGCGTACTCATCCACTGGCAGTTGTGTCGAGCGACGGCCCCAACCTTATCAGCTCGACTTACTGGTCCCAGTTTATCTCGACCATAACCTTGCTTATGCTACCGATCGACCGTCAATTTGCTTTGCGAAATCTGGAGCGCGGAAATTTCTCTTTCATCTCTTCTTTTTTCATTAAATTACTTCTTTTTCTTCTTCTTTTTATCCTTTTTTTCCTTTTTGTTTGCTTCTTTGTTTTTTATTTATTATTTTATTTATTTTATTTGTATTCTTTCTTTCTTCTATTCTTCTATTCTTCTTTTTTTTCTCCTTTGTTTCTTCTTGTTTGCTTCTTTGTTTTTATTTATTTGTTATTTTATTTTTCTTCTTCTTCTTCTTTTTCTCCTTTGTTTCTTTTTCTTTGCTTCTTTTTTATTTATTTTTTATTTTATTTCCTTATTTTCTTAATTTTATTCTTCTTATTCTTCTCCTTCTGCTTCTTTTTCTTTCTTTCTCTTTTTTATTTACTTATTTTTTCCTTTTGTCGAATTTGTGAATTATCCACAATTATTTTTTTACGTACTTTTCTAATTATAAAAGTACGTAAAATTATTTTGTTCTGACAAAATAATTTTGTAGCAAGACGAAATAATTTTGTATCAAGACAAAATTTTGTATCAATTTTGTATCAAGAAAGTATTTTTGTTGGAAAAGTTGTTTTTCTCAGTATAATTTTCTTATCCTTTTATCCTTTCTTATTTCGGTTTTTTAAAATTGTCTACGACATTTTTGTGTTTTGATTGTGAATAAATTTTTTCCTCCTGACAAATTTTGACACTATGTTCGAAAATTATTTTTTTTTTAGACAAAATTGACGTTTTTAACAAAAGTAACGTTAAATCTTTATAAAGATTTAATAAAATAAGGATAATTTTTTTCAGTAAGAGAGAATAGAAGAACTTGAAAATAGATATTTTTAGTTTGATTTTTTCTGTGCGTCGAATTAGAGAACCTAAAAGAATAGGTTTATTTTTTAAATTTGAAAAAATTGAAGAAAAAAATTGTTATTTTCTGAATTTTGAACTTGATTTTTGCTTCACATAATTTTTCACTGGAAGTTGTCTATCTGTTTCTTGATTCGTAGGTTGTTTACTACTGAGAGGTTTTTGTATTTTATTTAGATTCACAGACCTTTTGTGTTTATGTTTCTAATCAGCAGACGGAATCACAATTTTAGTTCCAATTTTTTTTTCTATAGGTGTTTGATTTCTGGTTTAGAATGTTTTATTCTTATTATGATGGGAATTTTATATTATTTTGTGCCTTGTCTTTGATTTTGTAATTTTCTCCATAAAACTCTTGAAAGATGATTTTTTGCACTTTTCCCTTTTAGTTCTTTTTCGAATTTTATTCACATTTCTGTTATTTAGCACAAGTTTTTAAATTTATTTTTATTTTTTTGTTCTTTTTTGATTACAATTTCAATGTTTGCTTTTTATTTTAAATTTTTTGATTTTCGATTTTTTACATAGAACACTTTTTTTTGTCTATTTTTATTTGATTTTTAGTATTATTTTTGATTTTTTGTCTCTCGTTCCACTGACTTTTACTCAGCACTTGTTTTTGAATTTGTCTAATTTTGTTTAAATTTTTTGCTTTTCTTCTCCGTTTGCTGCAACTTTGTACAATTTTCTTCTATTCTTCCATTTATCAATTTCCTTTCTATTTTTTCACTTATTATTCTTCATTTATTATTATTTGTTTATTATTATCATTCATTTATTATTTGTTTACTATTATTTATTTATTATTATTATTATTTATTATTATTTATTCATTTATAATTATTTGTTTATTATTATCATTCATTTATTATTTTCCTCTTTTCCTTTTTTCTTTCTCTTTTTTCTTATTATCTCTTCTTTTTCTTTTTAGATTTTTATTCGCTTCTATATTATTATTTATAACAATTATTTTACTTTTTCTTTTATTTCCTCATCTTTTCCTTACGGATATCCTTTTGTTATTTATTTATTATTTTCTTCTTTGCTGTTTCTCTTTTCTTTTTATTATCTTTTTTCTTCCTATTGGATTTTCTATTCGTTTCTATTATTATTTCTTTCTTTTCTTTTTCTTATTTTCTTCTTTTTCTTATTTTCTCTTCATTGCCTCTTCTTCTTCTTTCGGATTTCCTATAAGTTTCAAATTTATTTTTTTCATTTTTATTCGCTTCTATTATTATTTATTTTTTCTTCTTTCTTTTTTTAATTTTCTTTACTTTTTACTTTATTTTTTCTTTCGGATTACGCTTCTTATTTATTTTCTGTACTTTTATTCGCTTCTAATTTATTCTCTTGAATTTCATCCGCTTGTTATTTATTTATTTTTTTTTTCTTTTTCTAATTTTCTTTACTTTTTACTTTACTTTCTTTTTTCTTTCGGATTACGCTTCTTATTTATTTTCTGTACTTTCATTTCCTTCTATTCCTATTTATTTTTTCTCCTTTCTTCTTTTATTTTTCTTTTATTACCTCTTCTTTTTCCTATCGGATTTTCTATACACTTCTAATTTATTTTCTTGAATTTCATCCGTTTATTATTTTTTTTCTTGTTTCTTTTATTATCTCTTCCTTTCCTAACGGATTAGCTATTCGCTTGTATTATTACTTTCTTCTTTCTTTTTTATTCTTCTTTTATTTTATTTTCCTTTCCTTTCGAGTTTTTCTATTCGCTTCTAACTCATTTTCTTTATCCTTTATTTTTTTCTGTTTCCTTTAATTTTCTTTTTCTTCCTTCTTGATAGTTTATTCAGTTCCTTCTCTTTTCTAGTCTTTTAATTTTTTTTTACTCTCTTCTACATTATTTTTCTTGACTCCACCTCCTTTTCGTATTTTCTAATTTCTCTGCGTCTGATTTTTTATTCTAATTTCTCTGTCTAATTTTTCTTTCTTCTTTCTTTTTCAATTTTTGAATAATTTTTTTCTTTCTGAATTTTTTTTTAATTTTTCTTCCTGAATTTATTTTTTACCTTTTCTTTCTGATTTTTTTTTTTATTTTTTATTTTCCTATTCAATTGTTTGTTTTGCCTTCCCACTTGAGTCTATTTTATGTCCCTTTCCTTCCCTTTTCTTCCTCTTTCTTACCTTTCCAATTCCGTCTTTCAATTTTTGATCAAAACACCTCTTCTCATTTATGCAGCACTGTTTTCTTCTTTTGACACCTTTATAACACTTTCTCACTACAGGAATAGAAAATGTTTTTCTATTTCTTTTCTTCGCACACTTTGTAAATAATAATCCTTTGTCAAATCGGAGACAGTCTCCAATCAACGCCACCACTCCCTTATTTTTCTCTCCTTCAAAATGAAATAATTGTAAAAGTTTTAAAAAGTTGGTTTAGAGAAAGAAAAATACACTTATAGGGGTCTTGTGGATTTTTAACGACAGTTTTTGATAGACTGGTCCTTAAAAGATTATCGATCGTCTAAAATTGAATCCCATCGGTTCACCCCGTGCGTCTGGGATGAGAGGAGGGGGGAGAGGGACGGAAATGTTTTTACACGCGTGTCAATGTAAATCCGCGACCGGACCCAATGTAAATTGCAGTCCGATGGTAGAAAAAGGGACTCTCTTCTCTCTCTCTCTCTCTCGATCCCTCTCTCGATCCCTTTCTCGACCGATAGACTCGAAGGACCAGACTTAGTTATTCTCTCCTTTTGCGGATCCTACCCTGCCGCTCTGAAAGCGCGCCGGCTAATATAAGAAACGCCGAATTCCGCGGAACTCCGCGACTGCCACTCGACTTGCTTTTATCCTCCAAGCGAGAAAACGTATCTGGTACCGGCATCCCATCCTATTCCGTCGGAGGATTGGTTTTTTTTCTTACCTTCTCTCTCTTCGTTTCGATTTTTTTTTCGTTTGAAATTTAAAGAAATTTCTTTCTTTTTGATAAATAACGAAAAGAATGGAGAAAAAAAATAATTTTTTTTTTTTTTTTGAAACGATGTGCGAAATGATTATCGGATCGAGTGAAACTATGACCGGGAGAGACCGCGGCTTCTGGTTTAGCTGTTGCCGGGACAAGGGAGGTCGGTGGGTGCGGAGCTGGACTGTGTCGTCGGTTAAAGCGTGGGTGGTTTGCTAGAGAGTGAGAGAGAGAAGGTGATAAGAGAGAGAGAAATAGAGAGACGGAATCGACGGAAATATGGGAATCGCGGGTGGGGCGATGTGAGGGAGGGAAATTTCACCCTACCAGGAACGAGGAATTTGCCATGGGAAGTTTTTGGAGGGGTTTTCATTAAGGCGCATGCGCATTTTGATTCTCGACTTTTCTCAAGTGCGAGGATATCACGAGGATCCTTCAAACTACAAACGAGGTTTTCTGATAAGTTTCCTTCTTTTCTTTTCTTTTTTTTTGTTCTTATTGGTTTTTCTTTTTTTTGGGGTTTTTTTCTGCTTTTTCAAAGTTGGATTTATGTGATTGGATAATAAACGCTCGTTGTGCTTTAAATTTACTGAAAAATGTATATTTTTTCAAAAAAAAGGAATTAGAGGAGAAATTTTTAATTTGAAGGAATATTTAATTTTTTGTATTTTTTGGTGGATTTTATTCTGAATGGAAAAAAAGGAAATTTATTCTTTTTTGTTGTATTCTGAATGAAAAGAACAAAATTCATTTTTTTCAGGGTTGCCACGCAACCTGGAAAGATGGAAAACCTGGAAATGTCAGGGAACTTTCTAAACCTTGAAAAACCTGGAAAAGTAGGGGAATTTTGATCGATATCCTGGAAAATTGTTGTTTTCTAAAGTTACTGTGTTCATTCTTGAAATCTAATTTTACTTCAATCTTTCAAAATTAATTAAATTTTAAAAGAGTTGCGTTTACAATTTTTATGAGTAGATGAACTTCAAAAGATTTTAGTTTGAAATTTTGTAAAATTTTAATTTTAAATGAATTTAATTAGAAATTTTTAAAAATTTTAATAACTAAAATTCTTCTGAAATTAGTTAAATTTTTTAATATATATTTAATTGATTATTAAAAATAATGGATTTATAGAAGAATTTTAGTTAAAAACACTAAAACAAATTGAATTTTATTAAAATGCCTCAAAATAATTGAATTTTCAGGAATAATTTTGTTATTTATTTTTAATAATTGAATTCTTTCGAAGAATTATTTATGTAAATAATTGAATTCTTGGGAAAAATTTTATTAAAATCTAAAAGAATAATTGAATTATTTCAAAAAAATTTAATTAAAATTGTATTTAAAATAATTGATTTCTTTCAAAAATATTTATTAAAATATTTGAAAATAATTGAATTCCTGTGAAAAATTCTAATATTTTTGTAAACAATTGAATTGTTCCAAAGAATTTTAAAAAATCATTTATTTAAATAATTGATTTTAGGGAGGAATTGAAATTAAATTTTTAAGAATAATTACATTTTTTGAGTAATTCCTGTAAAATTGTATTAAAAATAATTAAAATCCTGCGATGAATTTTATTATTTATGAAAATAATTGAAAAGTTGCTAAGAATTTTCTTAATATTTTCAAAAGTACATGAATTCCTGAGAAGAATTTTATTATTTATGAAAATAATTGAATTATTGTGAAAAATTTTATTAAAATGTTTTAAAAAAATTGAATTTCTGTGAAAAATTTTATTATCTTTGAAAATAACTGAATTCTTCATAATAATTTTTATAAACATTGCTTTAGATAATTAATGTTTTCGAAATATAATAAATATTATGAAAATTTGATTTTAAATAATTGAATTCTTGTGTAAAACTTTATTTGTTAAAATAATTGAATTTTTCGATTAATTAATTTAAAATAGTATTAATAATAATTGAAATTCTTCGATGAATTTAATTATTTATGAAAATAATGGATATATTGCGAAGAAATTTATAAAAAATTTATAAATAATTGTATTCCTGTGAAATTTTTATTATTTATGAAAATAATTAAATGTTTTGCATTTTATTATTTTTGCAATTTTATTAAATTTTTTTTCAAATAATAAAAAAATAATAGAAAAAAAAAATTTTTTCAATAAATAATAATCAAACCGATTATTCGATTCATTTAAGTATTTTTTTTTTGTTTTAAAAAGTAATTATTACGACATTTTTTGCGTAATTCCTGTAAAATTGTATTAAAAATAATTAAAATCCTGCGATGAATTTCATTATTTATGAAAATAGTTGAATAGCTGCAAAGAATTTTATTAAAATTTTCAAAAATATTTGAATTCCTGAGAAGAATTTTATTATTTATGAAAATAATTGAATTATTGCGAAAAATCGATCGAGGCCCTGAGTGTGCAGTGAAATTTGACTGATTTTCAGTGCGCAACAAATAACTTGATATTTGCTCTAACAGAAACAAATTGGAAAAAAATGTTACAATAAATTTAAGTCACCTGCGTCGATTTATGATGAAAAATCTGACTTAAATTGCTTGTGGGAAGATAGAGACAAGGTCGTGCACAGTGATAATGAAAAAGGATGGGCAATAATGGTTAGACCAAGTCCACCTTTTTCTGACATCCATATACGGTTTTAGTAGAATCGGAGAGCTTGAAAACGGGAAGCGAGACATATTTTTATTGTATAAATATATATATACGTATGGGTGAATCACTGCACCGTGCAATAATCGTGTATTGGTGTTTATATATACAAACACAGACACATATATGTATGTTGGAATCACTCGTTGGATGCACTCAACGAAATTGAACTCATGGTCGTCGGTCTCGCCATCCTTGTGCACCCTCTTCTCTCATATCGACAACAGGTAAAAAAGAAACTTTCCGATCGAAATCATTTGGATTCGAGTTGAAATATTTTTCCTAAATAGTCCATTTTATACATTTTATACATACACTGCGCGTTTATTATAATACTTGGAAAATCTTTGACAAATTTTTATGTGTATTAAAATTTTGCTATATTTTTTTTTATATTAATTATTTTTTTGAGCCACAGTTTTTCTACTCTCTAAACTTGAATTAGTAAATTCAATTTACTAATTTGAATTAGTGACTGACTTTTTGCTTTTGAATTAGTAAAATTAGTAACTTCACTAATAAATAGTAATTTCTACTAATTTATTAGTAAAATTTACTAATTCAAAAGCAAAAAGTCAGTCACTAATTCGAATTAGTAAACATTTTCAGGGTTGTCACGCAACCTGGAAACCTGGAAAACCTGGAAATGTCAGGGAACTTTATAAACCTTTAAAAAACCATGGAAAAGTCAGGGAATTTTGATCGAAATCCTAAAAAATCGTTATTTTCTAAAATTTATTCTTGAAATCTAATTTTACATAAGTATTTCAAAATTAATTAAATTTTAAAAAAGTTGCGTTTACAATTTTCATAAGTACAGATGAATTTCAAAAGATTTTAATTTGAAATTTTGTAAAATTTCAATTTTCAATGAATTTAACGAGAAATTGTCTTAAAGAACGTAAATTTTTGAGAAATTTTAATTATTCCAATTCTTCTGAAATTAGTTAAATTTTTTAATATATATTTTTAATTGATTATTAAAAATAATGGATTTATAGAAGAATTTTAATTAAAAACACTAAAAGAAATTATTGAATTTTCAAGCAATTACAAATGATTGCATAAATTCAATTATTTTCCAAATTAGTATAAAATTCTTCTTAGAAATTCAATTATTTCTAACAATTTTAATAAAATTCATGACAAAATACCAATTATTTTCAAAAACTTTCTTCAATTCAATGATTTTTAATAAATCTACTACTTTAATAAAACTTTTCAAAAGAGTTCAATTATTTAAAAAAAAATTTTTTATTCTACGCAACATTTCATTATTTTTATAAATAATAAAACTCATCTCAGACTTTCAATTATTTTTAATAGAATTTTAATGAAATTCCTCGAAAAATGAAATTATTCTTAAAAAATTTATTGAAATTCATCAAAAAAATTCAATTATTTAAAAAGAGATTTTAATAAAATTCGTCTCAAGAATTCAATTATTTTCAAAAGTAATATAATTCTTCGCAGAAATTTAATTGTGTTCAACAATTTACAAAAATTCTCGTCAAAATTTCAATAATCTTTATAAATTTTTCTCCGAAATTCAAATATTTTCAAAAATTTTAATAAAATTCTTGGCAAAATTTCAATTATTTTCAAAAACTCTTTTCTCTTTGGAGAAATTCAATTATTTTTAATCAAATTTTAATCAAATTTCCGAAAAATAAACTTATTCTTAAAAATTTTACTAAAATTTATCAAGAGAATTCAATTATTTAAAAATTTGTTGACAAAATTCTTGATAAAAGTTCAATTTTAAGAAACATTCAATTATTTAATAAAATATTTACTTTTGTATTTAAATAATTGAATTCTCATGTATTTTTCTAGTAAATATTGATTTAAAAATAAATTTCAGTTAAAATTTTAGATTATTATTGAATATTGAAAGCAATATAGCGTAAATTTTTAAAAATAATTGATTTTTGAAAATGTTTCAAATTAAAATCTTTTAGAAAATTTGAACTTTTCATACTCTTAATTAACAATTCTGTATAGAATTTATTTTTCAAAAAAGTTTAATTGAATTTTTCTTTCATTCTTCAAGTTTTTATTTTCTAATATATACTATTTAATTGAAAAATGTCAGAATAATCAAAATTACGTAAAAATTAAGATTGAAAATAATTGAATATTTACGAAGAATTTTATCATTTTTGAAAATAATTGAATTCTTACGGTGAATTTTATCAATTTTGAAAATAATTGAATTCTTGCGAAGAATTTTGTAAATTTTAAAAATAATTGAATTATTTCGAAGAATTTTCTTTAAATTGTTTGAGAATAATTGAATTCCTGCGAATAATTTTATTATCTATAAAAATAATTAAATTTTTGACAAGATTTTTAAGGAAATTAAGAATTAATTTTTCTCAAAAAGTTTAATGAAATTTTTTTTTAATTATTTAAAGTTTTTAATTTCTAATTTATTTAATTGAAGAATGTCAGAATAATCAAAAGTTTAGGTAAAATTGAATTGTAAACAAATGGATTTAAAAATTCTCAAAGAAGAACTTTTTCAAAAATTATTAAAAAAAATTGTTTTAAAAAAGAATTTTAGTTTAAAATTCTAGAAATGAAGAATTGAATTGAAAATAATTTTGATGAAATTACAGTAACAATATTTTTATAATATAAAATAATGATAGTATCAAGTTTTAATTATTATATATGTAATTGAATTTAAAATTTTTGAGAATTTTAATTTCTGTAAAAAAATAATAATGATTAAATATTCATTTAAAAACAAAGTTATTGATGTTTTTGAGTAATTTTAGTATTTTACAATTAAAGAAGTTCATAAATAAATGTAATAATACAGGAAAAAAGTCGTTTTGTCTGGAAATTAGGGAGTTTGGTAAGATTAAGAATAATATTAAAAATAAAATTTTTGTGAAATATAAATGTAGTTTTAAAAACCTGGAAAAATTATGTTTTTTAACCTGGAAATGTCAGTGAATATGAAATGAGAAAACCCTGTTTTTTCTATACATTAATATAAAAAGATGTTTTTTTTTTTATTGTTAATAAAGTTGTATCCACCTTTGAACTGAGTCGGAAAAAGTAAATTTGAAAAAACTGTAATTTCTACGATGTTGAGAAATATTTTTCCTTCTTTCCTCTTTTAGAGAGTGAGAAGAAATTTGTTTTAAATTTAAAATATAAAAACATGTTTTTATATTCAATTTTTTGGAAAATTCGCGAATTTTTATATATTGAGTTCTTGACATCTGTGGGTAAAACTTTTTGTCTGGCTTTTGCAAAAATAATAATAATAGTAAAAGAAAAAAAAATAGAAAAACAAGAGAGAAAAAAAATTTGAGTTCGCGACATATTGCGCGTACAGCATTATATGGCAGGGTGGAAAAATGTGGGGCACATTGATAGCGACGAGGAATGAGAGAAATGAGGAGGTGAGGATATCGAACCGGGGGTTTCAGAGAGGCGGAGTCATCCTCAGTTGCTATGGGAACGTGACACTCTCTTTCGAGCTTTCGGGGCTTTTGCGAGCTTACGGGAAGCTCTCCTCATGACATGGCCTGTGACCGTGGGATTTCCTCGTTATATCTACCATTTCTCTATAGATATAGATATATATATATGTATAAACGACCATAAACTTCAACTTTTCGTCAAAACTGCTGCTCTCACATTGCTGTTTTACGTTACTGCACTTTTTGCCCCCCACGCCCTCCCCTTTGCTACTACCTCACCTCTTGTTCTCTCGACAAAGATTTTTACATGACTCACGTTTCAACCCTGATAAGAGGGTTGATGTGTGTGTACATATTATATATATATACACTGTGTGTCACACCTTTTCGTAGAATTTTTCACACTTTGGAGCTTTTTGGGCGAAAAAACAGTGTTTTTTATATACGTTTTAATGGCGAGACTTGGTATGAATATTTTAGAGTTAGATTTTTTTGGTAAAAAGTTTTTGCATTGTGGGTATAAACTGTAACATCGATACACAGTTTTTCTCAGGATATCAAATTGAGTCGAAAAACGAATCAAAAATGTTGCTTCTCTCCCCCTTATCCGAACTGTAAATTATTCTATCGGAACTTTTTAACTACTTTAAACACAAAATATAATTTTTTACATTTATAAAAATGTTACTAGACTAGTTACCTAGTCACCGTATAATTATAATTTTATTTTTAAAAATTTCTTCGCAATACATTCAATTATTTTCATAAATAGTAAACCTCATTGCAGAATTTCAATTATTTTTAATTTTTAAGTAAAAAAAAAAATTGAATTTTGAAGCAATTGCAAACGATTGCAGAAATTCAATTATTTTCAAAAATTTTAATAATATTCTTTGCAAAATTAAAATTTTTTTATTCTAAATTCAATGATTTTTAATATGTACTACATTAATAAAAATTTCCCAAAGAATTCAATTACATGGTTGAAAAAAATTTAATAAAATTCTACGCAAACATTTAATTAATTTCATACATAATAAAAATTTTACAGGAATTCAATTATTTACAAATTATTTTCATAAATAATAAAATTCTTCAAAGGAATTCAATTATTTACATAAATAATAAAATGTTTCAGAAGGAATTCAATTATTTTTAATACAATTTTAATAGAATTCTTCGAAAAATGTAATTATTCTTAAAAATTTTATTAAAATTTATCAAAGAAATTCAATTATTTTAAAAATCTTTACTACGATTAATTTATTAGAATTTATGTATTATTTTTCATACATTTTTAATTTAACTTCTTCAAGGAATTAAATTGTTTTTTAAAATTTTAATGAAACTCTTTGTATCAAATCAAATTTTTTCCAAATAATTTTAATAATATAAAATTTTTGGTAAAAATTTCAATAATTTAAAAAATTTGTCAAAATTCAATTATTTTCAAAGTCTATTATTTTAATAAAATTTCACAAAAGAATTCGATTATTTTCAAAAGTAATATAATTCTTCGCAGAAATTCAATTATATTTAAAGGTTTAAAAAATTTCTAGATAAATTTTCAATTATGTTTATAAATAATAAAGTTTTACTCTGAAATTTAATTATTTTCAAAAATATTAATAAAATTCTTGGCAGAATTTCAATTATTTTTAATTCAATTTTAATGGAATTCCTTGAAAAATGTAATTATTGTTAAAAATTTTATTAAAATTTATCAAAGAAATTCAATTATTTTAAAAATCTTTACTACAATTTATTTATTAGAATTTAAGTATTATTTTCCATACATTTTTAATTAAACTTCTTCAAGGAATTAAATTATTTTACAAATTTTAATGAAATTCTTTGTAACAATTCAAATTTTTCCAAATAATTTTAATAAAATTCTTCGTAGACATTTAATAAGTTTCAAAAATTTTCTCTAAATTCAATGATTTTGAAAAATTTTCGCAAAAGAATTCAATTATTTAAAAAGAAATTTTAATAAAATCCGCCTCAAAAATACAATTACTTTAAAAAATAATACAATTCTTAGCAGAAATTCAATTATGTTAAAAAATTTACAAAAATTCTAGTCAAAATTTCAATTACTTTATAAATAATAAAATTTTTCTCTGAAATTCAATTATTTTTAATACAATTTTCATCAAATTTCTCTAAAAATGAAATTATTTTTAAAAATGTTATTAAAATTTGTCAAGAGAATTCAATTATTTAAAAATTTGTTGATAAAATTCTTTAAGAAAATTCAATTTTAAGAAATATTCAATTATTTACAAATTATTTTCATAAATTATTATTTACAAATTATTTTCATAAATAATAAAATTCTTCAAAGGAATTCAATTATTTTCATAAATAATACAGTGTTTCAAAGAAAATCAATTATTTTGAATACAATTTGAATAGAATTCCTCGAAAAATGTAATTATTCTAAAAAATTTTATTAAAATTTATCAAAGAAATTCAATTACTTTAAAAATCTTTACTATAATTTATCTATTAGAATTTAAGTATTGTTTTTCATACATTTTTAATTAAATTTCTTCTAACAATTAATTTATTTTAAAAAATTTTAATGAAATTCTTTGTAACAATTTTTTTTTCAAATAATTTTAATAAAATTCTGAGTAAAAATTTAATTAATTTAAGAAATTTGTCAATATTCAATTTCTTTTACTATTATTTTTTTTACTAATGCATACTGGATGTTCAAAGTGATTTATTGTTTTTGCAACAATGTGATTATTATTTTGTTTGTTTAGTTTTTAATTTTTCTGTGTTTTATTTTTTATTAATTTATTTTATTTTTATTTGTTACAGTCGACACCATTCTCTGTATGCACCTTTGAATATCGGCAATATGAAGTTTCATGTAAGTTTTATTTTTTGGTTTTATTTGAATATTTACGTTATAAAGAAATAACGTAAGAGGATATAGGTAATTATAATTATACACAAAAATTATTTTTTTTAATTATTAATTTTAATAATTTTTTATTATTTTTTTTTTAGTTTAGAATTTTTTACTAAAATATTTTAGTATCAATTTACTAGGAATTAGTAGAAATTTTTTACGAATTGAAATTAGTAGACGACTTTTTACTAATTCGAATGTTTCTTATTGACAAAAAAAGTATTTTTTATTCAAACGCAATATTTAATTACTAATAATGAATTTAAATTTAAAATAAAAATTAATCCTACTGCAATGAATTTAAAATTTAATTTGGATTTTTACTAAAAATAGAAATAATGAAATAGAACTATTTCCTGTTTCGATTATTTGTCGGATTCTTTCTGAAGTCCAAGTGTTTATTTACATAAATTTATAAGCGTTTTAACAAAGTTTTTAGTAAAAAATTACATTAAAAAAAATTTTATTAATAACTGATTACGTGACTATTATGAATTAACTATTTACTTGAAGCAAATAATTTTTATTTGACTTAATTAAATGATATTTGCTTCAAATATTGAAATTATTGGTCAAATACCATTTAATTTATTTGAATAGAAATTATTTGATTCAAGTAAACATTTATTTGACAATAGATTATTAATAGATAACAGGTTATTTGATCAATCTTTTACGCCCGAGAAATATAAATTATTATAGATGAAGGAAAATAAATGAAAACATTCGGACAAATTAAAAAATTGATTTACTCCAATGTTTCGAAATCTAAATGATTTCCTTTTCAGGGAGTCAAGTTATTTGAAATAAATAAATCTTTACAACAATTTATTTATTAGAATTTAAGCATTATTTTTCATACATTTTTAATTAAATTTCTTAAAGGAATTAAATTATTTCTAAAAATTTAAATGAAATTCTTTGTAACAATTCAATTTTTTTTTCAAATAATTTTAATAAAATTCTTCGTAGAAATTTATTTAATTTAAATTTTAATCAATTTAAATTTTAAATAATTTGTCAAAATTCAATTATTTTCAATGTCTATTATTCTAATAAAATTTCGCAAAAGAATTCAATTATTTACAAAAATTCTAGTCAAAATTTCAATTACCTTATAAATAATAAACTTTTTCTTTGAAATTTTAAATTTTAATCGAATTCCACGATAAATGTAATTATTCTTTAAAATTTTATTAAAATTTATTAAAGAAATTCAATTGTTTTAAAAATCTTTACTACAAATTTATTTATTAGAATTTAAGTATTATTTTCCATACATTTTCAATTAAATTTCTTCAAGAAATTAAATTATTTTTAAAAATTTTAATGAAATTCTTTGTAACATAACAATTCCATTTTTTCCAAATAATTTTAATAAAATCCTTCGTAGAAATTTAATGAATTTAAAAAATTTATCAAAATTCAATTATTTTCATTGTCTATTATTTAAAAAAAAAATTTCGCAAAAGAATTCAATTATTTAAAAAGAAATTAAAATAAAATCCGCCTCAAGAATTCAATTATTTTCAAAAGTAATATATTTCTCAGCAGAAATTCAATTATGTTCAAAAATTTACGAAAATTCTAGTCAAAATTTCAATTACCTTATAAATAATAAACTTTTTCTCTGAAATTCAATTATTTTCAAAAATTTTGATAAAATTCTTGGCAGAATTTCAATTATTTTTAATACAATTTTTATTAAACTTCTCTAAAAATGAAATTATTTAAGAATTTATTGATACTATTTTTTATGAAAATTCAATTTTAGGAAATATTCAATTATTCAATAAATTATTTATTTTTGTATTTAAGTAAATTGAATTCTCGTAGAATTATCTAATAAATATTCAATTAAAAATGAATTCCAGTTATATAATTAAATATTGAAAACATTATATAGCATGGATTTTTAGAAATAGTTTAATTTTCTCAAAGTTTCAAATTAAAATCTTTGAAAATTTAAATTTTCATACTTTTAATTAAGAATTCTGAAGAATTAATTTTTTTCAAAAAGTTTAATGGAATTTTTTTTTAATTATTTGAATCTTTTAATTTCTAATATGTTTCATTGAAGAATGTAAAAATAATCGACATTTCGTAAAATTAAATTGTAAAAAAAGGATTTGAAAATTCTCAAAGAACAATTTCGAAAATTATTTTTAAGAAATTGAGTTAAAAATGAATTTTAGTTTAAAATTCTAGAAAATGAAAAATGGAATCGAAAATAATGAAAATAATTTTTGAAGAAGTTACAGTAATAAAATAGCAAGTTTTAATTATTGATTTTTGTTTAAGGAAACAAAAATCATAGCAAAAACATTGAAGGCAACAATTATATTTTTGTTTTAATTCAAATAAAAATTGTAAAATTTGGTTTAGTTAACAGTGTTGCAGCATTTGTTATACAACTATCCACATTTTGGTTGTCTACTTTTGGTTGTTTCAAATAAATTTAAAAAAAATTTTGGCTTTTTGAAAAAAAATTTGCACTTGCTATAAAAGAAAAATTGATTCGCATATTATAATTGTGTGTCTAAATTTTTGAAATAATGTGTACAGCATATATGTGCGTGCTTTTTTTATATACAGCATTTGGAAGTAAAGCAGAATAAAGTTTTGAATAATTACAAACGCGGGTGGATGGAAAGATGGCGAAGTAATGAATTCTCTTTCCTCTGTCCGTTTACCTTATTCTACACAACCCTCATTTTCACTACTCAAGTTACCAAAAACCTCCCCCTTTACGGTCCTTTCATGAAGTGAATATTTAACTTTTACGGCTTGAGGTTAAAAATGCTGAACCGCCGGCAGAGCTTTTAAAACTTACCCAAAGTTACTCTGATAATATGCGGCACAAGTCTCGTTTAGCGGGATTCTTTTTTTGTCTATACTTTTTTCCCTCAACTTTTTTTCAACCGCGCGCTCGCGCTATAAAGAAAGATCTATAAATTTCTGATTTGACATAACGGAACTATTATTACTGGCAAATATTTTCTCTCTGACTCTGCAAATTTTTATCCAACTTATTAGATATTTTGGTTTTAATATTTGCCTTTAAATATTTTGGTATATTTTTAACAGGGTTGTCACGCTTTTGCTCTTTTCAAATTCCGCCTGACTTTTCCAGGTTAAAAAAGGGAATTTTTCCAGGATTTTAAAACTAAATTTATATTTTACTAAATTAAGTAACTCCCTGATTTTCATACTTTTCCCTGATTTTTAGACAAATGTTTTTTTTCCAAAAGAAAAAAATAATTATAATTGAATATTAGAAGTGTAGAATTAATTTTTTTTTTTGAAAATTTAATATAATTTTCGAAACGAATTCAATTATTTAAGAAAATTTTTTGATAAAATATTATGCAAATATTTAATTATTTTCATAAATAATTAAATTCTTTAAAGATGAGTTAAAATTATTTTCATTAATAATAACATTTTTCTTAGGAATTCAATTATTTTTATAAATAATAAAACTCATCGCAGAATTTTCATTATTTTAAATAATGTTAATCAAATTCCTCGAAAAATGTAATTATTTGAAAAAAAATTTAATATTAATTTAATATTGTTTTAATTGTGAATTGAATTACTTATATTACTTCAAAAATGTTTTAAAATAACGTGTTTCTTGCTTTTCAATCAGCAAACTTTACTAATAAATGGTAATTTCTACTAATTTATTAGTAAAAATTTGCTTTTGAATTAGTAAATTTTACTAATAAATTTGTGAGAATTACTATTCATTAGTAAAATATTTACAAATTTAAAAAAAAATTTTGATTCGTCACAAAATTCAATTATTTTCATAAATTACAATATTTATCCCAAGAATTCAATTACTTTCAAAAGTAATAAAATTCTTCGAAGAAATTCAATTATTTAAAAAAAATTTCACGAATATCTCGTCAAGAATTCAATTATTTTTATAAATAGCAAAATTGTTCGACAAAAATTGAATTATTTTCAAAAATTTAAATAAAATTCTTTGCAACATTTCAATTAAAAGTTTTTCGCAATTCAATGTTTTTAAATATTTACTATTTTCATAAAATTTACAGTACCGTCCGAAATTGTCAGTCCACCCATTTTCAAAGGAATGACAAAATTTTTTTAACATAAAATTCATGAAAAGTAAAATTTTTTTTGGTATATATTTTGAAAGACGATAAAATTTTGAAAAGAATAAGACGTTACAGAAGTCATTTGGCCAAAATTTGTAGAAGATATTCTTAAAAATCGTCATTTTCAATGTTTTACAAAAATTTGAATAACTTCTAAAATAATGAACGCTTTTTAATAATCTTAGGCTTATTTTAAAGACCATTTTCTACAGAATAAGAATTACTTATAGGCATTAACCTGTCATTTTTAACTTGGAATAAGCATGACGTCAAAGTTGGACAAAAAAATTCAAAAAATTTGAAATAATATTATTAAAAGAAAAATAATTTTGGAAATTCAAACATATATTTTTATTAAATTTTCTTGAAAAATCTACACCATATCATGTTTTATATATGTTCTAGAATAGTTTTTAGTACAAAAAATTGATTTCAAATTTTTCCAATTTTTTTGTCCAATTTTGACGTCATGCTTATTCCAAGTTAAAAATGACAGGTTAATGCCTATAAGTAATTCTTTTTCCGTAGAAAAAGACCTTTAAAATAAGCCTAAGATTATTAAAAAGCGTTCATTATTTTAGAAGTTATTTAAATTTTTGTAAAACATTGAAAATGACGATTTTTAGGAATATCTTCTACAAATTTTGGCCAAATGACTTCTGTAAGGTCTTATTCTTTTTAAAATTTTATCGTCTTTCAAAATATAAACCAAAAAAAATTTTAGTTTTCATGAATTTTATGTTAAAAAATTTTTGTCATTCCTTTAAAAATGGGTGGACTGACAATTGCGGACGGTACTGTATCAACAGATTTAATTATAGAAAAAACTTGTTGATACAATATTCTACAAAAAGATTCAATTATTTTCACAAATAATAAAATTTCATTTACGAATTCAATTATTTTCATCGCAGAATTTCAAATATTTTTAATACAATTTTAAATAAATTTCTTTAAAAATACAATTATTATTAAAAATTTTATTACAACTCGAGGAAAGAATTCAATTTTAAGAAACATTCAATTATTTAATAAAACAATAAAATTCGTTGCAATAATTCAAACATTTTCTTAAATAACATTTAATTCGTCGCAGAAAATCAATTATTAAAAAAAAATTTTAAGTAATTTTGCAAAAGAATTCAATTAGCTTAATAAACAACAAAATCGCATAAATTCTTAAATAAATCGCATAAAATCAATTATTTTAAGAAATTTTAATAAAATTCTTTTCCAAAGTTCAATTATTTTGATAAATATCAAAATTCATAACAAGAATTAAATTCTTTTGAAAAGTAATAAAATACTTTGCAGAAATTAAATTATTTTCAAAATTTTTTAAAAATTATCGTCAAGAATTAAATTATCTTTATAATTATAGATAGGGAAATTCTTTTCAAGAATTAAATTAATGTCAAAAATTTTTTAAAAATTCTTCTGAATTTAATTATTTTTAAAAATTTTAATAAAATTCTCCCCATGAATTCAATTGTTTTCAAAAATTATTATTTAAATTGTTTTTAGGAATTCAATTACCGAGTTTTAAAAAATTTAATAAAATTCTTCAAAAAGTTTTCAATTTCAAAAATTTTTATAAAATTCTTTAGTATAGTAAATTAAATAAAAATTTGAATTAAATTCCTTAAAAGAAATTAAATATTTTCAAAAGTTGTTAATACAATTCTTCGTCAAAATTAAATTTTAAGAAACATTCAATATTATTTATTTTAATTATTTTTGTATTTAAATAATTGATTTAGAATTAAATTATTGTTTTTCGTACTTTCAACTAACAATTCTGTAGAATTAATTTTAATTTTTTTTTAAAAGATTTTAATTGAATAATAATTGATTTAAAGTAGAATTTTAGTTAAAAATTCTAGAAAATGTTAATTGAATTGAAATGATACAAATAATTTTAAAGAAATTACAGTAACAATATTCTTATAATAATAAACTAATGATTTTGTCAGTCTTCGACTCGGAATGATCCATTTCTTTATGTTTTATAATAATATTCTTATGAGTTGTTCAATTTGAAAAGGTTTGAATTTGAAATTTTTCAACATCTTAATTTCAATGAAAAAAATAATTTAATATTTCTTTTAAATAAAACAATTGATGTTTTCGAATAATTTGACTTTTGAAGAAATTTATAAATAAATGTAATAAAAAATTTTTTTTGAGTATCTAATAATTTTTGAGAGTGAATCAGAATATTCTTTAAGGTCCAGGGAAAAAGTGAAAGTTGTATTTGGAAATCAGGGAAAAATAAAGTTAAATTTTTGTGGCAACCCTGTATAAATAAATTATATTTTTATCTTTATTTATCTAATTTTTATGATCCCCTAAAAGTCCCCTATTTTTTAATTTTGAGTCCCCTATTTCTCCGAAAATACTTTTTAGGGGCACTGTGAAGACTGTAAATTATATGCAACAAAGCTCATTATTAGACTCTATAATCATAATAGAAATGTTAAAATAATATTAAAATAAAAAACTTGCAAAATTTCAATGGAATTTTTCGACGTTATAAGCGGAACCCTGATTTAAAAAAGGAAGAAACAGAAAAAATTTAGAAGCTTCGAAGAAGACAATATTTGGAAATAGAAAAAATACTCTGAAGTATTAATTTTTCTTTGCGGGTATTATAGAGGATGAAAAGTGTTGAAGATGCGGAATTAATAAAATCAAAGTACTTGCGATGAAGAGAGTTGGTATAGACGAGGTAAATATTAGTTTTAGATACTTGGATATATCTAAAGTGTAAGAACCAGTCCGGGGATAGCATAGGAAAACGGATATGCTCCCAGTAACGTGAACAAACCAATTAGCTGGTTAAGCGGGCAAACCCCCATGAAATTCAATTGTCTTCGCCCCATGCATCTCCGAGTTAACCACCCTTATATTTTCATCCCTCTCTCTTTCTCCCTTTATCAATATATATTTTCACCCTCCTCTTTATCACTTCTTCATTTTCTCTCTTTCTCTCGCTCTCTTGTAGGTTTCATGGCTCTGCAAATTAGATCTGCCTTCTCTTACATATATAGATATATATATATATATAAGGGCCACTCTACTCGCATGGCTTGATACTTTTTTCCACCATCATTGCCACAGATATTTATCTATTTATCTTGAATCGTTAGTCAAAAACTAATTTGGACAAATATCAAGCTCAATTTTTGATGTTCTTTTTTTATGCATTTCCTGTTTATACTATAATTTATTATATTTATTTATTTATTTATTTATTTATTTTAATATTTAACACTAATTAGTGTTAAATTTTGAAAGTATCAAACGAACTTATGTCAATATTTGGATCAAGCTATAATTTGATATAAATTTTTGGGTTAATTTGAAGTCACCATCGACCAAAGTTGTAACACCAGAGGATATTAAAACAACCTGAAAACCTGAAAAACCTCGAAATATGTCAGGGAATTTTAGAAACATTGAAAAAACCTAGAAAAGTCAGGGAATTTTCATCGAAATCCTGGAAAATTGTTGTTTTCTAAAGTTACTGTGTTTATTCGTGAAATATAATTTTACTTAAATATTTCAAAATTAATTCAATTTTGAAAGAGTTGCGTTTACAATTTTTATAGGTAAATTAACTTTAAAGGATTTTATTTTGAAATTTTGTAAAATTTCAATTTTAAATGAATTTAATTAGAAATTTTAAAAAATTTTAATAACTAAAATTCTTCTGAAATTAGTTAAATTTTTTAATATATAATTGATATTATTAAAAATAATGGATTTATAGAAGAATTTTAGTTAAAAACTCTAAAACAATTTGAATCTTCAAACAATTACAAATGATTGCAGAAATTCAAATAAATTCAAAAATTTTAATAAAATTCTTTGCAAAAATTTAAATTATCTTTATAAATAATAAAATTTTTCTCTGAAATTCAATTATTTTCAAAAATTTTAGTAAAACTCTTAGCTGAATTTCAATTATTTTTAATAGAATTTTTATCAAATTTTTCGAAAAATAAAATTATTCTTAAAAATGTTATTAAAATTCGTCAAGAGAATTCAATTGTTTAAAAATTTATTAATAAAATTCTTTATGACAATTCAATTTTAAGAAATATTCAATTATTCAATAAATTATTTATTTTTGTATTTAAATAATTGAATTCTCGGAGAATTTTCTAATTTAAATATTGATTTAAAAATGAATTCCAGTTAAAATTTTAGATTATAATTGAATATTAAAAGCATTATAGCATGGAGTTTTAGAAACAATTGAATTTTGTAAAAGTTTCAAATTAAAATCTTTGAAAATTTAAACTTTTCATACGTTTAATTAAGAATTCTGTAGAATTAATTGTTTTCAAAAAGGAAAAAATAAATAAATAAATAATAAAATAATAAATAAATAAATTTTGGATATTTTCATTTTGGAACTTCCGTTTTGGAACTTTTGTACCCCAATCAAATTTTACAAAGAATTCTATTAAAATTTTTAAAAATAATTGAATGACTGTGTAATTTAATTGAATTTTTTTGAAAATAATTAAATTCCTAAAAATCATTTTATTATTTATGAAAATAATTGACTTCTTGTGATGAATATTCTTATTTGTAAAAATAATTGAATTTTGCAAAAAATTTTATTAAAATGACTCAAAATAGTTGAATTGTCAGGAATAATT
This sequence comes from Leptopilina heterotoma, assembly GCF_015476425.1. Taxonomy (NCBI): domain Eukaryota; kingdom Metazoa; phylum Arthropoda; class Insecta; order Hymenoptera; family Figitidae; genus Leptopilina; species Leptopilina heterotoma. The sequence goes on from NW_025111114.1 coordinate 2,152,806, forward strand.
TTGTTATTTGTCGACATAATTAAATTCTTAGGAAGAATTTTATTAAAATCTAAAAGAAAAATTGAATTATTTCAAAAAAATGTAATTAAAATTGATTAATTTAAATTTAATAAAATTTAAATTGTATTTAAAATAATTGATTTCTTTCCAACAATTTTATTAAAATATTTGAAAATAATTGAGTTTCTGTAAAAAATTCTAATATTTTTATAAATAATTGAATTCTTCCAAAGAATTTAAAAAAAACATTTATTTAAATAATTGATTTCTTTGAGAAATTGAAATTAAATTTTTAAGAATAATTACATTTTTTGAGTACTTCCTGTAAAATTGTATTATAAATTTATAAGTAGGTAATTAAAATCTCTGGATGGATTTTATTAATTATGAAAATAATTGAATAGTTGCTAAGAATTTTATTAAAATTTTCAAAAATTATTGAATTTCTGAGAAGAATTTTGTTATTTATGAAAATAATTGAATTATTGCGAATAATTTGATTAAAATGTTTTAAGAAAATTGAATTTCTGTGAAAAATTTTGTTATTTTTGAAAATAATTGAATTCTTGATAAGAATTTTTGTATACATTGATTTAAATAATTAATGTTTTCGAAATATAATAAATATTATGAAAATTTTATTTTAAAAAATTCAATTCTTGTGTTAAACTTTATTTGTGAAAATAATTGAATTTTTCGATTAATTAATTTAAAATAGTATTAAAAATAATTGAAATTCTTTGATGAGTTTGATTATTTATGAAAATATTGGAATTATTGCGAAGAAATTTATAAATAAATTGGTAAATAATTGAATTCATGTGAAATTTTTATTATTTATGAAAATAATTAAATGTTTGCGTACAATTTTATTAAATTTTTTTTAAATAAAAAAATAATAGGAAAATAAATTTGTCAATAAATAATAATCAAACCGATTATTCAATTCATTTAAGTATTATTTTGCTTTAAAAAATAATTTTTACGATTAAAAATTATTTTTGTGTCTCATTGCAAATAGAAAAAACTACAAATAAAATGTTTGTCGGAACGTTAAATATGTGTTTTTATTATTTTGATATTTAACTTGGAGGTTTAATAATTTTCTTTATATTTTATACAAATATAATTATTATATTATGGGTCAATCTCTAGAAATGAACAAATTCAGAATTGAAATTTCATTTTAAAAAAAGTTGAAAATTCACTTTTATTATTAGTCCTTTGGCAAAAGGGGGATCCTAATAAGCCTATAAAATACGTGGTTACAATCTTTATCAACATTATTATTAAAAATTAATGTTTTTTAATCAGAATTTTTGTTGAAAATTTCTCGCAGCTAAATGGGTTTCAAAATTGATGAAAATTAATTAAAACTCGTTACTCAGGGGTTTTAGGGGTCGCCGATTACGAATCCGATGTCAGTTTCTCAAAATCCAAAATGGTGGATCCAATATGGCAGACACTTTCTTCAAAAATTTAACGGATTTGCTTGAAACTCGTTACTCGGGGGTTTTCGGGGTCGCTGATTATGAATTTCAAGATAGTTTTTGAAAATTGAAAATGGCGGATCCAATATGGTGGACACTTTTTTCAAAAATTCATCGGGTATGCTTGAAACTCGTTATTCGGGAGTTTTCGGGGTTGCTGATTACGAATCCGATGTCAGTTTTTGAAAATTCAAAATTCCGAAATCCCCAGAGCGACAAGTTTTAAGCCAATCTAATTAATTATTCATACTAGATCAGCCATTTGCAATTTTCAAAAACAAACATCAAATTCGAATTCAGCGACCCCAAAAACCCCTGAGGAACGAATTTCTATCGAATAGCATCAATCTTTAAATTATCCGCCATATTGGATCCGCCATTTAAAATTTTTTAAAACTGACCCAAAATTCGTAATCAGCGACCCCGAAAACCCCCTAATAACAAGTTTCAAGCAAATCCGATGAATTTTTCAAAAAGTGTCCGCCATGTTGGATCCGCCATTTTGAATTTTTAAAAACTAATAACAGATTCGTAATCAGCGACCCCGAAAACCACCAGGTAACAAATTTTATGCAAATCTGAGCAGTTTTGAAAAAAAATGTCGGCCATATTGGATCCGCCATTTTAAAATTTTCAAAAACTGACATGAGATTCGTAATCAGCAACCCCGAAAACCCCCGAGTAACGAGTTTCAAGCAAATCCGATGAATTTTTTAAAAAATTGTCCGCCATGTTGGATCCGCCATTTTGAATTTTCAAAAATTATTATCATATTCGTAATCAGCAACTCTAAAACCCCTCGAGTAACGATTTTCAGGCGAATCCGATGATTAATAAAGTCTGTAATTTACGTGCTGTATAATGGAAATATACCATGGGTAACGGAGGGGAGTTTTCTTCCATTATAAAGCTTCAAAATGTTATGATTCTAATATAAAAAAAATAAATATTATAAATAAATTAATGACAGCATTTGTTTTCTTTGTTTTTAAATAAAACAATGTTTTAAAGATTATTAAAAATTATTATTATTTACGTCCTAAAAACTAAATTTACTGCGGTAACGGAGGGGAGTTTTTATTGTGTCGATGAACACTGACAAACTAAAGATTCTTTTAAAACTAATTGTTTTCATTTTGTTTCATCATTTTATGCAATAACCATAACTATACTGACACTACAAAGAGTTTTGATGTATTTATTTCTATTTTATCGTTTTTGTTTATATTTTATAATTAAATATTTGTGAGCGGTAACGGAGGGGAGTTTTATTTCTGCACAAAACTAATTTAATTCTAGGTAAAAATAACTAACAAATATTTTACTTTATTTTTCATGATTGAATTAGAAATAAAAAAATAAGTAGATATTACCGGGCAAAAGATTTTTTTGTATTACAGAATTAATATAATACCTTTTCTATAAATGAAACTTACTTCATGAACGGTAACGGAGGGGAGTTTTTATGCTATATAAACACGTGTATCTTTAAATATTTCAAATTTTCGATTTATTTTTCATAGGATCCGATTAAATCATGATGAATGCTATTATTAGGACGTAAAGATTTTGAAAAATTATTATTATTTATTTTTAAAAATCTAATGTACGTGTCATGTGTCCCGATTGTGAGAATGACCCTTATATTATATTATTATATTATATTATTATATTATTATTATATATAATATTTTTTTACAATTTCATGCCTCTGTTTTTATCGTTTTTTCTAAAATTTCATGCGACTTCTTCCTTTTTTGCGACTTTTTAAGAAATTTTATGCGACTGTTTGTGACTTTTGTTGTGAATTTATGCGACTACACTGAAAAAAAAAGTTCATTGAATCAAGTAAATGCATTTTCTTGACCTGATTTACTTGAAACAAACCCATATTTTCTTATTGGAAGAAATTTATTTTCTTGTGTCAAGTAATTTTGAGCATTGATCAAAGTTATTGGAATAAGAAAATATGGGTTTGACATAAGTAAATATCTTACTGTTTCAAACGAACTGTTTTACATGCGCCAAGTCTCGAAAAAGTATTGAATCAAGAATATCATGTTCTCACGTCAAGTAATTTACCTTGAGTCATTTGGTATCTTGAGTCAAATAATTTTTTTATTTCCTTTAAAGCAACTATTTATTTCATCCAACACCCATAGTCTTGAGCCAAGAAAATGGGAAGATTAATACAAGTTAATAATTGTTTCAACTCAATTAAAAATTATTTTGTTTCAAAGAAATATTAATTAATCTAAGCATTTCTTTTACTTGAAGCATTTCTATATTCTCATGTTTCAAAATCATTAATTTCTTGCGAGAATGTTATATTTTCTGGAATGAAATATTTTATTTATTCAATTCAATTAAGTGTAAGATCTTAATATAAGTAAATATTTGTTTCAAGTCGATTAAAAATTATATTCTATTAATCCCATATTTATTTGAAGAAAGAAATTCATTTTCTTGTGTCAAGTAATTATTAGCATTGAACAGAATTCTTGAATTAAGAATGTAGTATTTGGCGGAACTAAATATGTAATTATTTCAACCAAATATTTTACTTTTCCGAAGTACCAAAAAGTATTGAATCTAGAATATATGTTCTTAAGCGAAATAATAAAGTATTGTCTGGAGAATTCATGTTTCTTGAATCGAATCATTTTATTTATTTGCTTTGAAACTTTTTTTTACTTAACGCAATGCCGGTGTTCTTGATCCAAGAAAATATTTTTCTTCAAATGTATATGCAACTTAAATATCAGTTTTTGAAAACTGTCCATTGAGGCTAGGATGGCATAGTGGTAGCGTGACGGCTTCTGGTGCGTGCAACCCGAGTTCAATTCCTCCGACCGTGGAAAATTTTCTTTCAAGGTATATTTGTTGTATTTGTGTTAAGTATTAATTAAATGTAAATATATATGTAAAATAATAATTATTTAATTATTTAAATAAAAAATATAAATGTTAATTAATTAAATAATAAAAATGTTTGTCCTAAGTATTAGAAAAGATGGGATGGAGGTAGGGGGGGGGGGTAATTTAAGTAAATAATTTACTTGTATTGAGAAAGTATTTTTTTGATTGAAAACTATAAATTTTCTCAAATCAAGAAAATATTTTCTCGGACAGAGAACATACTTTCTTGATTTGATACATAAATGATTTTGAATTAATATATTCTGCATTTCTTACATGCTACTTAATTTCTTGGTAGAATTCCATATTTTCTTGGATCAAGAATATCTGTTCTTCTCACAAAATAAATGTTTTCTTCATTTAATCTTGAATTACTTGAACGAACGTTACAAAACATTGAATGAATCGAATAAAATAATTCAATCATCTATATATATTCTTAGAACAAGAAAATATTTTATTCATTTAATACATTTTATATTTCGTATAAGAAGATTAACTTCTTGGTCGAATTCCATATTTTCTTGGATGAAGAATATATGTTCTTCTCCCAAATATCCTATGTCAAGAAAATCGTTTTCTTGAATCAATACTTTAATAGTCTTGGCCGTATTCAATCCCACGATGTGCTTCAACCAAGAAAAATTTTCTTGGTTCAATACTTTTTTTTTTTCAGTGTAAAGCGACTTTGTTTGCGTCTTAAAGTCGATCCGACCCCTGCAAAAATCAGAATTTTCTTATGAATTTTAAAAAATTTAATTTTTCTAGTACAATTTTAATAAAAATCCCTTACTTTTCCCTAACTTTCCTGATATGTGGCAACCCTGTTTATACGATTAGTTCAGTTTATCTTTTTGGAATGATACACGACAAAAATTGTTTTTTATTTTTTTCGCTGGTGCGGTATGTATATTTCGCGAGGGGAAAATTGAGAAGTTGAAAGAGGTAAACCGGAAAAGTAAAAGGGAAGAGAAAAGAGGATTCGCGGGTCGTCATAAATTCTCGCACGAATAGCTCTAAAGTAAAATATATAGATATGGCTACATTCTGCATATGTCATCCATGCTCTCTGGCCTAGCGCACCCACCGTCATCTTTACACATATCTAAATTTCCCTCAGCCATGCGGATATACATGGTATATCTGTATGAATTTCAACCACCCCCCCCCTCCTCCCCCCTTCGCCATCCACGTCTTTTACCGCGTTCACGCAATTGCGGCAAAACACATATACACATGCTCACAGTGTGCGGTTACGTCGAGAATATTGGAAAGGACAGGACAAGATGTAAATTCCACCAAAAGCTAAATTCTCCATATATGATCTTTGGACCGTATTATATTATAACGAAAAAAAAAATTTCTTTCAATATTTTTTCATAGTAAAAGAAATTAGACTTTAATATTTTTTTGTTCGAAATTTTTTTTCAATGCGGTTTTTTAAGGAAAAAAAAAATTATAATCATGGTGTTTGCATAATTAATCTCTTTATTAACCTCATACCCACGTCGAAAAATTCCATGAAAGAATCCCCTGGAAATTCTATTATTAAGATAGTAAAAAAAAAAAAGATTAATTATTAAAAAGAAAAAAGATTCATTAAATCAGATTTTAGTGAGTGGAATTAATTTTTCTATGATTCTATTGTTATAATAAAATTCGGCTAAATTGGAAAACGCTTTTAGCAGGTTCAAGTCAAGCTGTAGAAATTATTATTACAACGAAGGGCGAAATGCGCATGTTTCTGCATGAACAATCATCGTCTCCTTTTCTGAAAATGGCAAAGTTGTTCAAACAAGTCGAAGAAAGTTTATTCGATTTCTTCCTTGGTTCAGCGAAAACTTTCTTTTTCAGTTGGTCAGCAAAATCTTCTGACTTTTAAGATTTTAGCTTCCAAGTTTTTACCCCATAGCTCTTTTTCGTCTTTTTTCCCAATATTACTATTATATATGAAGAATCGAATTTCACGAGTCTTTCAAAATGAAATGGACTAAATAATTTATGAATTTTGTTATTCCAGATAATTTTTTTCTCATTTTCGAATATTAGGATTTTGTTAAAATTTGTGTGGCAAAATTTTATTCGTTGTAGTTCTTTTTTTTGTGTATGCAAATTTTTCCAAAAAACAAGACAGAATTTTTTCTTGAGAAGGAAAGGAACAGAAGTAAGTGAAAAGAATTTATGAAAAACCTTTAATTTTGTATATAAGGGGGGAAAAATATTTAAATTTCGTGTCGAGAGGATATTTTGTATAATATTGATCTTGAGCTGTATGAAATTATATGGCTATCGATCCCCATATAAGCTCGTGAATTGAAAAGGAAATTCAGAAACCTCACCCTGATCATTGCTGCCGATTATAGTGGATCAGTGCATCCCCATCTGTCGAGCAGAACTTTCTGACTTAATGGCACTTTTCAATAGTAATCATTGTTTACCATTCGAACAAAAGAATAATTTTTGGATTTTCGATTTTGGAAAATAATTTCGAATTCGAAACAATCATTTTTTATCGGAGTTTATTGTCGTACAAAAAAGTCACTTTAGTCGCAAACATTTAATTATTTTCATAAATAATAAAAATTTCCCGGGAATTCAATTAATTACAAATTTTTTATATAAATTTCTTCGCAATAATTCCATTATTTTTATAAATAATAAAACTCATCGAAGAATTTCAATTATTTTTAATACTATTTTAATTTAATTAATCGAAAAATTCAATTATTTTCAAGAATAAAGTTTTACACAAGAATTCAATTATTTAAAATAAAATTGTCATAAAATTTATTATATTACAAAAACGGTACTTATTTAAAACAATGTTTATAAAAATTCTTATGAAGAATTCAATTATTTTCAAAAATAAAGTTTTACACTAGAATTCAATTATTTAAAATAAAATTTTCATAAAATTTATTATGTTACAAAAACATTACTTATTTAAAACAATGTTTATAAAAATTCTTATAAAGAATTCAATTATTTTCAAAAATAACAAATTTTTCACAAAAATTCAATTTTTTTTTAAACATTTCAATCAAATTTTTTTTACAATAATTCGATTATTTTCATAAATAATAATTTCTTCTCAGGAATTCAATTATTTTTGAAAATTTTAATAAAATTCTTAGCAACTATTCAATTATTTTCATAAATAATAAAATTCATCGCAGGATTTTAATTATTTTTAATCCAATTTTACAGGAATTGCTCAAAATTTTAATTATTCTTAAAAATTTAATTTCAATTTCTGGATAAAATCAATTATTTAAAAAAATGTTTTTTTTTAAATTCTTTGGAAGAATTCAATTTTTTACAAAAATATTAGAATTTTTCACAGAAATTCAATTATTTTCAAATTTGAATAACATTTTTTGAAAGAAATCAATTATTTTAAATACAATTTTAATTCAATTATTTTAAAATAGTCCAATTATTCTTTTAGATTTTAATAAAATTCTTTCCAAGAATTTAATTATTTACAAAAATAACAAAATTATTCCCGAAAATCCAATTATTTTGAGGCATTTTAATAGAATTCTTTGCAAAATTCAATTATGTTAATAAATAAGAATGTTCAGAACAACAATTCAATTATTTTTAAAGTAATAATTTTTCTCTTGAAAATTCAATTATTTTAAAAAATTTTAATAAAATCATTCGCAAGTATTCAATTATTTTCATAAATAAGAAAATGCTTTTTAGGAATTCATTTATTTTTGAAAAATTGAATAAAATGCCACTCAGACATTCAATTATTCTCAAAAATTTTAATTGAATTTTTTGTAAAATTTAATTATTTTTAAAAACTTTTTGCAATTCAATGATTTTAAATATCAACTGTTTTTATAAAATTTTTAAACTGAATTCAATTATTAAAAAAAATGTTTGTAAAAGTCTTTGTAAGAATTCAATTCTTTTTATAAATAATAAAAATTCCTCAGGAATTTAATTATTTTAATTAAAATTTGCCTAAAATTAGTCGAAAGGAATCAATTATTTAAAATTTTTTATAAAATTCTTCGCAAGTATTAAATTATTTTTATAAATAATAAAAATTTCACAGAAATTCAAATATTTACAAATTTTTTATAAATTTCTTCGCAATAATTCCATTAGTTTTATAAATAATAAAATTTGTTTAAGGAATTGAATTACTTTCATAAAAAATAATTGAAAATTCTAGAAAATAATAATTTAATTAAAATAATGAAAATAATTTTAAAGATTATTAAGTTACCTACAGTAACATTTTTCTTATAATTTTAAAAAATAATGATTTTATCATTCTACCATTTTTAATTATTATAAAACATGAAGATATCGATTTCTTTATGTTTTATAAAAATTTTTTACTAGTTGTTTAATTTCAAAAATGTTTGAATTTGAAATTTTTAAAAATCTTAATTCCTATGGAAAAATTATAATAATTAAATATTTATTTAAAAAAGAAGTTATTGATGTTTTCGAATAATTTAAAGGAAATTCGTAAAAATATTATGTAACAGAACTTTTTTTGAGTAAAATTTTTTCCTTTATTTTGAAATAAAAAAATTATTAAAAAAAATTCTAATAAAGTTATTGAAAAAATTTTTTAAAATTTTAACAAAATTCTTTAAAACAGGTCAATTATTTTTACAAATTTTTCGTAATTCAATCATTTTTTAATATCTACCTACTATTTTTAATAAAAAATTTCCCAAAAGAATTGAATAATTTAAAAAAAAATGTTAAAAAATTCTTCGCAAACATTCAATTATTTTCATAAATAAACAAATTTTCACATGAATTCAATTATTTAAAACAGAATTTTTCTAATATTTTTCGCAAGAATTCAATTATTTTTGTAAATAGTAGAATTCTTCTCAGGAATTCAATTATTTTTAAAAATTTTAATAATAATCATTGCAAGAATTCAATTACTTTTATAAATATGAAATCTCATCACAGGATTTTAATTATTTTTAATAATTGCAATTTTAAATGAATTCCTCGAAAAATGCAACTATTCTTAAAAATTTTAATAAAATACTTTGAAAGAATTCAATTATTTAAAAAAATTTTATTGAAATTCTTTATAATAATTGAATAGTTAACAAAAAAAAATATTTCTGGTATTTAAAACTTAAGTCAAAAAGTAATTGAAAAATGTGAAAAAAATCGATTAGTCGCATTTTACTCAAAAAAAAATCTGGAAAATGTCGATTAGTCGCATTTTTTCTCAAAAAAGTCGAAAAAGTCTTCCATTACCCGAAAACAATCATTGAGACAAGAGAACAATAAATTGACTTGACAAAAAAAAAATCTATAAAGAAATAATGTATTTTTTGAAATTCATATTTTTTTTTGCGATAAAAATAGGAAAAATTTGTCAAGTTGAGGGGAAATTGTATAATAAGGGAATTTAAAGGAATAGGATTTTCGTCGTTAGGAGGGAAAGATTTATTCGTTAACATATAAGGAGAGTGATAATAAAAGGACTTAAGTCGGATATATACATTTGATTTTGGCCGAGGGCCAATTGGCGCGATCTGTTCTTATGGCATTGTATCAGTGATGCGAGGACATTCCTCGAACTGCTGAATAGTTATAGGGCTTAGGGTATTAACTTTCGACATTTAAACCCCCCACGAAAGCACAGGTGGTTGACGCCCCAATGATTTATGTTCTGCGGTTTGTTCAAACTGTCGATTCTTCAGAAACACTGTGTTTGTACCATTTTTCAAAAAAAAGAGAGAAAAAATTGGCATTGGTACTAACTCAAATAACTTTTTACAATTTTTACTATATGCTCTCTTTTAGAAAATAATAATAAAAGCAATTAAACAATTGACTGACTCTCTAAATTTGAATTAGTAAAAATGTTTACTAATTTGAATTAGTTACTGACTTTTTGTTTTGAACTAGTAAATTTTACTAATAAATGGTAATTTCTATTAATTTATTAGTAAAATTTACTAATTCAGAAGCAAAAAGTCAATCACTAGGTCAAATTAGTAAACATTTTTACTAATTCAAATTTAGAGAGTAAATAAAAATAAGTAATCAGTTATTTGATTCAAATACATTTTTTCAGTGTATAATAAAGATGTATATGTTAGTGTGAAAAATTGAAAAAAAGATGTGTATAAAAAGTGTTGTGTTAAAGGTGTGAGAATTAATTATAGTATATAAAAAACATGTGAACAAAAATTCCCTTTTTTCAATTTATCGTTGGTATATATTTAACCACATAAAAGAATTGAATTAACAGTATGGTGTTATTCAATCGATAGCAACAACTAAAAAAATTAAGAGTACAAATTTTTGAATCATAAAAATGATGCTTTTAAATTTAAAAGTTATAGTCATTGACTCAAAAGCATATACTGTTAAATTAAAAAATTTTGTTTATTGATTCAAAAGGATTCACCTTCGAATTAACATAGTATGCTGTCAATTTGAGAAATATGCTTTTGTTTCAAAGAAAGTGATACTATCGAATCATTAGAATCGGTGCTTTCAAAACAACAGCATATACGTTAGGCAGCCCGTTATGACACTATTCAATGAATCAAACCCATATGTCATTGATTCAACAGCATTTTTTTCTCCGTGTACGTTTGACTGTATAGTAAAGATATTCTAAGTTTGATTTAAAAAAAATTGGTTTGAGTAAAAAAAAAATGGTTTTCGCAATGTATCCAAGAAAAAAAATTTTGTTTTTTTTTAATTAAAAAAAAAATCCAGGGGGCACCCGGGTTTGAACCGGGGACCTCTCGATCTGCAGTCGAATGCTCTACCACTGAGCTATACCCCCAAACTGTAAGTTGTTGAGAACAAGTCACTCAACTGTTCGCGACCAGCGACTCTCAACTCTTTCCTTAAATATAATAAAATGTCAAAAAAAAATCTCGTTTTTTTATGTCATTTAGTATTTTATTTATTTACTAGTATTTATTTATTCATTATTATTTAGTTGTTACTATTTATTTATGCATTATAATTTAATTCTTACTATTTATTTATTATAATTTATTTACTTTTTTTTTCATTATTTGACTATCTATACCCTCACAGAAACAAAAATTTCCTGAAAATTTATTAAATATTTACTTGCAATGTTCGGAATATTTCATGCAAATTTTAGTGAAAATTGCTTTCTAAATTTGAATCAGTTAAAAATAACTGATTTAGAAGCTAAAAATCAGTCACTAATTCATATAGTAATATTTCTTCTGACATTTAGTCAAAAATAACTGATTGTTAGTTAAAAATAACTGATGTTTAAGTAGATTTTTTAAAACTGACAAATCAGTGACTGATTCAGAAACAAAGAGTCAGTCACTGATTTGTCAGCTAAAACTATGCTTTTTAACTAATTCAAAAGAATTCAATTATTTAAAAAAAAAATTGATAAAATTCATCCAAAATTCAATTATTTTCAGAAATAATAAAATTTATCACAGGATTTCAATTATTTTTGATACAATTTTACAAAAATTCAATTATTTACAAAAATATTAAAATTTTTCACAGGAATTCAATTATTTTCATAAATAATAAAATTCATTGCAGGATTTCAATTATTTTAAATACAATTTTAAAGGAATTCAATTATCTACATAAATATTAGAATTTTTCACAGGAATTCAATTATTTTGATAAATAATAAAATTTATCACAGGATTTCAATTATTTTTGATACAATTTTACAAAATTCAATTATTTACAAAAATATTAAAATTTTTCACAGGAATTCAATTATTTTCATAAATAATAAAATTCATTGCAGGATTTCAATTATTTTTAATACAATTTTAAAGGAATTCAATTATCTACATAAATATTAGAATTTTTCACAGGAATTCAATTATTTTGATAAATAATAAAATTTTTACAGATATTCAATTATTTTCATAAATAATAAAATTCTTTGCAGGATTTCAATTATTTTTAATACAATTTTAAAGGAATTTAATTATCTACATAAATATTAGAATTTTTCACAGGAATTCAATTATTTTGATAAATAATAAAATTTTTACACATATGTGACGCTCCACAAGAAAAGGGACCTTATTTACTCTTGTCATAAGGTCCCTTTTCTCGTGGAGCGTCACATATATTCAATTATTTTCGTAAATAATTAAATTATTTTTAGAAATTCAATTATTTTCATTAATAATAAAATTTATCGCAGGATTTCAATTATTTTTGATACAATTTTATAGGAATTCAATTATTTACAAAAATATTAGAATTTTTTTCATGAATTCAATTATTTTCAAATATTTTAATAAAATTGGTCGAGAGAAATCAATTATTTTAAATACAATTTTAATTAAATTTTTTGAAATAATACAATTATTTTTTTACATTTTAATAAAATTCTTTCCAAGAATTCAATTATTTACATAAATAATAATTCTTTGGAAGACTTCAATTATGTCGATAAATAACAAAATTATTCCCGATAATTCAATTATTTTAAGGCATTTCGATAAAATTTTTTGCAAAATTCAATTATTTTTATAAATAACAATATTCATCATAAGAATTCAATTATTTTTAAAAGTAATAATTTTTCTCTTGGAAATTCAATTATTTTAAAAGTTCTAATAAAATCTATCCCAAGAATTCAATTATTTTCATAAATAATAAAATGCTTTTTAGGAATTCAATTATTTTCAAAAAAATTTAATAAAATGCCTCACTGACATTCAATTATTCTTAAAAATTTTAATATAGATTTCTTTGTAAAATTTTATTATTTTTAAAAACTTTTCGCAATTCAATGATTTTTAATATCTACTTTTTTCACAGAATTTTCAAACAGAATTCAATTATTTAAAAACTTTTTTCTAACAATCTTCGTAAGAATTCAATTCTTTTCATGAATAAATAAAAATTTCTCAGGAATTAAATTTATTAGCAGGATAAGAATTAAGTAAATATTTTTAATGAAAATTAGAAAAAAGTCAGAAAAATAAAATATAGAATGGAATTTTTATCAGTTTTGTTAAGTGTCTATAACGAGTTTTTTTGGTCGTCAAGTTTAATTTTTCGATAACTATTTTTTTACTATAGTACTATAGTTACTTTTTTATATTTTGAAAGCTACTTTTTTAAAATTAATTATCGAGTGCAAAGTCTGCTTTACACTTTAAATCTGAATCAGTGAAACTTTTACTGATTTCAATTCATAGGAGTTTTCTTTGATGAATTGAAATCAGAGAAATTATCACTAATTCAGATTGCAATTTTTTCTAAACTTTGCATTTAAATATTCCAACATTGCAAGTAAATATTTAATAAATTTTCGGTGCTGTGGGGATAAATAGTTCGATTTTAATTCACTATACAAGTGACAAGTGATATTACAAACAAGTAAAGCATTGTATTTCTTTCATAATAATTTCCAACAATTTTTTGAAGTATATAATAAAAATTTATGGATGCGCTCGCTTATATCTTGATGAATAATCGATGGGTTTTCCGAGTTAGTTTTTTTGTATACTTTCTGTTTTTTCTTTTTTTTTTTTGCGGGGAAGTTTAGTTGAGAAAGAAGGAAAAACACAGGTCGGTGGTGGACGCTGGGTAGATTTATATTGCACGAGAGGGTAAGGATATCGTCAGGACAAGTTTACCCGCCCTCTATTCACTCGGTTCACAATTTAAATGCAGCGCACCGCCTATTCCAGCTTGGACTGGTGTTCCATATTTAGAAGATAGCTCGCAGGAGGAAAAAAAATGTGGGTGTGAGTTGTTCGTGGCTGTTTTGATGGATTAATTCGCGACCCGAATGGAAAGCAAGGACCGGTCAGGAATTGCTTGTTTTTTTCCCTACCCCTACCTCTCACCCCCATAGACGAGAAGAGGGTGTGCAACAAATAACTTGCTGTGTGTGTTGCGCTTCACTGATTGCACATCGGCTTAACAATACCGTTACCAACTTTTGCCGCATTATTGTCATCGCCTTTTTTACTGGCAAATTTTATTTTTCAGAAATTTTTTATGGCCCTTAACGGAAAATCTATATTTGCTTTCGAAAAATCGACTATTATCTGCTTTTCTCTCAATAAAGTTTTCTTGAAAGTATCCAATTGATACTTTTCGACTTTTTTCGACTTTTTTTTGAGAAAAAACGCGAATAATCGACTTTTTCCAGATTTTTTTTTAGAAAAATGCGACTGAAATTAAAATTTTTTTTAAAATTTAAAGGAAAAAGTTTGAGTCAAAAAAATGTTCTGTTACATTTATTTACAAATTTCTTTCAAATTTTTCGAAAACATCAATAACTTCTTTTTTAAATAAATATTTCATTATTATTTTTCCATAGGGATTCAAATTTTTCAAAAGATTCAAATTCAAACCTTTTTGAAATTAAACAACTTATAAAAAATTGTTATAAAACATGAAAAAATCGATCACTCCAAGTCGAAGACTCGGAGCAATCGATGTCTTCATGTTTTATAATAATTAAAGAGGATCGAGTGTTAAAATCATTATTTTATATTATAAGACTTTATAAAAAAAATTTTTAATTACTTTTTATTGAAAATAATTGAATTATTATTAAGAATAAAGAAATTTATGGAATGAATTAAGAAATAAATTAAGAAATTTATAAAACATTAGTAAGTAATTAAAATTTTGCAGAAGAATTTTGATATTTACAAAAATAATTGAAATTTTGAGGAGAATTTAAAGAAAATTTTATTATTTATGAAGATAATTAAAATTTTGACGAGAAATAAAAAGAAAATTAAAAATAATTGAATTTCTAGGATGAATTTTATTATTTATAAAGATAATTTAAATTTTGACGAGAAATTTAAAAAAAATTTTGAAAATAATTGAATTTTAGAGAAGAATTTTATTATTCACAAAGATAATTGAAATTTTTAACAGATTTTTTTTTAAAGTAATTGAATTTTGCAGAAGAATTTTGATATTTATATAAACATAATTGAATTTCTTTAAAGAATTTTCGTACTTTTGAAGATAATTGAATTTTGCAAAGAATTTTATCAGAACTTTTGAAAATAATTAAATTTTTATGATGAATTTTATTATTTATAAAATTTTGACGAAAAATTAAAAAAAAATTTGAATATAATTGAATTTCTGCGAAGAATTTTATTACTTTTGAAAATAATTAAATTTCTAGAATGAATTTTATTATTTATAAAGATAATGATAATTTTGACGATAGAAATTTAAAAAAAATTTTGAAAATAATTGTATTTTAGAGAAGAATTTTATTATTCACAAAGATAATTGAAATTTTTAACAGATTTTTTTTTTAAAGTAATTGAATTTTGCAGAAGAATTTTGATATTTATATAAACATTATTTAATTTTTTTTAAAGAATTTTCGTACTTTTGAAGATAATTGAATTTTGCAAAGAATTTTATCAGAACTTTTGAAAATAATTAAATTTTTATGATAAATTTGATTATTTATAAAATTTTGACGAAAAATTCAAAAAAATTTTGAATATAATTGAATTTCTACGAAGAATTTTATTACTTTTGAAAATAATTGAATTTCAGAGAAGAATTTTATTAAAATTTTTTTTAAATAATTGAATTTCGGAGAAGAATTTTATTATTTACAACAATAATTGACATTTTAAAGAGAGTTTTAAAAAAAAATGATAAAAATACCTAATTAAAATTTTGCTATGAATTTTATTAAATTTTTTTAAGTTTTATTCCGGATTGTTTGATATTAATGTATCTGTTGTCAAGAAATGTGATTTTTTACAATTTTGTGTTTTCTTTTTGTCGTTTTTTTCTAAGATTTCATGCGACTTTTTTTTTTTACTTTTTCGGAAATTTTATGCCACTTTTCGTGACTTTTGTTGTAAATTTATGCGACTAAAGCGACTTTTTTTGAGTCTTAAAGACGATCCGAGCCCTGTATATAGTAGAAATATTTTTTTTTTTGCAAATTATTCAATTATTATAAAGAATTTTATTGAAATTTTTGTAAATAATTGGATTCTTTCGAAGAATTTTATTATAATTTTTAAGAATAGTTGCATTTTTGGAGAAATTAATTTAAAATTGTACTTTTATTAAAAATAATTGAAATCCTGCGATGACTTTTCATATTTTCAAAAATAATTAAATTCCTGAGAAGAATTTTATTATTTATAAAAATAATTGAAACGAAATTTTTTATTAAAAATAGTAAAAGTAGATATTAAAAATCATTGAATTACGAAAAATTTTGTAAAAATAATTGAACTGTTTTAAAGAATTTTACTAAATTTTTTTTTAAATTTTTCTAATAACTTTATTAAAATTTTTTTAAATAATTTTTTTAACAAATTTATAGTATTAAAAGGGACCTACGGTTCGAAAAAATAAATTTTTTTATTATTTATCGATCCTGATAGAAAAAAATTCTCTCTATCAGAATCACTAATCAATAAAAAAAATTGCACTCTAAATTTGAATCATTGAAATTCCACTGAAAATCAGTGAAATTTGACTGAGAATCAGTGACTCTATTCTCGCGATCTGAATCAGTGGAACTTCACTGAAATTTAGTTAAAAATAACTGAAATTTCAGTCATTTTCCACTGATTCGACAATTAAAAAACTACTGAAAATTGCTGTCATACTTATTGAAAATTTTAGTTATTTTTTAATTGGCCAATCAGTGAAAAATGACTGAAATTTCAATCATTTTTAACTGATCTTCAGTGAAATTTCACTGATTTAAATCTTGAGAATAAAGTCACTGATTCTCAGTCAAATTTCACTGATTTAGTTTTAGAGAGTGATTTTTTCAAACCGTAGGTCCCTTTTAACTGTTCCTGTCACATATAATCACGGTAAATTGTTAGGTATTAAAATAACACCAAAAAGGATTAAAATAATCCAATTTAGTGTTATTTTAATCCATTTTGGTGTTATTTTAACACCTAACGATTTACCGTGATAGAAATCCGATTGAATGTCGCGATATGAAAGTAGTTTAATAAGACGAGATAACATTCAGCAAGGTATGTCCTATACCCCTTTTCTATACCTACATCAGAAGTTAATTAATAATGAATAGAGAAAATTTGTTGATAAAAATATTGGAGAATGACGAGGCGATAGTGGAATGAATTGTTGAGAAGCTAATCGTGGGTCATCAATGACTGTCAGGATGGACATGAAAGCAACCCCTGTTGTCATACAAATAGTCGTGAGCGCCTACCCCCTAGTAAGCATAGATGGCGACAGGTAGTATAATTTACTAGGGACCACCTAGTGGCTTCATGACTCTGCCATATGCCACCGTGACTAAGGCACACATGGTCCAATCAATGTTTATAGGATCCCATAATAATGTTGGCCACCTCGCTCTTCTTTTATTTCAAGCACCCAACACTTCCTTCAATACAAACTCTCTCTCTCTCTCTCTATTTTTGTCAAACTCCTCCGTATTGAAACAAAAGCAAATTCTTTTATGCAATTTTTCACACTCTCATCCTATCAAATCGTTATCATCAATATTATTTCTATTATATATTCGCCATACAATTTGATTCAGAATACTGATATTATTACTATCAGTATAGTTTTTCAACTGCAATTCTTTATAAATAGTTATATAGACGAAAAGTTGCTATGTTCTCTAAACTTTAAATTCACTGTAAGTTCAATAAACTGAATAATTAATTGTACCATCAGTATTTTTTTCAATTTCAACAGTAATTTTTTGTAGAACAGACGGTAAGTTTCTTTATACTATATAAACTAAAAATTCACAATAAAGTTTTAGGAGAAATAATCCCTATAGCTGTATATTAATCCAAAAAGGGAAATAATTCTCGTATGATATATATTAATTTGTCGAATCATTCGTTTAAACATCTCTATATGTTTTCTTTTTTTTCTGCCGCTGGGGGTTGTTATTCACTTTAGGGATGGGCAAATGTTAACTTACAGTGTCTATTGAAAATCGTACAATTAATCAACGTAAACAGAGCACTGCAAAGTTGCTCCCCTTTTTAGTGACCCCATCCCTATATACGAGAGCAGAACCTGCCAATAAATAAATCTTATCCCACAGAGAGAAAGAGAGACACATCCCGACTATCATAAATCGTACTTAGTTCATAACTGTTTAAACTATCAATAAAAATGGTCCAGACTTAAATATCACGCACTCATATATGTGTCTTTAAAGAATTTAGACTCAATCTAAAAACTTGTTGATTTCAATAAAGAATCATTATCGTGAATTCGTGACAAAGTTCAATAAAAAATACTAAACAATATTTTTTAAACTTCTAATTTAATTCCAATCAGTATTTTACTTTCGTAATCATTATTTTATAAATATAATTAAATTAACTTTTCAGCATTTTAATTCAATTATTATTTTCTAGAATTTTTAATTATTTTTTATGAAAAACCTGATAAATACAAATTTTGTCACTTTGAGAAATTTAAACAAATGACAATTCTCACATAACCATTAAAATTAACTTGAATGTAGATAAATTATCATTAATTATCTATTTTTGAATATTTTTCTCTCTAATAAAAAAAATTTAAATTAAAAATCATCAGTCAAAATATTTTTTAAATTGAAAATTCTTTGGTAATAAATTTTTTTTTCTTAAATTGAACAGTAATATATCGATTTGTAAGGATTTTAATACTTTAAAAATGTGTTCACCTCAAATTTTTAAAAAATAGATTTATCAACTTTTGGAAAATTGCTCCTCAATTAAAGATAACAGAGTGATAAAATCATTATCAATTTAATTATTCTTTTTATGAATTTTTAACTAAAATTCTTCTTTAAATCGATAATTTTTATAATTTTCGAAAAAGTTCTTTGACAGTTTTCAAATCCATTTGTTTACCATATTTAATTTTACGAAATTTCAATTATTCGTAAATTCTTTAATTAAATATTATATTAGAAAATAAAAACTTCAAATAATATAAAAAATTCAATTAAACTTTTTCAAAAAAAATTAATTTCAAAATTCAATTATTTCTAAATATTAAATTTCATATTCTAATTAAAAATAAATAATTTATTGAATAATTAAATGTTTCTTAAAATTCAATTCCCATAAAGAATTTTATGAACAAATTTTTAAATAATTGAATTCTTTCGACGATTTTTTATAAAATTTTTAAGAATATAATTACATTTTTCGAGAAATGAGATTAAAATTGTATTAAAAATAATTGAAATTCTGCAAAATTCAAAATTCAAAAATTCTGTAAAAAGAATTGAATCTCTAAGAAGAATTCTATTATTTTTTAAGAATATTTTATTTTTGAAAAGAATATTTTTGAGAATAATTGAATTTCTGCAATAATTTGTAACTTTTCTGAAATTAAATTTTTTTTCGTGTTTTTAACTAAAATTGTTCTATAAATGCATTATTTTTAATAATTTTTGAAAAAATTTTTTGACAATTTTCAATTTCATTTATTTACAATTCAATTTTTTAAAATTTCAATTATTTGTAAATTCTTCAATTAAATATATATTAGAAAATAAAAACTTGAAATAATGTTAAAATAAAATCCGCAAAATAAACTTTTTCAAAAAAATTAATTCCACAGAATTGTTAGTTAAAAATATGAAAAATTCAAATTTTCAAAGATTTTAATTTAAAACCTTTTCAGAATTCAATTACTTCTAAAAATTCACGCTCTAACTAATGCTTTTGATATTCAATTATAATCTAAAATTTTAACTGAAATCCATTTTTAAATCAATTTTTTTTAGAAAATTCTACTAGAATTCAATTCTTTAAATACAAAAAAAACAATTTATTGAATACTTGCCCGTTTCTCAAATTCAAATTTTCATAAAGAATTTTATCAATAAATTCTTAAATAATTGAATTCTTTCGACGAATTTTAATAAAATTCTTTTAAATAATTACATTTTTCGAGGAATTTGATTAAAATTGTATTAGAAATAGTTAAAATTCTGCAATGAGTTTTATATTATTTAAGAAAATAGTTGAATGATTTATAAAAAATTTATAGAAAATTTGTAAATAATTGAATTCCTGTAAAATTTTTATTGTTTTATGAAAATAATTAAAGGTTTGTGTAGAATTTTATTACTAATCTAAAAGAATAATTGAATTGCTTCAAAATAATTTAATTAAAAATGTATTTGAAATAATTGATTTCTTTCGAACAATTTTATTAAAATATTTGAAAATAACTGAATTCCTATGAAAAATTCTAATATTTTTGTAAATAATTGAATTCTTCCAAAGAATTAAAAAAAAAATTTATTTAAATAATTGATTTTATCGAGTAATTGAAATTAAATTTTTAAGAATAATTACATTTTTTGAGTAATTCCTGTAAAATTGTATTAAAAATAATTAAAATCCTGCAATGATTTTTATTATTTTTGAAAATAATTGAATAGTTGCTAAGAATTTCATTAAAATTTTCAAAAATAATTGAATTCCTGAGAAGAATTTTATTATTTATGAAAATAATTGAATTATTGCGAAAAATTTGATTAAAATGTGTAAAAAAAATTGAATTTCTATGTGAAAATTTTTATTATTTTTTGAAAATAATTGAAATTTTTTTTTAAATAATTGATTTCTTGTGTAAAACTTTATTTGTGAAAATAGTTGAATTTTTTTATTAATTAATTTAAAGTAGTATTGAATAGTATTAAAATAATTGAAATTCTTCGATGAGTTTTATAATTTATGAAAATAATTAAATTCTTGCTTAGAATTTTATCAAAAAATTTTTTTAAAAAATTGAATTTCCAATAAAAATATTATTTTTAGTGAAAGTAATTGAATTATTGTGAAGAACACTGTATAAAAATTTTGTTAAATAATTGATTTTTTCGAAATTTTTTTGAAAATGCTATTCTAAATCAATTGAATTCCTGTGGAAATTTGATTATTTATGAAAATAATTGAATTTTGGATGAATTTTATCGATTTTTTTTTAGA
Organism: Leptopilina heterotoma; assembly: GCF_015476425.1. Classification (NCBI taxonomy): domain Eukaryota; kingdom Metazoa; phylum Arthropoda; class Insecta; order Hymenoptera; family Figitidae; genus Leptopilina; species Leptopilina heterotoma. The sequence continues at coordinate 2,174,176 of NW_025111114.1, forward strand.
TAATTGAATTCATTTGCGAAATTTCATGAAAATACTAGATATTGAAATTAATTCAATGTCGAATATTTTTGAAAATAATTGAATCGTTTTAAAAAATTTGATTATAATTTTTGAGAATAGTTTTTTAATTTCTAGTATTAGCGAATAATTGAAACTTTAAAGTAGTAGAAAGTAGTGAAAATAACTCTTGTTGTCGAGGTTTTGAGCATTCGGGTTTTTAATTTTATTTTTGAAAATAATTGAATTCTTCATAAGAATTTTTATAAATATTGCTTTTAATAATAATTAATGTTTTCGAAATATAATAAATGTTATGAAAATTTTATTTTATATAATTGAATTCTTGTGTAAAACTTTATTTGTGAAAATAATTGAATTTCTGTGAAGAATTTTATTACTTTTGAAAATAATTGAATTTCTGCAATCATTTGTAATTTGTAATTTACGAACCTAGTTCGAGCCCTGTATTTGTTTAGTTATTAATTTATTTACTTATTTTTTTGGTAACTTATTTATTTCTTTGCTTTTTTATTTATTTTTAAATGTAATAATAGGTATATTTAATAATAAATATAATTATATAATAAATTAAATAACAAATAATATTTTTAAATTATAAAATACGATTCACATGTTTTAATTGAAAAATCGCAGGGACTTTCACACCCCCTTAAAGTTTTTTTTATTTATTTATTAGTTTGAGAGAATTAACAATCTCTAGTGTATCCACCGAGCGCGATTGATTCCCTTACAAAAATTCCCGCCAGATGACAGACGTTCCTTGAAAAAGAAATGTTGCGCAGATCGAAAAGTATGATGCACGTGTTACCGACTCAGTCTTCAACACATACAAAAACACATAGAGGGGAAATTTTGTAAATAAATTGATAATTGTGTGAGTGAACACGTGTATCTAGGAAAGTTGAAGCGCGCGAGGCTTTCGAGATCAATATAGTGATGACACGGCGAGAGCTCATCTTTAGGTAACACCCACATCTCGAGGGCAACCAATAACATCACAGATATCTCGGTATCATGGACCAATGGGAAAGAAGTATTGATATTTTTTTTCTCCTCTTTTTTTGCAATTTTTTTCTTCTTATTTTTCCAAAAGGGAATTTCTTTGCGGGAGTGGTGGAAGAATGAGGAATTGGTAAGAGGGCTGAAATGTGAGATGAGGGGAAATGAGGATTTTTTTTTCATCCCTTTCAACCCCTTATTTTCTCGAAACTTGTTTCTCCTCTAGCGCCCATTTATTTACGAGGGTGCCATCCATTCTGGTGCTGTTATCGGTTGTCTCTTTTTCAATCGCGAACACTATATGAACACCCTAAAAACTTCAGCAGTGCGGAACGAACGCAACTTTTGCACCGCGGCTTATTTCTCCGCGAGGTGAGCATAAATATATGAAAAAAGGGAAAGAAGAAAATAGAGATGAGAGAGAGAGAGAGAGACTTTTTTTCTGTTTCTTATATTTAGTTTTCGCGACGTCAATGGGAGGAGATAAATTTACACACGGATTCTTGGAGTTTAATCTTTGAGACACGGTAGTATTATATATAGGAAAAAAAAACTGGAAGTTTTCGTTTCTTGAGGCGGAAATTATTTTAAACTTTGGATATTTTTAGGAATAGAGATTATTTGGATATTTTTCTTTTTTAATTACGGAATAATATGTAATAATCATTTTTTATATTTTTTCATCAAGAAACAACTGCATTGGAATGCAGAAGAATTTATTTTATTTTGGGTATACTTGCGATAAAGTTTAGAAGGCAAAACTTTTAGTAGCTCAAAACTTCAAAAACTCAACTATTCCCGAATGCTCAAAACCTAGAAAACTTAAAATCTCAAAAACTCAACTCTCTGAATGCTCAAAATCTAAAAAAATCAAAACCTTGAAAACTCAACTCCCCGAATGCTCAAAACCTCGACAACAATAAGAGTTATTTTCACTACTTTCTACTACTTTAAAGTTTAAATTATTCGCTAATACTAGAAATTAAAAAACTATTCTCAAAAATTATAATCAAATTCTTTAAAAAGATATATTCAATTATTTTCAAAAAATATTCGAAATTCAATTATTTTCAATATCTAGTATTTTTATCAAATTTCCCAAAAGAATTCAATTATTTTAAAAAAATTGATAGAATTCATCCAAAATTCAATTATTTTCATAAATAATAAAATTTCCACAGGAATTCAATTAATTTAGAATTGCATTTTCAACAATATTTCGAAAAAATCAATTATTTAACAAAATTTTTATACAGTGTTCTTCACAATAATTCAATTACTTCCACTAAAAATAATATTTTTAATGGAAATTGAATTTTTTAAAAAAAATTTTTGATAAAATTCTAAGCAAGAATTTAATTATTTTCATAAATTATAAAACTCATCGAAGAATTTCAATTATTTTAATACTATTCAATACTATTTTAAATTAATTAATTGAAAAATTCAATTATTTTCACAAATAAAGTTTCACACAAGAATTCAATTATTAAAAAAAAAATTTCAATTATTTTCAAAAAATAATAAAAATTTTCACAGAAATTCAATTTTTTTTTACACATTTTAATCAAATTTTTCGCAATAATTCAATTATTTTCATAAATAATAAAATTCTTCTCTGGAATTCAATTATTTTTGAAAATTTTAATAAAATTCTCAGCAACTATTCAATTATTTTCATAACTAACAAAATTCAAATATTTTTATAAAATTGTTTGAAATAAATCCATTATTTTAAATACAATTTTAATAAAATTATTTTGAAATAATTCAATTATTCTTTTTGATTTTAATAAAATTCTTCCCAAGAATTCAATTATTAAAGATAAATAACAAAATTATTCCTACAAAAAATTTTTTTTTATAAAATTCTAGGCAAGAATTCAATTATTCTTATAAATAATAAAACGCAGCGAAGAATTTCAATTATTTTTAATACTATTTTAAATTAATTTATTCGAAAAATTCAATTATTTTCACAAATAAAGTTTTACATAAGAATTCAAGTATTTAAAATAAAATTTTCATAATATTTATTGTATTTCGAAAACATTAATTATTTAAAGTACTGGCAAGAATTGAATTTAGAAGACGTTACAATAATGATTGCAGATATTCAATTATTTTTAAAAGTAATAAAATTCTTCGCAAAATTTCAATTATTTAAAAAAAATATTTATAATAAAATTCTATTCCCAAACACTTGATTATTTTCATAAATAATAAAAATTTCACAGGAATTCAATTATTTAAAATAAAATTTTCATAAAATTCTTCTCAAGAATTTAATTGTTTATAAAAAAAATTAAATAAAGTTCTTTGTAAAAATTCAATTATTTTTAAAAATAATAAAATTCCTCTCAGTGAGTCAATTGAATGAATAATTGAATTCATGTCAATAATTTTATTACTTGTAAAAATAATTAAATTCTTGTGAAGGATTTTATTAAAATTATTGTAAATAATTTAATTTTTTTTTTTGAAAAATTTTATGGAAATTTAATATATTATAAAACATGAAGATATCGATTGCTCCGAGTCGAAGACTCGGAGTGATCGATTTCTTCATGTTTTCTAATATATAATAATTATATTCTTACACTTAAAAAAAGTTTGGTCTAATTTTCGACGTGGGTATGTAATTATTCTTAAAACTTTAATTTCAATTCCTCGAAAAAATCAATTATTTAAAAAAATTTTTTTTAAAATTCTCTGGAAGAATTCAATTATTTACAAAAATATTAGAATTTTTCACAGGAATTCAATTAATTTCAAATATTTTAATAAAATTGTTTGAAAGAAATCAATTATATTAAATACAATTTTAATTAAATTATTTTGAAATAATTCAATTATTCTTTTAGATTTTAATAAAATTCTTCCCAAGAATTCAATTATACACATAAATAATTCTTTGGAAGCATTCAATTATGTCGACAAATAACAAAATTATTCCCGAAAGTTCAATTATTTTCAGGCATTTTAATAAAATTTTTTACAAAATTCAATTATTTTCAATTATTTTTTTTTCAATTATTTTTTCATAAATAACAATATTCAGAACAAGAATTTATTTATTTTTAAAAGTAATAAATTTTTTCTTGAAAATGCAATTATTTTAAAAAATCCCAATAAAATTTTTCGTAAGAATTGAATTATTTTCATAAATAATGAAATGCTTTTTAGGAATTCAATTATTTTCAAAAAAAAAAAAAAAATTCAATAAAATACCACACATACATTCAATTATTCTCAAAAATTTTTATAGAATTCTTTGTAAAATTTAATTATTTTTAAAAACTTGTCGCAATTCAATGATTTTCAATATCAACTATTGTCTGGTATTAAAAATAAATTAATTTAACAATGTAATTAATTTCAATTGTCTATATTAGCAATTTTTTCCGAACTTCTGATTTAGAGATTCTATATATTATTTATAAATTTACGATTAACATTCGCATAAGGTCCAAAGTTCTTAAGCCTTAAACCCTAAATTTTTCAAATTGTCTGCGTTATAATAAATTCCGTTTATAAATTCTAGAATTACATTCCCTATTGAAAATTCATTTGATTTCAAATAGCAATAGCGAATGCTTTGCAATCTTCGCAGGGAATTCCAAACGTTGTGTAAATTAGCTGCTCTGTTTGAAGATAAGATTGAAGTTTACCTGGTGAATCGAATAAAATTTTCGTCAATTATTCAAGATTAATTAAAAACTTTCTGATTGTACAGAGTTATATAATAATTCTGCAGACAACCAAAATGAAAAAGAAAAAAAAATATTCTTTTTTTTCCAAAGTAAAGAATGTAATTGTTGAATTTTCGTTAAAAATAAAACTCTCGCACTAATTTTTTATATAAGTTGAGAAAAGGTTTGAAAATAAAAACTTTATGTTAAATTAGTGGAAGAAGGAGGTAATTTTTAATTTATTTAAAAATAAAAATAAATTTAAAAGGAAAAAATATTTTTTAGTTAAATATTATTATTTATTTATTTTTTTATGTTGTACAATATTTTTTAAAAAACATTTATGTTTTTATGTTGTAAAATATTCTTAAAAAACATTTATGTTTTTATGTATTGTAAAATATTTTGTAAAAGAAATTTTTGCTTTAAAATATTTTTTCAAAAACCAGTTTTGTTTTTTGTTTTAAAATATTCTTTTAAAATACATTTTTCGTAGTGTGAATGGTTGTAATCGCTTTTTTTGCAAATAAAAGCATCTCGGGACCATTTATCATATTTATCTGAGTGAAACAAGATATTTTTCAAAACAAAAAAAGTGAACAATGAAATATTGCGAACAATTTTGTAATAAAAATTTGAAAAAAAACTATTGTTTTTTTTCTTCAATATCCGACTACAGGCTATAATATAAATTCGTATCAATTCCTCCGATATAATTATACATTTCTGAAAATTGACATATTATTTTCATTTTAGTTGCAATGATTTTGCGAATTTTTTATTTAATAATAAAATTATATAATCGTCATTCTTAAAAAAAAAAAAAAAAAAAACAAGGAAAAGAAATAAAAAAAAAGTTTGGCACTGGGACTAAAAAATAATTTCCATATTTTACTTTATCTCTTTTGCTTTTTTTTACAAATAAAAATTATATACTGATTTATTAATTAAGAAATGTATTAATTGTACAACAATAAAAAAAAAATTTGCTTGTAATTTTAAAAATAATTATTTTTTGTGTCATCGTATACAGACGTGACTAATGTGAATAAGATATAATACCGTTTCATTGCACTTTTTTGTTGACATTAAAGTCCTTGAAATAATGTTAATAAAACAAAATTCTTCCACGTTTGGAATTCTGAATCAGTTCATTTTTTTATTTATTTATTTTTATTTTTATTTATTTTATTTTATTTCTTATTTTTTTTTTCATCTTTGTAAAAATTTAAAGAAAAATGGAAATAAAAAAAGACGATTTAGATCGTATGGGATTGATAATTGGTCTCGTGGTTTGCGTCATGATTTTGCAAAAAAGTTGGTCAGGGTTCGAATCTCGGTAGGGTTTGATAAGTGTACAATTAGATTACAAAAAAAAAATTGTTTGTATTTACAATATAATATTATTTCAACTAAGAATATAAATATAAATAATTGAATAAAAAAAACAATAAATATAAATAAATAAACGAATAAAAAAACAATATATATAAATAAATGAATAAGAAAACAATAAATATAAATAAAATAATAAATAAAAAACATAAAAATGATATAATTATGTCATTAAGGTAATTAAAACAATTGATGTAATTTAGACAATTATTAACGTAATTAAAAAAAATTCACGTATTTTAATAGAAATAAAAATAATAATGAAATTAATTGTAAAAATAAAGCAATTAATTTTTATACTCTACAGTTATAGTTTTAAAAATACATTAGAGATTTTTTATTCTATTATTGATTAAGATGGAAATTTATTCACCGGAAGATACGGTAAAATATTGTTCATACAAAAAGGAAGGGGAAGTTGAACGAGATTCAATCAAATGAAAAAAAAAACTCGTTTCGCGAGAGGCTCGGCAATTGTTAGGAATATCGTTTCAAATGAATTGACTTATTGTTACCTTGACTTTGCTTAGAAATTACAACATAGATTCCTCCGATAATAATTATTTTGATAAATATTCACAATCATCAAGTTTTTTATTATTTTTTTTTTCTTGGAAAGTCATTTATGTCAAATTTTATTTGATTCAAATAAATTTTCTTTAGTTCAAGTAAATTTTATTTGTGGCAAATAAATTTTGTTTCGTTCAAGTAAATTTTGCAAAAAATTTACAAAAATAAATTTTGCTTTGGATTAAATAAATTTTGTTTGGATTAAATAAATTTTGTTTGGTCCAAATAAATTTTGTTTAGTTTAAATAAATTTACTTTGGGTCAAGCAAATTTTGTTTACTTCAAACAATATTTTGTAATTTGTTGAAATAAATTTTGTTTAGGTTCAAGTAAATTTTATTTGGTTCAAAGTAAATTTTCTTTATTTCAAATAATATATTGTACTTGGTTCAAATAAATTTTATTCAGTTCAAGTAAATTTCCTTTGTGGCAAATAAATTTTATTTGGTTCAAGTAAATATTGTTTATACTTCAAATAATATGTTATACTTGCGGTTGAAATAAATTTTGTTTAGTGCAAATAAATTTTGTTTAGTTCAAATAAATTTTGTTTAGTTCAAATAAATGTTGTTTAGTTCAAATAAATTTTGTTTAGTTCAATTAAATTTCACTTGTGGTACAAATAAATTTTGGTTAATTCAAACAAACTTTTTATTTGCTTCCAAAAAAATTTTATTCACCTCGACTGCTTTTTTATTTAAACTGAATAAAATTTTAATTTAAAAAAAAAAATAATTTAATATTCTCTGAGACAAGTATAATACACTTTTCTCTAACAAAAATTAATTATATTTTTGGTCTAAAAATTTTTTTTCCCTCAATTTGATTGAAACGTAAATTTTCCCCGAGTGTAGCGATATATATTGCCGTGATGTCTTCCGCGAGAATCCGCGAGTCTTATTGTCTGATAAATTGTAAAAAAAAAACCAGTTAGTCGTCTTGTTACCGCTATCGATAATAATTATTAAAAAAGAATGAATTAAGTTTATACATAAAATGCGAATATAATGAAATAATTACGCTTATTGACATGCCTTCTTACGAGATTAGTGACGAAGTGGAAATCTGATGTTGTGGAGGTGTGTCCAGGGGGTCACGAGGTAGATGCGTGATCTCAGGAAATGATCTTGGGCTAAGAAACGTTGATCATAACAGTAAAAAGAAACGTTCACGAGGTGTAAAAAAAAGTATATTCGCAAATGTAATTTTTTAAATTCATTCTATTCAATTTTTTTTTACCTCTTTTAACACACTTTGTTGCAAAAATTTATCTTGATGAAATCGTGATGAATATTTATCATCGTGATTGTAAATCAAGATAAACATTTTCTATTTATCAAAATGCATTAAAAAAAAAATAGAAACTATATATTAAAATAAATTATTAATATTAATAAATTATTATTATTAATATTATTATTTTAATATTTTTTTTATTCTTGAAATTTTTAGTTCTATCACTCGGTCGTCTTAGTCTTAGTTCAATTACTTTTTGACTTAAATTTTAAATAGTAGAAATATGTTTTTTGTAAATTATTTATTATTATTTACTAAATAATAATCTTCGTATTTCATTCTTTCATTTATGCATAATTTTTATTTCTCAAGAACAATATAAATAATAAATAAATATTTAATTATTATTATTTTTCCATAGGAATTAAGATTTTTAAAATAGTTTCAAATTCAAACATTTTTGAAATTAAACAACTTATAAAAAATTGTTATAAAACATGAAGAAATCGATCACTCCGAGTCGAAGACTCGGAGCAATCGATATCTTCATGTTTTATAATAATTAACAAAAAAAATCATTAAAAAAAAATAAAAAAAAAAATAGAAAAAAATCATTATTTTATATTATAAAAAAATTGTTACTGTTGGTAACTTCTTCAAAATTATTTTTGCATCATTTTAATTCAATTATTATTTTCTAGAATTTTTAATTATTTTTCATGGAAATAATTCAATTTAAAAAAAAAAATATTTATTATTTATAAAAAAATGGAATTTTTGTTAAGAAATTTATAAAAAATTTGTAAATAATAATTGAATTCCTGTAAAATTTTTATTATTTATGAAAATAATTTACAGTTTTGCGTAGAATTTTTTTATTTATTTATTTATTTATTTACCATAATAAACGGGACGTGCCCTTTCGTACAAAAGTATTTTTTTTAAATAAGTAGATAGAATTCTTTTAAAAAATTTTATTAAAATAATAGATATTAAAATTCATTCAATTGAGAAAAATTTTTTAAATTAATTGAAATTTTGCAAAGAATTTTATTAAAATGCCTCAAAAATAATTGAATTTTCGGGAATAAATTTATTATTTATCGACATAATTGAATTCTTTCGAAAAAATATTTATGCACGTAAATAATTAAATTCTTAGGAAGAATTTTATTAATATCTAAAAGAATAATTGAATTATTTAAAAAAAAATTTAATTAAAATTGCATTTAAAATAATTGATTGCTTTCGAAAAATTTTATTAAAATATTTGAAAATAATTGAATTTCTTTGAAAGATTCTAATTTATTTTTTTAAATAATTGAATTCTTCCAAAGAATTTAAAAATAAATATTTTTTTAAATAATTGATTTTTTCGAGGAATTAAAATTAAATTTTTAAGAACAATTATTGCATTTTTTGAGCATTTCCTGTAGAATAATTGTATTAAAAATAATTTAAATCCTACGATGAATTTTATTATTTATGAAAATAATTGAATAGTTGCTAAGAATTTTATTAAAATTTTCAAAAATATTTGAATTCCTGAGGAGAATTTTATTATTTATGAAAATAATTGAATTATTGCGAAAAATTTTATTAAAATGTTTTAAAAGTATTTTATTTTTTTTAAATAGGTATATATGGATTTTTTTGAAAAATTTTATTAAAATAGTACCTATAGATATTAAAAATCATTCAATTGAGGACAATTTTTAAAAATTGTCCTTGAAATTTTGAATTGAAATTTTGCAAAGAATTTTTTTAAAATGCCTCAAAATAATTGAATTTTCGTGAAAAATTTTGTTATTTATCGACATAATTAAATTCTTTAGAAGAATTGTTTGTGTAAATAATTGAATTCTTGGGAAGAATTTTATTAAAATCTAACAGAATAATTGAATAATTAATGAAAAATTTAATTAAAATTTTATTTAAAATAATTGATTTGTCTCAAACAATTTTATTAAAATATTTGAAAATAATTGAATTCCTGTGAAAAATTCTAATATTTTTGTAAATAATTGAATTCTTTCAAAGAATTTAAAAAAAACATTATTATTTAAATAATTGATTTTTTCGAATAATTCAAATTAAATTTTTAAGAATAATTACATTTTTGAGTAATTCTCAAATTCCTGTAAAATTTTTTTAAAAATAATTAAAATCCTGCTACGAATTTTATTATTTATTATGAAAATAATTGAATAGTTGCTAAGAATTTTATTAAAATGTTTAAAAGTACCGAATTGAATTCCTGAGAAGTATTTTATTATTTATGAAAATAATCGAATTATTGCAAAAAAATTTGATTAAAATATGTAAAAATAAAATTGAATTTCTTTGAAAAATTTTATTATTATTGAAAATAATTAAATTCTTCATAAGAATTTTTGTAAACATTGTTTTAAATAATTAATGTTTTCGAAATATAATAAATATTATGAAAATTTTATTTTAAATAATTGAATTCTTGTGTAAAACTTTATTTGTGAAAATAATTGAATTTTTCGATTAATTAATTTAAAATAGTATTAAAAATAATTGAAATTCTTCGATGAGTATTACTATTTATGAAAATAATGGAATTATTGCGAAGAAATTTATAAAAAATTTGTAAATAATTGAATTCCTGTGAAATTTTTATTATTTATGAAAATAATTAAATGTTTGCTTACAGTTTTATTAATTTTTTTTTTAATTGATAAAAAAATAATAGAAAAAATAAATTTTTTAATAAATAATAATCAAACCGATTATTCGATATAACTTGGCAGCCGTTTTGTTATTATTATTACTATTATTATTATTATTATTATTATTATTTTTTTTTTTTTTTTTCTTATTACTATTATTATTATTATTAATTTTTTTTATTATTATTAAATTATCATTTTCATTATCATTATTAATAATGTTATTACTTATTGTAATTGCTTATTGTAATTACTTATTGTAATTACTTATTGTAATGCTCTTTCACTTGCTATGCAAAATAAAATTCCCCTTTCTGCTAAAAATCGTAAAAATAAATAAAATTTTAAAGATATTAAAATTCTTTTTTCTGTTTTTTTGTTGAAAAAAAAAAAATAAATCGTAAAATCTAGAGTGAACTTTTTAATAAAAACTGAAGTTTACGGACATCGTGACAGGAATTCGTTTACATTTATCGTTCGTGTGTCCAGTCACGTATTAACTATTTTAATTTAACTATAATTTCGAGTCGAACTTAAAATTATCATTTTATTTCTATGTAGCAAATTTATCTGAAATCCATTGTAATTAATTAGATTGTTCCCTTAAATGAATTAATTTTTTTTTATTTCGTCCTCACTGTGAAAGAAATTTATATTTAAAATCACCGCAATTTTTTGTTGATTCAACCAAATAAATGCTACATATCAATCATTTTTGTTTGATTCAACTAAAAATTTTCTTCAGTTGACCAAAATTTTTCTTCGATGCTGCAAAATTCAGTAATTTTTCTAGATAAATTTATTTTTGTTTACTTAAGTCAAATAAATATTTATTTAAATTAAACGAACAAGTAAATTATTTATTTGTTTAAAATAAAAATTTTATTTGACATAAATAGAACTTATGTTTGAACCAATTAAAAATTATTCGAAACAAATATAAAAAGTCTCGTTCGCTCTGAGTCAAATATATTTTTTTCTGAGAGTAGTATATTATTAATTATTTATTTGTTATTATTTATTATAATTATCATTATTGTTTCGTTCATTTCAACAATTTTTTAATTAATATTATCATTTATTTATTGTTTTATTATTATTATTATTTATTTATTTATTTATTTATTATTATTTTCTTTTTATTGTTTTATTTATTTGAAATCACATCAATTTTTTGTTGAATCAACCAAGTAAAGAATATGCATTATATTATATTATATTATTATTAATATATTATTTATTATCGATTTTGTTTAAGCGTTTAAATTAGTGTGTTAAAAATAGAGTATTCAGCGTTCAAACGAAATTGAATTTTCGCGCCATAAATATTTCGTGATGGGAAAGGCCAATGAGAGGTGTGGTTCGAAATTTTAGTATCGAAACTGGTCGACAGATGTCGAAAGTTTTTTTTCCCAAAGGTTAGTTGGCCTGCTGGGTGTATAAGAAGGCAGCAGTTCCCCTCAATCGTTACTCTGGTTTCCCTTCAACACACGTATAAATCTTTCGCCTTTTACTAAAGATTTCCGTGGAGGGGAACAAATGATGAGTCTATAAGACAATTTTTTTCCGTACCCGGCGAAAGCTGGGTCATAAACTAATCCAAACAAAATTTTTATTAATTCTTTTTTCAGTTAAATTAATAATTAATAAAATATTATTATATAATAATAAATTAATTAATAATAATAATAATAAATTAATTATTAATAATAATAATAATTAAAATTAAAGGTTCACCTTTAATATTTAATTACCCAATGATAAATTAATTTCCTTTAATTAATAATAATTAATATTTTTTATATTCTATTAATATAGTTAATATTATTATTATATTAATACTAATATTATTATAATATACAATGAAACAAAATTTTATTTGATTCAATTAAATATTTAATTGATAATAGTCAATTAATCGGTTATTTGAATCAAATAAATTTTTTTTTCAGTGTATTGTTAATTATAATAATATTGCAAACATAAATATAATATATTCAATTTATAAACTAATATATTTTTTAATTTGATCAATTTAATAATTATTAAATACGTAAAGTTTTTAGTTTGCTTATTTGAGTATCTTGAATTGCAATTAGTAATAATAATTTAATAATAAAACAAAAAATTAGTAAAGTTTTTAATTTTAGTTCACTATTGAACCAATAATAAGATTGTTAAAACAATAGAAAAAATATTGTTATATTTAGATATTTTGTTTGAGTGGAAAAATATAGGAAAAATTATAATAAATTTTTTTAGTTTAACAATAATAATGAAATATAATTAAAAATAGTATAGAAAAAATATTTTAATATTTAGACTTTTGGGATTATAGAAGAATTTTCCTCTTCTCTTAGATTCGTGATGCTGTATACTCAGTTTTGTTGGATCTTTCAATTGGGGTTTTGTTACAAATTGTAATAAAAGTAACAGGACGTTACGACAATTCCAATTTTCTTCCACGACCCCAAACTGCCTGCCCCACTGTCTCATTCCCGTGAATTATAGACTTTCCATCTGCTGATTTCGTAGATTTTATTCTTTCTTAATTTCACCGCAGCTGAAGTAGATTTGTTACTCTGGAACAAAAAAAATTGCTAACAGTATTTTTTCAATAAAAGGACATTAAATTTGTATATGAATTTATTAACGCCATTTACAAGAAATTATTTTATTTTTAAATGAGTCTAAAAGAAAAAATTGAATTTAGTACCGAAATTGACTTGTGGCGCTCTCGGACGTGTTTCGCGTAACTTGTGTATCGAATTTTTGGTGTCGTGCGCAATTCTCATCTAAATATGCGGTTATTTGTGTTTTTACGTATTTATTTTACGTTATTACCTTTTTAGCGTATTTTTGGCGTTTACTCTATTTTTAACGTAGTTTTGCGAACGTTATCGATCTCTTTTGGATAGACACTGGGCTTTTTCATTATCACGGTACTTGGAAAGCGCAAAATCGTATAAATAAAAATCGAATGTGAAATTGCAAAAAAAAATTTTTTTGCAATGATCATTTTTTTTTGCAATGGAAAGGGTAAAAAATAAGATTGAAAGGCCCCGGAGGGATTCGAACCCTCGATCTCCTGTTTACTAGACAGGCGCTTTAACCAACTAAGCCACGGCGCCAAGCAATATTAGCTTTTCTTCATATCCCCAGAAAAAGTTAGAGACCCTATCGCAACGTTCCTTATCGACCTTGAACGATAACGTAGAACTCCAAAAATCACCTCCAGAATTTCCAGCGAGCGATATAATAAAAAATAGAGCGTCGATTCTTGAAAACTTCTCGTCCCTTCTTTCTGGATTCGTTTACCTACCACCAATCAGGTCAATTTTTTTTTTTGAAAGGAACTTAAATGGGTTCAAAGTTGACCCTTATTAAGAAAGGTGCTTTTGTTAAATTTTAAAAGGGTTCGTTTTTAATCTGTGGCAACTGCTACAGGTATATGATCCCTTTTCGATTGAATTGCGAAAATTTCCCCAATGGCTACGGGGGGGAAGGGAGGATTGAATTTCCTGCGTACAGGTCAGTTTCTGGCTACAGGAACTTTTCCCTGATTTTCCAGACAAAATTTTGATTTTTTCCCTGATAATAAAGAATTCTTTGATTCACTCTCTAAAAATTATTAGATACTCAAGAGAATGTTCTATTTACCTACGAATTTCTTTAATTTTATAATTATTTGAAAACATCAATAACTTCTTTTTTAAATAAATATTTAAAAATTATTATATTTCTATTAATTTATTCATTATTAATTTATAAATTAATATTATTAATTTATTATTTATTAATTTTTCTATTAATAATTAAAGAATTAAAATTCTTCAAATGATGCAAAATTCAAATTTTTTTCAAATTAAATGACTTAATAAAAATTGTTATTATATAAAACATGACCGAGTGATAAAATTATTATCAACTCAATTATTATTATCAAGAATTTTTAACTAAAATTCTTCACATTCTTCTTCAAATCGATTATTTTTAATAATTTCCGAAAAAGTTCTTTGATAATTTTCAAATCCATTTGTTTGCAATATTCAATTTTACGAAAGTTCAATTATTCGCAAATTCTTCAATTAAATATATATTAGAAAATAAAAATTCAAATAATATAAAAAAAATTCAATTAAACTTTTTCAAAAAAATTAATTTCAGAATTTTTTTATTTCTAAAAATTCACGCTTCAATGCTTTTAATATTCAATTTATAATCTAAAATTTTAACTGAAATAGATTTTTAAATCAATTTTTATTAGAAAATTCTACGAGAATTTAATTATTGAAATACAAACAAAACAATTTATTGAACAATTGAATGTTTCTTAAAATTGAATAACTCATGAAGAATTTTATAAACAAAATTTTAAATAATTGAATTCTTTCAACGAATTTTAATAAAATTTTTAAGAATAATTAAATTTTTCGAGACATTTGATTAAAATTGTATTTTTAAAAATTGAAATTCTGCGATGAGTTTTATTATTTATGAAAGTAATTGTATTTCTAAGAAGAATTTTATTATTTTTTTAAAAACATTTAATTTTTGAGATGAATATTTTTGAAAATAATTGAATTTCTGCATGATAAATTGTAACTTTCCAAAATTTAAATTTTTTTTCGTATTTTTAACTAAAATTCTTCCATAAATGCATTATTTTTCATAATTTATAAAAAAAAATGTTCTGCTTTGAGAATTTTTAAATCCATTTGTTTATAATTCAATTTTACAAAATTTCAATTATTCGTAAATTTTTCAATGAAATATACATTAGAAAATGAAAACTACAAACAATTTCAAAAAAAAAAATCCACAATTAAACTTTTTAATTAAAATTAAAAAGTTTTATTTTAAGTTTTTTTTTAATAAATTTCACAAAATTGTTAATTAAAAATATAAAAAATTCAGATTTGCAATGATTTTAATTCGAAACCTTTTCAAAATACAATTATTTCTTAAAATTCACGCTATGTTGCTTTTAATATTCAATTATAATCTAAAATTTTAACTGAAATCCATTTTTAAATCAATTTTTATTAGAAAATCCCACTTGAATTCAATTATTTAAATACAAAAAACAATTTATTGAATAATTGCAATTAAAAAAACTCAAAAGAATTTTTAAAAAAATTCTACTAACAGAATTGTTAGTTGAAATTTTGAAAAATTCAGATTTTCAAAGATTTTAATTTGAAACCTTTTCAAAATTAAATTATTTCCAAAAATTCGTGCTATAATGCTTTTAATATTCAATTATTATCTAAAATTCATTTTTAAATCAATTTTTATTAGAAAATTTTACGAGAATTCAATTATTTAAATAAAAAACTAAAAATTTTATTGAATAATTGAATTCTTTCGACGAATTTCAATAAAATTTTTAAGAATAATTACATTTTTCGAGGAATTCGATTAAAATTGTATTAAAAATAATTGAAATTCTTGAAATTCTTATTATTTATAAAAGTAATTGTATTTCTAATTTCTAAAATATTAAAAATAATTGAATTTCTGTAATTATTTCCAACTTCTCCAAAATTCATTTTTTTCTAGTGTTTTTAACTAAAGTTTTTCTTTAATTATTATTAAAAAATTTTAACTGAAATTCATTTTTAAATCAAATTTTATTAGAAAATTCAACGAGAATTCAATTATTTAAATAAAAAAATAAATAATTTATTGAATAATTGAATGTTTCTTAAAACTGAATTAAATTGAATTGAAAATTTTTATTGTTTATTCAAATAGTTTAATTATTGCGAAGAAATATATAAAAAGTTTATAAATAATTGTATTCCTGTGAAATTTTTATTATTTATGAAAATAATTAAATTTTTGTTTAGATTCTTATTAAAATCGTTTTTAAATAATTGAATTCTTTAGAAAGGCATTGAATTGAGGAAAATTTTCGAAAATAATTGAAATTTTGCCAAAAATTGTATTAAAATTTTAAAAAATAATTTAACTTCGGAGAAGAATTTTATTATTTATAAAGATAATTGAAATTTTAACTTGAATTTTTTGAAATCATTAAATTGAGGAAAAGTTTTGAAAATAATTAAAATTTTGTCAAGAATTTTATTAAAATTGTTGAAAGTAATTGAATTTCGGAGAATTTTTTAACACAATTGAATTTTTGCGAAGAATTTTATTTTTAAAGTAATTGAATTTCTGGAATTATTTCTAACTTCTCCAAACTTCAATTTTCTATAGTGTTTTTAACTAAAATTATTCTATAAATCCAGTATTTTTAATAATTATTTAAATATATATATTAAAAAATTTAATTTATTTCAGAAGAATTTGAATTATTAAAATTTTTCAAAAATCTAAGTCTTTCTAATTAAATTCATTCAAAATTTAAATTTTATCAAATTTCAAATTAAAACCTTTTGAAGTTCATCTATATTTATGAAAATTGCAAACGCAACTCATTTAGAATTCAATTAATTTTGAAATATTTAAAATTTTAAATATTTAAAATAAAAATCCTTATATGATTTCAATTAAAATTTATTATTTTGTAATAAAACTTTTTTGGTTGGAGAATTTTTCCAATTTTATGAAAATACAATAGAATTTTTTTTTCTGTTTCATAATATCAGTAATATCACTAACATTTGAAATTCAAAAAGAATTTACACAGTTTATATAAAAAGAATCGTACTCCGCTTAAACATAATATTACATTGTGAATTAAATTTTTCTTCCTCCCACCATTATATAAAAAAAAATTAAACAGAGTGTCGGTTAAAGAAAATCTGACCATGACAGTTGTCACGTTCAAGGATAGAGTTTTTTTTCCAGTAACTTGAGGAATTGTAAATTGAAAATTAAAGAAGAATAACTTGAGATTTATATATAAATTAATATAATTTCTCTTAAAAAATGTCAGATTTTTATTATCAAAGATTATTTTTTATTATTACTCTAAAGAAGAATGTTAAATTTAATTCTCCAAAGGATGTAAAATTACTTCTTAAAAATGTAATTATATTTTATTATTACTTCTGAAAAAATATTATCAAATCTATTGTAATTTATAATGTTGAATTATGAATTACAATTTGATTACGCGAATTCTGTATTATTTCAATATGCTTTTTTTTATTACTATCGTTTCTTCATAAAGGAAGTATTTCATTCATTTAATACAGTAATTGTTTTAATGTTTTTTTTCTTTATTTTTAATTATTTTTTTCTTATGAAGTGACTGAGAGATTTCATGTTATATATGCAAATAAAATTGGTACAATGGAAAACCTACAATTTATTTCTCATTAATATCAATTTTTTTTTTTTTTTTGATGAGAAGAAAATTGCCTTTTTTGTATTCGGATTTCACGCATCTGTTGCAGATATCTGTTCACTGTATAAATAATAAGAGATTTTTATGTTAAACAATTATTGGTTATAAAATTATTTTATTGTTGGAGATATACTCGATTTTAAAAGAAGTTTAAAAAAAACTCGTCTGCTTAAGAAAAACGTGGCATTTATTTTGAATATTTATTTTTAATTATAATAATTTATAATTGAATTGAACAAATTAAAAATTTTATGGTATAAAATATAAAATGAAAACAATTTTTCTTCTCTGAAATGTTAATAATATTTTTATTTTATTGTAAAATTAAGTAAATAATATTAATATGTAATAAAATGGATATAATAAAAAAAGTTAATGGAAATAATAAATAAAAGGAAGAACTAAAAGATAGAATGGAACTGAATGCACAAAAATTTTAGAGTCGTTATTATTTTTTTCAACTAAAAATTCTTGAATTAATTCCGCAAATAAAGTTTCGTGATGTAAAAAATTGGGTTCGTCCGGGATTTGAACCCGGGACCTCTCGCACCCTAAGCGAGAATCATACCCCTAGACCAACGAACCGTTATACTTTCAGCGCAACGTTATTTTCTGACATAAAATTTCTTTTTATTTTAAAGGCAATGAAATGACGTCAAAGAGAAATGCTTCTGTCGAAACCTGTTCTCAACACTCTTGCATATACATTTTTTGTCTTGTGAAAAATTTCTTTTATTTTCAATTTTAATGAAATTTGACTTTAATAATTATAACAAAGAACTTAGAATCTTTTTTTAACAAAGATTCACAATTAAAATTTCTAATTATAATATAATTAGTAGCTAATTATTTATTAGCCAATTATTAATTATAAATAGCAGAGGAGAGAATTTTTTTCAGGTAAAATTAATAATTAATTAATTTATTAATAGAAGATCAAAAAAATAATAAATTTATGGTGTTTCTGCTTTCAGGTTGCCGAACAACTGAAGGAACCGTGAGTAAATTTTAATTTTCTAATTTTAGGAATAAGTTATTTTATTTTATAAAATGAAACTAAAAACAATGGTAAACAATTAAATGAATAAAAAAATAATTTTGCAAATTGAGTAAAAATAAAAAAAAAATGGGCTCGTCCGGGATTTGAACCCGGGACCTCTCGCACCCAAAGCGAGAATCATACCCCTAGACCAACGAGCCGTTGTGTCTGAGAAATCCTAAAAGCGCGACGGCAGCGGACGAATAAATTCTGATGCTTTATAATCTTGTTTACGTAAGAAAAATTCAATGAGTACAGTTCTTGTCGAAAGTAAATCGTTCAATTAATTTATTTTATTTCTGTTCTTTCAAATTTAAATACTTTTTCTTCTTTAAATTTTAAATTACACTTTATAAATTGACTATTACTTACATTTATTTATTTCATTTTATTTTTTCATTTTCTATTTAACTATTTTATTTTTCTGTTATATTTACGTATATTTTATAAAAAGTTTCAAACATTTACGTATGTGCAACTAGAGAAAAATTTAATTTTATATCGAAGAAAGTTATATTTCAATTACAATAATTTAATTTGAACTGAAGAAAATTTATTTGAATCAAATAAAATTTATTTGCTCTAAAAGAAACTTATTTGAACCAAACAACATTTATTTGAACTTAACAAATTTAATTGAACCAAATAAAATTTATTCGCACAGAAAACAACTATTTGAACTAAACAAATATTTACTTGAACCAAACAACATTTATTTGAACTTAACAAAATTTAATTGAACCAAAAAAAAATGTAATTGAAGCAAATAAAATTTATTTGCACTGAAAAACACTTATTTGAACAAAACAACATTTACTTGAACTGAACAAAATTTAATTCAAAAAAAAAAAATTTATTTGCACTAAAAATCACCTATTTGAACTAAACAAATATTTATTTGAACCAAACATTTATTTAAATTGAACAAAATTAATAAAACCGAAAAAAATTAATTTGAACCAAGAAAAATTTAATTGAACTAAATAAGATTCATTTGTACTGAAAAAAAACTTATTTGAACAAAAAAAAATTTATTTGCACTGTGAAAATCTTATGTTTGAAGTAAAAAAATATTTATTTGAACCAAACATAATTTATTTGAACTGAAAAACACTTTTTGAACTAAACAAATATTTATTTGAACTAAACAACATTTATTTGAACTTAACAAAATTTAATTTAACCAAATAAAATTTATTTGCACTAAAAATTACTTATTTGGACTAAACAAATATTTATTTGAACCAAACAACAATTATTTGAACTAAAGAACTCTTATTTTTGAACTAAACGAATATTTATTTGAACTGCACAAAAATTAATTTGAACCAAACAAATTTAATTGAACTAAATAAAATTGATTTGCAATGAAAAAAACTTATTTGAACAAACAAAATTTTTTTGCAATGAAGAAAACTTATTTGAAGTAAACAAATATTTATTTGAACCAAACATAATTTATTTGAACTGAAAAACACTTTTTGAACTTAACAAATATTTATTTGAACGAAACAACATTTATTTGAACTGAAAAACATTTCTTTGAACTAAACAAATATTTCTTTGAACCAAACAACATTTATTTGAACTGAACAAAATTTAATTGCACTGAAAAACACCTCTTTGAACTAAACAATTATTTATTAGAACCAAACAACATTTATTTGAACTGAAAAAAATTTATTTGCACTGAAAAAAACTTATTTGCAGTGAAAAACACTTTTTTGAACTAAACAAAAATTTATTTGAACGAAAAATAATTTGTTTAAAGGAATTTAAAATTTATATCATCCAAATCAAATTTATTTGAACTAAACTAATATTTATTTGAGGAAATTTAAAATTTTTTTGAACCAAATACAATTTACTTGGACTAAATAAATATTTATTTGAGCCAATTAAAATTTATTTGAACTGAACAAAATTGTTTTGAACCAAATAAAATTTATTTGAACTAATTAAAATTTATTTTAACAAAATAAAGTGTATTTTAAGCAAAGAAAATTTATTTTGAACCAAATAAATTTTTTCTGCAGGAAATGAAAAATTTAGTTGGCTTTGAATCAAAAATATCTCCTCTGGATGTAATTTGTTTAAATAATTCCAATAATGCATATTGTTTTTCTTAATTTTTTTTACTAATTCCGTTTAGTACTTTTACTAACTAAAGAAAAAATTAAATTGCAAAAAAAATTGCCAAAGGTAAAAAAATGGGCTCGTCCGGGATTTGAACCCGGGACCTCTCGCACCCAAAGCGAGAATCATACCCCTAGACCAACGAGCCGTTATATTTATTAAAATCCGCTCGAAAAGATCTGTAGAAAAAGATTATTTTAATTTGTGTCATTTTGCTTACGAAACATTAGTTACAATACACATCAATACAAAAATTTATTCCTTTCACGTCACGTCTTCATAGTCTTATTAATTTTTTTATTCATCTCTGTAGATGTAATATAAATATTAGTTAATTTTTTCTTTGCTGGAAAAAAATAGGAAAGGAAAAATAGCAAATAAAAAAAAAATTGCTAAAGTTAAAAAAGTGGGCTCGTCCGGGATTTGAACCCGGGACCTCTCGCACCCAAAGCGAGAATCATACCCCTAGACCAACGAGCCGTTATACTTAAGAAAATCCACTCGAAAAGATCTGTTGAAAAAAAATCGTTTTATTTATGTCATTTCACTTACGAAACTTTACTTTACAACACACACACAGACACAAACGTTTATTCCGTTATTCCTTTCACGTGACGTTTTACTGAAAACCGCTGCTTCGGCTTTTTTTATGTATATATAGTTATAATATGCGTTTTCAGAGTCTTATTAATGTTTTATTCATCTTGACAGTTGTAATACAGACAATATTTGTTAATTGCATTATGATGTGGATATTAGATAATGAGATAATCTGCTGTCAAATTACTGCAATGATTTTGTCATTATTCACAAGTAAGGAGAGTAATTTTATGATTTCTTTGAAATGATTGTATCATTAAGTCACAAATATGGTTCATTGAGACGATATTATTTTTATTTTTTTTTTGTATATTTACTCAACTGTAGTCCACTATAAAAAATAGTTTTCACAAATAGTCTACTAATATTAGTGGACTATTTGTGAAAAGTATTTAATACGTGAAGACAATTCTTCTCAGAATACACTGGGTAATTTTTTCTTCTTCTTATCCGGAAATTAATCATTGATCGAGAGAGTGACAATGACCTCGAACATGTAAGAGCATTATTGTGAATTGTTCATTGACCCAGAAATATTCTTTTTTGAACAGTTGGGATATTTACGTAAAATTGAGACTCGTAAAATTTAAATGCGATTTAAAAAGCGATTTTTGTATTGAATGAACAATGTTATCAATAGTTTTTCTAAATTTATCAAATTGAGACAAAAAACATATCAAAATTGTTGCGATGCAACAATTTTGATATGCTTTTTGTCTCAATTTGATAAACTTACAAAAACTTGATTTTTAAGTGGAATGTTGAAAACCTGCACAACAGGTAAGTAAGTATTTGCGATATTTTTACAGATTAAAAAGATATCAACAATTGTTGATAATATCATGTACTGTTACTTATAAGTTAACTAAAAACCATTATTTTTAACATAAATAATGGGATTATTTAATAAATATTTAAATAATCATGTTAGTGATTATGATAGCAACAGCAACAACCAACAATATTAGTTAAAGCCATTGTTAGTTATCAACGTTAATAGTTACTTTTATAAATTTTGTTGTCGACAAAGAATACGTACTGTTACTAATAATGGTAAGTATTAGCACTGGTAATAATTTTGACGCAACTAAATAATTGGTTGATGTTTGTTGAGCAAAACTTTTATGAAGATAACTACAGGTTGTCTGCATAAAAATTTTGGTAACACAAATATTATTAGCGAATCTTTTATGGTTATTGATGTTTTTTTAGTGCAGTAACCAACAGTGACTTGATAACAATATTACCAACTCTTTTTGATATAAAAGTAATAAACATTGTTACCAAAAATGGTTTAGAATCGAAAATTGTTGGTAGTGCAAATCATTTACACGGTAATTTTTTATGGTAGCAAATATTTTTTAGAGTCACTCTTTAGTGCTCTTTAGTGCTGTAAATATAATGATTGGTACTACTACTGGTAACTGATAATATTATGGTTGCTACCAATTTTTTTTTGTTAATGCTGGTTGCATATCGAATCTGACTTTTGATGTTACAAGTTGCTACTAATGGTTGCTGCTATTATTGGTTCAAATTATTATTAGTTACTGCTAATTCTATGGTTGCTACTAATACTGGTTGCTACCAATAACGTTTGTCACCAATAATGTTTGGTAGTTACAGATTTCAATTGTTATACCGATTTTAATCGTTTCTTATTGTCAGCAACCATTATTAGTATAATGATGATTGTAGAAGACTATATCAATGCAAATAACTAGTAATGATTGTTCACCATTGTACACAACAATTATTATTAATCATTGGTAATTATTTTATAGCTAATTATCATTGATCTCGTCATTGATGGTAGCAAAAATTAATGGCAGTAAAATTATTGGTACCAAAATTAATAATAGCTAAAACTAATGGTACCAACAGTAACAGTAGGAAAAATTGGTGGTAGCAAAAATTAATAGCATCATATTTAATGGTAGGGGAACATAGTCTAGGTCGGCCACCTTTTTGACTTTTGTTTATAACTTTTTTTTAAAAATGAATTTGGACAATTGAAGTATATGGTTGGAAAGTCCTGTTTAATAGGAACATTTTTTCTGTACAAAGTAAATTGACAGGTTTAAAAATGAAAAAGTTATAAAGATTTAAAAAAAAAAAAATTTGTAGTCCAGGTTGGCCATTACAGTCAAGGTCGGCCATGTTTAAAATTCAAAGGGCATTAATCGTTAAAAAATAAAATAACATGTTTGGAGTTACGGAAAATTGATTCTTTATTGTTTACAGTTTGTAACTTAATGAAATAACAAAATAATAACAATAAACAATATAAAAAAATAAATATAAATAAAAAAAAGTTTTGCACTAAAATATTAATAAAATTAAATAAAAATATTAATAAGATGATCAATTATATTATGAGTTATACAGAATTGCAGTTTTTGCAAATGAAGTAGCTCGTCCTCAACTTTGCGCATTTTAAACACATAGTGGCCGACCTTGACAGTAAGTAACATTACCGAATTGTTGTAACCATAAAGAAATACGTTTCGGGATTCGATTTTTTACTTTGTTTTCCTTTCAACCATGAGTCCCACAAATTTTCTGCATACTTGCCTTGACGATTCAATTTGTTTTTTATCTTTTATTAATGGTTTTTCACATTATGCACAAAACTTTTTTTGAGCTTTTTTTGTACCGACGTCACAGAAAACACAATTTTCGATTTTCCGAAAATGTAATTGAACAAAAAGTTAGGTTTCACTAAGACAAGCTTCGACAAAAATGCGCGTAGGTGGCGCTAGTGAACTTGACAAAAAAACGCGAGTGGCCTACCTAGACAGTAGGCCAACCTTGACTACATTCCCCTACCAAAATTAATAGTAGTTAAAATGAATGGTACCAAAGGTAACAGTAGGAAAAATGAATGGCAGCAAAGATAATAGCTAAAATTAATAGTAGCAAAAATTAATAGCATCAAAATTAATGATACCAAAATTAATATAGTAGCTAAAATTAATGGTACCAAAGGTAACATTAGGAAAAATTGATGGTAGCAAAAATTAATAGCATCAAAATTAATGGTACCAAAATTAATAGTGGCTAAAATTAATGGTGCCAAAAGTAACAGTAGGAAAAATTGATGGTAGCAAAAATTAATAGCAACAAAATTAATGGTACCAAAATTAATAGTAGTTAAAATGAATGGTACCAAAGGTAACAGTAGGAAAAATGAATGGCAGCAAAGATAATAGCTAAAATTAATAGTAGCAAAAATTAATAGCATCAAAATTAATGGTACCAAAATTAATATAGTAGCTAAAATTAATGGTACCAAAATTAATAGTAGCTAAATTTAATGGTACCAAAAGTAACAGCAGGAAAAATTGATGAGAGCAAAAATTAATAGCATCAAAATTTATAGTAGCTAAAATTAATGGTACCAAAAGTAACAGTAGGAAAAATTAATGGCAGCAAAATTAATGGTACCAAAATTAATAGTAGCTAAAATTAATGGTACCAAAAGTAACAGTAATTTTGGTAAATGTACAAATATTGCTGCATACTAATGATTACAGTCACCAATGTTATAAATATTCCCAGCAGTAACCATTTTTGGCAACTATTAGCAATGTCGACAAACATGAATGGACATCATGATAACAATTTTATTTACTCTTTTCAACATTTATTTTAAAGTTTCACGATCTAAAAATAGTTGATGTTTAATAATACCAGTGATTAATGATCTTTTTTCCCCCTTTTTTGTTGCATATTTAAAAAAATGTGTATTATTTAATAAAAATTGACTAAAAAGAGCGGGAAAATTGTAATGGAGACACACTCGCATATGAAGGCTGATGTTCGATTTACCTGTTTTATCTGAATAATTGCACAGTGCACTGAGGATGAATAATTTTTATTTCCCGTTGTTGGAAAAATAAATTCAAATTAACATAACGAATTGTCGATAGATTGCGAAATATGGTAGCTTATATATTGGAGGGGCCGAAAAAATCTTTGTTTTCCGCTCTTGTCTAGATTTTTTTCAAGGTCGACTTTGTGACGATAAATATATATAATAAAAGATAGAAGATGAATGTACCAACAAGTAGGGGATATATAAAGGAAAGGGTTGCATGCTGTGGAATTACATTGTTACTTCTGCTCTACTCATATCCTAATGTGAACGAAATATTTTTTCTTTTTTTTTTTCTTTCATTGTCTTCATTCATTTCCGTATTTTGCCTTTGGTTTTGTTCTCTTACGCGTGTTTGTGAGAAATATTTCCAAAAGTTTCATTTTTAATAACGGATTTGGTGAGTTTTTGGTCACTTTTATTTTTTTAGAATTAATTAATGAATTTTGATTATTTGTGTTTGATGAAGGGGGAATTTTGATAATTAGTGCCGGACAAGAAAGTTTTTAATTCAAAGCTTCCTCATGAAGAAGCAAAATGAAGTAAAAAATAAAATTTTTATTGAAAAAATGAGTATTGGATAAAATAAATATTAAAAAAAAATAAATATTAGGAAAAATTGAATATTAAAAAAAAATTAATACTGCAAAAATTATTATTAACAATTATTTTATTGCGAAAATTAATATTACAGAAATTAATATTACGAAAATTAATATCACAGAAATTAATATTACAAAAATTAATAAAAAGAAAATTAATAAAAAGAAAATTAATAAAAATAAATATTAATTACAATGAATAAAATTATATAAATGAATAAATTAATTAATGTGAGATAAAAGAGAAATTAAATGAAAGAGAAAAAATTTAATAAATTATAGTTGGCAGGCGTTAACAATCAGTAAAATGTTAATATTTATCGATTTGTTTTCTAGCGAATATCACAATTTAAATGAGAAAATAAAGAAATAATTGATCGTCATGTAATAATAGAATTAGAATTTTTTCTTTGCAAAAAGAAAAAAATTATTATTATTATTATTATTATTATTATTATTATTATTTTAAAGAGAATCGTATATTTATTGTACGGGTATTATTATCATAATAATGGTAATATTTGAAATTTGATTATGATTCCTAGTGAAAGTAGGAGAAAGTTTTCTATGAATTCGCATTAAATTTCCCGTCGCAATCATCTTCCAGAAAGAATCACATTAATCATTGAAATGCAAAAGTAAAACATTTTTTTTATTTTGTTAATTTTGTAGGATCAAAAAATTTGGCAAATGTGGAAGAAGAATTTATTTATTAATAATTATTGATTAATTTTGTTTAACAATTAATTAATTTTGGAAAATATTTTTGAATATTTTTTTTTAAAATATTTTTTTATTAATTTTTTTTGAACAATTATTAATTTTTTCTACAAATCATTAATTAATTTTTTTATCGAAAAATTTGGTATAAACATGGAAATAGAATTAATTAATTTATTTTATTTATTAATTAATTATTGGTTGACTTTTTCAACAACTAGTTTTTTAATATATTTTTTAACAGTTATGATTTTCTTTACCACTTATTAATTTTTTTCGCAAATTGTTAATTAATTTTTTGATCAAAAAATGTTTGCAAATAAGAAAGAGGAATTTTTTAACAACTATTAATTATTTTCACAAATTGTTAATTAATTTTTGGATCAAAAAATTTTTGCAAATATGGAAGAGGAATTTTTTAACAACTATTAATTTTTTTCACAAATTATTTATTAATTATTGGATCGAAAAATTTGGCAAAATATGAAAGAGGGATTAATTAATTCATTTACTTATTATTATTAATTATTGATTAATTTTTTTTAACAATTAATTACTTTTTTAACATATTTTTTAATTATTATTGATTTTTTCACCATTTATTATGTTTTTACAAATTATTCTTTAATATTTTTAACGATACATATTTTTTTTAAGAATTGCTTCTTTTTTGTAACATATTTATTTCTTAAAAATTATTACTTAACAATTATTAGTTAATTTTTTACTGATTATTAAATAATTAGTTGAAAAATTGTTAATTAATTTCTTTAATAATTATTTATTAATTTTTTGTACAAATTATTAATTTGTTTAAGAAGAATTAATTAATTTTTTTAACAACTACATAATTTTTAAATTCAATTTAATTGACAGTTTCGAAAATAAATATTTTTGAAAATTATAAGGAGTCGATTTGAACGATTTTCGGATAAAATTAGTTTGTTAGTTAATATTTAAATTGTCGGTTAATTAAGTTATAGGAAATTATTATTACATTGAAAAATATTTTATTTTATTCAAATTACCGATTAGTTATCTATTTTCAAATAAATATTCACCTGAATGGAATAATTTTTATTTAAATCAATTAAATTGAATTTACTTCAAATACTGAAGTTATTGGTTCGCAAATGGAATTTATTTGATTTTAATAAAAATTATTTGATTCAATTAAATATTTGTTTGATTCAAGGAAATATTTGTTTCAAGTACTTTTTTATTTGATTCAAGCAAATATTTACTTTATTCAAGCAAATATTTATTTGATTCAAGCAAATATTTATTTGATTTAAGGAAATATTTGTTTTAAGTGGTTTTTTTTATTTAATTCAAGCAAATAATTGTTTCAAGTACTTTTTTATTTGATTCAAGCAAATATTTGTTTCAAGTACTTTTTTATTTGATTCAAGCAAATATTTGTTTCAAATACTTTTTTATTTGATTCAAGCAAATATTTACTTTATTCAAGCAAATATTTATTTGTTTCTAGTAATTTTTCAATTTGATTCAAGAAAATATTTGTTTGAAGTAGTTTTTTATTTGTTTCAAGTAGATATTTATTTGACTCCAGCAAATATTTATTTGATTCAAGCAAATATTTATTTGATTCAACCAAATATTTATTTGACAATAGCAAAATGATCGATTATTAAAATTAAGTAAATTTCTCATCCAGTACAACTTTTGTAAAAAAAAAAAGAGTTTAACATAAATTATATAATTCTCTGACTTTAAAAAAAAAAAAATCTTGAATTAGATTAGAAATAGAAAAAGTGCGGTAAACATTAATAACAATTTGAAAATGTTTATGCAATTAATCGGCTAGACCTCTCTTTGTCTCTCGTATAATAATTGGCAAAATCCATAACATCTCATGAATATTTATTTTATTTATTAGTGAATAATGCTTCTGGAATCAACAAGTCTTCCGTTATAGTATATGTTCATTAGTTAAAACTGATAATTTTCTTTCACGTAATCATTTTAGAAAAAATGAGGATAGTCATCAGTTTAATTAACATAATGAGATTATTTTTTCTCTTTTCAAAATTCTTCCTTTTTAAAAAAAAAATAATCATTCCCATGACAATTTTATCGCCATTTTGGCTTTTTTTTTATTAATTTTATTAAAATTTCAATCAAAAAAGCCAAGATGGTTGTTTTTTATTTCAATTTGAATAAAAAAAAAGCCAAAATGGTTTTTTTATTTCAATTTCAATTAAAATAAAACCATTTTGAAAAAAGCCAAAAATGGCTTTTTTTATTTCAATTTCAATAAAAAAAACATTTTTGCTTTTTGATAAAATTGTCTCGTGTTAAAAAAAATTTTTCTTTGGAGAAAATGGCTTTTTTCTATTAAAATTTGACAAAAATTAAAATTAAAAAAAAAATTTTCAGACATTTTCCTTAAGCAATGGACGATCAGGAGTTTCGTGAGTTTGCCAAAGCCATGGTCGATTATATTGCCGACTATAATGAAAATTTGCGAGAGAGAAATGTATTGCCAAAAGTAGAGCCAGGATATTTGAGTGAAATGATACCAAATGAAGCGCCACGTAGAGCAGAATCCTGGCAGGATGTTCTCAAGGATGTTGAACGTGTCATTATGCCTGGTGTAATTACATTAATTTATTTACCTGCTTCTTCTAATTGCTTTATTGATTTTTATATCATTTTAATTAATCCGTATGCAATTTATTTTTAAAACGTACGTAAACGTAACTCAGTAAAGTTACTATAATTATTATTAATGGAGGAAAAAAAAATTGTGAGCAATGTAGAAAAAATTATTTTTAATAATTATTCTTTTCTTCAAAATATTATTCCCTTGTTATTAATTTATTATATAGTTTTTTTTTTTTTCTTGAAAAAGAATGGAAAAAAATAATTTTTTTTCCGCAATAGATTACACATTGGAATTCGCCGCGATTTCACGCTTATTATCCAACCGCAAATTCATATCCTGGAATTGTTGGAGAAATGTTGAGTGCAGGTATTGGTTGCATTGGATTTTCCTGGATTTCATCGCCGGCTTGTACGGAACTCGAAGTGATTACAATGAATTGGTTGGGGAAATTATTGGGTTTACCTGAGGAATATTTAAATTCTAGTGAAGGTCCAGGTGGCGGTGTCATTCAGGTAATTAAAAATCAATAAAATTACTTTTGTCTAATTTGCTTTTAACTTGGACGAAATATTTTCCAAGTCGAAATATTTTCCATCGAAAACATTCTGTCGAAAAAATTCTTCTTCTCTTTTATAAAAATATTTCCCACTTTGAAAATTCATTTTGTTTTTGAAATTTCATTTTACACTGAGAAAAAAATTTATTTGATTCAAATAACCGATTATTTATTATCAAATAAATATTTACTTTGTATCAAATAATTTTTAATTTTTTTGAATTAAATTCAATATTATTTTAATTAATATTTTATAATATTATTAATAAAAATAATACAAAAATTTAAATACTGAAATTATTGGCTAAAATTCAAATTATTGATTCAAATTTATTTGATTAAAATAACAATTATTTGATTCCAATAAATATTTATTTAATAATAAATAATCGGTTATTTGAATCAAATCAATTTTTTTTCAGCGTATTTGAAACAATTTTTCAAGTTTGTTGAATTCGTATTAAAGGACTTCTTTCTTAAAAATTGTCAAAATTGGTATAAAGAAATTAAAAAAAAATATAAATATAAAAAATAATAATAGTAATAATAATTAATAAGTAAAAAAATAATAAAGTAGTAAAATTTGTAAAATAGTTGTAAAAAATAA
Organism: Leptopilina heterotoma; assembly: GCF_015476425.1. NCBI lineage: Eukaryota > Metazoa > Arthropoda > Insecta > Hymenoptera > Figitidae > Leptopilina > Leptopilina heterotoma. The sequence goes on from NW_025111114.1 coordinate 2,204,869, forward strand.
ATTAACAATAATAATAAATAATTGAATAATAATTGAACTAAATTAAATACCATAATTTGGATCCAAATAATAGAAATTATAATAAATAAAGAAAATAATAAGAGTAAAAATAATATAATAGTATAATAGTAAAAAAAAGTTGTAAAAAATAAAATATGAACAATAATAAAAATAAATATAAATAATAATATAAATAAATATAAAATAAATGAATAATAATTGAACAAAATTAATACCAAAATTTGGATTAAATTATGATTAGATCCAAATAATGTCAACAATTTGTCGCAATTTAATACTTCAAACATGGATTTTGTAATTTATTTTATGTAATTTATTTTTTGTAAATTTTTTTTGTAATTTTTGTAATTTTTTGTAATTTTTTGTAATTTTTTGTAATTTGTTTATTTATTTAATACACTGAATATTGTATATATTAAATATAAATAAAAAATGCTAATTAATTGAAAATTAAGCTAATTGATTAATTATGTTTAATTTGAAGGAAAATAATGTTTGTTTTTTAACAATACCGCGCATTGTTTACAATATAAGAATAAAAAAAAGTTGTTTAATTATCCAATAAATTTTTACTATAAAAAAAAAGAAATTAAATTTACAAATAAAATTTTTAAAAAAGTCTTAAAGAAACGAGTGTTGTTTTTTTTTGCCGTTGTAAAATGTTTCACGTGTAAAATAATTTAAAAAATATATATATATATAAAGACAGGTGCGCTGAAAACTTTGTTTAAAAGTACAAAAAAAAAAATAATTGTAATGACTAAAAAATCTATTGACTATTTAAAAATCGCAGATTATCATTTTTTTCTATCGTCAAGTATCGGCTGCAAAGTTACGTAATTGTTTTACATAAAAATTTTTTTTCTCTCCGACAATCATTTTTATGATTCACGATATGTATTTATAATTTTAATTTCTTTTTATTCTTTCTGTTCATCTCATTGTCAGTTCTAATTCAATTCGAATTTTGTTTAAATTTCATTAAATTTCATACAATTTATATTGAATTTTGTTTAATATTAATTAAATAAATAAATAAATGAATAAATATTAATTAAATTGAATTAAATTGAATTTTAAATTTACTTTAATATTTAAATCATTTTTAATGGAAATTAAAAAAAATTTAATTGAGAATTGAAGTAAAATTAAATTAAATTTGAAAAATTAAATTAAAGTTTAAAAATATGTGAAACAGTAAATTTTATTTATTTCATTTAATTGAATTAACTTAAAAATAAATAAAATCAATGTAGATATAATTTGATATTGAAAAATTGATATTTAATCGTAAATTAAATGAGAATAAAAATCGACAAAAAATAGAAAATAAATAAATTTACAAAATTAAATTGGAAAATATTAAAATGAAAAAAAACTAAATTATTGATAATTAAATTGAAATTAAATTAAAATTGTTTATTGTCATATTTAAAAATTTGCTAATTAAATTCTTTATAAGAATTAAATTTTAAGAAATGTTCAATTATTCAATAAATAATTGATTTGAAAATGAATTTTATTTAAAATTTTAAATAATAGAATATGAAAATAATGTTTAAGACGTTACAGTAACAATATTCTTATAATATAAAATAATGATTTTAACACTCGATCATTTTTAATTATTATAAAACATAAAGAAAACGATCACTCCGAGTCTTCGACTCGGAGTAATCGTTTTCTTTATGTTTTACAACAATATTTTTAAAGTTCATTAATTTCAAAAAGGTTTGAATTTGAATGTTTGGAAGAATTTTAATTCCTATGGAAAAATAATAATAATTAAATATTTAAAACATTGAAAAAAGAAATTATTGTTTTCGAATAATTTTACAATTAAAGATATTCGTAAACAAATTTAACAGAACTTTTTTTTTCAATAAAACTTTTTCCTTTATTTTCTAAAAATTCAAAAATTTTCAGTTTAATTTTCAGTTAAATTTTCTAATTGACAAATATAATTTATAAACATTTTTTTCCTTTATTTTTACTAAACTTTGAATTTTATTAAAACAATTGAAATTAAGAAATAGAATTGATGCAAATTATGAAAATAATAAAAAATAAATAAAAATAATAAAACAATAAATGAAAATTGAGAATTTTCTACAGAAATATTAAGAAACGGGACAGAATGAATAAAAACGGAAATTAATATAGTTAATGATAATTAATAAATATTGAAAGGATTGAATAATATTAAAAAAAATAATAAATATTAAAATGGGTAAATAATGTAAAATGAATATTAATAAAGAATAAAAAGAGAAAATAGCAAAAAATTAAAGAAATATTAATAAATATTGAAAGGATTGAATAATATTAAAAAAAATAATAAATATTAAAATGAGTAAATGATGTAAAGTAAATATTAATAAAGAATAGAAAGATAAAATAGCAAAAAATAGAAAAAAAAGCAATAAGAAATAGTGGTAAAAAATGGGCTCGTCCGGGATTTGAACCCGGGACCTCTCGCACCCTAAGCGAGAATCATACCCCTAGACCAACGAGCCGCTATATATATACAATCACTAAAATTCGAAGTATACTCTGGTGAATATTTATATTTAATTATTCTCATTAATTAGTGAAATAATTAACTAATAATCGTAGGGATCTGCGAGTGAAGCTACTTTAGTCGGATTATTAGCTGCCAGAGAGAGAACCGTAAGACGTGTTAAAAGTTTGCATCCAGAGTGGGACGAGGGTACTATAAGATCCAAGCTGGTGGCATACACATCCGGTAACTTATTCATATTCTCTCTCTCTACCTCGTTCATTTACCCGCCGCTTGTATACACTCTATTTTCAAAAGGAAAATCAATTCTGGACTAAAAATAAATTTTAGAAATAAATTTTAGAAATAAATTTTAAAAATAAATTTTGAATTAAATTTCTTGAAAATTAAATTAAATTTAAATTCGAATTTTTGTTCTTGAGAATTGTGTAAATTTGTATTTATGCATTTGGTGTGGTATTGTAGAGTTTTTGGTTGCAATTATTAATTGTAAGGTTATATGGTAAAGGAGGAAAGTGTAATTAATTTAAAATATGCAGATCAATCGAATTCCTCGGTGGAGAAGAGCGGTCTTTTGGGAGCAATGCCCATGAGGTTACTACCAACGGATGATAAGTGCAGTTTACGTGGATCCACTTTATTGGATGCTATCAAGAACGACACGAATGCTGGACTCATTCCCTGTTATGTTGTCGCTACTTTAGGAACTACCGGCACTTGTGCTTTCGATAATCTCAATGAACTTGGTCCAATTTGTAATGATAATTATTTATGGTTGCATGTTGACGCCGCCTATGCTGGTTAGTTTCTTCTTTTATTCTTTGAAAATTAGAGAAAATTTGGAATAATAATAATTATCGTCATCATCAGCAGCAAATTTTGATGATTATGTACCATCTTCATGATTCAGCATCATAATCATCATTATCACTATCATCTTCTTCAAAAATAGTAATTATAATTTGCAGCATTTTTGTTCTTCTTTTCATCATCATAATCATTATCACCTTCTTTAAAAATAATATTAGCATAATTTGCAGCATTTTTGTTCATTTATCATCATTGCCATTATCATCTTCATCAAAAATAGTAATTATAATTTGCAGCATTTTTGTTCTTCCTTTTTATCATCATCATCATCATCAAGATCATTATCGCACTATCAGCTTTTTCAAAAATATAGTAATCATAATTTGCAGCATTTTTGTTTTTCGTTTTATCATCATAATCATTATCATCATTAACACCATAATCATTATCATCTTCTTATTATCATCTCCCTGATTACTTCTTTTTAATTGATAATATGGATTCACTGTTGTGAATAAACACTACACTTTTGGTACCTTTTGTTAAACATCATAGCCATAATAATTATTATCACCTTTTTTGTTATCATTTTTGCACTTTTGTTTATAATCATCTTGAAAATTTTGTTTGTTATTATCAATCGTTTTTTTCTTTTTTACGTACAGCAAAATTATCACAAAAGGCCATTAAATATTGCACAACAGCATTGTAGAAATAATGGTATAACATTACACCCAGAGAAAAATATTATTTAAATCAAATATATTTTATTTGAGTTAAATAAATGTATATTTGTCTCAGAACCAACTAGACTTTTTATTTGTTTTAAATAAAAATTTTATTCAATAATAATTAAAAGTTCAAATGTTAATTTTCTCAAAAAGCAAAAGTACGAATTTATTAATCGAATTTTTGGCTTTTTGATGAAATAAATATTTCAACTTTTAATTTTTGGTTTCGAACGGACCGAAAATTTTCTTAAAGTCCGTAAAAATGTTCAAAAATTTTTTTAAATTCTCGTCAAAATTTCCATTATTTTTAAAAATAATTAAATTCTTCTCAGAAATTCAATTATTTTCAAAAATTTTTTATAAAATTCTTGGCAAAATTTCAATTATTTTCAAAAATTTTCCTCAATTCAATGATTTTTAAATATACTATTTTAATAAAATTTTCAAAAAAAATTCAATTATTTAGAAAAAATTTAATAAAATTGTACGCAAAACTTTAATTATTAAAAAAAAAATAGATTGTTTTTTGTATTTAAATAATTGAATTCTAGTAGAATTTTCTAATAAAAATTGATTTAAAAATTTATTTCAGTTAAAATTTTAAATTATAATTGAATATTGAAAGCATTGGAGCGTGAATCTTTAGAAATAATTAAATTTTGACAAGGTTTCAAATTAAAATTTTTGAAAATCTGAATTTTTTGTTGAAATTATTTAAAGTTTTTATTTTCTAATATATGTATATTTTATTGAAGCATTTACGAATAATTGAAATTTGGTAAAATTGAATAGTAAACAAATGAATTTGAAAATTCTCAAAGAACTTTTTCAAAAATGAATAATTGAGTAGAGTTAAAAAATTATTAAAAATAATGCATTTGTAGAAGAATTTTAGTTAAAAGCACGAAAAAAAATTTAATATTTTGAAAAAGTTAGAAATTATTGCAGAAATTCAATTATTTTCAAAAGTAATAATATTCTTCGCAAAAATTAAATATTGTTCCAAAAATAATATAATTCTTCTTATAGGGATTCAATTATTTTCACAAATAATGAAACTCATCGCAGAATTTCAATTATTTTTAATACAATTATTTTAATTAAATTTCTCGAAAAATGTAATTATTCTTAAAAATTTTATTAAAAATCGTCGAAAGAATTCAATTATTTAGAAATTTTTTCATAAAATTCTTTATGGAAATTAAATTTTAAGAAACATTCAATTATTCAATAAATTATTGATTTTTTAATTTAAATTATTGCATCCTCGTGGAATTTTCTAATAAAAATTGATTTAAAAATAATTGTCAGTTAATATTTTAGATAATAATTGAATATTGAAATTTGAAAGCAATATAATTATCGATATCTTCATGTTTTGTAGTTATAAAAATTTAACTCATAGTTTTAAGCATAAAATGTCCTCTTATTTTACTTGGACAAGTGGAACAAATAAATACTTGAATTTTTAATAATTCTAATCACTATCACCTCTTCTTAAAAATTATTCATCATAATTTGCATTTTTGTTCTTCTTTTCACCATATATCATACCTCGAATTGATAATTATATTTTCCTGGTATTTTTAATCGATGCTTTTTTTTCCTCTTTCTTTCATTATATATCATAATCGATAATTTTGTCGGTGCGGTATTTTTAATTAAATTATAATTGATAATTTTGTCGGTGGTATTTTTAATTATTAATTTTAGTTTTGTAATTATAGGTGCAGCTTTCGTATGTCCAGAATATAGATATTTGATGTCAGGTGTACAATATGCAGATTCTTTTAATTTCAATCCCCATAAGTGGATGCTTGTTAATTTTGATTGCTCGGCCATGTGGTAAATAGTTTTAATGATTCTTTAAGAATTTAAATATTTTTCATCGTAAATTTACCTGCATTATTTTTTAAGGGTGAAAAATTCAAATTGTCTGATTGACGCCTTCAATGTGGACAGGATTTATTTGGCCCACGATAAACAAGGATTGGCTCCAGACTATAGGGTATTTTTTCAAAAATATAACTACACTGGGAAAAAATTAATTTTATTATTTTTATTCAAATAAAACTATTATTTTGTCTATTATCAAATAATAGATTTCTTTCTGTGTTAATTAATTTTTGTTCATGGCAATTAATTAATTATGTTTATTCATTAAAAAATAATAGTAATATTGTCTTTGCTGCAAATACTGAAATTTCAAATACATTTTCTTTGGTTTAATGAAAAAATAATTTCAGACAAATTCGAATTATTTTATTGATTTTATTTAAAGAAAAATTATTTGATTGAAATAAATTTCTGAATTGAAATTAAATTTGATAATATAGAGCTGAAAATGGTTAAATTTGAAGAGAATAAATTTTTTTTTTCGAGTATAATTTGAATTCGAATTATTTTTTTTTTAATTCTACTTATTGTATTGAAAAATAAATCTTACAGCATTGGCAAATTCCCCTTGGACGACGTTTTCGAGCCCTGAAACTTTGGTTTGTTCTGCGACTATATGGAGTTGAGGGTCTTCAAAAACACATTCGTCACACGATAAAATTAGCAAAAATTTTTGAAAATCTTGTCAAATCAGATAGTCGTTTTGAAATTGTTACTGAAGTATCAATGGGTCTTATTTGCTTCAGAATGAAGGTAAATTAAAATGAAAAATTACTCTCTTTTGAATTCTTTTTTTTTTCATGGAAAATAATTCCAAACAATTTCTTATTTTTTGTTGTTGAAATGATTCTCGACAAAAAAATTAAGTTTGACTTCAATTTTAAATTAATTAATTGAATTAAATTCTTATTTTCTTTGTTGAAATTATTCTCAACAAAAAAAATTAAGTTTGACTTCAGTTTTTAATTAATTAATTAAATTAAGTTCTTATTTTTGAAATTATTTTCAACAAAAAAAATGATTTTTATTTTCCTTGAAAATAAGTAAAATTTGCAATTTATTTTCCTTAAGGGCGACAATAATTTAACGAGACAACTATTGGATCGTTTATCGGCAAGGAAGAAAATTTACATTGTTGCAGCGACATATAGGGAAAAATTAATAGTGAGATTTGTGGTGTGCAGTCGATTTAGTAAAGAGGAAGACATTCACTTTGCCTGGAATGAAATTATCAGTGAGGCCTCAGAAATTGTACAGAATTTTAAACCCACTTTGAAGATTTCAATTTTAGATGATGAACCAATGACCAAAGAAAATGGGGACAGAGTGACAAAATTCGAGGGCCTTAAAATTGATTCTGAAAAAGAGCCGCCAACAATTTCCTGAATAAATGGAAACAAAATTTTCCCAGCGTAATAATAATTGTGACAAATTGAAGTATTAATTTTTTTAAAATGAAAATTTTTCAGAGCAAATAATAATTGACAAAATGAAGTATTAATTTTTTTTTGTTATTAAAAAACGAATCAGTTTTTTTAATTTTTCGGAAAGAAAAAAACTTTTTAGTATGAAAAAAGTTTTTTTTTTGTACTAAAAAGTTTTTTTTACTTTATTATTGAGAATAAATAAGTTATTATATTCTCGACATTGTAAAGCTTTTTGTGATAATTAAGTAGTAGTATTTTTAGTGCAAAAAATCTTTTTTTTTTGTTATTTAATAATATGTAAGTAGTTTATAAATAGTTTCGAAAATAAAATAATTTGTATATAAAATTCAAGAATTCTGAGTATGTTTTTAATATTTTCCATTGACGAACGAAACAACCAACATTATTGATTATAATAAATTAAAAGAAATTATGGAAATAAATAATAAGTATAAATAATTTTTAATAAATTAGAACAAAAAATAAAACAGAAATGTTATAAAAAATTTTATAACAATAGTGTTATAATAATTGTATTTAAATGATTACCGTTGGATTTTACTTGTTTATAATTTGTTGACATTTAATTTAAAACTAACGTTCATTATCGAATGTAATTAAAAAATTATTTCGTCAGATTTTTTTTCGTAAATTTACCTGAATAGAAAGTGATGCATTTGAAAATTTGATATTCATGTGAAAATGTCCCGTTAACTTTTATCGAAAATTAAAAATTGAGGAAAATCATTTTAATCACCAAAAATGAATAAGTCAATGACTTTTCTGTTTTCAAATTTCAATTTGGAATTACCGTTATTAAGAGTGACACTAAAAAAAATGTATTTGAGTCGTTTTCTTTATTTTTTTTTCTTTATTATTATTATTTTATTTATTATTTGTAAATAGTAAAATTCTTTGCAAAAATTCAATTATTTATTTATTTTTAATACAATTTTAATAACATTTCATGAAAGAATTCCATTTTTTTTTATTTTTAATATTTTTCGAAAAAAATCCATTATTTTCTAAAATTTTAATAAATTCTTCGAAAAATTCAATGATATTTGCAAATAGTAAAATTCCTTGCAAAAATTCAATTATATTCAAAACAATTTCACGAAAGAATTCAATTTTCTTTCCTTATTCGTTACAAAAACTTTCAAAGGATTCAATTATTTTCTGAAATTTTAATAAATTCTTCGGAAAAATTCTATTATATTTGAAAAAGTACAATTATTTGCAAAATTTCAATTATTTTCAAAAATAACAAAATTTTTCACAGAAATTCAATTTTTTTTAAAACATTTTAATAAACTTATTCACAAAAATTTAATTTATTTCATAAATAATAAAATTCTTTTCAGAAATTCAATTATTTTTGAAAATTTCAATAAAATTCTTTGCAACTATTCAATTATTTTTGTAAATATTAAAACTCATCGCAAGATTTTAGTAATTTTTAATACAACTTTACAGGAATTTAATTTCACGAAAGAATTCAATTTTCTTTCCTAATTCGTTACAAAAACTTTCAAAGGATTCAATTATTTTCTGAAATTTTAATAAATTCTTCGGAAAAATTCTATTATATTTGAAAAAGTACAATTATTTGCAAAATTTCAATTATTTTCAAAAATAACAAAATTTTTCACAGACATTCAATTTTTCTCAAAAATTTTAATAGAATTCTTTGTAAAATTTAATTTATTTAAAAACTTTTCGCAATTCAATGATTTTCAATATCTACTATTTTCATAAAATTTCCAAACATAATTCAATTATTTAAGAATTTTTTTGTAAAAATCTTCGGAAGAATTCAATTTTTTTCATGAATAATAAAAATTTCTCAGGATTTCAATTATTTAAATTAAATCTTTTATGAATTTTTTTAGCAATTTTAGCAATTCAATTTTTAGCAGAATAAGAAAGAAGTAAAAATTTTTAATGAAAATTAGAAAAAAGTCAGGAAAATAAAATATAGAATGTAATTCTTGTCAATTTCGTAAAGTGTCTAAATCGAGTTTTTTTTGGTCGTCAAGTTTAATTTTTCAATAGCTACCTTTTTACTATTTTTTTTTAGTTTGAAAGCTACTTTTTGCAACTTTTTTAAAATTAATTATCGAGTGCGAAGTCTGCAATTAAAATAATTGATATTTCAAATTTGTATAGTAACGATTTTGATTAATAATTTAATTAATATAATTAATAATTTTTTATTTTGATTAGTAATTTAATTAATTTAATTAATTTAATTAATAATTAATTAGCAATTTGTAATAAAAATTAGTATTCATTATTTTAAATATAAATTAGTAAATTGGTACTAATCGCTTATAAATTGAACATTGTTTTGAATTATTTTGAATTATTCACTTTCGATCGTAAAAGTTAAGAAAAAAATAGTGAATGATTGAATTAAGGAAGGAAGCAATTGAAGAAATTTATCCCCAAAGTTAAATTCTAAATGTGCATCCTGATTGTTGCATAATCAACAAGAGTGTTTAAATAATTAGAAAGTTTAAAAAAGGCAAGTATTCGTTTATTTATTTTATTATTGTTTTTGTTTTCTTTTATTGATTCTGCGGGGAGGGAAATTGAATATACTCGCGCAATTAGTGAAACAATAACATTCCAGGTGAAAGAGTAAAAAATAAATATGAAATAATTTTTATTATTTATTTATTTATTTTTTTTTTTGCAGTGTTCTATCCACATTTGTGTAATTAGTGGTTTTTTTAAACTGCTTTCGAAAGTAATGACCCAATGACACATAATTTAGGAGAATTCTTGACTTTCATTTACTTTCGACTTTTTTGGCACATTCTTCCTATAAGGGACCAAGGCTTATATTTAAATTTATTGAGTAACCGCCTTCCTCAGGAAAGAAAGTCTCAAATGGAAGCTGTTAATTATTTAGATTTTAAGAAGACTTCTTCACAGTCTTCTCGATCACTTGTCAGTGTTCAGATCGTCATTTCTCTCCATTTGAAAAGAAATTTTGTTGGCATTTGATTTTCACAATGTTGCGCCTTAGTTAGCATTTTTTGTTTTTTTTTTTTTGTTTTTCAAAGTCGAGAACTGTTGTTTTATTTCTTTTTCCGCTCTTTTATTTAATAAACTAATTTTTTTTCTTATTTATTATTATTAATATTTTTAAATACAATTTGTTATTATTTTTATTTTGAATATTAAACAATTTTCCGGAACCGAGAATATTTTGGAAATAGATTTTTTTTTAAATTGCATTTTTTTTGTGTGATTAATAAATTAATGAACGGAAATTATTTGGTGAAATGGATAAGAAACTTTTAGGAAAAGTGATTAAAATGTTTTGTTAATTTTTTGTGTTGAAATAAAATTTTTTGAAAAAATTGGAATTCAGTGAAGATATTTTTCCGAATGACAAATTGTTTCTATTGAAGGTAATTATAGTCTTTTGATGAAAATATACTTGTACAGATAATTTTTAAATAAATTTTATAAATTTATAATGTCATTAAATAATAGTAATAATTATTAAGTGTATAATAATTATTTTTTAATTTATTAGTTATTAATATAATTGTTAGTATTTTTTTATTTTCTTCTATTTTTATTTCTAACTAATAAATTAAAAAATAATGAATAACAATTTAAAAAATAATAAATAACAAATTAATAAATAAGCAAATAATTACTGTTAAATAATATACAGTTAAATAAATAAAATTTGTTATTGTTATCTACTCCTTATTATTAAAAACTTATCACTATTATTTTTTACTCTTATTTATTAATTGATTATTTATTAATTGATTATTAATTATTAATTACAATTAAATTAATTTTATCTATTATATATCAATTACTTAAAGGAAAGAACATACCAAAATTGTTTATAACTTTTTGTTTTTACTGTCAATAATTTATTGACTTTGAATTATTGTGCTTTAAACTATTGAATTATAAAAAATAGTTATAACGTATAATTTTTTTTATGTATTTTGTACAAATATAAAAAATATTAATAATAATAATAATAACAATAGTTAATAAATAATTTAATAAATAATAGTAATTTATTAATAAATATATAATGTAAGGAGTAAAATAAAAATTAAAAAAACATTAATCGGAAAATTGTTAACCTTCGATAAATTTCAGGAATTAAAATAATGAAATAAATTTTTTCTTTGTTAGATTTTTGATAAAAAGGGCAATTATTTTTGAAAATGGACAGTCAGGGATTTCGGGACTTCAGTAGAGCTGTGATAGATTATATAATAAATTATAACGAAACCCTGAGGGATCGAAATGTCCTTCCGTGTGTCAAGCCAGGATATTTGAGTCGATTGGTACCGGCAGAGGCGCCAAGTGAACCAGAATCCTGGCAGGATGTCCTTAAGGACATCGAGAGGGTCATTATGCCAGGTGTAGGTTTTTTAAACTTTAATTATAAATATTTTGAAAAAAAATTGTCTAAATTAAAAAATTAATTAATTTTTTTACATTAGAAAATTAATTAGAATTTTTTACATTAGAAAATTAATTAATTGTTTTAAATTAGAAAATTAATTAATTTTTTCACATTAGAAAATTAATTATTTGTTTTAAATTGAAAAATTAATTAATTTTTTCACATTAGAAAATTAATTATTTGTATTAAATTGAAAAATTAGTTTATTTAATTAATTGTTTCAAATTAGAAAATTAATTAGTTGTTCTAAATTAAAAATTAATTAATCGTTCCAAATGAAATAATTCATGAATTATTCTAAATTGAAAAATTAATTAATTGTTCTAAATTAAAAAAAAAAAATTAATTATTTAAAATTAAAATACAATGCTTCATCATTAAGAAGCAAAATTGAAAATTGAATTGATTGTTCAAAATTGAAAATTAATTAATTGTTTAAAACTGAAAAATTAATTAGTTTTTTTAAATTGAAAAATTAATTAATTATTCCAAATTAAAAAATTTATTTATTGTTCTAAATTGAAAAAATAATTTTTCCAAATTAGAAAATTAATTCATTCATTTAAGGTGAAAACTTAATCAATTACCTATTTTAAATTGAAAAGTTAATTAATTATTCCAAATTAAAAAATTAATTTATTGTTCTAAATTGAAAAATTAATTTTTCCAAATTGGAAAATTAATTAACAGAAGCAAAATTAATAAATTCGTCTAAATTGAAAAATTAATTGATTGTTCCAAATTGAAAATTAATTTTTCCAAATTAAAAAATTGATTAATTGATTTACATTGGAAAATTAATCAATTTTTTTAAATTGAAAAATTAATTAATCATTCCAAATTAAAAAATTCATTTATTGTTCTAAATTGAAAAATTAACTTTTCCAAATTAGAAAATTAATTAACAAAATATCAATTGAAAAAAAAATATAGGTGACACACTGGCACTCGCCACAATTTCACGCATTTTATCCCGCCGGAAGTTCGTATCCTTCAATAGTGGGCGAAATGCTGAGCGCAGGAATTGGTTGTATAGGATTTTCCTGGATTTCCTCGCCGGCTTGCACGGAACTTGAAGTCGTCACTATGAATTGGTTAGGAAAATTGTTAGATTTGCCAAAGGAATTTTTAAATTGCAGTGAAGGACCCGGGGGCGGTGTCATTCAGGTAAATTAATTTTTACGGTTTTTATTTATTTTTATATAAATTAGTTATTTTTTTCAAATATTTTTTTTAATTAATTTTTTTTATGTTTTTTTTAGACATCCGCCAGTGAAACAATATTTGTCGTTTTATTGGCAGCACGTGAGCGGACAGTACGACGAATGAAATTATTGCATCCCGATTGGGACGAGGGACTAATTAGATCGAAATTAATTGCCTACACTTCCGGTAAGGAAAAGAAGATTTTTTCAAATTTAATTGAAAATCAATTTTTTTTTCGTTAAAATTGCAAATTTATTGGAATTATAATTTTTAAAATTAATCATTTAAATTAAAATCAAATTCATTTTAGGTATTATGAAATTTACAATTTTGATTAGAATTACAATTTCATTAAAATCAAATTCGTTTGATTATAAAATTTGCAATTTGATTAGAATTACATTTTCAAGTAAAATTATAAAAAAAAAATATATAATTATAATTACAATTTAAAATTATAATTTAATTACAATTATTTTTTCAATTAAAATTAAATTCATTTAATTTAAAATTGCAATTTAATTAATTAAATTTAATAAATTTCAAATTGTTTTTCGGGGGATTTTTTTATCCGGATGAATGAAAGTAAAATGATAGAAAATTGAAAAATAATATTTGGAGTGAAAAAAAGGGTTAACTGTTTTTTCGTGATTCTCGCACAATAGATCAGTCGAATTCCTCAACAGAGAAAAGTGGACTTTTAGGAGCAATGCCAATGAGATTATTGCCAACTGATGAAAAATGTAGTTTACGAGGAGAAACATTATTGCAAGCCATTGAAAAAGATATAAACGATGGTTTAATTCCATGTTACGTGATTGCCACTTTAGGCACGACTGGCACATGTGCTTTCGATAATTTAGACGAAATTGGACCAATCTGCAATGAACATCATATTTGGCTGCATATTGATGCTGCTTACGCGGGTATTTACCAAAAAAATTAATTCCTCTTCAACAAGTGCAAGATATTTTTATTTATTTATTTATTTATTTTTTAAAAATTTTTTATTCATGTTTGTGTATTTTTCGTCTATGTATTTATATTTTATTTACTTATTATTATTTATTTTCTATTTATTTTTTTTATTTTTTTTATTTTTTATTTGTATTATTATTTGTTTATTACTTATTTTTATTTATTTTCTTTATTTTTGTTTTGTATTATTATTTATAATATATTTATTATTTATTTTTATTTATTTTTATTTATTTTTATTTATGTTTTTGATTTTTTATTTGTATTTTTATTTATTTTTATTTTTCTTAATCTTTAATTCATATTTTCATTGATTTTTATTTATTAATTAATTTTTGTTTACTTTTTATTTATTTTTGATTCATGTTTGTGTCTTTTTTATTTATCTATATTTTATTTACTTACTTTTATTTATTTTCCATTTATTTTTTTTATTTTTTTTTATAGCTTCATTTACTTTTCATTTATTTAAAAAAAATTTTAGTTCTATTTTTTATTTATTTTTTATTAATGTTTATGTATTTTTTATTTATTTATATTTTATTGACTTCTTCTATTTTTTATTTCTTTTTTATTTCTTTTTTATTTCTTTTTATTAATTTCTTAATTTTTTATTTATAGTTCAATTTATTATTTACTTTTTTTTTACTATTTATTTACTTTTTATTTATTTTTTATTCATTATTTAAAAAAGTATTTCCAATTCTAGAAAATTTGTTCACATATAATTTAATGAAAATAATTTAAATTACAGGCGCTTCATTTGTTTGTCCCGAATATCGTTACTTAATGTCCGGTGTACAGTACGCAGATTCATTTGATTTTAATCCACACAAATGGCTTCTCGTTAATTTCGATTGTTCTGCCCTGTGGTAATTTATCATTTTTAATTTAATAAAAAAAAAATGTGTCTACGAAAAACGATTTTAATTTAAATTTTAAAAATTCATTTTTTTACGACAAAAATTAATTTTTGGTAATTTTTTAGGATTAAGGATTCAAAGTGGCTCACTGATACATTCAATGTGGATAGAATTTATTTGGCTCACGAAAATGAAGGATTAGTTCCTGATTATAGGGTAATTGGAAAATTTTTTTTTCCTTCATAAAATAAAATTTTATTAATAATAATAATCTTTTTTGGAACATTTTTTTTTCCTTCATAAAATAAAATTTTATTAATAATAGTAATAATCTTTTTTTTATAGCATTGGCAAATTCAGCTCTCTCGTCGTTTTCGATCACTGAAATTGTGGTTCGTTTTACGATTGTATGGAGTCGAGGGACTTCAAAAATATATTCGTAATTCGATAAAATTGGCTCAACTTTTTGAAGAGCAGGTCAAATCGGACGATAGATTTGAAGTTGTCACTGAAGCTGTTATGGCAATTGTTTGCTTTAGAATAAAGGTAAAAAATCTTTATTTTTATGCAAAATTTATTGATTTTATATGAAATTAATTATTTTATGATTTAATTTTTATAGGAATTTTATTTATTTCATTTTTTTTATTTATTTTGTTTATTCGTTTTCTTTTTAATTTTGTTTATTTTTTTATCTATTTTGTTTATTTATTGTTTCTTTATTTTACTTACTAATTTACTTATTTTGTTTATTTTCTTTTTGTTTATTTTATTTACTTGTTTATTTTCTTTTTATTTTATTTATTTCTTTTTCTTTACTTTGTTTATTTTATTTTTATTTTTTATTTACTTTTTATTTATTTGTTTATTCAATTTTTTGTTTACTTTTTTTATTTATTAATTTTTCTTTTAAATTTCTTTTTTTAATTTTTTTTATTAATTTTTCTTTTAAATTTCTTTTTTGAAATTTTTTTTATTAATTTATTTATTAATTTTAAAAAAAAATTTTTTTTATTAATTTTTCTTTTAAATTTCTTTTTAAAAATTTTTTTTCATTAATTTCTTTTCATTAATTGCGATTTATTTACAGGGCGATGATTCTTTGACGAAACAACTATTCGATCGATTAATACAAAGAAGAAATATTTACGTAACTGCCGCAACGTGTCACAAAAGAATGGTAATAAGATTCGTCATATGCAGTGAATTTTCACGTGAGGATGACATACATTTTGCTTGGAATGAAATCAGTGAATTGACAACGGAACTACTTCCAATGAAATCGCTCGCGATAAAAATTCAAATTTGTGAAAGTGAATCGTTTGATCAGGCAGATGATGAAATTGCCATCAAATTCAATGAGAAACAAAAGAGAAAAAAAATTCCCAAAAGATGCCGTTGAGATTATCTATAGAAAAGTGAAATCTCACTTGTGGAATATAAAAAAAAAACTTTATTTTATACTATTTTTATTTTTTATATATATTAATTGTAGATTGAAATATTTATTAGCAAATCAAAGGAAAAATGATTCTTTGTAGCAAAAAAAAAAAAAAAATAACATTAGAAAAAAAATCCCTTTTGGGGTTTCTTGTTAAATTTCCCTCTTAATTCCCTTTCATTATTATTTGAATAAATTAATTTATTATTCACTCTATGACTAATTATATCTATTTATAAATTATTTACTGTTTAATTTCTGTAATTCGAAATTTTTTAGAATAATAAACGTGTTTTGAATTAAATGTTTAGTTCAGAAAAAAAGTAGGTTAAAAGAATAAAAATATTTATGTCGAAAAATATTTGTAACAACAAATTTTTTTTTAGCAATAAATTCAGAGGAAGGAGAAATAATTACATAATATTATTGAAATTTCGTGGATTTTTAAGAACAAGTTGATGCTGTTGCTTCGGCTAAATTTCCCGGTGGACCACCATAACGTTTCGTTAATTGAACTATTCTTTCTGCTTCACGAATACCACTTAATCTCGCCCCATGCACTGTGCTATAGTGTCCTGGAATTGTTGCTTCCCCGGCAAACAGCAAAATTGGAGCAACTGGCTCGCAAGCTCCTTTAAATACAAAAAAAAAGTTCAAATATGTTGAAAAAAACCTTGTTTTTTGTATAATTAATTTTTTATTATTGGGAAAATTATAAATTTATTTTTAAATATCAACTTCGATTTTGAAAATAAAATTAATATAAATATAAATATAAATAAAAAATCAAAATAAATTTTGATGACATTTTTTATAAGAATTCAATTATTTTGTATATACAATTTTAATTAAATTCCACAAAAGAATTCAGTTATTCTTAAAAATATTAATTTTTTTTAACTGCAATTCAATTATTTTCAATCAAATTATAACAAAAATCTGCGAAAAATTCCAATAATTTTGAAAAATTCTTTAAAAACATTTAATTATTTTTAATACAATTATTTAACAAAATTACTCTAAGGAATTTAATCATTTTCAATACAATTTCAATTCAATTTCTCGAAAGAATTTTGGAATACGGCTGACAAAGATGTAAAACAAAATTAAAACATCAATAAAATAAAAAATCTATTCTCTTCTATTCTAAGTCGAAAGAATTATAGTATTTTAAAAATATTATTGGAATTCTTTATAAAAATTTAATTATTTTCAATTAAATTTTAATTAAATTTCTCGAAAGAATTAAATTATTTTCGAAAATAAAAAAATTCTTATAGGAATTCAGTTATTTTAAATTCAATTTCAATTCAATTTTTCGAAAGAATTTAACTATGTTCAATTGAATTTCAATTAAATTTTTCAAAAGAATTCAATTACTTTCTAATATAAAAATGTCCTTCGTATAGGAATTCAATTATTTTCAAAACAAGTTCAAATAAATTTCTCGAAAAAATTCAATTATTTTAATATAAATAAAAAATTCTTCGTATAGGAATTAAATTATTTTCAATTCAATTACAATTAAATTTCTCGAAAGAATTCAATTATTTTCGAAAATAAAAAAATTCTCCTTATAGGAATTGAATTATTTTCAAAACAATTTCAATTCAATTCCACAAAAGAATTCAATTATTTTCTAAAATAAAAATTTTCTTCGTATAAGAATTCAATTATATTCAAAACAAGTTCAATTAAATTTCTCGAAAGAATTCAATTATTGACAATTAAATTTCAATTAAATTCCACGAAAGAATTTAATTATTTTCCTGGATAAAAAAATTCTTCATATAGGAATTGAATTATTTTGAATTCAATTTCAATTAAATTCCTCAAAAAAATTTAATTTAATTTCGATTAAATTCCTCGAAAGAATTCAATTATTTTCATAAATAAAAAATTCTTCGTATAGAAATTCAATTAATTTCAGAACAGTTTCAATTAAATATCTCGAAAGAATTCAATTATTTTCATGAATAAAAAATTCTTCGTATAGGAATTTAATTATTTTGAATTCAATTTCAATTAAATTCTTTAAAAGAATTCAATTATTTTCATGGATAAAAAAATTCTTTGTAAAGAAATTCAATTATTTTAAATTCAATTTCAATTAAATTTCTCGAAAGAATTCAATTTTTTTCATGAATAAAAAATTGTAAATAATTGAATTCTTTCGAGGAATTTCATTGAACTTGTTTTGAAAATAATTGAATTCCTATACGAAGAACATTTTTATTTTAGAAAATAATTGAATTCTTTCGAGAAATTGAATTGAAATTGAATAGGAATTCAATGATTTTCAGAACAATTTCAATTAAATTCCTCGAAAGAATTCAATTATTTTCTAAAATAAAAAAATTCCTCGTATAGGAATTCAATTATTTTCAGAACAATTTCAATTAAATTCCTCGAAGGAATTCAATTATTTTAAATTAAATTTTAAATAAAATCCTCGGAAGTATTCAATTATTTTCATAGCTAAAAAAATTCTTCCTATAGGAATTCAATTATTTTCA
Source organism: Leptopilina heterotoma (assembly GCF_015476425.1). Classification (NCBI taxonomy): domain Eukaryota; kingdom Metazoa; phylum Arthropoda; class Insecta; order Hymenoptera; family Figitidae; genus Leptopilina; species Leptopilina heterotoma. The sequence goes on from NW_025111114.1 coordinate 2,223,735, forward strand.
ATTAAATTTCAATTAAATTTCTCGTAAGAATCAAATTTTTTTCGAAAATAAAAAAATTCTTCTTATAGGAATTCAATTATTTTCAAATAAATTTCAATTAAATTTCTCGAAAGAATTCAATTATTTTCGAAAATGTAGAATTCTTCGTATAGGAATTGAATTATTTTCAAAACAATTTCAAATAAAATCCTCGAAAGAATTCAATTATTTTCTAAAATAAAAAAATTATTTGCAAAAAAAAAAAAAAAGTAAAACCTGGGAGAGGAGAAGCGAGATCACATTGATGTCCGACTTTGCTGTCCAATGCCATATAACTGTACGATCCGGCAAAATGTTGGTCCATACACCATCTACTCCTGAGAAGATTAGTCGGATACGGAAGGGTTGGATCTCCAGTGAATTTTCTCAGCACTTGCGTTAACGAATTCACCACCTGCTCGTCTGAACATAATTCCATATCCGCCGCTTCCTTTCCACAAACCCACGCGCAAAGAACGTGCTGCGAACTCGCAATTTCCTCCACATTTGATATTCCTAAGCGAAATATTTCATAAAAATCATTTCATATTCCTAAGCGAAATATTTATTAATAAAAATCATTTGATTCCCCATTCATATAACAGTTTTTCTAAGGATATTAAATTAAGACAAATAATGTATCAAAACGTTGCCTCGCAACCATTTTGATACATTTTTTGTCTCAATTTAATACCATTAGAAAAACTGTGTAAGAAAAATCGAAAATAATTAATTGCACCATAGGCAATAAAATGGAAATTAATTTTAAATAGCAACAATTCGCGCGCTGCTATCTTCTTACTGACTTTTTTAAATAAAATTAGCAATTTTAAAAGTAATAGAATTTAAAAATTTTCTAATTTAAAGTTTTGTTAAAAACACGACTAAAAAAATTCAATTTTAAAGAAATTGCAAATAATTGCAGAGTTCAATTATTTTCAAAAAAAATAAAACTTTATTTATAAATATAATTATAAATATTATTTATAACTTTATTTATAAATAGTAAAATTCTTTGCAAAAATTCAATATATATATTCAAAACAATCTTAATTGAATTCCTCGGATGAATTCAAATATATTTAAATATTTCCATAAATTTCAATTATTACCTAAAATTTGAATAAATTCTTCTAAACAATTCAACTATTTTTATAAATATACTAAAATTCTTTTCAGGAATTAAATTATTTTTAATCAAAGTTAAATAAAATTACATGAAAGAATTTAATTATTTTCAAAAATTTCCACAAGAATTTCAAAAAGAATTTAAAATTCTTTAAAAATAATTCAATTAGTCTCAAAATATTTTTAAAAAATTCTAATATATAAAAATTAAATTACTTTCAATGCAATTTTTAAATATATTCGTCAAAGAAGTTGAAAGAATTCAATTATTATCAAAAAATAATAAAATTCTTGTGATGAATTCAATTATTTTGAATATACTTAATTTTAATAAAATTCTTTAAAGAAATTCAATTATTTTCGAAACAACTTTAATTGAATTTCTCGAAAAAAATTTCATTATTTTAAATATTTCTATAAAATTCTTCATAAAAATTTAATTATTTCTTAAAATTTTAATAAATTCTTCAAAACATTTCAATTATTTTTCTAAATAGTAAAATTCTTCGCAATAATTCAATTATTTTTATAAATATTGTAAAATCCATTGGAGGAATTCAATTATGTTGAAAACAATTTTAATTGAATTCCTCTGATGAATTCAAATATTTTTAAATATTTCAATTATTTTCAATTCACTTTTAATTAAATTCTTCTTCATAAAATTCAATTGTTTTCAAAATTTGTAATTAAAATTATTAGAGAAACTCCAGAAATTAAAAAAAAAATTAAATTAAATTCTTCAAAAGAATTTAATTAGAATTTTTAAAAAATTTTAATAAAATTCTTTGCGAGAATTCAGTTATTTTCCTAAATAAAAAAATTCTTTGGAGAAATTCTATTATTATCAAATATTTTTGATAAAATTCTTTGCAACAATTCAATGATTTTCAATACATTAATTTTAAAATTGAAAATATTTGAAAAATATTTTATAATATTTTTACTTCTTTTCATTAAAAGACTAAAATATTGTTAAATATTATGTTTCGTCAAATTGAAATTACGCAGATTTTTGTTCTTTACTTCTAAGGAAAATTAGAAATTTGTTAAACAACTATGATTAAGAAATAGAAAATTTATTTATTTTGCATTATTTTTGTTTTGTGAATCACAATTTTTTTAACAACATTATTATTTTGTTTTAGAAAAAGAAGAAAAATATTTGCACAATTTATATTTTTAATCTTATTTATGGAAATTTAAATTATTATAAAACATGATGATATCGATTGCTCCGAGTCTTCGACTCGGAGTAATCGATTTCTTCATGTTTTCTAATAATTAAAGATGACCAAGTAATAAAAATCATTATTAATTATAAGAATATTGTTACTGTAACTTCATCAAAATTATTTTCATCATTTTAATTAAATTATTATTTTCTAGAATTTTAAATTATTTTTTATGAAAATAATTGAATTCCTTAAAAAAAATTTTAATTATTTATGAAAATAATTAAATGTTTACATACAATTTTATTTAAAAAAATTTTTTAAATAATTGAATTCTTTTTTGGAGAATTTTATTAAAATAGTAGATTATTGAAAATCATAGAAATTAGAAAAATGCATTTTATTTTTGAAAATAATTGAAATTAGGACAAGAATTTTTTTTGACATTTATGAAAATATAATTGAACTTTGGAGAAGAATTTTGTTATTTATAAAGATAATTGGGATTTTTAAGAGAATGTTTTTCAAATTTTGAACATAGTTGAATTTTATAAGAATTTTATTATTTTTTTTTTTTTTTAAAGTAATTGAATTTATGCATTTGTAATTTCTTCAAAATTGAATTTTTTTAGGGTTTTCAACAAATAATTTAAATTAGAAAATTTTCAAATTCTATTATTTTTAAAATTGCTAATTTTATTTAAAAAAAAAAGGTAGTAAGAAGTAAACCGCGGACAATATAATTATTAAGTATAATTATTAATTGAGTAAATTAATGAATATTGAAATGAATTCACCTTTAACCCAATCACTTCGATCGGACAATTCATCAGCAGACCATGCAAAGCGAATTCCTCCCTCGCGCCACACCCAAAATGGTTTAGCGTACTCGAGGAAAATTTTATTCACATAGCCATAGCCCAATTTGCATATTGCCTCAACTTTCTCCGCGGGCAATGCGGGACAAAAGAGTTTATCGTGCTGATGCTTGAGAACGCCGAGCGACACTGTGACAATAACATAATCGGCGGGAAATTCCTCGCCGTCACATGTCTTAACCACTGCCCTTGGACAGGAATCATTGACAGCGCCCCATCTAATGCAACTCACTGGTTTGCAGTACTTTATTGCACAACTTGGCAGATCCCTGAGCAATGGGGCCAGAACGCCCACATAGCCCAAGGGAACTCTCACATTGCCGCCGGGAATTTCAATGTAACTGCCAAAATTGTCCGCTGACACTAGTGACAGATCATCGCCACATCGACAGCGCACGCAATTTGTCAAGCCGTACATAACACGGGCTGCGTCGTATCTGGAAAAAAAGGATTAGAATTATTTCACTGTATTTCTTTTCTCTTTTTGATTCTTTCTTTTTATGTCATCACAGGGCTCGAACTAGGTCCGTAAATTCCGGAAAAGACCGTGAAAGTCAGTTTTTCTGAAAAAAGGTCCGTAAAATCCGAATTTAAGTATATTCAAAATAATTGAATTTTGATTAATTGAAGTTCGTAAATTTTACGATATAATTGGTGCAATTTGAGAAAAATTACAATTACAAATAAATAATTGAATTTCGTTAATTGAAGTTCGTAAATTTTACGATATAATTGGAAGAATTTTAGAAAAGTTACAATTGATTTCAGAAATTCAATTATTTTCAAAAATAATAAAATTCTTCGTAAAAATTCCATTATGTTCAAAAATTTTAAACAATTCTCGTCAAAATTTCAATTATCTTTAGAAATAATTAAATTCTTCTCCAAATTTCAATTATTTTCAAAAATTTTAATAAAATTCTTGGTAAAATTTCAATTAATTTTATAAATATTCAAAATTCAATTATTTTCAATAATCTAGAATTTTTATAAAATTTCGCAAAAGAATTCAATTATTTAAAAAAAAAAATTGATAAAATTCATCCAAAATTCAATTACTTTCATAAATAATAAAATGTCCACTGGAATTCAATTAATTTAGAAAAGCATTTTCAAAAAAATCAATTATTTAACAAAATTTTTATACAATTCTTTACAATAATATTCAATTACTTTAACTAATAAAAACATTTTTCATGTAAATTTAATTTTTTTAAAACAAATGTTTGATAAAATTCTAAGCAAAAATTGAATTATTTTCATAAATAATAAAACTCATCGAAGAATTTCAATTATTTTTAATACTATTTCAATTTAATTAATCGAAAAATTCTATTATTTTCACAAATAAAATTTTTCACACAAATTCAATTATATTTCAAATCAAAATTTTTATAATATTTATTATATTTCGAAAAAATTAATTATTTTAAATAATGTCTATAAAATTCTTATGAAGAATTCAATTATTTTCAATAAAAACAAAATTTTGCACAAAAATTCAATTATTTTACAAAAATATTAGACTTATTCCACAAGAATTCAATTATTTTAAAATATTTTAATAAAATTGTTCAAAAGGAATCAATTATTTTAAATACAATTTTAAATTTTTTTTAAATAATTCAATAATTCTTTTAGATTTTAATAAAATTCTTCTCAGGCATTCAATTATTTTCATAAATAATAAAATTCTTCTCAGGAATTCAATTATTTCCATAAATAATAAAATTCTTCTCAGGAATTCAATTATTTTTGCAAATAATAAAATTCTTCTCAAGAATTCAATTATTTCCATAAATAATAAAATTCTTTTCAGGAATTTAATTATTTTCATAAATAATTAAATTCTTCTCAGAAATTTAATTATTTTCATAAATAATTAAATTCTTCTCAGAAATTTAATTATTTTTGCAAATAATAAAATTCTTCTCAGAAATTCAATTATTTTCATAAATAATAAAATTCTTCTCAAGAATTCAATTATTTCCATAAGTAATAAAATTCTTTTCAGGAATTTAATTATTTTCATAAATAATAAAATTCTTCTCATGAATTCAATTATTTTTGCAAATAATAAAATTCTTCTCAGAAATTCAATTATTTTCATAAATAATAAAATTCATCATAGGATTTCAATTATTTTTAATACAATTTTACAGGAATTGCTCAAGAAATGTAATAATTATTCTTAAAAATTTAATTTCAGTTTCCCGAAAAAATCAATTATTTAAAAAAATGTTTTTTTTTTTAATTCTTTGGAAGAATTCAATTATTTACAAAAATATTAGAATTTTTCCACAGGAATTCAATTATTTTCAAATATTTTAATAGATTTGTTCGAAAGAAATTTAATTAATTATTTTAAATACAATTTTAATTAAATTTTTTTTAAAAATAATTCAATAATTCTTTTAGATTTTATTAAAATTCTTCCGAAGAATTCAATTATTTACATAAATAATTCTTTAAAAGTATTCAATTATGTCGATAAATAACAAAATTATTCTCGAAAATATTCAATTATTTTCAAAAATAACAATATTCATCACAAGTATTCAATTATTTTTAAAAGTAAAAATAATAAAATGCTTTTTAGGAATTCAATTATTTTCAAAAGAATTTAATAAAATACCACACAGATATTCAATTATTGATAAAAATTTTAATAGAATTCTTTGTAAAATTTATTTAAAAAATTTTTTGCAATTCAAAGATTTTCAATATCTAGGGGAATGTAGTCAAGGTTGGCCTACTGTCTAGGTAGGCCACTCGCGTTTTTTTGTCAAGTTCACTAGCGCCACCTACGCGCATTTTTGTCGAAGCTTGTCTTAGTGAAACCTAACTTTTTGTTCAATTACATTTTCGGAAAATCGAAAATTGTGTTTTCTGTGACGTCGGTACAAAAAAAGCTCAAAAAAAGTTTTGTGCATAATGTGAAAAACCATTAATAAAAGATAAAAAACAAATTGAATCGTCAAGGCAAGTATGCAGAAAATTTGTGGGACTCATGGTTGAAAGGAAAACAAAGTAAAAAATCGAATCCCGAAACGTATTTCTTTATGGTTACAACAATTCGGTAATGTTACTTACTGTCAAGGTCGGCCACTATGTGTTTAAAATGCGCAAAGTTGAGGACGAGCTACTTCATTTGCAAAAGCTGCAATTCTGAATAACTCATATTATAATTGATCATCTTATTAATATTTTTATTTAATTTTATTAATATTTTAGTGCAAAACTTTTTTTTATTTATATTTATTTTTTTATATTGTTTATTGTTATTATTTTGTTATTTCATTAAGTTACAAACTGTAAACAATAAAGAATGAATTTTCCGTAACTCCAAACATGTTATTTTATTTTTTAACGATTAATGCCCTTTGAATTTTAAACATGGCCGACCTTGACTGTAATGGCCAACCTGGACTACAAATTTTTTTTTTTTTAAATCTTTATAACTTTTTCATTTTTAAACCTGTCAATTTACTTTGTACAGAAAAAATGTTCCTATTAAACAGGACTTTCCAACCATATACTTCAATTGTCCAAATTCATTTTTAAAAAAAAGTTATAAACAAAAGTCAAAAAGGTGGCCGACCTAGACTATGTTCCCCTACTATTTTTATAAAAATTGTAAATAGAATTCAATTATTAAAAAAGAAGTTTTTGTAAAAATCTTCGTAAGAATTCAATCATTTTTATGAATAATAAACTTTTTTAAGGAATTTTTTAAAAAACATTCTATTATTTAATAAATTATCTCTGTTTGTAGTTAAATAATTGAATTCTCGTAGAATTTTCTAAACAAAAATTGATTTAAGTATTAGTTTCAGTTAAAATTTTAGATAATAATTGAATATTAAAATCATTATACCATGAATTTAAAAAAAATTATAATTAAATTTTGAAATTAATTTTTTTTGAAAAAGTTTAATTGAATTTTTCTTTATTATTTGAAGCTTTCAGTTTCTAATATATATTTAATTGAAGAATTTACGAATAATTGAAATTTCGTAAAATTGAATATTGTAAACAAATGGATTTGAAAATTGTCAAAGGACAATTAAAATTTTCGAAAATTACTAAAAATAATCGATTTAAAGAAGAATAATGAGAGGGACGAAGAGAATAAAGAAAAGGAAGTGTAAACAATTAAAAAGGGATGAAAAAGGAAGACTATCAAGAAAATAGGGAAAAGACAAGAATAGGAAAATAAGGGAAGGAAAAAGTAAAAAAAAAAGAAAAAGTAAAAGAGATGAACAATGGAATAGAGGAATATAATGGAACAGAAGGAAAGGAGAAGGTAGAATTGAAAAAAAAATTAAGAGATAGAAAAAAGAAAAAGATTGAAAAAAGAATGAGGAGAAAGATTGAAGAAAATTGAGGAAGATTGAGGAAAAGTAGAAGAAGGAGTACCTTTGTTCTTCAGGAAAATTGTGAAGCTCCTGTTGAATTCGCACACCCATGAAATTCAAAAGCGACCCATGACCCTTACCACATCCAATGGAAAATAATGCTGCCGCTTGCTGTTCTATTTGCTTGAATGTGTGGTAGGCGGTGATGCTAACTGGAAGATCAATTGCTCGACCATCGGTGGTGCAGAAAAGTCCTCGACTCGCGTCCGGACGGAAGAGCGGTGGCTTCAAAAGACCCTCTTGTGCCGCTAGGGAGAAAACGGGATTTGCCACGCATCCACCTTCAATCCACGTTGCTCCCATTTCAGCCACAACGTCCCCCAGCCAACACGAATGTATTCTTCCTCCTGGCCTAGGAACACAAGTGAAAAATGCAACAATGGACGAGAATTTCTTGGAAACAACTAAATTTCGTTTGGAACAATTAAATTTCGTTTGAAACAAGCAAATTTTGTTTGAAACAAGCAAATTTTGTCTCAAACAGCCGAATTTTGTTTGGAACAATCAAATTTCGTTTGAAACAAGCAAATTTTGTTTGAGACAACTAAATGTTGTTTCGAACAATCAAATTTCGTTTGAACTTTGAATTAATCGAATTTTGTTTGAAATAACTAAATGTTGTTATAAACAATTAAATTTCGTTTGAAACAAGCAAATTTTGTCTGAAACAGACGAATATTGTTTGGAAAAATCAAATTTCGTTTGAAACAAGCAAATTTTGTTTGAGACAACTAAATGTTGTTTGGAACAACTAAATGTTGTTTGGAACAATTAAATTACGTTTGAAACAAACAAATTTTGTCTAAAACAGCTGAATTTCGTTTGAAATAAGCGAATTTTGTTTGAAACAACCAGTTTTTGTTTGATATAAGCAAATTTTGTTTAAAACAATCAAATTTCGTTTGAAGCAAACAAATATCGTTTGAAACAAGCAAATTTTTTCTCAAATAGCCGAATTTTGTTTGGAAAAATCAAATTTCGTTTGAAACAAGCAAATTTTGTTTGAGACAACTAAATGTTGTTTGGAACAATCAAATTTCGTTTGAACTAACCGAATTTTGTTTGAAATAACTAAATGTTGTTAGGAACAATTAAATTTCGTTTGAAACAACTAAATGTTGTTTGGAACAATCAAATTTTGTTTGAAACAAACAAACTTCGTTTGAAACAAGCAAATATCGTTTGAAACAAGCAAATTTTGTTTGAGACAACTAAATGTTGTTTGGAACAATCAAATTTCGTTTGAATTAACCGAATTTTGTTTGAAATAACTAAATTTTGTTATAAACAATTAAATTTCGTTTGAAACAAGCAAATTTTGTCTCAAACAGTCGAATTTTGTTTGGAACAATCAAATATCGTTTGAAACAATCAAATTTTGTCTCAAACAGCCGAATTTTGTTTGAAACAACCAAATGTTGTTTGGAACAATGTAATTTCGTTTGAAACAATAAAATTTTGTTTGAAATAGCCGAATTTTGTTTGAAATAACTAAATGTTGTTAGGAACAATTAAATTACGTTCGAAACAAACAAATTTTTTCTAAAACAGCTGAATTTCGTTTGAAATAAGCGAATTTTGTTTGAAACAACCAGTTTTTGTTTGATATAAGCAAATTTTGTTTGAAACAATCAAATTCTGTTTGAAACAACTAAATGTTGTTTGGAACAATCGAATTTCGTTTGAGGCAAACAAATATCGTTTGAAACAAGCAAATTTTGTCTCAAACAGTCGAATTTTGTTTGGAACAATCAAATATCGTTTGAAACAATCAAATTTTGTCTCAAACAGACGAATTTTGTTTGAAACAACCAAATGTTGTTTGGAACAATCTAATTTCTTTTGAAACAATAAAATTTTGTTTGAAATAGCCGAATTTTGTTTGAAATAACTAAATGTTGTTAGGAACAATTAAATTACGTTTGAAACAAACAAATTTTTTCTAAAACAGCTGAATTCCGTTTGAAATAAGCGAATTTTGTTTGAAACAACCAGTTTTTGTTTGATATAAGCAAATTTTGTTTGAAACAATCAAATTCTGTTTGAAACAACTAAATGTTGTTTGGAACAATCAAATTTCGTTTGAAATAAACAAATTTAGTTTGAAACAAGCAAATTTTGTTTGAAACAACCAAATTGTAGTTGAATTAATAAAATGGACGCATTGCTGTGGACTGTAATTTGTTTGGTTCAACTATTACTAAACATTTACTGCTGATATCCAAATTCTTTCTTCGAACGGAAAATTTATTGAACTGAACCAAATGTTTATTTAAATCAAATTTAAAAATACTTAAAACCTGTTTTATTTAAATTTGAAAGATACAATATTTTAGCTGCAACAGTTACAAATTTGATTAAATTAAAAAAATATTTGTTCATTTACCGGTCTGTAGCTTCAAGAACAGTGAAATTTTGCAATCCACATTGAGCTAATCGATGTGCAGCCGAAAGACCGGCCATTCCTCCTCCGATAATCACAACCGTTGGTTCTGGTTTGCATGGATCCAGCATGCAGGGATCCAGTGAACAGGAATCGAATTTTTTCACCTTTGCACATTGTGCAGCTTCTCTTCCTCCTGCTCCTCCTCCTTTGTCCGATGAAAAGAATCTTCACGTAATTCATCATTTTTTAAAAAAAATTTTTTTATTTCGTATTTTCATGAGTTTTTGGAAATTTATTTCTACTTTTTTTTTCTTTAATATTTATTAATATAATCTACTTATTTAGTTAGGCATTTTCTTTGTATTATTTATTTATTTTTTTTATCATTTATTTATTTATTGATTTATTTAATTATAATTTATTCATTAAATTACTTATATTTATTTATCTGGTAATAAATTAATTAACTAATTAATTAATTATTTATTTAAGTACAATTCCGCGCGGTCACAACAATATAAATTATTAATTTATTTATTTAATTTTTCCATCAATTTGCTTTTTAGTTGTTTAATTATTTGTTCATTTCTCCGGAGTAATAATTTATTTATTAATTCAGTTTTTTGTTTATTAATTTATTTGAGGCCTCATTTATTTATTTATTGATTTGTACATTTTTTGTCAGTAGCAATAATTTATTTATTATTTATTTAATTTTCATTTACCTATTTATTTTTGTCTGTTAATTAATTAATTAATTTTTTGTTTTGTTTATTAAATTCATTAAAAGCTTTATTTCTTTGTATATTTCCCAACGGCAACAATAAGTTATTTATTTAATTTTTGTTATCTATTAATTTTTTTTCTATTAATTAACTTATTTATTAATTGTCCACAAATTTATTTGAGGCATCATCTATTTCTTTTTTTATTAATTTATTTATAAATTTCACCACAGTGACAGAAATTTATTGTATAATTTATTTAATTTATTTTTACCACTTATTTTATCATTTTTAATTTCTTTTTTTATTTTTATCCATTTAATAAAATGAAAATATATTTTGACATGACAGAATATGAATTCCAACCTCACTTTTTTTTGTTTATTTATTTTTTTGGTTATTAAAACAAATAAAAAGAGAGTGAACAATTTTTTTTTTTTTATTAATTTTACAATTAGAATTTCTTATGGGTAGAAGGAAATAATTTCGGATTCGAATTTTTAGACGAAAAAAAGAAATAACAAACCTTGTGAGAAAGTGTTGAAATCGCCAGAGATTACTGCGAGTCTTCATACAGAGCATTTCATTTGGTCTTTTGTGTCGTAAAACAGAGAATTTATCATAAATATAATTTTTCTTTTTTTTAAAAAAACAAGTGTCAGGTAATGTTTTCTTTATGGAAAATTGTGAAAAATCTTTTTTTCTCGAAACGTTAAATTGATGAGACAAGATGTCAAAATTCCGTAAAACAACATCGCTGCGTTTGACGTTTTTCTATTGTCAATTGTTGATCGCAATTTTCGAAATCATTTTGCAAAAAAATTACGTTAATTGGAAAAAAGAAAATAAAAAGAATATATTAATTAGAAAAGAAGAAAACAAAACAAAAAAAATGCAAAAAAATGTTAATTACAAAAAGAGAAGACAGTTGCAAAAAATAATGCTAATTAGCAAAAAAAAAAAATAATTACAAAAATAATTTTAATTACGAAAAAACATAATTACAAAAATAATTTTAATTGGGAAAAAACATAATTACAAAAATAATTTTAATTAGGAAAAAACATAATTACAAAAAATAATTTTAATTAGGAAAAAAATAATTAAAAAAAATAATTTTAATTAGGAGAGAAGAAAATAGGAAAAGAAAATTATAAATAAAATTTTAATTACAAAAAGAGAAGACAGTTGCAAAGAATAATTTTAATTAGCAAAAAAGAAAAAATTGCAGAAAAAGAATTTTTTGATTAGGAAAAAACAAGACAATTTTTTCAATATATTGCTTACAACTTTATTCTTTTTAAAATACTTTCATGATATAGGATACATGTTTTTTTTATATAAAACAATTAAATTAATGAACACAAAGTGATAAAGCAATTATTATTTTATATATTATTATTTCATGAGCTTAACACATTTTTTTCATAGAATACAATTTTCTTTAATATAAGCTCAACAGGTACTTATTATTCCCGTTGGTCCCTTTATAATAATACTCGAATCATGTCCGTTTGTTTAAGAATCACATTAAATAATAAAATTATTACCATTGTTTCTAGTTTCATTACTTGTAATTAAATCTACTTTACTATTTTTTTAAATAATAAAATTCACTGGAAATTCACTTTTAAAATTAATTAACAATCTCGTCAAAATTTTTAATTAATAAAAATAGTAATTAATATTTATAATTATTATTATTGGTTCTTTATTTCATTAAAAAATAAAAATTATTTGATTCAAGCAAATATTAATTTGATAATAGACAAGTAATCGGTTATTTGAATGAAATAAATTTTTTTATTGTATTGAATATAATAAATAAAGACAATTTATTTAAAAAATATAATAATAAAATTAAAAAATAATTATAATTATTGAAATTGATAATAATTATTATAATTAAATATAATTAATAGATAATTTTTTCATTATAGATATTAATTAATAATTAATAATTTTTTTCATCACACCAAATAATAAATAAAAATATAAAAATATTAATTTTTTATAATTAATTAACGTTGTAATTAGATAAATTCTTGTATTACTTGAATACAGAAGAACAATAGGTGAAGAAATAATTATATCGAAAATTAATATAGAATTCGTATATGAAAAAAAAAAATTAATTGGAAAAAAAATTAATAAAATATTTTTCTTGCACTTTTTGGAAATTAATTTTAGTGATCCCTTTTTTCTTCTCAACGTGTGAGGACTAATTTTTCTTAAAGTATTATTGTCTCAGCTGCAGCACGAGTATTTAACGCTTTGTTGAGTACTCGATTAGTCGATATGTACTCTATAAATAAATATATACGTATATATGTATTTTTTTTTTTTTTTTTTTTTTTTTTTGGTTCAATAAGATAGATTACAATTTGCGCCCAAGAGAGTAGCGCAACTGAGACTTATTTACAACATTCATTTACAACTATAATTTTATAATAATTCTAAAATTTGTTTACTTAAATTTTTTCACATAGAAAATTGTTTACTTAACGGGAAAAATATAAAATCGATAGAAAAAAGAAAGAGAGCAAAGTACTTTTCTTTCAAGGAGAAAAAAATTAAAAAAAGAGAAAAGTTTTTCAAGAAAAATAAATTTTGTTAAAGAGCGCAAAATTTTGTTAATAAAAAATAAAAATGTTAAAAAAGAATTTTAATAATAATAAAATTCATATTTAGTAAATTCGTTAAATTTTTCATAATATTCGTTGCTTATTATTTATTATGAATATTATTTCATAAATAATAATAATAATCGAATTTTCAGTTGAATATGAAAAAAAAAATTTCTACAACAAAAGAAAAAAATTTTTAATACGAAAATTATATATAAAAAAAAAAATTAGAAGATAATTAATTAAAATTTAATTAATTAAAAAGATAATTAGTCACTTTATTATTCCATACGATTATTAGATCTAAACAACAAATCGAAATATATTCTTCACTAACATCGAATTTCGTTATCTAAGAGACTAATTTCGATTTGATTATAACTGCAAAGCACAAATTTTAGTTTCTATTATTCGCAATAATGCAACTTTTATTGCAAGTCGACTTTTATTTCTAAATTATTTTTTTATTTAATTCAAAAAGAATAATTAAAAATTAAAATTGATTTAATTGATTGTGAATTTATTTCATTTATTTCAAGAATAATAAATTTCGATGCGTCAATTTCGTTGGATTAAAAAATTAATGCTTTCTTTTGCTTTTCTTAAAATTAATTAATTAATCTAACAGTGTATATTGCAATTAATTCACAATCAATAATAATAAATCGATAGCAAACAAATACATTATTTACAAGAGGAAAATCATTTTTTTAGCGTAAAATATAATTTTCTTAAAGAAAAAAAATATTTTTTATAAATATCGAGGAGAATATTTAACAACAATTGATTATAATACTGTTTTTACTATATAATTAAAAAATAAGTTACAAAACTAAAAAGGTATTTTTTTCTCGAATTGGAAAATTAAAAACAAAACGTAATAAAAATTTATTTTAGTAAATAAAATTGATTATGTAAAAATATTGAAAAAGGAAAAAATTAAACGAATTAGAATTCAACAAATTTGAATATAAAACAAGTTTAAATTTTCCAATTTTTTAATATTTGCGTCCCGCATTTTTGAAGCAGAAAGTAGTTTAGATGTTTTTTTTTTGGTCTTTTTTTTATTTTTCGAAAACTTTTTTTTCTTTAATATAATTTTTCTGTGAATCTTTTTTAGTTTTCACTTTTTTATTTTTATTTTTATTTCTATTTATTTATTTTTTTTTAATTTTATTTATTTCTGTTTATTTTTCTTTTTGTTTTTATTTTTATTTTCAATTTTCTTTTTGTTTTCCTTTTTATTTTTATTTTTGTTTTTATTTGTGTATTTCCTTTTTTATTTTAAGACTGATTGCAAGTATCAGGAGCAATGGCTTTGCAACTACGAGTTATTCGCGCCCGCCATCACTTTGAAATTGATTGCTCTTCAAGTATTTCATCAGCTCGAAGTTTAATTTCTTTCCAAGAATATTGAATGTCTTTACTTTCGCTATATCTTGAGCAAATTGCTAATCGCAGGAAGAAAGTGTCCTTAATTTTCGATGGTACAAGATGAATATTGCCCGCTCCATTGATTCTCTTCAAGAGATTTTCATTCAAATCATTTGAACCCTGTTGACAATCAAATAAATTTTTAATTTATAGATATAATTATTTCTGACTTTAAAAATTAAAAATTAAAAATAAATTAAAAATAAATTAAAAATTAAAAATTAAAAATTAAAAATTAATAATTAGAAATTAATAATTTCAATATTGTGTTTCATTTATTACTAAAAATATAAAAAATCCTCTTTATAATTCACCTGAATTTTATTTGTATCTAATTAATTATGAAATTGTGAAATTATTTCCTATTATTTATTAATCTTTTTTTTTTATATAATAAATCAAAATAAATTTATTTTAAACTTGATAATTTGTCATTGTAATTATTTATAACTGTAAATTTATTATTGAAATGAAAAATTTGAATTTCAAATTTCTGTTAATATAAAAAATAGATATTTTTTTTTAAACAAAAAAAAAATTACTAATGCGAAAAAATCGAATTTTTTTTTATTATTATTTATAAATAATTCTCGAAAGAGAAAATGTTATAGGAAGAACTGATTTTCAACCGTGATTATGAAGGTTAGAATAAATATTACAAAATTGACCTTGTGCTGTTTAACAGATTCCTTGTAATCACTGGAGACAATATTATATGAAATCGGATTTGTGTTGAAATTAAAAAAGTTAATTGATCATTTTATCGGATTAGAAACTATCACGTACAATCTCATTATATGTTAAATTGAGTAATAAAGAATGAATGAAACGCAATTTTCGAAAATAAATGAATTCAAATAAAAAAAAATAAAATAAAATAAAAAAATCAGTAACAGCAGTAAAGAAAAATTAGAAATAGATAAAAACATAAAAAACAAAGTCAAAAAATTAAAAAAGATAAAAATAAACAAAAAGGAGAGAAATAAATAAACGAGAATTCAAATAAGTAGAAATTGAAAAGATTAGAAAATAAATAAAAACTAAACAAAAAAATAAAAATGAATTCAGGTAAATAACAAAAAAATAAAAAAAGACAAAAACGAAATATATCAATAACAAAAACGAAATAAATAAATAAAAATTAAAATAATAAATAAATTAAAATAAATAACTTAAATAAATAAAAAAATATTAAAATTATAATCAATAAAAAAAGTCAAACAAATAAAAATAAAAAAAAAACAAATGCGAAAGAAATAAATAATTACAAATTCAAATAAATAAACATAAAAAGAATAGAAAATAAATAAAAAGGAAAGAACTAAATTAAAACAAATTCGAATAAATGAAAATATAAAAAATAAATAAAAAACAAATTCGAATAAATAAAAGAAAAAATAAATAAAAAAATCTATAAAAATAAAAAAATTAAATAAAGACAAAAAATAAAAATAAAAATAAATAGAAAAAATATCAATTTTTTTTCTTTCATTAAAATTTAATAAAAATTAACAAATTTTACCTTAAGTCGAAAGCAGACCAATCCGAGGGTAACATCTTCGACGATTTCAAAACGTGAATCAGATTGAACTAAAGTTTCAAATTCGTGAGCTTGCGACACGTGATTTCTGATATGTTTCTGTAAATTTTCAACACCGTAGAGACGTAAAACGAACCATAATTTTAATGATCGAAATCGACGACCCAATGGAATTTGCCAGTGCTGAAAATATTTATTACTTTTATTTTTCAAAAATTATTGCAACATTGAAAAAAAAAATTATTTGATTCAAATAATCGAATACTTGTCGTATTATCAATGAAATATTTACTTGAATAAAAAAAATTTTATTTAAATCAATTAAATTGTATTTGAATCAATAATTTCAGTATTTGAAGCAAATATGAATTGAACCATTTAATTGACTCAAATAAAAATTAATTTAATTCAAGTAAATATTCGTTTGACTCAAATAAAAATAATTTTGATTCAAGTAAATATTCGTTTGACTCAAATAAAAATTATTTGACTCAATAAATATTTATTTGACTGAATAAATATTTGTTTGACTCAAATAAAATTTATTTGACACAATAAATATTTGTTTGACTCAATAAATATTTATTTTAATCAAATAAAAATTATTTGACTCAATAAATGTTTATTTGACTCAAATAAAAATTATTTGACTCAGTAAATATTTATTTGACTCAAGTAAATATTTATTTTACTCAAGTGAATATTTATTTGACTCAAATAAATATTTGTTTGACTCAAGTAAATATTTATTTGACTTAAGCAAATATATTTATTTGACAACAGAAAAGTAATCAGTTATTTGATTCAAATAAACTTTTTTTTAGTGTAATTAAAAAATTTTTTTTTAAATCTATAATATTATTTATTTTTTAATTTATGTTTTTGAGAAAAAAAAATAAATTAATAATTACCCTGTAATCTGGTGCCGATCCTTGCATATCGTGTTTCAAATACAAAGGATCCACGTTAAAAGCATTGATAACGTAAGTTGGATCCTTTAACCACATTGGCGAACAATCAAAATTCACCAACATCCATTTATGCGGGTTAAAATTAAAGGAATCAGCCATTTCAATTCCCTTCATCAGATAACGAAATTCCGGGCAAATGAAAGCTGATCCTATTTTTAAAAATGTTTTTAAAAAATTGCAATTATTTAACTTAAAACAAAAAATTGATTTTATTTAACATTAAAACGGAAAATTGCATTTATTTAACATTAAAACGAAAAATTGCATTTAGTTAATATTGAAAGAAAAAATTGCATTTATTTAACATTAAAACAAAGAAAATGCATTTATTTAACATTAAAGCAAAAAATTGAATTCATTTAACATTAAAACAATAGAAAACTTAATGTCTTAATGTTCTTTTTTGAATTTAACATTAAAGTAAATAATTGAATTCATTTAACTTTAAAACAAAAGTTTACATTCGTTTAAATTTTAAACAAAAAATTGCATTCATTTAACATTAAAACAAAAAATTGCATTTATTTAACATTAAAAATTTAAAACAAAGAAAATTGATTTATTTAACATTTAAATTCCATTCATTTAACTTTAAAACAAAAAATTGCACTTATTTAACATTAAAACAAAAAATTTGCATTCGTTTAACATTAAAACAAAAAATTGCATTTATTTAACATTAAAACAAAAAATTTGCATTCGTTTAACATTAAAACAAAAATTGCATTCATTTAACATTAAAACAAAAAATTATATTTATTTAACATTAAAACAAAAAATTGCATTTTTTGAAAATAAAGAAATAAATGTTTATCAGTAAATAAATAAATTGATGAATAAAATAATTTTGCTGTTAATTTACCAGCATATGCAGCATCCACGTGGAGCCAAATTTCTTCTTGATTGCAAACACGACCCATTTCATCAAGTCTGTCAAAAGTACAGGATGATGTTGTTCCCAAAGTTGCAACAGCCTGAAAATTAAATTAAGATGTGAATTAAAAGAAATTGTCTCATGAACTTTTGCAATTTCAATTTAATAAACTCATTAATATTCAGAATTGTTTCTATTGTTTCTTTAAACAATAGAATTTAAACTGTTTTTATTAAATATTTTCTATTTTCTTAATTTTTTGACTTTGAACTGTTTATTATTTAAACATTATTTTAAATAATTTAATTAATTATATTAATTGTTTTAAATTAAATTAATTGTATTATCAATTATATTAAATTAAATTAATTATATTAATAATTGAATTAAATTAAATTAGTTGTATGAATAATTTTAATAATTCTGTTATTTATTTTGTTTCAGCTCAAAGGATTCATTTCAAAGCAAAAGGGGATAAATTCTTTACTTTTCTACATTTCAAAAAGATGAGGTGAAAAGTGGTGAGTCTTTAAAATTTTTATTAAATAATTAAAATTTTTTATTAATTAATTTTTAATATTTTTAAAAACCATATCCATTGTTTATATAAATAAAATTTACCCATCGCGATTTATTATTTTTTTGACTGACGTATTTATAAAATTTTCGAAATTAAATTATTAAAAATCTGTATTTTTGAAAAAAAAAAACTGAATTTATGAAGAAAAGATGAGAAAAATGGAAATTTTCCAAAACGCTGATATTTATTTTTAACAAATATAAAATTAAAAAAATATGTTTCTCACATAAAATGGAATAAGGCCCTTTTCTTTGTCAGCTTTCACTGCCTCTTCCAAAGTTTCTCCCCTAAGACTGTGCTTTGAGTCAGTGTCCAAAAGTCGAAATTTCACACCGCCAAGAAGACCTGCCCTCTCCACTGAACTGTGAGCCTGGCCTGAAAATTTTATTTTTCCCCCAATTAATTTATCGTGCATTAAGTAGTTTAATTAAATTTTTTAATTTAATTGAATTCAAATGACATTAAACATTAAAAGCTTCAAACTTAAAAATTTTTAATTGTATTTATTTTTTATTTATCTTTCTTTACACTCGGAGAGAATAGAACAGATTTGCAAAGAATCGATTATTATTTTTTAAGATTCAAAATTCTCGACTGGATAAAAAAAAAGATTTCAAAATTTCAATTTCCTTAAACCATTTCGGAGAATTTACCTCGAAAATTTATGAATTAAAATCTAATTTTTTATTTATGAACCGAAAATTTTATGGGACTTAAAATATAAAAATCGGAACCTTTCGTTTTCTTCTAATTTAAGAAAAATTAAAATAAGGAATTTTAAACTTAATTAAATTTTACACTTTATAACTTTAAAGTTAAAACATTAAATACTTGAAAGTACGATTATTAATTTTTTTTCCAAAAAAAAATTTTTTTTCCAAAAGATCGACTATTGATAAAGTTTTGGTCGTATTGACCCAGTGTGTGAATGGCGTGACAAAAAATAACTTTGTCCCCTCGATAAAGAAATAAATAATTTACAAAATTAAAAAAAAAAAAGTAGAAACAATTTTATTTTCTAATATAAAAGAAAACTTTTATTATAGAAAATAAAAGTATTCGAGCGAGAAAATTGAAAAGAAGAAATGCAAAATAGTTTTTTGGGGAAAATAATACAGAAATCTGTCAAGATCAAAAAGATGAAAGTTTCAAGAATTCAAGAAATAAAGTTTTACAGGAAAAAAGTTTCAGGAAAAATGTTCCTCAGGAAAAAATCTACCTTTGAAATTCAAAAGAAGGAGTTTGAAAGCATTTCTTAAATGTTTCGTTTTTATCATTAAATATCGAAAAAAAGAAGAAGAAAAGAGAAAAGAGAAAAAGAAAAAAGAAAAGGAAAAAAAGGAGGAACAAAAGGAAAAAATCAGGACTGAATAGAAGCTTCATTGACAATCAGTGGATGTATAAATCCTGCCCCTCCCCCCTTCTCTTGTTAACTTTCTGATTTAATACTGTCCTAGTGATAGGAGATGTAGAAGTGAATGGCGGGGTTGAAATAACTCGAGTGGTTATTACGCGTTTCCATGGTGATAAAGTGCTCCATGATGAAGTGCTTTTCCCCTCACACTCTTCAACCCTTTAACATCTCACACGTGCGACAATTGTAAATTATCACAATTTTTTTTCTTTTTTTCTACTATAATAATTTATTATGCATTTTACTATTTTTCATCTTTTGAAAATTCTGAAACATATTTTTCCTCTTCTCTCTCTCTCTCCCTCCCTTTATGTACTTTTTTCATATAGATTTAGAAAATAAATTTTCTCTCGCTTACGATTTTTATTTTTTTTTATTTATTATTATGGAATTTATTACAGAAAAAAATTTTTTTTTTGACTCTAATAGCAATTACTTGCTCATTATCAAATAAATATTTACTTGTATCAAATAATTTGTATACTTAAAATAAACAACTATTTACTTGAGTCAAATAATTTTTTTTTTACTTAAAAAAGAATTTACTTGGGTCAATTAATTTTTTTTTACTTATATAAAGAAGTATTTACTTGAATAAAATAATTTTTACTTAAAATAAAGAAGTATTTACTTGAAGCAAATAATTTTTATTTAAAACAAAAATGTATTTACTTTGCCTAGAAAAATATTTATTTGAGATGACTCAGAGCCATTTAATTGTTTGAACAAAAATTATTCGATTCAAGTAAATATTTATTTGATGCAACTAAATCGGTAATTTGACTCGAATAAATTATTTTCAGTGTAAAATAAATTTTATTTTATAAAAATTACAAATTAAATCAAATTTGAACGTTAAAAATGAAATTAAAAATACTCACAAGAAGCGTAGGCGATTAATTTTTCGATTATTTCATAATCCGACCATTCGGGATGTTGTTCCTTGACTTGTTTCATTTTTTTCACCTTTGCACCTAAAAGTGCAACTAAAGTCGCTTCGCTCGCTGTTCCCTGTATTTGAAAATAATTTTGAAATTAAAAAATAAAATTTGTTTAATTTTTAAATTTCAAAAAAAAAAAAAAAAAATTGATTAACTTTGAAATTAAAACAAATGGATTAACATATAGTTAATATTAAATACTAGTATGCAGTTATTAACTATTAATTATGAAGACTAATTATAATAATTTTTATTACTTGAATGACACCGCCTCCTTTTCCACCACTGCACGCCAAAAATTCCTTTGGTAGATCAATCATTTTTCCCAGCCAATCCAGCATCACAACTTCCAATTCAGTACAAGCTGGACTTGCAATCTAGAAAAAAGACAAAAAAAAAATAGTAATTCAAATTAGAAGAATTTTTTCTTTCAAGAGCAGAGAAATTTTTCTTACCCACGTGAATCCAATGCAAGCAATTGCACCGCTCAACATGTCAGCAACAATTGCTGGATAGGATTGTGCAGTGGGAAAATAGGCGTGGAATTTTGGACTTCCCCAATGAGTAACCTGCAAAGTTAATATTGTAATTATTAATTATAGGCGATTAATTAATTAATTAAAAAATTAATAAATTCATTAATACATTAATTCATTAATTAGTAAATTAAGAAATGAATGAATTAATTAATTAAGAAATGAATTCATTAATTCATTAATACATTAATTCATTAATTAGAAAATTAAGAAATGAATTCATTAATTAATCAATGAATTAATTAACAAGTTCATAATATTATAGTATAGTAGTAATTTCATAATAGTTATCAGCACTGATAATGACAACTATTTTGTTATAAAATAATTAAAATAAGTTTAATACACGAAAAATTTGTTCTTTATTATAATTAATTATTTGCAACAAATTTGAGACTTACACCTGGCATGATAATTTTTTCAATATCAGCCATAACATCCTCCCATCTTTCTGGAGTTTGAGGAGCTTCGTCTGGTAACAATGGTTTTATATATCCTGGTTTCACCGTCGGTAGAACTTGTCTAAAAATTTTTTTAAATAGTCACATTAAATAATAATTATTAATAAAGTTATTAAGTAAAAGAATAATAATTAATTAACAATATAGAATTGAAAATACAATTACAAATATAATTAACAATATAATTTGTAATTAATATAGTTAATCAATAATTTAATTAATTAATTAATTAATTAATTAATCTTCGTATTCTTTCATTCATTCTGTCCGCAGTTTTAAGTTTTTTCTATTTATTCATTTATTTTTTTTTATTTTCTCAATAACAATATTATTCACAAACTCATTTTTTTTTTTTAAAAAAAAACATTAATATTTTTGTAGAAAATTTTCAATTTTCATAAGGAAATAATTTACACTATTTCTATATTTCTTAATTACAATTGTTTTAATAAAATTCAAAGTTTTTTAAAAATAAAGAAAAAAATTTTACTCAAAAAAATGTTGTGTTACATTTATTTACGAATTTCGTGATCGATTTTTTCATTTTCTATAATAATTAAAAATGTTCGAGAGATAAAATAATTATTTTATATTATAAGAATATGGTTACTGTAACTTCTTTAAAATTATTTTCATATTCAATTATTATTACCTAAAATTTTAACTAAAATTCATTTTTAAATCGATTTTTATTAGAAAATTCTACGAGAATTTAATTATTTAAATACAAAAGTAAATTATTTATTGAATAATTCAATGTTTCTTAAAATTTAATTCTTATAAAAAATTGTGTTACGAAATTTTTAAATAATTGAATTCTTTTGAATTCTTTTAATAAATTTTTTAAGAATAGTAACATTTTTCAAGATTAAAATTGTATTAAAAATAATTGAAATTCTGGCGATGAGTTTTATTATTTATGAAAATAATTATTAAATGACTGTAAAAAATTTATTATATATATATGAAAATTTGTAAACAAATGGATTCCGGTGAAATTTTTATTATTTATGCAAATAATTGAAATATTGCGAAGAAGTTTATAAAAACTTTGTAAATAATTGAATTTTTTGTGGAATTTTTATTATTTAAGAAAGTAATTGAATTATTGCAAATTATTCAATTATGAAAATAATTGAAATTTTGCCAAGAATTTTATTCAAATTTTTTAAAACTTTAAAAAAAGAACTATTTACTTGAGTCAATTAATTTTTTTTACTCAAAAAGAGAAGTATTTACTTGAAGCAAATCATTTTTACTTAAAACAATGAAGTATTTATAAAAATAATTGAAATTTTGACAAATATTTTATTCAAAATTTTTAAAAACATTTAAATTTCAGCGAAGAATTTTATTATTTATAAAGATAATTGAAATTTTGAGGAGAAATTTCTAAAATTTTTGATTGAATTGAATTAATTTACATATAGGAATGTTTTTAATATTGAATTCTGATAATAAATTCTATGAACAAATTTTTAAATAATTAAATTCTTTCGACGAATTTAAATAAAATTTTTAAAAATAATTACATTTTTCGAGGTATTCGATTAAAATTGTATTAAAAATAATTGAAATTCTGCAATGATGAGTTTGATACATAGGTATTTCCAAAAATAATAACATTTTAGAATTTTTTTTAACATTTTGGAGAAAACAATAATGTTTGAAATTTTTAATTAAAATTCATCAAAAAATTCATTAGTTTTTTTAAATTATATACAAAAATTCTTTTAAGAAATACTATTATTTTCGAAAAATTACATTAATAAAATATTTTTAAAAACTAATTATTAGAATTGTTTTGTAATAATTTTTTAAGATTTAAAATTTACTTTTTGGACTTATTAAAATTTTTGAGAAATCATGGTCCTGTTTATAATTAAAATTCTTCAAAAATTTGATCATTTTTATTTATACTTTTGAAAAATTCAATTATTTTTAAAAGATTTCACCAAATTTTAATTTTTTGGAAATTTTTCGAAATTGAAAAACTATAAATGTTCAAAAATTATTTAAAAATATTTTTAAACAATTAATTGTAAGAATTTCTTTATTATAATTTTTTTAAAATATTGGTAATAATTTTTTAAAATTCAAAATTTACTTTTTGGACTTATTAAAATTTTTGAGAAATCATGGTTCTGTTTATAATTAAAATTCTTCAAAAATTTGATCATTTTTATGTATACTTTTCAAAAATTCAATTATTTTTAAAAGATTTCACCAAATTTTAATTGTTTGGAAATTTTTCAAAATTAAAAAACTATTATTGTTCAAAAATATTTAAAATTAAATATTAAAAATATTTATTTTTCAAAAATTGTTTTTGAATAGTTAAAATTTTGTAAAATTTAATTGAAAATAATCCATTTATTTCAAGTATGTTACAATTTTTGAAAATCAACTTTTGAAGAATTATAATTGCAAATTTTTAAAAAAATTGAATTATCAAAAATATTAATAAAAAATCTTTAAAGGTAAATTTAAAAATGAAAATATGCTTCTAATTTTTTAAAATTCAATATTTTTAATATTTTCAATTACATATTTCCAAAAATAATAACATGTTAGAATTATTTTTAACATTTTGGAGAAAACAATAATGTTCAAAATTTTTAATTAAAATTCATCAAAAAATTCATTAGTTATTCATAAATTCATTTTTTAAATTATACAAAAATTTTTTTAAGAAATACAATTATTTTCGAAAAATTACATTAATAAAATATTTTTAAAAACTAATTATTAGAATTGTTTTGTAATAATTTTTTAAGATTCAAAATTTAATTTTTGGACTTATTAAAATTTTTGAGAAATCATGGTCCTGTTTATAATTAAAATTCTTCAAAAATTTGTTCATTTTTATTTATACTTTTGAAAAATTCAATTATTATTTTTAAAAGATTTTACAAAATTTTAATTGTTTGGAAATTTTTCAAAATTGAAAAACTATTATCGTTCAAAAATTATTTTAAAATATTTTTAAACAATTAATTGTAAGAATTTCTTTATTATAATTTTTTTAAATATATTGTATCTTAATAACTTAAGACAAAAAACTATGGAGAGTCACAATTATTATAAAAAATTGAGTTTATGTATTTAAATAATTTAATTCTTGAAGAACTTTTGAAAAATTATTTAAATTAATTGATTCAGAGATGAAGTTTAGTTGAAAATTGTAGAAAATAATTGAATTCAGGAAGGGTTATAATTGTAATTTTGAGAAATTATTAAAATTTATAAATTTTACTCATTTTCTGTAAACATTAATATTTTCCTACTGTTAAAAGAATTTTGTTAGGGAAAGTAATTTTAATGTCTGTAAATTCTAAATTGTCAGGGAAATTGATAAATTTAAACTTGTGACCACTCTGAGTAACAAAGGAGCGCGAATTTCAATTACACGGGTTTAGAACAAAAACTAAAATAATTCCATGAGATTTTCATGATTCCATGAATCAAAATGAAATTCCATAACAATTCCATGATTTTCAGGTTCTCGAAATATTTATGAAAATTCAATCTTTAGACACACTCACGAGGAAGAAAAATAGTGTGAAAAAAATGTGAGAAATAAATATTTTTTAATTTTGACTGATTGCTGAATAAAAAGTCCAGAGAAACAAATTTAACTGATTCAAATTGAGCGAGTGATAAAAAAGGAAGTATTCCTTTATTTATTTTTTTAATAACTTAATTGAAAAAAAATAATTATCAACAATCATATACGCCTATTGTTTTTAATTTAGAAGAAATTCCTCATCTTTCGGGATGATAATAGATTCAGTGATAGATCATATAGTCATTAGGAATGGGAGATTATGTATGTATATTATAGAGTAGATCCTGCGGGATTCCAAAGGCATTAATGATTATTCATAAATCGTTGTTGCTATTGTTGTCCGTAAAAGATGATAAACGCTTCTTTTTTTTTTTCTATAATTGACAGATGGTTATAACCGAGTACTACAAGGTTGTTTCCATTCCTTTCGTTTTACCTTCACCCACTACTCCCCCTTTTATATTTCTAATTATTTTTTTTCACCCAGGACACGACTTTAATATACATACGCACCGATATCCTTGATATCGAATCATTTCTTTTTTTTTTCTAAATCGGAAATCGATATTCTCTCCAGGAACAATTGTCAATTGTATATTTAATTAGAAATTATTATTGTTGTATATGTAATAATTAATCTTGACGAATAATTTAAAAACAAGAATTACTCGCAGGATTAGTTCAAATTAGAGGAAGAATATTAATTTTATTTTTAAAATTTATATAATAATAATCGTCGTAATTTTTATAGACAAATGACTAAGATTGTTATAATAAATTATTATAATTGTTACACTGAAAAAAATTTGTATTTGATTCAAATAAACGATCAATTATTTACTATCAAATAGATATTTACTTGTATCAAATAATTATTATTTACGTCAAATAAATTATATTTGAATCAAATACATTTTTTCCAGCGTTTAATATATTACTATAAATGTTGTAATAAATTATTATAATAGTCTTAATAAACTATTAAAATTTTTTTAAATAAATTATTTATACCCTCTAAACTTGAATTAGTCAGTAATAACTAATTAAATTTACAATTACGTTAGGTCAAAATAACTGAAATTTTTGGTAAGACATTCAATTAGTGAAATTTGACTATTTTTGTAATTATTTATTAACTAATAATTAATTTTTTTTACTAATAATTATTTAGTTTTTGCTAATTGCTAAGGCAAAAATTAAGCCACAATTTTGCTAATAATTAGTTATTTTTAACAAATTCAGATTTTGAGAGCAAATTGTTACAATAAATTATGATAATAGTTACAATAAATTATTTAAATTGTTACAATAAATTATAATAATAGTTACAATAAATTATAATAATAGTTGCAATAAATTATTTAAATTGTTACAATAAATTATGAAAATAGTTACAATAAATTATAATAATAGTTGCAATAAATTATTTAAATTGTTACAATAAATTATGAAAATTGTTACAATAAATTATTAAATTGATTAATAGTAAATTATTTTAATTATTTCCATTTAATTTATCGTTAATTAATGATATCGACAAATTATTAACATATTTTTTATTGCTAATTAAATTAATCCTTCTTAATTAAAAATTTATTAAAATTAAACATTTGTTCGTTAAATGTTAGAATTACAAGAATAATTAATTTCATAACAAAGTGGTATAAAGTTTGCAATTAAAGCAATAAATTAAAGGATTTCTGTAAATTGAAATAATTAACGAGAAACTAATAAATAGGGTCGTAAATTTTTCAAATAATTATTTTTTCCGAACGCAAAAATAGTAAAATTTAATATTAAATTTGTTTTCCCATTTTCTGACTAATTAGAGTCATTATTTGCATTTTATATTCTAATCAATGTAATTAGGTTTTATTTTTTTTTTTTATTAAGCGTTTGTTTATTTAATTGCAAAATTACTAATTATCAGCAACATACATACCTGTCTCTTATGTTTTCCAAATAATTTGTGATGTAATCTATCATTGCTCTCGCAAATTCTGTGAATCCTGGCGCGTCCATTTTTTTCTATTAATATCCGACTGCAAAATAAATTATTAAATTTATTATTATTAATTTCTGTTGATTATTTGGTATTATTAATTATTACTTATTATTAACGGCTAGTAATTATTATTAACTACTAGTAATAATCATTAACAAATAGTAATTATGATTACCTATTAATTACTAGTAATTATAATTAACTATTAACTACCAGTAAATATCATTAACTTTTAATTACTAGTAATTATCACCAACTATTAATTACTAGTAATTATCCC
This sequence comes from Leptopilina heterotoma, assembly GCF_015476425.1. Taxonomy (NCBI): domain Eukaryota; kingdom Metazoa; phylum Arthropoda; class Insecta; order Hymenoptera; family Figitidae; genus Leptopilina; species Leptopilina heterotoma. The sequence continues at coordinate 2,251,694 of NW_025111114.1, forward strand.
TTACTATTAATTACTAGTAATTACCACTAACTATTAATTACTAGTAATTATAATTAACTATTAACTACCAGTAAATATCATTAACTATTAATTACTTGTAATTATCATTAACTTTTAATTACTAGTAATTATCACCAACTATTAATTACTAGTAATTATCCCTAACTATTAATTACTAGTAATTATCACTAACTATTAATTACTAGTAATTATAATTAACTATTAAGTACCAGTAAATATCATTAACTATTAATTACTTGTAATTATCATTAACTTTTAATTACTAGTAATTATCACCAACTATTAATTACTAGTAATTGTTATTATCTATTCATTACTAGTAATAATCATTAAACTATTAATTATCAGTAATTATTATTAACTATTAATTATTAGAAATTACCAGTAATTACTAATTACTAGTAATTATAATATACAATTAATAACTAGTTATTTTTTGTTCCTTTGGATTTTATTTAGTTCATATTATTATTTTTGTTTTATTTTTATTTATTGTAATCTCTTTATTTTATTTGTTTTTTTTTGTTGATTTATTTTATCTACTTTAATTTATTTTTATTTATTGTATTCTTCTTTTTTTTTGTTAATTTATTTTATTTTCTTTAATTTATTTTTACTAATAAATTTTTTTTTTAGTAGTTAATTACTAGTAACTACCCTTAACTATTATTTACTACTAATTACCATTAACTATTAACGACTAGTAATTACTAGTGATTAATTAATGGTTCAAGGTATTTACTAGTAATTAACTACTAGAAATAAAAATTTATAAGTAAAAATAAATTAAATAAAATAAATAAAAAAAACCAAATAAAATAACGAGAATACAATAAATAAAAATAAAACAAAACAACTAATATGAACCAAATAAAATCCAAAGGAACAAAAAATTACTAGTTATTAATTGTATATTATCATTACTAATAATTAGTAATTACTGGTAATTACTAATAATTACTAATAATTACTAATAATTAGTAATTACTAATAATTAATAGTAATTAACTATTAATTACTGGTAATTACTAATAACTATTAGTAACTAGTATATAACTAGTAATTAATGACTATTAATTACTATTACCAATAATTGCTAGTTACTAATTGTAAGTAGTAGTTAATTACTAGTAATTAATAGTTAATTTCTACACGGAGAAATATATAAAGTCACTTTTACTACTTTTATAGTAAAAAATTTCCGGTAAAGCATTTCTGGTAATTTTTACTAATTTTGGAGTAAATTTTGCTAAGTTCGAAGTAAATTTTACTAATTTTTACAAATGTGTACTTCGAACGTAGCAAAATTTACTCCAAAAGTAGTAAAAATTAACAGAAATGCTTTACCGGAAACTTTTTACTATAAAAGTAGTAAAAGCTACTTTATATTTTTCTCCATGTGGTAATTAATAGTTAATTAGATGAACTAGTAATTAATAGTTATTTAATTACTAGTAATTAATAGTTAGTTAATTACTAGTAATTAATAGTTAGTTAATTACTAGTAATTAATAGTTAGTTAATTACTAGTAATTAATAGTCAGTTAATTACTAGTAATTAAAAGTTAGTTAATTACATTTACCATTAATTAATGGTTAGTTAATTACTAGTAATTAATAGTTAATTACAATTACTAATAATTAATAGTGATTGGTAATTACTGAACCAAATAAAATATAAAAGAACAAAAAATTGAATGTATCTAATTAATAAATTAATTCCCTAAATAGCTAATTAATTGTTTAACCCAAAGAACTAATAAACTAATTAATTCAGTTTTGGCGTCAATACGAAATAAACAACAAATTTTGAAAGCTGAAAAATTAAAAATTGCCACTTCATTGATTACTTGAAATTCCCCAATTATGTTTTTTATCTAATCATTTTTCAACTGTCGATATTAAAAGCATATTAGAAATGACGTGGTGAGAATGTGAAGAAATTAAGTAACCGATATTGAGCAATTTGTGTCACATAAAAAAGGAGCAAGAAATACTCTTTCATCGTAAAGGTATTTCCAATTAGTTATAATAAACTTTTTTTTCCCTAATAACAAAAAAAAAAAATTGAGAAAAGAAAATATTCCACTATTTTAAATTTTCAACTACTTTTAACTTTTAAGCATTTCCTAAACATTTCCTTATGAAATGCACTTGAAAACATACATATTTTAAATCTTTTATTTTCCTTTTTTTTCTAAAGCAAACCACATTCTCATCTAAACGGGAATCCCCGAACGTACGTCACGAAAGTTTCCTTCCTCACCGCGTTAATAATATACATTCCAAAAAGAAGCAAAAAAAAAGAAGGAGGAAAATTTTGAATATTTCCACAGTGGGGATTTTATGACGCAAGTGAAATGATTTAAAACGTAACAAATATATATATATATATATATAAAAAACGAGTCATGGTCATTACTCTTGGCAGTCGGGTAAACCACTCTTACTTTTCTATGAAGGAAACTCCGTTTATTGCCATTCTCTCTTTGCCAACAACACGTGTTTTGTCCCCTTCTTCTTTTTTTAATTTTTTTTTTTTTAATGAATAAACTCAACACTTGTCAGAAATTAAACTTCAGTCCCGATGAATTGCATTTAACCTTTTCAATTCATTCACGCAACCCCATCACTTCACTTGAGATGCTTGAGATCAAAGTGAACTGAATTTATATTGACACTGCACTGGCAAATCAAAAACAGAGACGACACGAGATTAAAAATAAATTTCCGGAATTTCATTATATATACAAAATTCACACAAAATTCCTATCGAGAATATTGGATTGAAATTAAAAATCCACCCGAATGTGGAAATCACGAATTTTTATATTTTATCAAGGTTGACAATTAAATTTATTTTGATAAATGATTAGTTGTCTGTTGGTAAATAAATATTTATTTTTCATCAAATTGGTAATTATTTGTATCAAACAAACATTTATGTGTGTCAAGTAAATATTTATCTGCATCAAACAAATATTTTTGTGTTTCAAGTAAATATTTATCTGTATCAAGTAAATATTTATCTGTATCAAATAAAAATTTAAAATTTAATTTTAATTTAAATAATTAATAATAATTATTAATAATTTTAATTTAAAATTATCTGTATCAAGTAAATATTTATCTGTATCAAATAAAAAATTTATCTGTTTTAAGTAAATATTTATCTGTGTCAAGTAAATATTTACCTGCATCAAACAAATATTCATGTGTATCAAACAATGTATTTAGGTATTTGTATCAAACAAATATTGTGTATTAAGTAAATATTTACTTGTGTCAAATAAATTTTATTCGTGTCAATAAAAAATGTAATTTGTTTTAAACAGATATTGAAATTATTGATTCAAAAATTATTTACTTGATAATAAAAATTTGATAGTAAATATTTGATAATAAAAATTGGTTAATTCAAGTAAATATTTTTTTAATAAAAGTCAAGTGATCGGCTTTTTTGAATCAAATAAATTTTTCTTCAGTGCAAAATTCAACGATTTATTCTAATTACAGAAAAAATTTTATCCAAGAATAATAATTCTTTTGTATTCATTACAATTATTATTAGTTATTATTATTAATTGTTAATATTAATATTAACTGATATAATTAAAGTTAATATTAATTAATGATTAATTATTAAAAATAATTATTTTAAAAATTTAATAACGAAAAAATAATTTTTCAGAATAACAATAAATAAAGTTATTAATAAATTAATAATTTATTGTGATTAATTACTAATACCTATTAATAAATTAATTAATGAAACTGATAAATAATATTGATTTATTTTAATTTATTTAATAATGCATTTCTTATTTTATGAATTATTTTTTGGTGATTTATTTTATTATTGAGTCAAATTTATCTATAAATGGATTTATAAATTTATTTATAATCTGCAGTATTTCTAGCTATAACTTTGTATGTAATTAATTTATTTAAATTATCTACCTAATTATTTATTCAAATTAATTTATAAATTAATTTACTAGGATATTTATTTAAAAGTTTATTTATTTATAAATTTTTTATTAATAAATTTATTTATAATCAAGTTTTTCTATGTAACTTAGTGCCTAATTAAATTATTGAGGTGATTTACTTAATTATTTTGTGAAATTTATTTATAAATTTACTCAATTGTTAATTTATTTATAAGTTTACATATTTATTTATAAATTTATTTTATGAATTTATTTATAATCTAGTTTTTCTATCTAACTTAGTGTCTAATTAATTTATTGAGATGATTTACTTAATTATTTTGTCAAATTTATGTATAAATTTACTCATTTGTTAATTTATTTTTAAGTTTATTTATTTATAAATTTGTTTATTAATAAATTTATTTATAATCAAGTTTTTCTATGTAATTTAGTACCTAATTAATTTATTAAGATGATTTTCTTAATTATTTAGTGCAATTTATTTATAAATTTATTCATTTGTTAATTTATTTATAAGTTTATTTATTTGTTATTTTTAAACTTATTTTATGAATTTATTTATAATCTAATTTTTCTGTCTAACTTAGTGCATAATTAATTTATTGAGGTGCGATTTACTTAATTTTTTAGTGAAATTTATTTAAAATTTATTCATTTGTAAATTTATTTATAACTTTATTTATTTATAAATTTACTTTATGAATTTATTTATATTATTTATCTAATTTTTTTCCATATTTATTTAAATGACTTACTTAATTATTTAGTTAAATTAATTTATAAATTGATTTATAAAAAATTTGTTTACAGTTAAATTTTTCTAGCTAACTCAGTGCTTAATTAATTTATTAAAATGATTACTTCATTATTTAGTAAAAATTATTTATAAATTTATTTATTTATGTATTTATTTATTTATAAATTTACTTTATTTTATAAATTTAGTTTATAAATTTATGTTATAAATTTACTTTATAAATTTATTTTGTAAATTTAGTTTATAAATTTATTATATAAATTTATTATATAAATTTATTATATAAATTTACTTTATAAATTTATTTTATAAATTTATTAACAATCATGTTTATTCTTTAGAACCCAATTAATTTATTGAAATGATTTACTTAATTATTTAGACAAAATTGATTTGTGATTTTATTTATAATCACAGTTTTTTAATTAACTTGGTAGTTAATTAATTAATTAACGGTGCTAATTATTAATAACGTTGCTAATTAATATTACTGGATTAGCTGTTGAGACCAGATGCGAAAAATGAAAAAATAAATTTCAACAAGTGCAATCAAAATTGAGAAGAGCATTTCTTTTTTTTTAAATTATTGAATTGTCAATAAATATAAATGCACATTAAATTTCTAATTTATAATTTATAAACAATAATTGCTAAATCTCGTACATTTTATGCTAATTCCCTTCACTGCCCTTGGTCTTGCCAAAACAAATTGAGCAATGAACTCTCATTTAAATGTCAGACGTTTATAAAAAGCAGTTTCCACTTCATTTTGATAAGCACGATTCTTGTCGTCGTAGGCGATAAAGTATATTGTTAATTAATCAATTTATTTACTTTTTAATAGAAACAAATTTTTATTTGCCGTTAAACAGAAAAAATTTTTTTTTTAAAATACAAACAATTTTTTTAAATACACGCATTTTTAAATAAATATTTTTTAAATAAATATTTTTTAATACAAAAAATTTTTTAAATACAAGTTTTTTGAATAGAAAAATTTTTTTAAATTCAAGTTTTTTTAATAGAAACATTTTTTTAACACAATTTTTTTTAAATACGAGTTTTTTTTAAATACAAACATTTTTTAATACAATTGTTTTTTAAGTTTAATTTTTTTTAAATACAAATTCATTTAGATACCAAAATTTTGTGTCAAATACAAAAATTTGTTTTTACACAAAAAATATTTTTTTCTCTATTATGATTTATTAATAATAATTTAATTATTATTAATTAATTTTTTGAATTTGTTTTTTGAATTAATTTTTTAAATTCATTTGTTGAATTAATTTTTAAATTAATTTTTTAAATTCATTTTTTGAATTCATTTTTTGAATTAATTTTTTAAATTAATTTTTTAAATTCATTTTTAGAATTAATTTTTTCCATTCATTTTTTGAATTCACTTTTTTTAAATACAAATTTATATTACATACAAAATATTTTGTTTGAAAGAGAAAAAATTTGTTTTTAAATACACAAAAAATTATTTTTATTTTCCTCTATTAATTACTTATTTTTGATTGTAAACTTCTTACCTCTGAATGAATTGAAAATAAATTAGATCCTTAGTGGATGAAAAAATCACTAAAATAAAAATAAGTTTCTGTGAAGAAAAAGAGTTTTGCACGAACGACAGTAATGGAATATGTAATTTAATCTTTTCACGCGATACTAGCAACGCGAGATTGATTGTAAGACTGGCCTGACCGTCGACGTGGCCCGTGTGCCAGTGACGAGTGCTCCGTAGTTTCAGGGTTTATGTGCATTCCCCACCCTTCGTTTTTTATCTGAAAAACTCTTTGATATCTGACAATAGGGGGAAAATACAAACGATTATTATGAATTTTTTTCCTCAAATATTATCATAACAGAAAAGAAGTCGAAAAATTAGTAAAAAAAAATTTTTGGCAGAATTCTAACAACTGCGACAAAATTTCTTCACATATTTACTAATTAAAATTTAGGGTGTAAAAAATAAAGAAATGTATTTATAGCAATAAATATATTATTACTAATAAATATATATTATAAATATATAATAAATTATAATTTATAATAATCACTTGCAAGTAATAAGAACAATTAGATTTTTAAAAAGAACAAAGAATTCGAACGTGACAAAAGAAGAGTAAACTTTTTGATTTTTCTTTCTTTTTTAAATCACCTTAGTCAACGAAACTATTATTTTAACGAGTTCTACCATTTTTTCTGCCATTCCTCATTTCTGGTTCTTGTAGAAAAAAATTTTTCCTTATACGATCTTTTTTATCAAGGTTGAAAACAAAGATTACGTACTTCTCTATTTTCCCTTTCGACCTTTATGGGTATCAAGAAATTACGTAACAAAAAATGATTGTTCGATTTTAATTTCTATACAAAGTTTTCGACACTTTTCATTTTTTTCTACTTCTCAGAGAAAGTATTAAAATTAAATTTCGAAAAGAAATTCTATTTTCAATAACTATTAAACTGAATTGAAAAGGATTTTTGTAATTGATTTTTTAAGGTATTAAAATTTAGTATAAAAACTTTTTCGTTTTTGTAATTTTTGTACGACAATTATGGTTGAAAAATATGACTAATAAATAATAATAAAGAATAAGTTTAATATAAAAAATATATAATTAATAAATAATAAGCTTACGACTAATAAATATGTTTTTAAATCAAGTATATTTTTTCTCTGCTACAGAGGATGTTTCACAGTGTTCGGTATTTAATTAAAGTTTTGAAAAAGAAAATTTTACGAAGTGTCATTCGAAAGACAAATCGTGAAGGGTGTATTTGAAAGTTGAAAGTGGTCTTTAAGAATGATGCAAGAGAGATGGTGTAATCTAGTTTTCCAAGATGATACACACTCAGTTTCACTAACACAGGAAACAAAATTCAATTTCAAGGAGCTACGCCCTTTGAGACTAACTAAGTTTCAAATCATTTTCTCCCATTCAAACGGCTCTATTTAACAATAAATTTACCTAAGTTATTGTGAATTTTCTCAGCTTCTCTTCGCATCAAGAAATAGGTTATATAGCAATTGTAATTCGTCGCAAACAATAATTGGAATAGGGCCAATTGCCATAATCGATAAATTTATATAATACAATTTATAACATTTGCGAGTACCACTAATTTTAATTATTTACAATTTGTTATTATCAAATCAGTTAGAAGTATCAATTACCAATCGAAATATTTGAAGTAACAGTTAATTTCAGAATTACTTAAAAATATTCGGAGTTGCAGAGGAAACAGTGTTTTGAATTGCCCGCAAAAGCAAAAAGAATGAAAAGCAAAATTAAATTTCTTAACAACCATGGTGTTGTTTAGTATCCTCCCAACAACAATTTTCTTTTTTACAACCCAAAGAAAACTACTAGAACTACTTTAAAACAACCTGAACTTGACATTCGTTCTTTATTCATTGTCTGATGACGTACTGGTGGACCTGCTACTACTTAAAAGCTAAATTTTAATTTCTTAACAACTAGAGTGTTGTTTAGCAACCTCCCAGCAACAATTTGCTTCCTTTACAACCCAAAACAAATTACTAGAACTACTTAAAAACAAACTGATCGGTACATTATTAATTTTTTCGATTGTCTGATGGTGTACGGGTGAACCTGCTACTGCTTAAAAACCAAAATAAAATTACTTAACACATACCGTGTTGTTTAATAACCTCCCAGTGACAATTTACCTATTTTACAACCTAAAAAAATTACTAGAACTACTTTAAAACAATCTAAACTTGACATTCTTTCTTTTAATGATTGTCTGATGACATACGGATGGACCTGCTGCTACTTAAAAGCCAAAATAAAATTTCATAACAACCAGGGTATTATTTAGCAACCTCCCAGCAACAATTTGCTTCTTTTACAACACAAAAAAAATTATTACAACTACTTTAAATCATCCTAAAGTTGACATTATTTCTTTTTTCGATTTTCTGATGGCGTACGGTAGGGTAGACCTGCCATTTCTTAAAAGCCAAATTTTAATTTTTTCACAACCAGAATGTTGTTGAGTATCCTCCCAACAACAATTTGCTTTTTTTACAACCTAAAAAAAACTACTAGAACAACTTTAAAACAACCTGAACTTGACATTCGTTCTTTTTTCATTGTCTGATGGCGTACAGGTGGACCTGCTACTACTTAAAAGCCAAATTTTAATTTCTTAACAACCAGAGTGTTGTTTAGTATCCCACTAGCAACAATTTGCTTTATTTACAACCCAAAAAAAATTACTAGAACTACTTTAAAACAACCTAAACTCTACATTTTTTCTTTTTTTGATTGTCTGATGGCGTACGGATGAACCTCCTACTACTTAAAACCCAAAATAAAATTTCTTAACAATCAGCGTGTTGTTTAATATCTTGCTAGCAACAACTGCTACTTCTACAAACCACAAAAATTACTAGAACTATTTAAAACAACCTAAACTTGACATTTTTTTTTTTATTGTCTGATGGCGTACGGGTGAACCTTCTTCTACTTAAAAGACAAATTTTAATTTTTTAACAACCAGTATGTTGTTTAGTATCCTTCCAGCAACAATTTGCTTCTTTTACAGCCAAAAAAAAATTACTAGAACTACTTTAAAACCTAAACTTGACATTCTTTCTTTTTAGATTGTCTGTTGGCGTACGGGTGGATCTGCTACTACTTAAAAGGCAAAATAAAATTCCCTAACAACCAGCATGTTGTTTAGCAACCTCCTAGCAACAATTTGCTTCTTTTACAACCCAAAAAAAAAATTACTAGAACTATTTTAAACAAACCAATTGGTACATTTTTTCTTGTTTTGATTGTCAGATGGCCTACGGGTGGACCTGCTACTATTTAAAAGTCACAATAAAATTCTTTAACAACAAGCTTGTTATTTAGTAACTTTCCAGTGGCAAGTTACCTATTTTAGAACCCAAAAAAAATTACTAGAACTACTTTAAAACAACCTAAACTCTACATTTTTTCTTTTTTTGATTGTCTGATGGCGTACGGATGAACCTCCTACTACTTAAAACCCAAAATAAAATTTCTTAACAATCAGCGTGTTGTTTAATATCTTGCTAGCAACAACTGCTACTTCTACAAACCACAAAAATTACTAGAACTATTTAAAACAACCTAAACTTGACATTTTTTTTTTTATTGTCTGATGGCGTACGGGTGAACCTTCTTCTACTTAAAAGACAAATTTTAATTTTTTAACAACCAGTATGTTGTTTAGTATCCTTCCAGCAACAATTTGCTTCTTTTACAGCCAAAAAAAAATTACTAGAACTACTTTAAAACCTAAACTTGACATTCTTTCTTTTTAGATTGTCTGTTGGCGTACGGGTGGATCTGCTACTACTTAAAAGGCAAAATAAAATTCCCTAACAACCAGCATGTTGTTTAGCAACCTCCTAGCAACAATTTGCTTCTTTTACAACCCAAAAAAAAAATTACTAGAACTATTTTAAACAAACCAATTGGTACATTTTTTCTTGTTTTGATTGTCAGATGGCCTACGGGTGGACCTGCTACTATTTAAAAGTCACAATAAAATTCTTTAACAACAAGCTTGTTATTTAGTAACTTTCCAGTGGCAAGTTACCTATTTTAGAACCCAAAAAAAATTACTAGAACTACTTTAAACAACCTGAACTTGACATTCTTTCTTTTTTTTTAATTGTAAAATCAAAATTATTTTATTTAGCTTTTCGAAAATTCTTTTCAATAAAATTCATCTTCTAATATAAATATTCTAACTAATATCTTTTGATCGGATATTCATATGCCTTAATTTTTTTGCAAAACAAAAGCTATAAACATGGTTGCCACATAGCCTGGAAATCCTGTAAAACCTGGAAAAGGTATGGAATTTAAAAAATTTTCTGGAATTTCGCCTGTTTTTTTTTTAAAGATTTTTGAGAAAATTTTGTTCTAGTCATTGTTTAGAAACAGTAAAAAATTTGTTGACAAACAATTGTTAGTAAACTGAAACTAAAGATCGCTCAAAAAATAATTTTTCATCTTCTGCTGATTTTTGGCTGTGGTTACTTTTGGTAAATTTTTATTTAAATAATTGTTTATGACTTAGATAATTTTTGGAATTGTTCTAGCAATATTTTAGGACCAGTAAAAAATTTTGTGACTAAAAATTGTTAGTAAACTGAAGATAAAGAACGCTCAAAAAATAATTTTTCATCTTCTGCTGATTTTCGGCTGTGGTTACTTTTAGTAAATTTTTAATTAAATAATTTTTTATGACCTAGATAATTATTGGAATTGTTCTAGAAATAGTTTAGAACCAGTAAAAATTTTTGATACTGAAAATTGTTAGTAAACAGCAAATAAAGTTCACTCAAAAAATAATTTTTCATCTTCTGCTGATTATCGGCTGTGGTTACTTTTGGGAAATTTTTCATTAAATCATTTTTTATGACCTAGTACCTAGATAATTTTTGGAATTGTTCTATCAATAGTTTAGGACCAGTAAAAATTTTTGATACTGAAAATTGTTAGTAAACAGCAAATAAAGTTCACTCAAAAAATAATTTTTCATCTTCTGCTGATTATCGGCTGTGGTTACTTTTGGGAAATTTTTCATTAAATCATTTTTTATGACCTAGTACCTAGATAATTTTTGGAATTGTTCTATCAATAGTTTAGGACCAGTAAAAATTTTTGATACTGAAAATTGTTAGTAAACAGCAAATAAAGTTCACTCAAAAAATAATTTTTCATCTTCTGCTGATTATCGGCTGTGGTTACTTTTTATGAATTGTGATTGTAATTAATTTTGATGACTCAGATATTAATTAGTATTGTTCTTGCCATAGTTTAGCAACAGTAAATAATTTTTTTTGAATTGAAAAAAATGTCTGAAATTAAATTAAATTAAAAAATATTTTTTTCTCATTGCCATATAAAAATCTCTGAGGAAGAAAAAGTTTTTGTTTGTAATTCTTATTATAAGTTTTTGGTGTATTTGGAAGTTTAAAAAAATTTTTAGAGCTGAAAATGTGTTATTGGGACAGAAAGTTTTTTAATTTTTGAATAGAATTTCATAAGTATTGACCTGGAAAATTCTGGAATTTTATATTTATCATTTTGTGGCAACCATGTATATAATTGATAAATTTTAATTTATAAATCTCTTATAGAAGATATTTTTAAAGCGCGATGAACGAATATAATATATAATATTAAATTTTATCATCTTAAGATTCATGTGTAATTATATAATTTTCTCTAATTTAAATCCTCTATCTGTCTCTGTGGACTTTTTTTATTGTCATGAAATGGAAGGTAAAAAGAAAGAAAGAAAGAAAGAGCGCCATAAGAGAGCTTAGCTTGTGAAGAGCAATTTCCCGATATCTCCAAGTTCTAGATTTATCAGCTTATTTTTAAGGGAAAATTTTTATTCTTTTCATTCAAGCGATGTATCGAGATAAAATAATAGAACAATGCAAATGTAATGGTGGAGGAGGATATTTGATTAAAAAAGTGGGAAAGAAGTGGGTGTATGATTAATTTAACAGTATTAGTTAGTGTATAAAATATTTATTTATTTATTTTTCTTTTCTAGTAGAAAAACTGATAACAAATGCGCATTATTCTACCTTCTACCCTTATGAAAAGAGTCCATCTCTAAATGCAATGCATTATTTATGAGAAACCACATAAAAGATCGTTTTTTTTTCCTGTAGCTAACATCTGTTAGAAAAAGGAAAGAGTATATACCAGTGGACTGAATAACATTGCGATTTGCGATGGTAGTTATTTAAAAAAAAATTTTTTTTCTTTTTTTAAAAAACAATAAATATTTTTCCACTTGATTTTTGAAATCTTGTCGCTTCTAAATCTAAATCAATTGTTGACCCTCATTTTTAAAATTGCATCTGAAGTAAAGATAATGGAATTCTCTTGTCCACACGATCTCTTTTTCTCTGGTTTTTACCCTCTTTTATTTTTCCTTGAACGCTTTCATTGTCCATTATTTCAATGGCAGGCTTTTTCCAGTACTTAGCTTTCTGAAAGCTACAATGTCATTTTCCGAGCATTTGTTAAATAAAAAAAAAAAAAAAGTTTTTTAATTTTCACAAAGAAATTTTTTTTTAAATATTTTTTGTCGTCTATTTATTAAATAGATTCATTTTCTATAAAATTTGTTAACACAACGGAATTAATTGAATTAGAATTTTTTTAATTAATTTGCAATTTTATTTATTTATTAATATTTATTTATTTTTTATAAATTTTCAATTTAATTGAAAAATATTTTTTAATGAATTAATTTAATTAATTTTAAGAACTAATAAATATTAAATAATAAATGAAAAATTAATTTATGAATTAAAAATTAATTCCAAATCTATTATTATTTAGAAATTATTATTTAATTATTTAAAAATTATTATTTAAAAATTATTATTTAAAAAAAGGTATAAAATTGTGAAAATTTTAATGAAACAATTGAAAGGGAGGAAAACAATTTCCAACGCTAATTTCAAATTTTTGACGTATGTGACAGTTTTTTTAAAAAAATAATTGTACATATGAGAAGTGGAAAAAATTTAAATGTTGAGATTCACGTTAATTTTGTTTTTTTTTATTATTATTTGTAATTTATCGTCGAAATCGAGAAGTGTGAAAAATTCGGTAAAAGTCAGTGAATAATTTAGTTCATCGGATTTGGAAAACAAAAATATTACAGTAAGTGCAACATAATTGAACCAATAATAATAATAATACTAATTAACAGAGAAAAAAATATTCAGTGTTTTATATTTGACACTTTAGCAAATTTTTGGTTAACTTTAAAATAAATAAAACAGAATTATAATTATAATTTTTTCTTTATTTAGAAATAAACTGTTAAATTATTAAATCACTAAATAGATAAATTATTAAATTACTAAATTAAATTTATTAAACTAGTTAGAAATAATTATCAGATTAGTTGAAAATAATTAATAAATATTTCTTTTTATTTCTTTAAACAATAGAAATAAATTATTTAATTATGAAATATTAAAAATATTAAATTAATTGAAAATAATTAATAAAACACTTTATATTCTCAAATAAAAAATAGATTGGGCCCAAAATAAATAATTTTCGGAGAAATTGTCCATATACAATAATATGGATGCGGTAAAAAATTTTTTTGAGTGTTTTAATTATCATTGGATTATAATCGTTGCCACTGGAATTTACATACATTTAAGACAAATTTGCATTATTGGATTGTGTTTCGATGATGATTTAAATTTACCCTTCGATCCATCGTACGCATCAGTTTTATTCATTTTCTCAGTATTGTGTCTCCTTGCCGAGTATAAATTATGGCCACGATCTTTAAAGGAACCACCTGTTCAATTAATGATTGTTTATGAGGTAATGTTCAAAATTTTTACATCTTTATTATTTTACAATTAATTATAAAATTATTTTCTTTATTTTAACAGTGCACGAATAATTTTTAATTTTACAATTAATTAATTACATAATCAATTACTTATCAATAATTAATCAATTAATTATAAATTTTAATAATTTATTAATTACTGTGCCTTTTGCCCGTTTAACTAAACAAATAAATTATTTGATTAATTAATATTATATTAATGATTATTTTAAATAATTATTTTTTATTATTAATAAAAAAATAAAAACAAATTATTTGATAATAGACAAGTAATCGGTTATTTGAATCAAATAATTTTTTTTTTTTACTTGACAATTTTTTTTTTACTTTAAACAATTAAAAAGAATAAAATAAATAATTAAAGTAAATTGAAATTGAATAATATAAAAATAATTAATTAGAAATAGTAAATTGATAGAAATATAAAATAATAATAAATGCAATATTATAATAATAATTATTTATAATTTTTTAGATGATGGTATCTTCTTTAGTAACAAATTTATCTATGAAAGCAATTTGGGTTCCACTTGTGAATGCAATTTGGTGTATGACACAAGAATCGAGTAGATGGGTTCGTAAGAAATTATAATTATTAATTAATTAGACCGTATTTTTAAGAGACATTTTTTTCTGTAAATTATAAATATATAGTCTGTTTACATAAATTAAAAATTTCTAAAAAAAAATGTTTAATATTTTTAAATTTATTTTTCTTTAAATAATTAATTAAATAATTCAGGGCTGCCACAAGTTAGGGAAGACAAGAAATTCAGGGAAATCAGGGAAAAGTCAGGGATTTTTATTTAGTTTTTTTTTTGAAATTTTAGAAAATTTCAATTTTTAATGAATTTAAATAGAAATTTTTAAAATATCTGATTACAGAAATTCAATTATTTTCAAAAGTGATATACTTCTTCGCATAAATTCAATTATGTTAAAAAATTTATAAAAATTCTCATCAAAATTTCAATTATTTTTATAAATAATAAAATTCTTCTCCGAAATTCAATTATTTTCAAAAAAATTTAATAAAATTCTTGACAAAATTTCAATTATTTTCAAAAATTTTCCCCATTTCAATTATTTTTAATATATACTATTTTAATAAAATTTTCCAAAAAAATTCAATTATTTAAACAAAATTTTAATAAAAATTTCACAGGAATTCAATTACTTACCAATTTTTTTTATAAGAATTCAAATATATTTAGAGAATTGAAAAAAACAGTTCTGGATAATTCAATTATTTCGAAAAATTTAAATAAAATTCTTTGAAAAATTCTGTTATTTAAAAAAATGTTGACATAATTCTTTACAAAATAATAAAATTGCAATTTTAATAAAATTTTCCTATTCAATTCAATTATTATCAATACAATAAATTCTTCTTGAGAATTCAATTATTTTCAAAAATAATACCTTTTTTATGGGAATTCAATTATTTGAAAAAAATTCGAATAAAATTCCTCGCAAGAAATCAATTCTTTTCATAAATATAATAACACTTTTCTCAAGAATTCAATTATTTTAAAAAATTTTGATAAAATTATAAATTTAAAAAATAATAATAAAATTGATCATAGAATACAATTATTTCCGTAAAATATAACATTCTTCCTGGAAATTACAATTATTGTCAAAAAT